>NC_092346.1:49320708-50065368 GCF_963676685.1 Mytilus edulis | reverse complement strand
TGATCAATGATAGATATTCAGAATTGTATTTTAAGGTTCTGCAAGCAAACCAGTATAGGTTTATTATTTTGTGTTTATGTTATATAAAAGAAATGAAGATTTTATTTGATTTAAATGTTGTTTTTTGTATATATTAATTGTTTTCAATATTGTTTATTGTAAATATTATTTGATTTCAGTAATGTTGTTTTTTTGTATATATTATTTGTGTTTAATAATGTTGTTTTTGTAAATATTATTTGTTTTCATTTTTTTTTTTTTGTAAATATTATTTGTTTTTAATGTTGTTTTTAGAACATATTATTGGTTTTCAATGATGTTTTTTAGATATTGTTATCTGCTTTCAATAATGTTGTTTTTGTATATATTATTATTTGTTTTCAATTTTTATTTTTTTTGTAATTATTATTTGTTTTCAATGTTGTTTTTTTGTAAATATTATTTATTTTCAATGTTGTTCTTAGTATATATTATTGGTTTTCAATATTATTTATTTTCAATAATGTTGTTTTTTGTTAATATCATTTGTTTTCAATGTTGTTTTTGTATATATATTTGTTTTCAATGTTGTTTTTTGTATATCTTAGTTGTTTTCAATGGGTTTTTTTTTTTGTATATATTATTTGTTTTCAATAATGTTGTTTTATGTATATATTATTTGTTTTCAATGTTGATTTTTGTATATTTCATTTGTTTTCAATGTTGTTTTTTGTATATATAATTTGTTTTCAATATGTTGTTTGTTGTATATATTATTTGTTTTTGTATACTGTGGATTCATTATTATTCGTTGGATACCAATTTTCGTGGATTTCGTGGCACAGTCAAACCACGAAATTAAATATTCAACGAATGATAATTTTCTATAGGTTTGTATGCAGACTTCAGCAAAACCACGAAATTAAATATCCACGAATATGCAAGTCTTTCTTAATCCACGAAAATTGGTACCCACGAAAATAAATGAATCCACAGTATATCATTTGTTTTCAGTGTTGTTTTTTTGTACATATTCTTTGTTTTCAATATTGGTTTTTGTAAATATTATTTGTTTTCAATAATGTGTTATTTTTGTATATATTATTTGTTTTCAGTGTTGTTTTTTGTATATATCATTTGTTTTCAATGTTGTTTTTTGTATATATATTTGTTTTCAATGTTGTTTTTTGTATAAATCATTTGTTTTCAATGTTTTTTATTGTATATATTATTTATTTTCAATGTTGATTTTTTTTGGCATAAATTATTTGTTTTCAATGTTGTTTTTTGTATATATATTTTTTTCAATGTTGTTTTGTATATATCATTTGTTTTTAATGTTGTTTTTGGTATACATTATTTGTTTTCAATGTTGGTTTTGTATTTATTATTTGTTTGCAAAAGAAATGAAGAATTTATTTAATTCAATTGTTTATTGTATATTTTATTTGTTTTTAATAAATAGTTGTTATAAACTTTTTCTAAGTGTTATATGTCCTTGGACTAACGAAACAGCATTCAGAAAAGTTATTATTTCTTATGCAGCAAAAATACTGCAATCTGATTGGTTAATTACCCCGGTGTAAATAACACCCCACCCTGGTTCACCCCGGGATAAATAAAATTTTGTCAAAAATTTCAGAATTTTTATTTTTTTTTGCCAAGAAAAAAAAAATAAAAAAAAAAAAAAAAAAAAATAATAATCAAAATAAAATGTTAAAAATTTCAAAAAAAAAATATATTTAAAAAAAAAAAATTCCGGAAAACTCAAAGAACCCAAAATTTTTCTGATTTTTCCAAAAATTAAGTAAAAAGTATTTTACAATGCGCAGCAACATAGACATTGAAAAAAACGTTACACTGTAAATTTTTCATTACCTTTTTTTCAATTTTACATCCTGGTTTCAAAATGAGTAAAGAAATGTTCATAAGAAATAAATTCGTTATCTTGGTGTAATCTGGGGTGTACGGAATTTTACACCGTTGTTGAAAATTCATACACCCATTCGGCTGCGCCTCAGGGTGTATGAATTTTCAACAACGGTGTAAAATTCTGTACACCCCAGATTACACCAAGATAACTAATAGTATTTAACGCCTGTTGAAAAATATGCGAACTTGTCCGAGTTAAAAAAAAATCCATAGTTATGTGTATAACATTACAATACAAGATGCTAATAACGGCTGTCTTTTGGACATGTTTCAAAGTATGTATGTGCTCTTAACTATTAACGGTTTTATTCATAACAGTAAAATTGACGAAAAAAATATATAACAAGACAGGAACCAACGACTGAATTGTAGGTTCCTGAAGTCAATCAAATATATTCACGCAATCAAACCGTATACAGAAAGCGAAATAAGCACAACGTTGGGAAGCTTCTTATATATTCTTGTAATGTACCACTATTCACAATTCCTCGTTTTATATATTGGATTAAAAGCAAAGGCAATTGTCTCAGAATTTTTCTGTTTATGAATCTTAATAAAACAGGTATAAAGAAAAAAAATTCTGAGACAAGTGCCTGTATTCAAAAGTTAGAAATACACTTAGTGTTTTTTATTATAATGTATTGCTAGAAAGTTATTTGATATGAATGTATTGATATAAGTGTAGCGACAAATTAAAAAAGGTGCTTATTTTTTTCCTTTAATGGATCGGTATGATAACTGCAGCCTAAAACGATTTTTGAATTTTGCAAAGACCATATCTTAATCTGATTTCTTTTTTTGCTCGGTCGTAACCTTTTTCTGGTGTGCATATTTTTTTTATATATAAAATGGATGGAAAAAAGACATCTAAAACAGATTAGCCGAAACAGTGTTGTCAGGTCACAAACGCTCTCTCCTCTTTTTGTAAAAAAATAGTGTAAAAAGGTACATAATACGCCTATTTCCAGAATAAGAAATAAACTTCAAGAACTTTCAAAGCGGATTGAGTTTGTACCGGTCGACAAAACAGCCAACATTATGGTGGTGGTTTGCCGAAAATACTACACGGACGTTCTTAGGAATAAAAGAAGTATTTTTAAATAGGCAGAATCCAAGACATGTCTTATATACCAAATGGTATTGCTGCTTTCGAAGAAGGTGGTCGTATAATACAAGATGGAGCTGATGATATTGACATCAATCCGGAGACCGTGAATTCATGCTTAAAAATACCTCCAGCTCTTTGGCTAAAGCTGTATTTCAGTATTAAAACGATTCATCAAACGCCCTTATAACCTCCGTTAATTTTAAACGAAGACTAAAGAGATATTTGTCGTTTGATGATTATAATACCAATATTATGATAAGCAAAAGAGTAAAATAAAAACAAATCTGAACTCTGAGGAAAATTCAAAATGGAAAGTCCCTTATCAAATGGCAAAATAAAATTATAAATAAAGGCAACAGTAGTATACCGCTGTTCAAAACTCATAAATCCATGGACAAAAAACAAAATCGGGATAACAAACTAAAACCGAGGGAAACGCATTAAATATAAGAGGAGAACAACGACATAACACTAAAATGTAACACACATAGACAAAATCCCACGAGAATAACAAATATAACATATATATATAACATCAAAACCAAATACATGAATTTGGGATAGACAAGTACCGTGACACGTCTTATCGCAAAAACACATCAACCGAATGGACAACTGTCATATTCCTGACTTGATATAGGCATTTTCAAATGTAGAAAATGGTGGATTGAACCTGGTTTTATAGCGCTAAACCTCTCACTTGTATGACAGTTGCTTAAAGTTCCATGATATTTACAACGATGGGTGAACAAAACAGACATAATAGTTCAAATAGTCAAAATATGGGTAGAGCAGTCATCATTGTGTAGCAATCTCAAAACAAACAAATATTTAACTAAAAAGCACATAAAGAACAAAGTTTTGATACACGATGGTATTGGAAATATTTAGGGTATACATGCAAAGAAATGTAACACATTTGGTGAGCTTGTAAAAACCTACCTCAAAATTCTATTGACATTTCATTTCAATTTTGGAACAGTAATTGCTGTTTTTGATCGATATGTTATAAAGCCTTCAATAAAAGCTACGAAAAGTCTCCGTCGCACTTTTTCATTTAGAGCTCAAAAAGTGTATCACGTTATCGAAGAAAGAGCAATTCAAGATTGAAGAATGTTTATGTGTATTGCAGAAAAAAAATATAATCACTTAATATCAGATTACTTGATAAAGCGGTATTTTGAAGACTCACCTTTTAATAGAGGGAGACTGAGTGATTTTTTCTGTCGTGGCGGGTGTTTTCAATAAACTCATCATATATACCAGGACTAAATTTGTATATACGCCACACGCGCGTTTCGTCTACAAAAGACTCATCAGTGACGCTCGAGTCCAATACCACACACGTATTAAAACAGATTTTCATGTGACGGTGTGTGAAACTCTGTTGATTTATAAATACAGCACACAGGAAGAAGAAGACACTAAAATACTGTTACATTCGTCGTATACAGATGACAAACTGTTCTCAAATAGAACTAAAGGTCATATTATTGTACAATCTTCTGATACTGAAGTATTAGTGCTAAGTGTTCACTATTTTTTTTTAACTTGCAAATGCTGAAGCTTTGTGGTTCAAAACGGGATCCACATAAAAGTTAGAAGACGGAAGGCTTTTCGTACTAGTCCATGAAATATGTCGGTCGTTTTGACCTTCAAGTGAATATACTGTCAGCTACACATCCCCCCTCACACATGCCCTAACAGGTTGCGACACAAATTCAACATTTTTCGGTCTAGGTAAGAAGTCGATGTATAAGCTTTTGCAGAGAGATACAGAAAATTTTCAAACTTTTCCTATTTAGTAATGTTTTTCAACGAGTTATCAGGAATCCGCCGTTAATAGAGGTCTTTATAATGAATGTGAATTTGTCGCATCATTGTATGATCCCAGGGGAAAGTTTCGGAATCTTAATTATGATCTTAACAAGCTTAGGTTGAAAGCCTCCACAAAGAATGATAATCTTGTGATTATTCCCTAATGTGAAAACTCGAACGTATGTGCTTCTGTAAGGCACAATTCCCTAAAGCCTCAAAATAAATAGAGCTAGAATTTACGATCACCAGGTACCTCAGTCCTTATCTAACCCATTTAATTCAATTGCCCAGTGAAATTCTTGTCAACGAAAACCTTCTCTCTTGAATGGGTTTTAAATTTTTAATATCAATAGGATTTAGATCAATAAAATGAAATTCAAGTCTTGAAATAAGATTTTTCATATTTATTATCCAAGAGTTATTTTTTTTCAGTTGCTTTATATATTTTTAGGGCAAGTGAATTATTTGACTCGAGTATATGAAGCCAATATTTTATTGCTGAAAATTCTATTCTGGTATATAAAGGCAATCTATTCAGCTCGGCTAAACATGCAGCATTTGATGCTTTACAATGTATTCCTAGAATTTCTTTAATAAATGTATACTGCAAGTGTTCAAAGGGATCTGAATCTGTGTGTTGCCTGCCTATTCCCCATACTTCACTACCGTCAGTACCGTATAGAGCGGCAGTAGGCACAACTAGGGAGTCAAATAATTTTTCTAATAGCTTGCATTGGTTATTCGGTCCAATTTTATTTTTTTATTTTAAAAGTGCTTTTCTACCCGTTTTAACAAGCAATGAGCTGCACAGATTTAGATTTCCTGTGTGCTGCAGTGTCATGCCAAACCGGTAGCAGTATATCATGAACATCTTGTGAAAATGAACCATACTAGTTAGTGAAAAACTCAACCACTCACCTCTGACCTTGTTTTTTAGAAACAAAATCCACATTGCATACTCTTTTGGTTGATGTGTTTCCCTCGGTGTAACCCCGATTTTTTTTTCTCTCAATCCTAACTTTTATTTACGTCCGTTCTTTTTGTTTTTGGTTATAGGTAAATAGTTTTGGGTCCTATGCTGTATCAATTTGCGTTCATACTTCCGGAATAAACAAAACAAAAAGTTTTAAACTGTAACTTTCTTTTAAAACATGCTGACATTTTAGTCTTTTAAACTTTTAAACATGAAATATATAACTTTTGATGAAAGCAGATTATGACTTCAATGATAGAATATTTTAAAATGGGTCGATTTAGGAAGATTGTGTTTTTAATTACAATTATAGCATTTGTTGGAATTTTTCTTTTATTTCAAACTGGAAATAAACAAAACACACGTAAAACCAATGTAGAGTCTATGTTTGTTGAAGAAAATTTTGATGAAAACGACTTGACTGAAGAAGAAAAAAAGCACAGGAACATGTTGAAAACAGGAAAATTGAATATACCAGAACTTGGACTAAATTTTATAGAAAACATGGAACACAATAAAAAGGTGATTGAAACGAGGGATGTTGACTCTGCATCATCTGCCTTATTATATATAAGGCATTTGTTTCCTGTGAAAGGGGAGGATGTCACAAAACCTTTAGAATACTTTATGATATGTGTTGACAACAGATTTGAATATATCAGGGGGTCCCTGATTCCTTCTTCCATGCTCCCGCATCCCACTCCTTAAACTCCCAGACCAAAATTGATAAAAAAATAATTACCAAGAATTTGTCCAACAAATACATTTGACTTTTAAAATTGGGAGTACAATTTATAAAAGTTTAAATGCAAAGCAAAAGCACACATATTTGAATTTTAATCTTGAATACCCTTAAATTACTCTCTGGTCTTAACCATCAATTTATTTAAGTTCTACATGCCCTATCATCCCTTATGACCAGACCCACTTTAATTTGGTGTCTGCAAGTAAAATTTTCCTAATAAGAGGCATAATAAGCCATGAAAATTTTATATAATTTTACGAACAACTGTTTTTATGGGCTTGTACATTTTTTTTTTGAATCAGTTAAGATTTGGTGAAGTATGAGTACAGTGCACGTGGAGTCCCAGGTGTCCGTGCAGCCAGTGATACCGTGCATTAGCTGATTTCGTCATATCAACGCAGTAACACGAAAAAAATGGTTCTTGTTATTTATTTAGCTTTCTGATGGGATAAAAAAAAGATTAAAATTGATAAGTTCAAGAGTGTCTGTTAAATAATAACTGAAATCCCATGATTTTCAATATTTGGTCAATTTCCATTAAAAAAATTACTTCATTAGATAAAATTTGTTTTATTTAAGTCAAATTGATATCAGATTGAAATAATATTTGCTCTGCATCCTTGGCAGTGTGCTTAGTTCAAATTCAGCTATATTTAGTATTATAAAATCATTCCTTTAATCAAAATTAAATGTAGCTATTTTTGGAAGGCATGCACGAAATTGCCAGACATTGGTGAAACTCTCAGAACAGGGGTTTCCCTAATTTTGGACACATATTACACATAATTTTGAGGGTGAAACCATACAAACAAGATTTAATGAAATAAAAGTATGTTATGAATGTACATGTATTCACACAATATTATCCAATTATTGGTTTTACCAGTTGAATGAAGTGAAGGTGTGCAGATACATGTACACCAGACTGCACCATAACTAAATTTTTATAAATGTATATTTATAAAAACCTCAAAGATAGATATTGATGCTGACATACATTTTGTACATGTATATAAGTACATCAGTATGATAGACATTTTGTACATGTTATCATCATTTAATTCATTTTTCATTAAAAGGTCATGTACAAGTCAGTGCAAATTTCACATTCACAATTTATAATTTGTGAAGAGCTGCAACTCAGATTTTTATACATGATCATTGAATTTCATGTCTTTTTTTATGTTTCAGAAAGCTACCACAACACCTAAACCACCATTTAAACCAGAATTAATGTTGATGAAAAATCCTCCAATATTTCTCACAAAGAATATGTCAGATGGCATGGTAGAAGAGAATTTTTTTAAGTAAGAAATACATGTCTAATAATATTGGAATAAGATTTACTTCTACAATAAGAATATTGACTGTAAATTTGAAGCATTGACCAAGACTATAAGTTTATTAGCAGTTGCTTAATTCAAATTTGACTTCTTTGCAAACAAAATTTAGCCAATCCAAATGTTATTTTTAAAGAACACATCAAGTAAATCAGTCATGTTTTCAGTATTATTATAAAGAGCACATACTTTTCATGTTTAGTGACAGATTTTTCCAAAAAATGTTTTGAAGTTCAAAGACTTTAAAGGAATAGTTTTAAAAGATGTAGACTACATGTTATATGTTGTTTTTGTTACAGTTACTTAGAAACAAAAGATGTAATATGTAAAAATGATGAGAGGGTAGGGTTTCAACATGATGGTGGATGGAATGTTTGTATGTCTCCTCCATTTGGATTTCATGAACCATGTATTGTTTACTCATTTGGGTAATTATTATTTATACAATGTATCATGTTAACATCATAATGTATTTCTTATTCATCTTATTTAAACTTTTAATTTAGGTAATTTAAAACTTACAAACCTACTGATGATTTTAAGAGTTATTTCCCTTAACCTAGGTCTACCTCCTTAAGATAAATTTTAACGATTCAAGTGGCAAAATGTTTGTATTATAGGATTAAAGAGGCCCCTCATGGGGGGGGGGGGTCCTAGTAATCACATAATCACCATTTTTTTGCCAATATCAATCAATATAATCACATAATCATTAAATATTTGCTTATCTTTAGTAATCAAATAATCATAAACTAAAAATACAGTCCTAGGTAATCAAATAATCATGAAATATTTGGCTTAATAATCAAATAATCATTAAAAAAAACGGCCAAGTAATCACATAATCAAAAACCCCATGAGGGCCCTCATTAAATAACAATTGATGTGGTTTAAAAAGAAGACAAACATTTTCCACTGGGAGGGGGGGATACATGTTACTGCATGTATTAACCAAACAAATCACTATAATTATGATGTAGAAACTTAGTCTATTTGAGAAAATAAAAAATAACCACAAATGCAGTGGAAAATAGATGCCCAAAAATACAAGGAAAGCCAACACATTGATAAAGGTCAACAGAAATAAACAATGGAAATGAAATATCAAGTAACACAAATCCTACTAAAAAACAAAATTGAAGGCAGATACACTGATAATAAACAGTTCCCACTGCTCTGGTGGCATACACCATGGCATATTTTAACACTGTATCTTGAAAAGTCTTGACTGAATAGTCATTCAGTCAGGACTTTTCTTGGAATATTATTGAATGATTATTCTTTAAATATATCTACATTTGTAAAGAATACACATAAAATTCTGAAATAAACAATATCTACTATTATAAATGACAAATGTCTCCCTTTATGAGATTAAAAAATTGAAAAATCTTCCATATTAATTAAAGTTTAATATTATATATTTATAGAATAGGTAATGATTGGAGATTTGACAGAGTATCGGCCAGAATATATAATTGTACAGTGTATTCATTTGATCCTAGGTAAGACAACTACTGTAAATTCAGAAGTTTGTTTTTATTATTGCGAAAAATGCGACAGAGTTGTAAACGCAATAAATTGAACTCGCATTTTGAAACATTTCATATGAATTAAACAGAATTTTTTCTCAAAATCGAAAATTTTAAATTGCATTTAAGTCTAAAAAGACAAAATCGCAATAAATGCACACAATAATTTGTAAATTTACAGTACTTGATTTTTCCAGATTATTCTAGAATATAGACAAGTATATATATATATATAGCTTACTTGTTTCAAGTATACATTTTAAAATTCTGTAAAGTTCATAAACTATCTGTATCCAACCATGAATGTTTTGTATTAGTTTAAACATATTTTCATGATTTTTTTGGCTGAATTAAAGCAAAATGGATAAGACACGAGTAAAATATACTTATAAAGTCTTCTCCATAAGTTTTGAATTTGACTTGCATAATGATTAAAATTAAGAAATAAATTAATCATAGGGGCTTGAATACTGCTTTAACCACAGGTTGGCCCTAATGCTAAATATTTTATTACAAGCGACATACATCTACAGTAACATAGAAATCTTTGCATCCTTATTTTTCCATAGACCAACATTTTAGAGACACACCCTTTTGTCATATCTTTATTGATTGCCCATTTGGTACTTCCAAGATGAATGTTGAATGAACATTAGAAAAAAAGTTGCATTTTCTCTCTGATACTCAAGATCTTACTTTGTATAAAAGAGATTATAAAAATATATTGTATTACAGCTATTTTCCTAATGCATGTAGTTTAAAGGATTGGTTGGCTTCAGGGTTGGCAAAGTATTACCCAGTTTTAGGTTTGAAATAGATTACAGCTATTTTCCTTATGCATGTAGTTTAAAGGATTGGTTGGCTTGCTTGTTTTGGTTGTATGACTGTTTGCACAAGCATTGTAATTAAGTTGTACAATTGCAATCAATATTTAGGGTAGGCTTTGGCTTGTATAATACTTTTGGATGCTTGAGCCAACATTTATACAAAAAAGGCAAGCAAGCCAACTAAATCTTTAAACCACACACATTAGGAAAATAGCTGTATTGTTATTATGATAGAACAACTGGTTTTAGTTCTGACTTGTAAAATAACTTGATTACAAATATGTTTGCAGTATACCAATACCTACTGAGAAATTACATCCTAGAATTCACTTTGCACAAGTTGGTATTGCAGGGAGAAATGGTAAAGGATTAAAAACATTTTCAACTATACTGAGAGAACATGGACATTCTGACGTAAGTAACTAAACAATTTATAGATTATTTGTAAACTTTGAACTTTGTCTTTTTATCATCCAAACTTTCATATGTATGTTATTATACTTTTAAAAGTCCTTATAATCACATAATTTTGCTTACATGATAAAAACCAAAAAGATCTATTTACCATTGACATAGATTGATCAACGATAAAGACTTTAAATAGCAAAAATCATCCACAAGGCAAAATATCTAAAAACAAAGTCAATGTTGCTGAAACCGTTGATCAAATCTGTTTAGGAGTTACAGCCCTTGAATGAAATTGTTAACACATTTCACTTACTTACATTTATTTATATATGGTGAACCAACACCTGAAGTCAACCACATGAACTGCGAAATTTATACTTCACTGTTTGATTTCATATGTAATACATGTATTGTGCTTGATGGAGAAACATGTCGACCAGAATAAAAACTTACCTTGCTATAATAAAGACAACACCGATCAATTACCATGCAGTAATTCTGTAATTGATGGGTGTTGTTGTCTTTGTTATCATTTTATTTTTATTTAGAATAATTAACATATCTAACTTGAATACATTAAATGTTTGTTTTGTAGACCGTCATTGACTACCTGAAGTTTGACATTGAATACATGGAATGGGCTGTACTAGAAAATCTACTGAGGGAGAAGTCATTTAAGAATGTAAAACAGATTGGTTTTGAAATTCATACAAATGAATTTTATCAACATTTTAAGAAGCTCAAAGATGTAAAATTTAATTCAGGAAAAGATGATTTTCTTTATATGTACCATACAATAAGAAAGTTAGAAGATTATAATTTCAGACAATTTAATTATAGATTAAACCCTTTTGGAGAATATGGTTCTCCTATCACTAGGAAGAAAAGGTCTTGTTGTTATGAATTACATTTTTTGAACATGAATTTTGTGACACCAAATTACACAACAACTTTTGTATAATTAAGATGCAATGATTTCCACATTTTTCAGAGTTTGGACTGTTGTGTGTTTGGCTTCTTTTGCTCTATATCTTTTTACTGAAGGAATACTGAAAATTAAGGACACAACACACTTTTTGTTTTTAATGCAACTGGTTTTATTTCTGAGTTTTTTCACAGATTAAAATGCAGTGTCATGCAAATTAAAATACTCAGATACACCTTGATAAAACGTGGAAAGATTTGTCCCATCATAAGTTTGTTATCATTTGTCACTAGTGTCGAATATAATTTTGACATTGGAGTAAAGGTTGAAATTATTATGGATGCATAAAAAATTTATTTTGATATATTTTTCAAGAAAAGATTGTGTAGAAAATCTGTTTTACTATTTATATTTTAAGGTGTACATTTTAATAACGATATTGGTGTTAAATCTGAAAAATAATTGTTATCAGGTTACTATGCTACAATTGTAGATACTACATTTGAATTGAAACTCATTAAGTCAGAGGTACCTGACATAACTGTTTGACTAATCTAACCTCAAGAGTGAAATATTGCATTAACAGTTAATATCAGGTTTGTTCAGCCAGACTGGTATATTTAATGTTGAAATATTTAATGTTGAAAACATTGTTTTCTGTTTCAATGAATTGGCATTGCATTAATAGTGTTGAAAATATATTTTGAAATAACATGCTGAAGAAAGAAACAAGCCAAGATAGATTAATGTATTCTACTTTCTCTGCAAAGGTTAATGTTCAGTCTTAATCTTTTAAATTAGTTTTAATTCAAATGATTCTTTTGAATTATTGAATTAAACACTACAACTAACTAAAAGAAAATCTAGTCTTGTACTATTGATGGTCTGCTTAGTTTAACCAAAAAGGTGCTATTGTTATGAATAATTATATGATCAGTCTTTCAATTAGAGATTTTCATTACATAATGTAAACCAATTCATTTTTTAAAGCGATTTATTTTCAAGACTTTTACAACTAAAAAGATATTTTGAAACATTAATCATTGGAAATATGTTATACTTGGATCTTTTCTTATTTTAACTACATGAAATAAATTTGAAAATTGTAAAATTAGATCAGTGCAAAGGGGACTAGAAACAGCATAACCTGAAATAATATACAAAATTTATTGGTGAAAATAAGTTGGTTCACAGTATTATAAGTATATCATATGTGTTCAATGCTTAGTATTGTGTAAGAACATGTACAAATATTTTGTATACATTCAAAATGAGAATGTACATGTAATTATACATGGACAGATTTTAAATAATGATTTTTTTTAATTGAATATCAAAATGGTATTCATTTAATTAACTAATATAATGCATGCATATGTTAAATTTAAGACAATTCTTCTAATATTTTGAATGATTGTTTTATGGATATTTTATTTTATATTAAGTTTTAATGTATGGTTGTTTTACTAACTCATTTAGTACATATCAAGAATTTTTAAACAGGTTTTTATTATTATTATTTTAATATATAATGTACTTATTTTTATTCAGATTTTTACAAACTAACTCAGATAAAAGAATGTTGGATTTTGATTTGTTAACTTGTAGAATGTTATCTTCATGAAAATGTTAAATGAGATATGTGCCTTATCAGTAATATTAAGAACATGTATTTCTCATTTTGTCTTCATTCTGTTCTAACAATTTTGTAATTGTCAGTATTTTTAATTGTTAATATTTTATATTTGTCAGTATTTGATTGTTAATATTTCATCTATTACTAAGCTGTAGCTGATATGAGATACCCTCATCAGTAACAGGTTGAGTTACAGATTTCTTTATAGTCAAATTGCTAATATTTGGAAAGGCTATGAAATGGGATTTAAGAAAACTATTTTTTTTCTTCAAAATCTTGGATTTGGACAATGCAAACTTTAGACAACACATTTCTATTTGGCAGTTATTGTTGTTCTATTCT
The DNA here is from genome assembly GCF_963676685.1 of Mytilus edulis. NCBI lineage: Eukaryota > Metazoa > Mollusca > Bivalvia > Mytilida > Mytilidae > Mytilus > Mytilus edulis. The sequence goes on along the minus strand of NC_092346.1, from coordinate 50,051,803 downwards.
AAATTATATTATGCATATGCTATATTTTATCTTATAAATTTTTTCCCCAATCCCCCTGTGTTGCGTAGGGGGGAAAACAGACATATCAGACGATATTGGCAATGTGAGAGATAATGTGTGCCCACAGCATGCATGGTTTTATGATTTGCTGCCTCATTAATGTTTGTATACATAATTTACATAAACTAAACCCTAATTCTTCAATGAAAGAAATAAGGTGCAAAACATTTTTTTCTTTGTGAAAGTATATGAATGAAATTAGAGGGCAGAAGGCAATAACAATCTCTTTATGCCACATTTGAATCAATTGTAAATAAAAATGTCTACATTTCAAGAAGCTGTAGGACAGTATTGGACTTTAAAAATGTGGTTTATTTATTTAGCAAATATTGAATACAAGTAAAATGAGTATGAATGTCTATATTAGCAATATAATGTATTATGATTAGAATGTCAATTATTTTTCATGCAAGCTTAATTAGTGTTTGGCCTATTATTCCTGCTTGAATTTGAAATGTCTCTGCATTTACTGCATATTTTTACTTTGTATAATCCTATCTTAATTTAATTTTTTTTTATTACTTTTTTAGCATAATAAAAAACACAGGGCTGCTAACATTCCAAGATTAATGATTAAAGACGGGTATTATTTTGCAGTTTTTTTTTTTCAATTTTCAGATTATTTTTATCTTAATTTTGATGGTGACTGAGCTTAATGAATTTTATTTTTTTATGTTTTTTGTCTTGTCTGGCTGCTATGAAAGTCTGAGACAAGGATGCTAATCTAATGACATTGGTAAACTACTTGTATTAACCTTTGTACTTCAGGAGGAAGAAAATCAGGATATTTCATATCCTCATAAAGGAGGTCTAAAGATTAAACTTTATTTCTTCAATTTACATTTTTTTGCTGTCTTATTTGAAAACTTAATTTTAAGAGTTTGCTACATTGTACTGGATAGATAATTATATTAAGGAATAATGTTTCTGCTATAATGGTAGTGACAATTTTGGTACACTCTTAACTTATTATATTCCTTAGCAACTGGATTGTTCTTACAGTGGAATAAAAATAGCTTTCATAATTGGAATACATTTAAACTTCCTGGATCCTGAAGAATTTTGTTGGACAGCCATAATTAAGAATAACAATTAATTTTTGTTTATTAAATTATTACATAAATGTCTTTTATAAGATGTTTTGAAATTTTTGAGCGATTTTTTCTATGCACAAAATATAAACATACAGGTACCTTTTAATGATATGAGATTTTTTAATAAAGTTTTTTTTAAATAAAATATCATAAATTAAAACTCGCTAGCAATATCCTTAAACTGTACTAAAATACACAATGCATAATTGTTTAAAATGTTGCATTTTGACACATGAACCAATCCTAATTTTTTTTTTAGAAACTATCTTTAAATCAAATAAAAGTTTAAAAGCATAACTTGAGGGTAGCATATATTACACCATTATAACTTTTAGAACGTTATCTTCGAATTACTAAAAATTGATCTCAATGAGTTTTTATAAAATTTATTTGATTAATAAATTAAAAATAGTATTTTTCAAGAATTTTTTTCTTTTTTTATAAAGCATAATAGAATAAGAACATAAAATTAGATTATGACAAATTTTGTAATTCCTAACAAAAAATCATAATGTCAATTTTCAAACAAATGATTTGTTGTTTGATGATATTTAGTAGTAAGTTTTGAGATAAATAAAACAGGGTGTATATCTTTTAATGATTACAATTTAGAACCTTGCATTTATTATTTTTCTCTTACACTTATGTATATTATGATAGACTAAATCACCAAAATCTATATTTTTTTCTGTAATAACTACCCAAAAAAAAGTTGAATATGAAATTTATAACTCATATACACTGTTGTAAAACATTAAAGAAATATGAAATTTTATAAAACAAATTCTACAAAATGAGAAAATGAAATTAAATAAATTGTTTTGATTTGTATTATTTGGTATGCAAGTGTTTATGAATGCATTTACCTTGTGAGAAATAACATATCGTATAATTATACATGTAAATGGATTGTTATCTTTTAAGAAATACAGAATTTAAATAGCAAAACAAGTGTTTTCTTTTTATATTGCATTTAATTTTACAAAGAATTATTGCAAAGTGAAAAACATCATTCCCCAGATCAGTACCTGTTCATTTAGGCATTTATATTTTTGTAACGTGAATCGACCCATTATATAATTACAATATATACTGTTCTCTCTGAAGTTTATTCAAAAGGAACTTTAAAGTTCTTCTTGAAAAACCAATCATTCTTTGATTGTTTTGGCTGTGCAAAAAAGATAAACTCCAAGTTGTGGAGCACTGTACTAATTGATGAGTAATGACACACAAAAACTGCATGTGATATTGTATTTGCTCAATAGGATCAAAATAGTTTCGACTGTTATAATACATAATAACATATAGTCTGTTGTTTGGTGGGTTACTAAATTGTATGAGGGAAATGTCGACTGCATGTCTTACCCCAACTTATTACTATCATAATTCTATATAATACCAATATAATAACTAGAGGCTGCAGAATGACCTTGTTCAAATTTTCATGAGAATAACCGAAAACTGGAAAATTCATTATCATTTTCTATTGTCAGTGGACCGTGAAATTGGGGTAAAAACTCTCATTTGGCATTTAAATTAGAAAGATCATAACATAGGAAACATGTGTACTAAGTTTCAAGCTGATTGGACTTTAACTTCACAAAAAAACTACCTTGACCAAAAGCTTTTACCTGAAACTCACACTATCATTTTCTATGTTCAGTAGACCGTAAAATTAGAGTAAAAATCTAATTTGGCATTAAAATCAGAAAGATCATATCATAGGGAACATGTGGACTAAGATTCAAGTTGATTGGACTTCAATTTAATCAAAAATTACCTTGACCAAAATCTTTTAACTTGAAACGGGACAGAAGGACAAACGAAAGGGACGCACAGACCAGAAAACATAATGCACCTCTTCTATCGTAGGTGAGGCATACAGATATATATATTGGGTTCTTTGACAAGATCATTCTTACTTTGTATTCAGGTTTTCGATTATTAGCTATCAAATTGGTCCAAAGGGTGCAAAATGAAACTTTTGTTTGATTTCATCAATAATTGAATGCTTGCGATTTTTTGATATACTGAATCTAACCATATATATATATATATATTTTGAATATTAGTCCATAATATGATAATATCAAAATTCAAATTTTTAAGATCCTAGACCCCATTTTTTTGTGTCACAATCCTATGCAGTGTCAAATATTTACCAATCCAAATTCAAAGCTGTATCAAGCTTGAATGTTGTGTCTATACTTGCCCCAATTATTCAGAGTTCAATCTCTGCAGTCGTATCAAGTTGCACTTGTTATATTCAGTGTTGGTAGATCTATTTTCATCACTGCAACATGGATTAACTAGTATGAAAATTCGATCGAAACAATTACTGGATAAATCTTTCTGTTTTCGTGATTATTCGAATGTGATAATGACATATATATTTACTCCAAAAGGCAGGAGCCCCAGGACTATGTTAGTCTTTACGATTTTAATTTTTGTTTCTTTTATATATTTCGGAGTTTATTATGACGTCCATTATCATTGAACTGGTAAACATTTTTGTTTAGGGGCCAGTTGAATCGCCTCCGGGTGCGGGATTTTCTCGCTGCATCGAAGTCCCATTGGTGGCCTTCGGCTGTTGTCTGCTCTATGGTCGTGTTGTTGTCTCTTTGACACATTCCCCATTTCCATTCTTAATTTTAAATAGTGAATGAAGTGTAGGCTTTCCATGTCATAGTAGAGTTAATACACGGGCGCATGCATGATTTGGGACCAAAGGGTGAATGTTTTTCTCCAAGGTTGGATTAAATACGACTCGTTCAGAGCATACCATTAAAAGTGGTCACGATATTTTGCTTACTTTAACCAAGGATGAAAACAAAGACGTCAGAGAGTTCTATATATTGTTCAACTGATTTCATAAAAGTTAATATGTTTAAATAATATACCGTCCTTGAACTGAAAAGAATAACAATGGAGCTATTTCAAATTTATATAAAGAGCCTATTTATTTAATATATCTTTGAACCGTATAATTCAGTAGTATTCACATATAAAGAATATTTTAGATTAAGTTCGAAAATAAGTACATGTTATAATTCCCTAGTAGTAGACTTTAAAATAAGTCAGAATGTTCAATTGAAATATTTTTACAATTATCACCAATACATCTATATCTTAGCTGGGCCCATATTTGGCAAACTATAAATATGTCCAATGTTAAACATGCTTTCATCAAGATTCACATTTTTTTTTCAAAATATTTTATCAAATTATTTTACTGATCATTGTTTACCTCCTTAGTATAACATGATATAAACTTAACCAAAGTATCAAACAAATCGTTTGTTATATATTACCATAAATGTCTTTTTATGATCTATGACTCTGCAATTTTCTTAATTCCGATCTGCATAGTGTATGTCAGAAACGCTTAATTATTGAGAAACTGTATTTGGTTTTTAGTATTTTTGAATCAAAGACATATGAAACGAGTTTCTGTGATTTCAAAGCTAAGGAAACTATGTAACTAATGCAGTAACCATGACACTATACTGTGGATTCATTTACTTTCGTAGGTACCAATTTTCGTGGATTGAGGAAAACTTGCATATTCGTGTATATCTAATTTCGTGTTTTTTTCAATGTTTGCATACATTCCTGAGAAAAATTTGTAATTCGTTGAATATTTAAATTCGTGGTTCCTCTGTACTCACGAAATCCACGAAAATTATTATCCAACGAATATTAATGAATCCACAGTAAAAGAGGGGCGAAAGATACCAGAGGGATTCATAGATCGAAAACTCCATGGCTATCAAAGAAAAAGAAAAACAGACAAATAATATAATACAAGACACAACATAGAAAACTAAACACGAACCCCACCAAAAACTGGGGGTGATCTCAGGTGCTTCGGAAGGGTAGGCAGATGCTGCTCCATAAGTGACACCCGTCATGTTACTCATGTTATTAAAAATCCAGTAAATAGTCTTATTCTGTAGGTCACACTCGTGAAAAGGGAAGGGGATTGTAGTTAGAACATAAGTAACATATTCGATATCATCTGTGAAACGGTTATTCCATGCATAACGGTCAATCAAGTTGTGATGGCATCCGTAAGATTTACGATAGGATGATTTCAACTTCACCACTTGGAACTCTTGGTTTAATAGCTTCTTTGGGGGCAGCAACCCTGTTGTCAAAGAAATCATGATAGGAAATACAAGTCTTGGAATATTGTATCAATTGGGAGATATATATTCTGTATGCAGGCGCTGCTGGAATGTTGCTACATAACTGATTTCGTGTAGGCATCTTCTATTCAGAATCGGCAAATACTAACTCCTTTCCATATTTGTTACTCTTTTTTACATCACGGGTTTTCCATTCGTTCTTATGCTGTGCGAATTGTGATAGTTGCTGGTAAAGGTCACTGCATATGGAAAAGCTGTAAGCGAATTTCAGATAGGGAATACATTGTACATTAATTCAATAGCAGTACATTTTTTGAAGATTTGTATAAAATAAAAAATTTCTGTTTAAAGAAAGTATACGTCCATTTGTTTTATAGTCATACTTCAAGGCTTTAAGGCAAATTTGAAAATAATTAAGCCGAGGACAATCCAAGCTTTGAAAAATTTAGGGGGCGCAACCCCGCCACTCTCGCCGGAATCCGCCTGCGTTGTAACATTTAAATATAACAAATATGAGCGTCACTGATGAGTCTTATGTAGACGAAACGTGCATCTGGTGTACTAAATTATAATCCTGGTACCTTTGATAACTATCAACACCACTGGGTCGATGCCACTGCTGGTGGACGTTTCGTCCCCGAGGGTATCACCAGCCCAGTAGTCAACACTTTGGTGTTGACATGAAATAACAATTATTTGGCCATTTCTATAAATTTCCTGTTTACAAAACTTAGAATTTTTCGAAAAACTAAGGATTTTCTTATCCCAGGCATATATTACCTTATCCGTATTTGACACAACTTTTTGGAATTTTGGATCCTCAATGCTCTTCAACTTTGTACTTGTTTGGCTTTATAACAGTTTCGATCTGAGCGTCACTGATTAGTCTTATGTAGACGAAACGGGTGTTTGGCGTATTACATTATAATCATGGTACCTTTGATAACTATTATGAGTCTTTTTTTTTTTGTATGATAAAACTAGAAGAATCATGTGACTTTATGTTGAGAATTTCATATAGAGTAACACGATACCATATTGTGTTTCCTGTAAATGAGACCGTCTCGACCTATTGAATATATACTTTATAGTCATTGTTTTACCATTAAATATGCTAATAATTGATCCCATATTAAACTACTTGAGACCCCGCGTTTATCATTTATTGTTTTCAAGTTTTTTTAAAAATCAAACAAGATTGTTAACTTTTTCCTGGATAAAGTTTCTATGTAAACCCTACTCTTCTTTTTATCCATTAAAATACCACTTAAAAGACTACCATGCACACAGCACATTCGTTGATGCACAACTAGACATTTAAATCTAGAGCATTGTTTAACACTTGATACACCAGACTTGCATGGGAACTAGCATGCACAATGTAAGTTGAAAGTGATATCTAAGAATAATAGCACACACATTCAGATGAGAGTAAGGAAACGTAGCCAAAACTAGCCTCTAAATATTGTATTGGAGACTTAATGATGCAACTAACATGCAAGTTACTCGTTTGACAAATGGATAATAGCTTCATGTCCAGAGGCAAATATTATATGATTATCTGGACAAGAACATGTTATTATTATTATATCAATATGATAGTTATCAAAGGTACTAGGATTATAATTTAATACGCCTGACGCGCGTTTCGTCTTCATAAGATTCACCAGTGACGCAAAGATCAAAATAGTTGTAAAGCCAAACAAGTACAAAGTTGAAGAACGTTGACCGCTGCTCTATTGCACTGCCCGCAGCGCTAACCAACGCAAGCGCGTTGCTATGTTTTTTTCGCTTTTTTTTAAATTTTCAAATTTCCTGCTAATTTTTCTCTTCGGATCACGTTATCGACTGGTTTACTATTTCTGAATGAATTATTTCTGTTGTATTGAGTAAATCCACGATAAATTTTACAAAATGGCGCCTTTGAAAGATCAAAATAAACAAAGATTTCAACATTGACATCTATTTTTTGTTCACCTGGCCAAGAGGGCTAAGTGAGCTTTTCTCATCACTTGGCGTCCGTCTCCGTCGTCCGTCGTCGTCGTTAACTTTTACAAAAATCTTCTCCTCTGAAACTTAAATGAATTTAACCAAATGTTGCCACAATCATCATTGGGGTATCTAGTTTTAAAAATGTGTCCGGTGACCCATCCAACCAACCAAGATGGCCGCCTTGGCTATAAATAGAACATAGGGGTAAAATGTAGATTTTGGCTTATAACTCTGAAACCAAAACATTTAGAGCGAATCTGACATGAGTAAAATTGTTTATCAAGTCAAGATCTATCTGCCCTGAAATTGTCAGATGAATCCGACAACCGGTTGTTGGGTTGCTGCCCCTGAATTAGTAATTTTAAGGAAATTTTGCCGTAAGATTTAAAAATAAGTTAACATGACCAAACTGGTCAGCTGAACCCTTGAGGAGTTATTGCCCTTTATTTTTTACCAATTTTTTGTAATCTTTTACAAAAATCGTCAGTAAAGTAAGATCTACAAACACATCACCATCACCAAAACACAATTTGTCATGAATTCATCTGTGTCCTTTGTTTACTATGCACATAGACCAAGGTGAGAGACACAGGCTCTTAAGAGCCTCGATATTTAATTAAAAGAATATATAGAGGCATATATGAATGAAATGAAATGAAACAAATTGACCACATTTCCCGACGACACTCACAAACTTGTTTTACGACCTTTGAACAAATATACTAAGCTGTATTATTATAAGATAAGATAAGATAAGATAACTTTATTAGCACTAACGCATTGACAATAAATGGTCATGACAACAAATTAAACTACAATAACATATATAAAATGAAGGAGTGACAGTGGATAATTATGAGAGAAATATATAAAAAATAAAAGAGAAGCATATCCATTATTACAGAAATCAAGTACCTTTTAATAATGAGTTTCTCAAGCATTCATTCAAATAGTTGACAACACTTTTTAATATTGTTGGGGAATTACTATTTAGAATTGGTATAAGCAAAATATATGATATAGAAGGTAATTTTTTGTTCAATAGAACATTATTTAATTTTCTAATAAGGTTATCTCTCACTTAGTTATAGAAGGAACATTTTAAAAGAAAGTGTAGTTCATCTTCAATGTGTCCATTGTTGCAGCAAAGACATACCCTACTCTGCTTTGGTATTTTTAGATATCGCCCTCTTTCAATAGATAAAGTATGTCTATATATAATTTTTTTTTTTGGCCCCTGTTCTAAATTGGTTCATATTAAGGTCCGAAGGATCCAAAATTCTTGAATGTTGTGTTCATACTTGCCAAACCTGGTCAGGGTTCGACTCTGCTTTCGTTTCAAGCTGCACCTTGTAATTCAGTGTTGGCAAATGGTTTTTCATCACTATAATATGGCTTAGCCAGTAGAAGAATTTGTTCGAAACAGTTATTTGATAAATATATCTATTAGAGTGTTGAAAGTGATAATGAAAAACATATATATTACCTTGGTATTTTTTAAGGACTTAACAGGTTTAAATACATTTGATATGCAAAAAGTATTAGTAAGGTTTGAGCTTCCCGTGTCATAGATAGCTGTGAAATTCTGTTAACCTTGTATACCCGAAATATAATATTTTGAAAAACAAAAAAAGTTTGATTAGAGTTGATACTATACATTGTATGCTTGATCTTGGACCAAATGATGAATGTGTTTGTCCAACGTTTGATCATATGCAAATATGACCAATTGAAGGCTCAACTTAAAAGGTTAAGCTATATTGCAAAATCCAACCAACGATGAACAGAATAACAACAAGGAGTTATACATATTGTTAAACTGGTTTCATAACATTTATTAGGTTTAGCGTATGTTTCGTCCTTGAACTAAGCAGAATTACAATAAAGCTATTTCACATCTATAGAGCTTTTTACATTTAATAACATATATTTGACCTAAAAAATTCATTAGAAGTATTTATACAAAGAATTCTTTAAATTAGGTTTTAAAAATAAGTACATGTTATAAATACCTTGACCAGAGACATAGAATACGTATTACATGTGTTTGCCTAGACTTTAAAATATCAAAGGCAGAATTTTCAATCGAAATAACTTGTCGTTAACACTATTGTCACCAATACATCTATATTTGCAAAATATAAATATGTCCGATGTTACTTACACACGTTTACGTCGAGATTCATTTTAATTCAAAAGAAATCATCAAATGATGTTACTTATCATTTTTTCTTCAGGTCAGAAATTTTGCAGGAAGAGTAAATAAGTAGCTGGTGACTAAACGTTTGTATACGTTTTCTAGTCAAAGATACTTGGATTATGATTTGGTTTTGTAGACTTGTGTTTCGTCTACATTAAACCCCTCAGCGTCGTGACGCAAAACACCGGATGGCCAATTCGAATGCGAGGTTCAAGGATGGCATTACAAACACAAAAATTTCGAAAAGTTGTATCAAATACGATAAAGACAAAACAATCATTAAAACATAGAAATATGTTATAACATGGACAATGTTAAGGCAGAGCCATATATGTCTCTGGTTATGGTTTCTTGTCCAAACCACGAATTTTCACAGTGTATCAAAGAAATTATAAATGGACAGAAATCATTGTAGATATAATTATACTGTAGCACTTTCTTGGTATTCCTGTAGGACGTTTAAGACCAGATATTTGCAATCCTGAGATGTTTTACATGGGAAACTATATGAGCAAAGGGTATTGACTATAGACACAAGCAAATCTACATATGAAGGGGTAAAATGTGTTTTGTAAGTTAATTTTCTTCAATTCCGTAATTGCGATAGGTTGAATAAATATAAATAATCTCATCATAGACACCAGGATTGAAATGTTACATGTGCCAGACACGCGTTTCGACTTGAAAGATCAATGACACTCGAATCAATATACTTTTATGATTAAAAGGCAAAAAAAAAAGGACGAAGTTGAAGAGATACAGTGAAAATACGGGAAATATAGGGGTTTCAGAAAACAGTGTGAAATTATGCATATTTACAATAAACTCACCATGGATACCAGGAATGCAACTTTGTATTTACGCCAGACGCGCGTTTCGTTTACAAAAGACTCACCAGTGACACTTGAATAAAAAAAAAGATTAAAAGGCCACAATGAAGTACGAGGTTAAAGAGCATTGAGGACCAACATATTCCTAAAAGTTTTGCCAGATACAGCTAATTCCAAATGAATGTCGCAAACGATTTTGATAGTTAACAACTTTTACCAGAGACATATAATATAATATGATATAATATTTATCACATGTCTCTACTTTAAAATTAACATTATTACTAATGTCATACAATTGTTTGAATAGCTAGCAATTCCTTTTGAGCATTGGACGGCTTTTATATGATTACCCTAGTTGAATGACAATAAAAATTTATAGATATATCTTATATCAGTTTCAAATCGAGTTCAAACCTTATATCGAGTCAACACCTCTCGGCTCTAACTAGAATACAGATCTCTGATTTAGTTATACTGATGTGTAGTATAACTAAATAAGAGATCTATTTTTAATTAGATTGCACATCTCGGATTTACTAGTATATGGAATATCCCATTATTAAGACTTCCCTTGCTTTGCTGAACGCTATGTTCTGGTAAAAACTGAATGAATACATGTATAAATAAACCTGAGTAGAGTTCATAAAACAACAACCAAAAACCACCTGAGCTTACCATATAGCGGGTTAGGCTTAAAAAATAAGCGGTCATGATAATGATTATCAAATCCCTGAAACAAATGCAATCAAATGTGCTTTCTGAAGAGCTTACAATAAAATAACAAGTTTTGGATGAAGAACCAATTTCATATTGTGAGAACATTCTTGAAATATGTGTGTATGTGTAGAGAGGGGGCCTTATGCGAACTCTTATGTAGCAATTTATTTTATCTTGATATAATAGTCAAAGGAATTTAGATGGTTGAGGTGGTAGGGCTTAGCATTTCTAATAGCAGGGGACAGGGATGTTCACTTTAGACATGCACATTTAAATGAAAATTATCATTTTTTCAAGTGAAATAGGGCAACGGTCAAGACATTAAACGTTATTGGTTAAACATTAAATACGTTATTTGGTCCCATGTCTATCATTATTTATTCTCAGGTTAAATCAATTCAAACAAGATAGTAAATTAGCTGAACTCTTAGTGTTCGATGGGATAGAAACTCCAAAGTTAAAGGATATTGCTAACCTCTTATCTTTCTTCCTAAGAAGTCAGCCTCATAATAATAAAGTAACAAGTCTGCCAGAAGAGGGGCACAATTGGATCCCATTGGAATTCCGAAAGTCTGTTGAAAAACACGTCCTCCAAACGTATCAAATATGTTGTCAATCAATCATATTGATAGTGTCAGTTTCGTAGATTTTTTTGTTTGAATCAGAGTGATTCTTATTAGGTAGGATTTATTCCTCCTAAAGACAATATACGTGTATCTACGCTGGCCTTTCTTTTTTTATGAAACAAAGCAATACCAACTCTTTCAATGTGTTTTTAGTTCACAAGGAAGCAGTACACAGGAATACATGTAACCCTACCTAGACATATTATCAAACTCCAAACTGATTATTTTGACTGCTACCTCAAAAAGGGCTCTGTGCATAGAAGAGAAGCTTTACATATTATTTCTGTACTTCACTTGACGTAGCCATCGGTCAATTCAACAACCTTTCCAAAACAAGACTACCAAAGAGTTTAAGATTCTTTGGCTTTCAATCTTCAACAACCTTTCCAAAACAAGACTACCAAAGAGTTTAAGATTCTTTGGCTTTCAATCTTCCCTTACGCAGTGAAGTGTTAGTTCATTTATCTTCATGGGCATTTATTTAAGTGGATAGAGGGAAAATTGAATTTTCATGAATGTATATCTTTGTTTTGCACAAACTTATAGAAAATGTTAACTTTGATAACCTTTTAAATTTCTGGTTCACTAAAGCTTATACCCATGGAAACTGGTTCTCATAATCTAATATTAAAACAACAGTATATGATCATGACAATCAAACTAAACGGTGGTACAAATAAACCAGTTTTTTTGCAACCCCATAATAGATATGATGATCAAAAGAGATTCGAGATCCACATCATTTTGACAGCAATTAATCAACACAAGCTCACCAAAAATAGATATCATACAACAGGTCACCATAGAATATGTCTTTCTCTTTGCTTTGTTCAATTTCTTCATGACTTGTGTTTGATTTTAATTGGAATCCACTTTTTATATATGCTATTCATGGCTTGGGGTTTGAACAAACATCAGAATGAAGAATAACAATCATGTTACCTTCTAATTAATGAAGTGTTATATTACTGTAGGTATTATAAATTAATAATAATACAATTGAATGCAAATCTTTATTAATAATTCAAAACAACTTTTATGCATAACCAACACACATCCACTCCTTATAGTAAGTGTAGTTATAGTAATCAGCTCCTCCTCATGAATAGTGCTAACAATGAAATGTTGAAGGTATAAAAATATATGAGAAAATATGCTCATGAATTAGAATAGATGTAGACAAAAAATCGAACATAACACTGACAATTTTATGAATATTTTTAAATGAGTTATGAATTTCAAAATCAATAAACAAGTTCGAACAAGATCTTACCATTATTACAGTATGGCAAAAATAAAGTCATTTCATTGTAAAAAAAAAAACAAGACTAATTAAAAAGTCTGGCCATTATTTCAGTATGACAAAAGTAAAACAATATCATCCTAAAAAAAAAGAAAGTGCATGGTCGAAATTTTATCAATCTGTACAAAATATATCAAAGAACCAGTGGAATTCACTACTAAAGTGAGTGCACTAGTATGAAATAATTGTCTTAACTATTTTTTATCCAATGCTTTTGTTAACTGAACATGTTATATTTATATATCATATGTAAATATGTTTTCACAATAGTGGCAATTTGAAAATGTCTTTTATTGGTCTCCCTATCAGAATAAAAAGGAGTAACAGTGATTTCATTTGCATCATAAATTAAAACTAAGATAACTTCATGATTAACTGTTCATTTAAAGGGACATTTTTCACCGGTCACACTAAAAAAGTGTTTGCTACTGAAAATATAAATAAGAATACATTGGATTTTGAAGCAGTAAATTGATTGTATAATACTTAACTACAAGTACAAGAATAAACAATAAATTGTGTCAAAAACGGACTATATGAAATAATAAAATAATGACATCTATAAATAATGACAAATTAACATAAAACTTTTCAGACACAGACCTGCCAAGATAACTTAATCATTCAGGGATGTGAAAATATCAAACTTCTACACTTGTAAAAGGGGCTACCAGGTAGCCCTTAAACAAAAATCTACTGGCCTGGAAAGTTTTGACTTGTCCCTACTGATATTGGGGTACAAACTGAGCATGATAATTCCACATCACTGTCAGGGCACAATTTGTTCGACTAGCACTAGCAGTGCAATTTACTTGTAATGTTTATAGTAAATGTTAGGGTAATAATAAATAGATTTGATCAAATATAAGATGACTGTCAATCTTTAAAAAAAAAACACTAATAAATAGGGGGAAGGACTCTATACTGCTAGCTTACAAACAACACAAATTCTAGGATACTACTTGTATGTTTATCATATCATAATGATGTCTCCATCCAAAGTAAATGTTTACACAAAAAGAATCGAGTGGTTTTGATATTTTCACCATAAAGGAACAAAGGTAGATATTATAGCATTTAAGTGAATTTAAATTTGGGCCATCTATATACATATCTCGCATGTACAATCATTTCGTTCTGCATTAGAAAAAGATTTAAATAAGTATTTACTGTTATTGAACTGAAACTTACTAATTCAAATAACAAAATGCAGACAGAATGTATTGGTTATTAGCTTTTACTGGCAATAAACCAATAAAGACATTGACCTGGCATAAGTTATCCTTTTTACTAAAAAAAATTACTGTCTGGAACAAACCAATCAAAATTGAAAAAATACTTTTATCCTTGCAATATCAAATAGTTCATCCAAAAAAGTGTATTTACCTTACCCTCTGTCTAAAAAATATTATGCACTAAAACACATGGTTTAAATTCTGCAGAGATCAATCCTGATTTTTTTTTAATGAAAAACAATGGAAAACAGATGGATAGATGCTCTCAGATCTAGTTTAAATGCTGAAGCTAATTAAAATAATTTAATAACAAGAATAAGGTCACCATGGTCACATTAAAAATATATATATAATCTCCCCTCACTTTTTTTTCATTTGCATCTCATTTATTCATGAAAGAGCTCAACTTAAAGATGGATAGAATATCACAATTGTGCTTTTAACAATTCGGATGCCTGAAAACTTGTTGCGGTTATGTGGCGTATGGACAAGTGAAAAATTAATACTGTGAAATCACAGACTAGCATTGGAATCCAATATTCAGGACAGCTAAAAGATATTTCTTCTTTACAGAAAAAAACCCCATCTAGTTTAGGATAGCTAAAGACAAAAATAAAATTATGAAACCGTAAAGCAGCATATATGTTGACAAGCAAATACTAATTATTAGCTGGTGTGCAAGGACAAACAAAAACATAATAAGGGCACATTGTATTTATACAAATCTCTTAAAACATTTTTTTTTAAATTAATTAAAAAAAATAGACAATGTTATATACATCAAATGTAAAAAATAATTGGTCTGTAAATGGAGGGGGGAGGACAGGAGTGCTTCATTCCTACTTCCATCCCTTCTACTTCCACTTCCCTACTACTCCGGGTTATTCCCTTTTTTAACTCCCTCTCTCTCTTTTCCTAACTCACTCCCCCTCACAACTTTTTTTTACAAATACATATTTCTAATGGATCTTTAAAGCCATAATACTTTAGACAAAATTACTATGGATTCATTTATTTTTTATGGATACCAGTTTTCATGGATATAAAAACTGGTACATGTATTTCTGTGAATTTTGTGGTTTTTCCAAGTCTGCATACACCAATAAAGAAAATGTCTAAAAAAATAAAATTCTTCATCTTTTCCCCAAAAATCAATGAAATATGATATTCCGAGAATAATAATGTAACCACAGTACCAAGTTTCTAATTCAGGCATGGCATATAAATTCACATTATGCATGTTATTGTGAATCAATGAAAACTTAATATGTTTCCTTTGCATAGTCACTAACTGATAAAACAATCTTACATTAGAATCTATATAACATTGTAAAAAATAAAGGTCCTTCTTAAAATATTAAAGGTTAAATAACCTGTACAAGTTCAATACATGTTAAATACATTTTCCTGCCAATTCTTGTCAGAAATACTCAAATAAAAATGTTTCCCCAGTCATGCCTTTCTTACTGGATTATAGTTCCTGGAGACTTAAAATATATGTACTGCCATTTTATTTGTTATTGACATTGTAATCTATTATTTCTTCAAATTACCTTCTATACAATAATGACAAAAAGCAATGGTGAAAATTCATGATTACAAGATGATGAATATAACTTCTTCTAATCGGCATGTGTCTTTCCATTTGGTGTTTGGACATCTTTTATATGTTTCTCCTCATAGTCAGTTTTCATTCTTCTACGGATTCGAGAAAATGGTCCTATGGAAGGATCAGTTATAAAGTTGAAGATCACTCTACACCAAGATGAATGCTGGGGTAAATTATCATAATACTCTGGAGCAATCTCTTTCACCTGAAATTAAGATATTTGCTATGTAAATAAGATATTATTGACTTTGATATATGAGCATGTACTTTTTTAGTTTTTTTGTTTAAACTCTACTGAAAAGGTAATTTGCATAGTAAAAATTTACTTAAAAATTATCAAAGTAAATACTTCCTGGTTCATTCAACTTTTAAATGAACAGAATGTAGAACGACCCTAGCATAGTTACAGTCACCCAACAGTAAAGGTCAACAATATTAAGCAAAAAACTATGCTTTCAGGTCACCTTCTTCTTGTACAGCTTTGATAGCACCTATGGATTTTAATTTCAAGTTCATCTCTCTACTAATGTAAGTATTCTCTGGTCAAAGGGGTAACTTTATAAACTTGTTTGATTAGACAACCAGAGTGTTACTTGTACATGTATACAGTATAGATTTAATTTTACAAGTATAAACAAATAAAGAACCAAAACATAATTCAAAAATTCAAATATTTGTTCATATTCAGAAGGATTACCATCCAATCATACTTTATCTAAAGTCAAAAATATTGATTTAAATATTGACCATTAAATCCTTCAAAATATTATAATCTTGTCACTTTAAAATCTATCCAAACACTTGAATAATGTGAATAACAGTTTTAAAATATATCTTTTTTCCTTTAAAATTTCTGAAAGGAAGAATCTTATTAGGATTTGTCTGGTAAAAACTATTGAAGGTTGTACTTTGACATAAAATGGTTTGCTTTTTACAAACTGTGACTTGGAGGGTTGTCTTATAGGTACTAATACCACATCTTCTTAAATCTATATACACCAGAAATATCCAAACTCCAACACATGTCCATAAAACAGAAATTCAAGAACAAGTCCAGAAATTAAAAAAAATCAGTTATACCAGTGCTTCTTAAAGTAACTTCATCCATTTTTCAATGACCTTAATTGATATATACAATATTACTTTATAATGACTAGCATATCAATCTGATAATCTATTATACATACTCTCTAGGGTGTTTGATGAACTGCTTATTAGCAGTGACATAATTTTGTTTGTATCAAAGATAGAAATTCATAAATGTACATGCCAGTATTATAATAGAATAAATATTTATTATTATATATGCACATTGTATTTAGTGATTGATCTGGGGTTTTTTCCTGACACTTTACAATTAGTGATTATAAAATGTTTGAAAGTAAAACATAATCCCTTTAACATGTTTAAGGCTTAAATAACCTTGAGTGTTTTACACTACACATGTATATATATATATCAGTTTTCATTCCACATTCTCACTGTTTTGGGTACATGCCATTTAGCCTAACACCAGTCACATTACTTTTTGTTTTGTAATTTTCATATCCAAGCAGATGTATGAGTAAAGATTTGGAATTGTTTTCTGTGCAAATAACTAGTGCAAAATAAATACTAAAATAGATTTTCTACAATATCAAAAACAATATTAAACTGATATTACTGTACGAAAATATTGCCTTCGGATTTTAACATATTATGTTAAACAATAAACAGACTGTTGCTTAGTCTTTATTTTTCTACGTTGTGTTTTGCATACTATTGTTTGTTTATTTCTCTTGTAGCCATGTTGTTGTCAGTTTAATTTTGATCTATGAGTTTGAATTACACTCTGGACAGTGGTATTGTTTGCCCTTCTTGTGCAAAATTCAGCTTTTTCTATGATATGGCTGTTGTCAATAGTCAAAACTGATAGTAAAAAGAAGTCAACATTTCCTGAAAAATAACAACAATCAAACTTGAAAAAATAAAAGCAAATTCTGCTATTTTATAGACAAAAGAAAAAAACTGCTCCATCTTGTGTAGAAAATTTCTAGTATGCAAGTTCTTGACCATGTATGTATTTACTTACTCAAATTTTTGAGAGCAAAAAATAATTAGTAACTGATTATGTACCAACCTTATAAAGTCTTGATCCTGGTATATATGGGAAGTCATGGTGTTCGTTGTGATAGCCTACATTGAAGGTTAGGTAGTTCAAAGGTCCATAATATGAATAAGTCTCACAGCCTTTGATGAACATGTAGTGCTCTGCTATAAAATGTCCAGACAATGGGTGTAATCCAGTTCCCATAAGGGTTCCTGCTATCATGTAAAATACAGGTTTAATACCCCAAAAGTTATATATACAAATGTCAAATGCTACTTGGATTACTATGTTTATAAGTTCTAAACCTGTGAGAGGTTTTGGTCGTACAAACAGTGGTCGAATAGTGTAGAAGTATGGCATTAGTAAACAATATACAAATTTTGACCATGTACGAGTGAAAAATCTTCCTTCTATTTCTGTTGGAATATCTACATCTCTTTCCACGTCACCTTGGTAACGATGATGCTCAAGATGATATTTCTTGAAGGAAACAGACATTGGCACTCCTAGTGGCAAATTGGCAATATATCCTAAAATTCGGTTGGCCAAAGGATAGCTATGACCAAATGCTAAATTGTGTGATATTTCATGAATAGCAAGAGTTAATGAGTGATTTATTGTCCCACCAAGACAGTATGCTAATATGACCACTGTTACCCACGATGCATCTTTTATCAAATATAAACTGAGAATCTGGAATAACACCACAGCTGCCACAATGTATTTTGTTCTAGGTTCATGTCCCATCAGCTTTTTTACTTCTGGATATTTAGCTGGAAAAAAATAATTGAAAAAATCATCATAACAGGAAATCAGTTTATAATAATGTAAATAATAAAAAAAACACTTAGCAAGTAAAAAAGTACCAGAATAATAGTCTTTCCATTTTTAAATTGATCTCTCCTACTTGCAAGAGCCATCTAAGAGCAGTGTATATAATGAATGAATTATTAGGGTAAGTAAAAAAGTGTATAAGGAATAATCCATGCTGTTGAATGATACTTAGAATAAAGATCATATATTGTATATTGATTTTGAAAGTTGTTATTATGCCACATTTTTCTGTGTGTTTATCCCTAGTTTGTAGTACCGGTAATCTCAGGGTTTTTTTAATCCTGAGTGAGTGAATGTTTTGTCTATTCAGGTCAATCTTATGGTGTTTAAGCTAGTCATATTAAAAACAATTATAAATACATAATCTGAAGACTATGTTTTCATCTAGATTTTTTTTTGTTAGATAAAAATGGTTGTTCAGTACATTGTAGCTATCTTTAGGTATACTTCACATTAACATGTACATTTATCATCACATGTACTTATAACAGTCTATTATTTGAACTTGGAATTATTTTTAACTATGGAATTTGCTTGATTTCTTGTTATTGAAATTTTTAATAAATTCCATGATTATTCTGTACTGAAATGTTCTGTGCTGCGCACAACACTTTCTATTACAAAGAAAATAATATATTTTCAATAGAATGTACTGTGCCGCGCACAACACTATCTAACCAAAAAACATTGTATGGAAAGTGTTATTAACCGCTCAAAAGATCATAATACAAAATAAACATGGAATTTATAAAAAAAAATTAAACACAAGAAATTATGCAAATTCCATAATTAAAAATAATTCCAAGTTCAAATAATAGCCTGTTTTATGGTATTTTGTGTTTTAAATGATCTACTTGTTGTTATTCAGAGATAGATAAAGCCCCCACCCCCACAAAGGAGCATCAATGTTCATACGTACTGGTATAGGGTAATTTTATAAACTATACATGTCACTCCTAACATTTGTGTCTTGCCAGGAACCCCTTTTTTCAAAATCCTTGATCTGAATCAGTTACTTTCATCAATCAATACAGCTGCAACATACATGTAGTTGTCTCACTGGCAATTATACCACGTCTTCTTATAATATAATATATATGAAGAATTATTTCGGTGGAAGAACACAGTAACACAAAATAATAAGGCGGCATGAATGTGTTAACGTTAAATTAATCTATTTAAAACTTTTATACATTTATTACAATGTACTTCGTGATACCTTTAAAAACTTTATCCATTCAATCAAAGATTAAGCACTATTTGTAAAACACGCATTACAATATTGACATGCAGGTTTGATCTAGATACAGTCTACACAGATACATATCATAAATGACGACATATTTAAATTCAGTCATGAGTGTACACATGTACTAGGTTAGCAAGTTTGTGCAGGCCATTACACAATGTATGTATGAAATTGAAAACACCTCTGACAATACAAGAAAAATGTCTTTTGTGGGATTTCAATTTACAACTATTCATCTTTTGTTCATTCTAAAATGAAACATTTGAAGTTGGTATATTTATACATAAACAGCCAACCAACTTTAGCTTCTTTATAATAATTTCAGAGTCTATTGTCACTGTGTATATTTTGTGAAATAGGGCCCAATTTTATTTTTGGACAGCGGTACTCAACTGTGTTGGCAAAATATTCATGTCTTCATAATCAATATGATTGTGGAATAGTTCTTAAGGATTTGCATATCTACAAATACTTGCAATTAAAAATTCAATTTAGTTGTATTGAATTTCTTTCTTTTGTTAACACTATGATAGACCATGTTGCTGGGACTACATTCAATACCAATGTAAACACTGATGTTCATTTCTCTGTGATATACATGTATTCATGCAATACACATGAGGGTAGGGATAGGAGGTTCTTGGTTTCTACTTTCATTAAATTCCTCATACATCTTTCTTAATCATTGCAAATATTACCAATTCTGTAAAATGCTTATAAAATGATTGTATGCATTGTACTATTATTAAAAATATTCATGTAATTTAATAATGATATCTTTATTATTCTATTCATCATATTTTTTGTCAATATTGCACATATAGTTCTTTTTTAACAGCTTTTCTTTACACTTTTGCATCATATTAAACTCCATTTTTTATATTCTTTCTCTGTTTTTCTTTTCTTTTCTGTAAACCCTATTATATATCCACGACAAATGTTTTAGTTTAGAAATTTCATAACAATTATGTATTAAACATATTACATAAATCTTCTACACCTAATTTAAAGTTCATAAATCTAATGGTCATTTAAATGTAGAAAGGACCCAATCAAATAAATCAAGAATAGAAAAGTTAATTCATTTTAATAAAACATAATTTACCAATTCAGTATCTAGAACTAAGGGAGCTACCATTTGATTTTTATGGGGGGGGGGGGGGGGGGGGGGGGGGGGGGCTAGGATGAAATTTGGAAAAAATAGGCAGGACAGGAGTTTTGAGTAAAAAAAAAGGCAGGATGAGACACTTACAAAAAAAAAGTCAGGACGACAATTTAGGTAAAAAAAGTCAGGATAAACTAAAAAAAAAAAGATGGACCGAACAGAGTGAAAAATAAAAAGGCAGGACAGAGATTACAGCTAAAAAAAAAAAGGCAGGACAAAATTTTTCATCCTAGCCCCCCCATAAAAATCAAATGGTAGCTCCCTAATCCCAGCCACTATATAAAACTCAATAAACAACACATAAAATAAATTGATGATTAATGGGGCATACTGTCTTTATTGATATGAATCACTTATCAATCCATAGATTTAAGTGACATGGGATTTAGTTAAAGGGGCACTAGCTATGAGATATAAAAAATCTAAAGTTTGATTTTTTTTTCTGTTCAATCAATAATTAAAGTGAAATAGTGAAATAACAATTCGCTTTTTGCAGCCAAAAAGGTTCAATTTTGTCAAATAACGCTAAGAAACATTGATAATTAGTAATTCACTTGCAAGTGAATGAGTCGACCTCTTTAAATCCGTATTCATATGAACTTCAATTTAACCCCTAGCTAGAGATTGACAATGCATGCATTGTACGTGTACTGGTTATTTAAGAAAAAGAATGTCAACAATGAATGTGAAACTACGGTAAATCATTTGATTACTAATTCGATGCACATAAAATCATTCTTATACGGTTAAAAACAATGAGAAACATCTATTTTTAATCTATAAATAAAATCAAACAGACCTATAAAAATCCAATTGCACGTGTTGGTTTAATATATATTCATATCTTTATTTATGTTTACATCGTTTATATGGTCATCTGAGGTCAAATCCATAGTTAATTAGATGGCATCTGGATTAAAATACACACGAAACGAAGCTATATATTATCGACTACCCCATGCTCTGTAAATTGTTTATTTTAGACTTTTGATAGTTTGGATAAATGTTTTACATTGTTAAAAATCAAATATGAGAATTTGAGTCAAATCGGTGACCATGAATTTGACAGCTAGTGTCCCTTTAAGTGATGTTAATTCAAAGTGCAATGTACAACTTGGCTTTTAAATAGCAAATAAAAGTTAAATATTCTGTCAATAGATGAAAATTTAAAGAAAAAAAAAATCCTAATAATTCGCAGTTTTAAAAATATTTAATATTACACTTCATATTAAGGCCACACCAATTTGATTCCTTGTTCGACGGACCCGCCTGCACCTATTTTTTTCAAAACAGAATTTAAAATTTTTTTTTTATATTCCCGCTTCCCACCTCCGCAAATGTAATCATGTCCATTTCCCGCACCGGTTTTTTTTTGTAAATATTATAAAAAGATATCAACATTTGTTTTTAAATATTTGTTTCAGCATAAAACCTATTTGTCCAAAGTGGGAGTGCTGCGATATAAATTAATAGCAGCATAAATACCTGTAAAGAACAAAATATTGGTTTCTTTCCCCCTTACTTATATTCCCTATGAAAAAATGTACGTTGTTAGAATAAAGTACAAAGAACTTCTGAAGGATTTGCCTTCAACTGCAATTATATTGTATGCTGGCGAAACAAAACTATCCATAGCCGCTGCATGTTTATGCACCTGTCCTAATTGATTCTGGGGCCTGTCGTTCAGCAGTTATGTTTGTTGATGTTGTTCATTGGTATTTTCGTGTTTGGATACATAAATTAGATCGTTGGTTTTCCTGTTTCGAATTGTGTACGCTAATAATTTTGGGGTCCTTTATAGCTTGCTGTTTGGTCTGTATCAAAGCCCTGTGTAAAAGGCCGTACTTTGACCTTTGTTTGTTATTATCAGGTTGAGAACAACCCTCCCTCAGACAAGGGGTCATTTTACTGATGTAGAAAAGAAAATAGAAATACCAAGGATTTGTATAGTTCTTCTCTACAAAACCTTTGAAAACTTAGAATTTTGAACTGAAAAAGAGGAGAGTTACATCATATTTTAAACAACTTTTTCTAAAAGAGGATTATTTTGAATAATATTAAACTGTTAAAAATAAATGTGTTACATTTGTAACATGGTTAAAGTCCAGGAATATTACAAAATTCTTGGACATGTTTTGACCATTTAATAACAGATAGATAATTTTTTTAGATATATAGTTCTTTGAGAAAATATGAGCCCTTTTGTACAAACAAATATATTATAACTTATATTGATCCCTCATAAAACATGTAAAAGGGATATTTATAACATTAAGGAGTTGCCCCCAAACTGATTATGACTTGGATGGAGAATTGTCTCATTTTCAGTCACACATACATAGACCAGATTTAATTATTTCTTGGTGAACAGGGAAAAAATACTTCAGAAATTAAAGAAATGTCAAAGTACAAGTGATAAATCAAGTTTTAATATTGTCAAAACCTACTATTTTATGTTTACAAAAAAAATTATAATCGCTCGCCTTTACTTTTCAAGCTTCGCCTAAAAAATTTGCAAATTAAATATTTTTTTATCAAAATTGTCAAATCGCTCGTTCGCCCCAAATTTTGGAGTCCAAAAATCCGTAGAACAAGAAATTAAATTGGTGTGGCCTAATATAAAATTTTGCACTTGAAAAAAGGGTGGTGGCTAGGGTATTCATTCTTAAGTTAGGGTATTCATTCTTAAGTTAGGGTATTCATTCTTAAGTTAAGAGTATTCATTCTTAAGTTAGGGTATTCATTCTTAAGTTAAGGGTATTCATTCTTAAGTTAGGGTATTCATTTTTAAGTTAGGGTATTCATTCTTAAGTTAAGGGTTATAAATTATCAGTACTTCGATCACTACACATGATACAAGTACATGTATTATGTTTCACTTGTATTTTATAAACAAAGATATATTGTAAAATAATTGAATAAGAACAATCAATGCAAAACAAATCTATTGCAGGGGAAATGAGTGCCATTTAATATACAAATCAAACTTTTAATCGGATATACAAATAGCGGATGCTAAAAGGTTACCACAGGGTCTTCTGACATGTCCATTGATAATGAATGCATGATCTCCAAAAATGGCTGTAATAGCATCTAGTACTTTTTTCCTAATATTTATTTCTCATGCTTTGTTTTCCATTTTCCATGGAACATTTCTAGTATATTTATGTTCAGACAATATAGTGATTTATTTACTCAAAAATAATTAATTTCAGAAAAAAGAAGGGCTAAAAAAAATGTCCTGTCCACAAGAACCTACATGTATACAGTATGAGAAAAATAATAAGATTAAAAAAAAAAATCAGTTGTCATAAAATATTATACTAGTCAAGGTTGTATCCAATAATATTTATAATAAAATAAAATATACAAATCCTTGCTACATGTAAAAACAGATAAAATATGTCTCTGGTAAAATTTTAGAGGATTTCTTTTTGTCGAGTATCAAGTATCGAGTAACAAAAAGTGAGTATCGAGCTATAAAAAGTGAGTATCGAGTTACAAAAAGCGAGTAGCGAGTAACAAAAAGTGAGTAGCGAGTTATAAAAAGTGAGTATCGAGTTATAAAAAGTGAGTAGCGAGTAACAAAAAGTGAGTAGCGAGTTATAAAAAGTGAGTAGCGAGTTATAAACAGTGAGTAGCGAGTAACAAAAAGTGAGTAGCGAGTTATAAAAAGTGAGTAGCGAGTAACAAAAACCGAGTATCGAGTTATAAAAAGTGAGTAGCGAGTAACAAAAAGCGAGTATCGAGTTATAAAAAGTGAGTATCGAGTTATAAAAAGTGAGTAGCGAGTAACAAAAGGTACTTATCATTTTTATATCAGCACATCATAGTTCATTGCAAAGGATATTCATTTTAATTCATTAATTTAAATTGATACATTTTGTTTGCCATTTTGAAAGAACTAATGTTAAAGTAATATACTAAAATACATATCATTCTTATAAATGCAGTACGACTGTGCAAGACCCCCATGTGTGTTTAAGTTTGCTTACGCCCATTTCGTTGTGTCACAGCCAACTACCTTACCCCTAGATGATCATGTGTCTATATTAAACTATAAACAGAGACATCTTTATTAAAATAGTACGTCAGCTTGAAATTTCCAATTAGTATAAAAAAATAATGAAAATATAGTGAAAACCTATCTGTAAGATACACCTTTTCTTTACAATTAAGGAACTGAAAATAGATACAAGGAAAGAATTTTACTTTTCAAATTAAATTTTGAATTTGTAAACTTATGACAAAGTTTATAATATGTTATCCTCAATTGGAACTTTAAATAGTAATTTTTGGATTCAAAACCTATGACTGTAATTTTTGCTCTAGTAATGATATAGGTGATGAATTTCATTACTTGTTCCATTGTGAAAGAATACTTTTATAACCATACCATAACGCTTGTTTGGAGATGAATTAAAATTGAGAATGGAAATGGGGAATGTGTCAAAGAGACAACAACCCGACCAAAGAACAGACAACAGCAGAAGGTCACAAACAGGTCTTCAATGCAGAGCGAAATTCCCAGACCAGGAGGCGTCCTTCAGCTGGCCCATAAACAAATATCTATACTACATGAACTAGTTCATTGCTAATGAACACCATACTCAACTCCTAATTGTACACAAGAAACAAAAATTAAAAATAATACAAGTCTAATTAGTATTCTTCTTGACATGCTAGTGCTTTGTATTGGAAAACGAAACAACATAACTCCGGGGAGGACTGAGGCTATAATTTCAATTTGTATATTGGTGTTTGAATAAAAGATTTTTCATAATTACACTTTGTATTTTTATGAATAAATTTACAAATTAGCTAATTATGGGAATATTTATCAAAACGTTAAGCAATAATCCAGAAAACATACACTATATCTGTATTAGTTTTGTTAAAAAATGCATATTAATATTGGTAGTAAGGACCTACATGTAGTTCTTAATTGAGATCCTCATCAGATATCCCTGGTCATATATTTTCCTTTTTGTCATATAAAGAAATGCTCGAATTTAATATGTACGTACGGGAAACAAGGAACATTATCCCCAGACAAAGAAAATTGATTCTAAATACATAGATATAGGAAAATGTGGTATATGAGTGCAATGAGACAGACTCGCCATCCAAGTAACAATTTATAGAGGTAAATCATTGTAGGTAAAAAAAAACAGCCTTCAACACGGAGCCTTGGTTCACACCGAACAACAAGCTACACGTTCATAAAAGATGAATTTTATTACAAAGGATAATCATCATGAATTATACTGGAATTGTCCTTTGACCTCACTGATATTAATATGTTTATGTGTTGATCTGTGATGGGTATATATGTTAATGAAATCCTTCACCGAATACGGGACCACAATATTACTAGTGGTAGACCCCAATGTTCAACAGTCTTCAATTTCTACCAAATATGGGCTGTCAAAAAAAAAAAATGCTAACATTCCAATTTTCAATAACAGTTAACAGCAAATATATTATCACAAAAACAGATAACAAAAACCCTAATAGTCCAATAACAGCTAACAATGAACAAGACAATAACAGCTAACAGCAAATATATTTTCAGAATAACAGATAACAAAGAATCAATTTGGCCCATAACAGCATAACAGTTAAACCCCTTGCTCCCCTCTTTGGTTGCCAATGAGACATATCTCCATCCATGACAAAATCTCTTCAATGTAAGCAATTATAGGTCACGGTACAGCCTTCAACATGGAGCATTGGCTTGTGCCGCAAAGTAAGCTGTAATCCCCCAACTTCACATGTAAAACAATTCAGATGAGATTAAACAACACCCAGATTTAAATACGAAATCATCAATGTTAAAACATGTATATATGAATTACAGTAACAAGAGACAACAAAAATCATAGATTTCTTACTTGGAACAGGTAAGTTAGGAAACCGTATATATATTTAGGGAGGTTAAAAGTATGTGCAGGATCTGTCCCTTTCCTCTAACATAGGACAGTGGCATTACCGGTACAGCACAACATAAGAACAACCAAGTAAAACTCTGAAGAGAACAGCTTTTAAGTTTTAACTCATCGGGTCGATACTAAGCAAACTATAAACAAATAATCAGGTTAGATGACGAAATAAAAACATTTATCCTAATTTAGAGTAATTTATAAATAAAGTAAAACGACTATCCTTTGCAATGAATTCATATAAAATAGCAAGGTATCAAATTGTATTGAAAGCCTTCAGAATTAGTAAGTAATGAAAAGGGAAACAAACCATGAGATGATCATTCGTTGAAAAACCAAAAATATAAATGGTAGCTTTTGTTACTCGATACTCACTTTTTATAACTCGATACTCGCTTTTTGTTACTCGCTACTCACTTTTTATAACTCGCTACTCGCTTTTTGTTACTCGCTACTCACTTTTTATAACTCGATACTCACTTTTTATAACTCGATACTTGCTTTTTGTTACTCGCTACTCACTTTTATAACTCGATACTCGCTTTTTATAACTCGCTACTCACTTTTTGATACTTGCTCCTCACTTTTTATAACTCGATACTCGCTTTTTGTTACTCGCTACTCACTTTTTATAACTCGATACTCACCTTTCATAACTTGATACTCGCTTTTTGCAACTTGATACTTGCTACTCGACTAAAAGTAAATCTCAAAATTTTAGACCTTATACAACATTAAAAATGGGTGTGGAGATTACCGGTGTCTCAGTTATATAGTACTGCAGTGCCAGTGGTGTCATGTCTCACTCAAAATTTTTATTTATTCTTACCCAATATTTCTTTTCTTCGTGTTGCATGTGGTTCTTCCGTATACACCCATTCATAGTCCGTTTGAGAAACTTGAGCGCCCATACTTTTAATATGTTAACAGCTGTTTGCTCCTATAATATAAATCGTTTGTTCCTCAATATCAGACCATTTAACTTTATTCTAAAATGATCTTACGACTTTCAGATACACATGAATGATTTTATCACGTGACAAATGAGTTAACTACGACCCCCAGCGAACAAAACTTGCTGGCCGCCATTACCAACATGGCGTCCATCATTGGTTCGGAAGTTGAAATTCAAGAAGTTGAGGTGGAATCGATCCCTGTTGAGGTGCCGATAGAGACAGTTGAAACGACCGATGAAACAATTGAAGTGCAACCTATGATAGCTTTACAACCCTTGCCAGATGGACAGGAAGAAATAATTTTACAAACTCGTGAGGAAGTTGTCGGTGATCCTAACCTCGTGTATGTTGACAGTATACCTGTTCCTGCGCCTGAGATAGAAGTATCTACAGAAGAAATTTGTACATATAGAAAGGGCAAAGGGAGTAAAAAGAAAGGAAGTCGCTCAAAAAATTATGTTAGTGCTGGAACACTTGGAGAATTGAACTTTGATTCGCCTTCATCATCGAAGAAATGGGAACAAAAACAGGTTCAAATAAAAACTTTGGAAGGAGAATTTTCAGTAACAATGTGGGCTACGGGTCAGTATATATCTTATTCTTAAAAATTAAACTATTGGTCATGAGTTTTGGCATATTATTGTGTCAAAATAGCGAAAATAAGTCAAGATAATCAAAGAAATCTTGTCAATAGTTCGTACAGACAGGATAGTTTGAAATGACGTCATTGTCTTTTTATGGAATGTTGAAGTAGACACACCCAACGTATTTTTACCCTTTTTCGTTCAATTTGAGGGCTGACAATGTTTTTCAAGTCAAGTTAAGATGTTTGTTTTGATTTAGCTGTCGGCCATAGTGAATTCATGGGCGCCGCCATATTATTTCAGCCATTGCAAGAACATGGCGGTGTAAATTTGCAATGGCGGACCGCGGCCATTTGCAGAAAGATGACCGCGAATTTTAGCCCAGTTTTAGTATGTGCTGGAGTCTTGTAATGGTTTTAATGTAAATTCTGATATAAAAAATATTGATGGAGATGATTGTGAATTAATTACATTGATTCTTGTTGAAACTAAGAATATTTTATTGAAAATGGAAAATGACCTTGGAAATGGACAAGATGGCTCCTTTCTTTGCATTCAACCGTGAAATTCATCACGTGATTTCTTTATTTAGAAAATTTTGTTAGGTGAAGGTCACAATTTGATTTAAAGGGGAGGAGTTTATAAATAGTTATATTCATTTATTGTACATGTATGTAGATATTATACGAGATTCATATGTATGAAAAAAAAACCAGATAAAGATTTAGATTATGTACATTGTAAACTGCACACAATGTTCAAAAGAAAGCTTTGTTTTTAGGGACTGTCATTCAATTATCAGTAAAAGCAGGCAAGAAATTTCAGCTGAATTAATTTTTTGGAGTTATGGAACTTAAAAAAGTGATACATGTAGCCTTACTGGAAGAATTACAAACGTTTTTTAATGTTTGCCCCCATATATTATATTTATGCCTGATAAAATAATAAATGTTTCTATTAATTAAAAACCCACTACATTACTCAGTTGTCTCGCTATCCCAAAATAGAAGGGAGCCGCGCCCTGGGTGCCTTCATCCGCGCCTTTCTGCCCTGACATCTTTTTCCAACATTATCTTGTGCCGTTTTGTTAAAATTTTGTTTCACCGATTTCTGATCTCCAAGTTAATTACATATATGACACCTGTGGATTGCCCCCAGGTTAATCATGTCATTACAATCAATTACAATGATAAAGACTTCAAAGGTGTTAATAACTAGGTAATTTAATTAGGACAATGTATCTTTTTGTCATACTTTTGATGAATGTGTCAGCGAGAGTGTTTAGCTTGGGTCAGCATTTTCGATCTCCAAGTCACAATGGAAGAGCGTATACATATAAATGAAGACTTTCATGACTTTAGAATTGAATTTAAGTTATCAAAATAAAACTATGCCTTTACAGAAATGCCTTCCATCTCAACTTGTTAGCGACAAGCACAGTTTTTAATTAACCCAAACGTGGTGGAAATTGATTTTAGAGTTACTTCCCCTGTTTTAGCTTATTACAAATTTGTGCTATAAAAATTTTATCTAGTATCAAAAATAGGAATAAATTACCAATTGAATATATAATAACATAATAATGTTACCTTAAAGATATTAACTGTCTTTGAACATATTAAAAAATATATATTGCAATTTCTACTTGATAATTATACTTTTAGCAATCCATGTTCTAAACATTGTTAAATTAGTAATGCTCTCAGTTTCAGCAAGGGCTGTATAGCCAGTCAAGGTCGTTAAAAACTTCCATTTGTTGTTTCAAATAAAACACACATTTTTTCATAACGGGTTGAGTGAAGTTAAACTGTAAAAACATAATATGTTGATGAAGATGTACTATATCATTCATAACTACACAAACAATGAAATAAAGACTATAGTTGAAAAGCATCTTTATTTAAAAAAAACAACATATACAGTAAAAAAAAAAAAAAAGATTCGTTAACTCGTGATACACACAGAAACGTAGACAAAAAAATGAGCAGTGCCTTTTCTTATCATAAAAAGTGCCCTTCCCTCCACTGGCACCCTGCCCCTTTTGATTTCTAGCTAGAGCACTGTTACTTGTGTTTTCACGGAAATAAAGTTAATGCGCACTTGGTTAATGTAGCAAACGACGAAAAATTAAGTTAAGTAAATGTCAAAATAATGACTCCCTCTCTTGGAAATTACATGAAGTAAGCACACAAGCTAGTGCAAATTGTTTTCTTTTGTCATGATATAGATAGAAAAATATCTCTTGAATCTGTTCATATGTGTGATACCCTTTATTTTTCCCAAATAATCCAAAAATAAACGTTTTCTCAGACTCGGGTGAAAATGAGCATTGTCAGAAGAAAAAAGTATATTTATTGAAAAGTCCCAAGAACTCTGAAAGTAAAGGTTAAATATAAATTAAAATCATAGGTTCACTAAGGCCAATTAAAATTAATTGATCGATTTTCATCCCCGCCCGCCCCTCTGAAATCTTCCCGCCCCAATTTTTTTTATTTTTGAAAAAATTACGATTTCCGGATTTTGTTCATTTCCAATACCGGTAACCGTCGATAATTTCGTTTCATTTAAAACTTCCTGTTTCAAATTTCGGTTTTCGTATTTCTTAAGATTATTCTCACTAAATGATTAAGTCGATATATTCTGCTGATCTATGATGACAACATCATTTACCGAGAATAGAGATTGATTACAAGACGGACGTGAAATATGCGGGTTACGGGTAATACGCTGCGTCCAAGAACGGAAATCGCCGTATGTCACAACTGTTTGTGAGTAAAACACCTTGGATTTTTTTTAATTACACAATAACTTTTTGTCAAGAAATTTGGACTGTGAATGAAACCCAAAAGCGTAGGAATCGTGGAACACATTAGTACACAAATCATGACTTGAATAAAGAAATACACACAAGCATGAACTTGTTAGATTGTTGGCCGTATTTTGAGTTCAGAAAATCGACAAACATACACATTTTTAATTTCTTAATTTATAGCAAGCCCTTAGATTTAGATTAGCCATTCGTTTTTTGTAGACAAACAGATTACATTCACTGTCCCATTACCCACGATAGAGTCATTAAACAACTTTGTTCTACATTGTAATTATATTTGCATCTTGCATATTAAGGACCAACCTAGTCCTACAACCTTTGTTGGAAGGCGTTCGAGAAAAAAGTTAAAATAGCCTTGCCAGATGTCATAATTATTTGGACTAGGACCAACCCTATTATTTCAACACTGTTTGAGTTTTCATTTTATGCTGTACTTATCATACTTTTGTTGCATACCAATGTATTTGCTTCATTTTAATAGGACAACAAAACATTGCTTAGAAAGCACAATTTTGGTGTAGGTGAAGAGAGCATTTCTCCAAGTTTCTTCTGTTTACTATAAAATAGGTTTCTAAAGCGGCAATTACATGTAGAAAAAGTGGTTTGCCAATCAGAGATGTATATTTACGAATTTGAAAAGGCAGCACCAGCATATTGAGTATATTTGTCTCAATTGATACGTTACTCTAGAGTTAGCTCAAAGTACGTTGATTTTGTTGAACGAGGAATACTGCTTTCTCAAAAGTTGCCAAGACAGGGCTATGAATCAATCAAATTTATAAAAATCGTAAGTTAAGAAATTTTATGGGCGCTATCATGAGCTGATTGACCATTATGATAAACGTGTGTCAGAAATCATATCTGATATTCTTCTGCAGTCATAATAACCTTCTTAGTTCTATCAAAGAAATAATTCGACGGGTGCCGTATACGGTGCGGGAAATACTTACCCTTCCAGAGCACCTGATTTCGCTCCCGGTTTTCAGTGGAGTTCTTGTTGTTTCTTATTTATTATTTGTAACTGTAGATGTAAACGTCTTTTGGTTTTATGAGTCTTTGTTTACTCCTTGGTTTTGATTTTTATTGTCTTATACACGATACCTTATGCATGTATTTACATGATATAAGCTTATTATTACACTTGCATATATGAATAACACTTGACAAGAAGGTTTCATGTGAAATAAAATTTAAAAAATAAAATCCTCCCACCCGCCCCATTTTTTTCAAAAATTCGGATGAAAATCTACTAATTAATTTTAGTTGGCCTAACTAAAAAGAGAATTCAGTGCTTCTTAGACGAAAGAACTTGCATAAAAACCAAAAATCTGAATTATTTCCTTTTCAAAGAAAATTTTTTGTCACTAATTTCGTCTTCAACTACTGCTAAAGAATTTGAAGTAAAATACCATATTACACTTCTTATTTTCTTAGGAAATGTGTTTAAGATAAGATTAATGTATGTTTCATAAATTTAGATCATTTTCGTTGATTTTTTTCTGCCAGATATATAAATATAGTGCTGTTTGTAATTGCATCCATATTGGGCTTGCTAGACCCATAAAACCAGGTCATGAAAATCTTATCAAAGTATCCCAACGTAAATAGAAAATTATGTGTGTTATGATTCAAAATGAAAAGCATTCATACATCTTTAATTCTATGGTACAAACAATTCAAGAAAAGTATTCTACAAAGAAAAAAAATAATTAAAGTTCAAAAATCGTTCGTAATTGTGTCCAGTGAGGCTAGGCATATTGTGTACTCATATCAAAGATCTGAATTGTAACAAAGTTGAAAAGAGCTTTTTTAACCTAGTTGGTTCTCCTGTCTGGTTTGTTGACCTACCTGTACAAGCTCAGGTGCAAGTGATTAGCGATCTTAATCCGGATATCCCTCAGGCGTTAGAACTGTATTGGATTATAACATAAAAAGCCTAAGGGTTATGCAATTACATGCATTTGATTATAATTGATAAAAAAATGGCATCCGGCTAATAAAAACGATGAAGTTTTGAACGATGGCGGAAGACAATTTAACGATGGCGCAAGACAATTTAACGATGGCGCTAGTCATTTGACGATGGCGCAAGACATTTGAATTTAACGATGGCGGGGTGCCATCGTTAAACAGGCCATGGAGATCCCTGCCAACATACAAGTCATATTAATACTTAACTGTATATTACAAACATAATTACAGTTTGCTTACTCACAGTTCAACTGGTCAGGAGAGATAAGTTCTGCTGTAGAAAATGCACCATCAACTCATGGAAGTGCAAAGTGATATAATACACTTAAACAACCACAACAATTTCCAATTATTGGTATTTTTTGGTTGACAAAAATGCAAAATTGAGGTCAAGCTCAACATTTTCATTTTATCATTTAGGAGTTATGCCTTATGGTCCTTAATTGGTTTGAAAATGGCACTTTGTCTTTTCTTTAAAATAAATTATGAGTACATTGTACATGAACTGTTTTACAAATGTGTTTCATATTTAATGGTTTTGTCAGATACAAAAAATTGAGATCAAGTTTGATATTTAAAGATGAGAAATTGAGATCAAGTTTGATATTTTAAGAGGATTTTCATTTTTACCATTCTGAGTTATTGCCCTTTATTGCTTTTACAATGAAAATTATAAAAATGTGATAAAAACCAGTTAGCTGTATTGTAAAGGACAGAAGCTCCAACCTCTCTTTTAAATATTTAATGTACATTTGTATTGGACTATTGGTTGACCAACAAAATATACATGTATTTACAAAAAATCAGAACAAAAGAGCACCTAAAAACTTTTGAGTTAAATGTTTGAATTTACTGTGAATGTATCACTGTAGGCAAGATATTTTAATATTATGTCATTCAATTATATAAGCTTTCACATATTTCCAGGTGGGGATGACAAAATAAAACTTGAAGATGAAGTATCAGAAACAGATGCTGATTTTACAGAATATATGACTGGCAAAAAACTTCCACCTGGTGGTATTCCTGGACTTGATTTAAGTGACCCTAAACAACTTGCAGAATTTGCCAGGTATAATTGAAAAAAAAATTAAACTTGCAAAATTATTTCGATTTTGTTGATAAAATGTGTTTATGTACTTTTTATTCTTAACCAAGATGGGTAATGAGGGATTTGTGAACATGTAACATTGAATTAGTAATCTGGACTAGCATATTTTATCTTGGTCATTAAAACTTTGGTTGACAGTTGTCTCTTTTAAAAACAGACTTCATCTCCTTATTTTTATTGCTAGATTTGTTACTCAAAATAATATGTGTGCTTCTTGTTTCCCTACCTAACAAAATTTTAGCTGTGTCTTAAACATTACAAAAAGCACTTTGAAGTCACTGTGTGTTCTTGTTATTATTTTATATGAATATAAATGATTTTTTCCCATATATCATATATATTATAATTATGTACATGTTATTTATTACCGTGCAGTTCAATGAAAAATATTAGGAGAAAAAAAACAATTCTTAGCATGTAAAATAGTAGTGCATAAAAAAAAATTTATGGTTCAGAATCTGGATACAACATGTCAGAGGGAGCAATGTAAAAAAAGGTCCTGTTGCAAATTTTCTTTCAAGATTTGGATTTCTTTTGTTCAAATTGCAAAAATTACAAAAAACCCTGAAAATAGTAGAAACACTCAAGGGCAGCTCACCCTTTCAAAGTTTTCTTTGCCTTAAATACTACATGTATCATTACTATGATGTGGTGTCACAGTAATCATTAATGATCTAGGTATACATATTAATGTATTACTCATACTGAATAATTTATGTAGTTGTTAGTACTATGATTAATATGTACAAAGGGGCATAACTTTGGGATTTGTCAACTCTATGTTGCAACCACCACTTCACATTTTCATGCTTTAATAAATCATAATAACAAAATGTTATCCTGTTATAAGCAAAATATTTTATTTAATTAAAATTTTGCTTAAAGGGGCACTAGCTACGATATATATAAAAAAATAAAGTATGATTTTTTTTAGATCAATCATTAATCAAATTGGAATAATGAAATAATAATTTGCTTTTAGCAATCAATTTCCTTTAATTTTGTTGAAATAAGCGATTAAACATAATTTTTGACTGATTCACTTGCAAGTGAAAACGTCATCATCATTCTAACCGGTATTCATGTGAACTTCAAGTTAACCCCTAGCTAGAGATTGACAACGCATGCATTGTACGTGTACTGGTTATTTAAAGAAAAAGAATGTCAACAATGAAAGTGAAACTACGGTAAATCATTTGATTACTAATTCGATGCACATAAAATCATTCTTATATGGTTAAAAACAATGAGAAACATCTATTTTTAATCTATAAAATAAAATCAAACAGACCTATAAAAATGCAATTGCACGTGTTGATTTAATCTATTCGTATCTTTATTTTTGTTTACATCGCTTATATGGTCATCTGAGGTCAAATCGATAGTTAATTAGATGGCGTCTGGACTAAAATACACACGAAACGAACCTATATATTATCTACCCCATGCTCTGTAAACTGTTTATTTTAGACTTTTGATAGTTTGGATAAATGTTTTACATTGTTATAAACCAAATATGAGAATTTGAGTCAAATCGGTTACAATGAATTTGACAGCTAGTGCCCCTTTAACATCAGTACTAACCTTTAAGATATTTTAATTTTGTTTACACTAATTTGCACTAACTTATTGTATAACATGTACATGTACCAAGTGGCCTAACGACATATTTGTCTCACAAAAGTTCAAGCAATCCCACTCCCTTAGTGATCACTCAGTATAACCTCTTGTAAAAATTTAACTCACATTTGTACAAGGGGGGAGGGGGGGGGGGGGGGGTTATCGAAATCACAAAGGGACTCAAATTAACTCATTGAATTGTTTTACTATTTTAAGAAGGAAAGTAGATACCACACAAATACATTGTATATAATTTCATAGCAACACTTTATTGATTATGGTAAATAATAACATCCCTGCTAGCTGTCTCACTTGACTGTGATATTAAAGAAGGGTTGAGCACACTTTGCTTTGTTTTGCCATATAATTCAGTGGATAGGTCAAATGATTAGTTTTCCATTACAAGAACTTTTCAGTACAAGAATATATTTGTTTGGCATTTTTCTCCACAGTACATGTAGTTTGGAATGACATCTATAAATGAAAGAGACACATTAATTTTGAACCACTTACAATGTACAGTGTTCCACCTAGTTTAAAGCATAACCCATCAGTTTATTCCTGCGTGGAGTTTCCTTATAACATGGGATCTAATTTTTCAAACAAGGGGTCAGTGTTCTCCCCTTGGCCTTTGCTTAGCCTTTATAATAAATAATGCACCTGCTAAATGTTAAATTCAATATAGCTATTGCATGGTTTTATCATTGCTTAAATGTATTTGGTGTAAATACATATCATTGCCATAAACTCATACTTTCCTTGAATGACTCACTTGAAGTATAGTTCATAAATATATTTTAAATTACAAAATAGTCAATAAATGGCCTTTAGTTTACATGTTATGATGTACCTACATTACAAGGTTACTGTACTAGTATTGTTATTTGATACAAAGTTCTTATTATTATTTTTGAGTGCTGTAGTAACTCAATAAGTCACTTCTCTAACAGTATTTTTTACTTCTAACTAACATTGCAATTTGCACTTCAATTTTTTTTTTCAACTATTAGTCTAAAGAATTATCATGGCATTTAATGATCCATGTGCCAATTAGGTACCTTTATGAATGCATTAGGTACCTTTATGAATGCATTAGGTAAGTGCATTATAAAGGAACAGTCAAAACATGAAAAAACAAAAATACACAGAACAGATTTGTCCAACATCTGGTATGGAAATTAAACAAGCAAGTAAAATTTGTTGTTGTGGTTCAAAAGTGTTTTCTCATTTCTTGTTTTTTTTATTAAGATAAGACTGTTAGTTTTCCATTTGAATGATTATACTCTTGTCATTTTTTGGTCCCTTCATAGCTTGCTGTTCGGTGTGAGTCAAGGCTCCGTTTTAAAGACTGTACTTTTACCTATAATGGTTCACTTTTATAAAATTTGACTTGGATGGAGAGTTGTCTCATTGGCACTTATACCACATCTTCTTACATGTATATCTATGTTAAAGCTCATTTCCTCAATGTTGGTCAAATGGCTTTCGTAACTTGAATTCTCTGTATGTAGTTAGAATTCATTCTAATTAAAAAGCTAACTGAGATCCCAGATAACATTTCAGTTATTGCCTTTGCCAGTAGATTGATTATATTGCATTCTTATTACTAAGTTTAAAGGCTGTTTTTTTTTCTATATTTTTTTAAAGCGCTGATTGCTTTAATATTAGCTTGTTTTCAATATAGAATAATGAGTTAAAAGAAATCCATATTCATTTCAAATAAACAAATTGGATTTGTTGTTAATTTCAGTCTCCAGCCAAGAGACATGCAGTTGCTACAGCACTCAAGGTATTTATCAGACGGGGAAGGGACCAAATATTTCAATATTAGCTATTATATTGTCTGCTTTTGATCATTGACAAGGTAACGTCTATAAAATCATTCATTGGTCACATGTTAATTCTTATAACCTCATTACATCATGCATGAATATGAACATTTTTAAAGCATTGTGATTTTGTAATGTCAAGCTGAGCAAACAGATGAACCATGTTGTTGAAGACTTCTTTTTGAAATTATTTACCATTTTTACGTTAATGGATTCAGATTTGGGACCTGAATATTAAATGGTAGATTTGTGTTACTGTATTTTTAATTTAACCCAGTAAAGAATAATTGCAGCAAAAATGGGGAGGAGTTTGGATGCATACTCTTTAGCTGAAAGAAAATATGAATAAAAATTTAGCTTGTCGCGCCATAATATTAAGGACTGTATTTCTAAATCATCAAACTTTGTAATCTAATGCAACTTTGTCCAAAATTTATTAACTATATGTACATGTACATGCGGCGCTAAAAATTTAATTACAAAAAGAGATTTAAAAAAATGAAAGAACTAACAGTTATATTTGATTATTTCAGAATAAAGCCAAGAAAAGCTGCAGATGATGTGCCAAGAACAGTTCCTTGTCCACATAAGGTATAATTCTAGGCTGAATATAGAACTTAGTTACTGTGAATTCGTTTGTTTTTCGTGGGTACCAATTTTTATGGTTTGAGGAAAACTTTCATGTTCATGGATATCTAATTTTGTGGTTTAGTCGAAGTCTGCATAAAAACCTATAAAAATGTGTTTTTATGCCCCACCTATGATAGTAGAGGGGCATTATGTTTTCTGGTCTGTGCGTCCGTTCGTCCATCTGTCCCGCTTAAGGTTAAAGTTTTTGGTCAAAGTAGTTTTTGATGAAGTTTAAGTCCAATTGACTTCAAACTTAGTATACATGTTCCCTATGATACAATCTTTTTAATTTTAATGCCAAATTAGAGGGTTCATCCCAATTTCACGGTCCACTGAACATAGAAAATGATAGTGCGAGTGGGGCATTCGTGTACTGGGGACACATTCTTGTTTGTTGAACTTTAGATTTCGTGGTTCTCCTGTACCAACGAAATCCACAAAGAATTGATATTCAACAAAAAATAATGAATCCATAGTACATAGTTTGGCTTAACTGTCAATATTCTCTGTATAGTTGTTATAATCCCATGTAAAAAATGGTCATTACATTTCACTGAAATGGGATGTATATATATGGGCATAAACGAAAAGATTTCATTTTTCCTTGAATAATTCTGTGTGTTTTATTGTGAGCGATAAAGTTCCATGTTTAATGTGTCATGTAGATAAATAAAATATTTCAGTCCTGTGGTGAAGAAAAAACAATAATTGTACTGCTGCTAAGCAAAAATGTCTGCAGTAAAAAAAAATCTCTATCCTTATCTAATTGAATCAATATTGTTCCTCAAGGTCAAGAATATTATGTGTTGAAGGGTAGCTGTCCTGTTCTTTTTTATAAAATTTTCAAATTTTGTATTGCATGTATTTGTATCTGTTTTAAGCCAATGTCAAAGAAAAATTAATCAATTTGTTGTGGTTGATGAAAGATGTGTAGTATATGTTCAAACGAGACAGCAACCTAAGAAACAAAAACCAAAAATATCTACATTCATCATAATTTGTTTGACAACAGACCAGTGTGTTTGCTATATTTCAAATTTTAAACTCTCTTTTTTTAAATTGTCTATAATAGTCACTGTCAATTCCCTACATGACCATAATCTTTAAGATTTTTTGTGCTGGCTCTATTTAACTAATTGTAAATAGCTTGTTCTAGATTGATTGTACTTTTTTTTTACAGGGTTGCAATAAAATGTTTCGTGATAACTCAGCCATGCGCAAACATCTACATACGCATGGACCAAGGGTACATGTCTGTGCAGAATGTGGGAAAGCCTTTGTTGAAAGTTCAAAGTTAAAACGGCACCAGCTTGTCCACACAGGGGAGAAACCATTTCAGGTATTATACGAATACGAAATTTAATAAGTATAGGGTTAATTGCTAGTTACTTAAGTTAAAGTGTAAAAAAAGATTCAAGATATATTCATTATTTGGTGTTGATTTTCCCATGAATTCCAAAAAGCTCTCTTCACAGCAGAAGAAATGTCTTATGCATATTGTTGCTGAAAATGATAGCAGAAGAGTACATAAAATTTTATAATATAACCATGGAGGAACTTATATCTAATAGGGTCATGACCAAACATATGAGCAACAGGGTCAGTGTACTTTAAGGCTGAAAGTGAAATAGTCCTTGATATAATTGAAACTTAAAACTATTGGCCTCACAATTTCAACACAATATGTATTACTTGTATTACTTACAAGTGAGAAGGTAGTTCAATTAAAACTGAGTTTTTAACTTTTTATTATGATTTTGACTATTGAATTCTTACTATTGTTGGCATTTTATTTTGCAGTGTACATTTGAAGGATGTGGGAAAAGATTTTCACTGGACTTTAACTTACGGACACATGTTAGAATACATACAGGGGACAGACCATATGTTTGTCCGTTTGATGGCTGCAATAAAAAGTTTGCACAATCTACCAACCTCAAGTCTCATATACTAACACATGCTAAAGCAAAGTAAGTAAAATATAAAAATGCATGCTAATGCCAAGTAAATCAACTTAACCAGTTATAAGTTGCATGTAATACATACTAAACCAAAATTTTTTCAACTCAACCAACAAGGTGTAATAAAGACTTACATGCTAATAAAAAAAACAATGTTGAAATACATATAATAATGTGTTAAGGTGGTATGGGTGTCTTCCTTCATCTTGGATTGTAAAAAATAGAGAATCAAAGGTCCAGATTTTCCATCAAGTTAGCAAAATTTGATGCAGGAATGCAGATGTTTAATGTACATTTTCATTTAAAAGTACCAATTTATAAGAATATAACTTCTAAATATTAATATTTTTTCAAATGTTAATTATTTTTGGTTGTTTTTATTTTTTTAAAAATTGGCATTTTAACCATTTCGCTGATGAGTCCCGGTTTACCGGGATTCAC
Organism: Mytilus edulis; assembly: GCF_963676685.1. Lineage (NCBI taxonomy): Eukaryota > Metazoa > Mollusca > Bivalvia > Mytilida > Mytilidae > Mytilus > Mytilus edulis. The sequence goes on along the minus strand of NC_092346.1, from coordinate 50,010,774 downwards.
GCTTCAGACAGCTGACGATGAGTCCCGTTTTACCGGGATCGGAATACCTCTTTTATATTTCCCGCTTAAAACAGTGCAAACATGAGTTATCTTTCTTTGATGAATACCCGGATGAAAGTGTAAACATGGCGCTTCCGTTTGTTGAAAACCGTGTCAAAATCAGACGAAATTTACGGAATTTACGAGAATTTGAAATGAGGGAACATTTTTTTTGAAAAGTATGGAAGAATTGAAGCCAAACTAGTATACTTTTTTGACATAAAATGTAGTTTTATATACAAAACACTTGGAATGGACATCGTTCAGTGTGAGGAATTTGTATAGCCTCATAAATTTTTTTCAAAATTTTGCCGTTTTGGGTTAAAAAATTACGATTTGGGGTCTTAGAGCAAAATTTTGAGAATTTCACCTAGATAATGCCGAAAATTTGAAAATTTGAACATTTTATGAAGAAAAATTATTAAAACATGAACAAAACTGTGAACATGGTGTTAGTGAATGAAATAAATACACAAATAACTATAAACAAGTTTTTATTGACATTTATTATGAAGGTCTCCCACTTGAGTAAAAGTAGCCAGGGAAGCCATCGTCTCAGAGTAGCTTCTGTCTGGGCAGCAGTCGGTGAAAGGGTTAAGGGGAGGTAACTCTAAAAAAGTGCATTTTCTAAAGGATTCTGTATGGAATTTTCCTATTTTGTATTTTAAGCCAGAAAAAACGTACGGTGACCCTATCTTTTCTTTTGATATTCTCAAAGCAGTGTCTGAAAGCTATCGTTTCCTGAAGTATTTATCAATTTATCATTTTGTTTAGTTTCTAATCACAAAATGGTGTTTTTTCCTGTATAATCCATACAAAATGTGTCATTTTGTCCTGTCCTGTAGCCTGAGAAAATGCACGGTGACCTATCCTTTTTATTATATTTTTCAACATGTATCAATAGATACAACGTTTTGGCAAAGTATGAACAAATTCTATCATTTTTATTTTAGACTCCCATACCACCTTAAAGCCAAGTGAGTCAACTCTACCATTATCAGATCATTTGCAGATCATATATACACATTGATACATTTATAAAAAAAATAATTAACCAAATTCTTACATGTATTAACCAGTTTTAGTTTAAACATATTTATTTATAGTGGATTGGGAAACAAGTTTTGCAAATAATATTAATCCCTTTCCACTTTGCGGGTGCGAGTGCTGCCTTGTAGCGGCATTAGTCTGCTCTTTTTCGAAATCTACAAGGGTGTCTTTAACGTGCAAGAGATATGACTCTCTTTACACAGAACCAGTTTTCAATTCATATATTATTTAACAACGATGTAAAGATGTTTATTTCTTATGCAGCAAAAGTACTGCAATCTGATTGGTTGACTACCCCGGTGTAAATAACACCCCACCCTTGTTCACCTGGGGATAAATAAAATTTTGCCAAAATTTTTAAAAATATGAAATTTTGCCCAAAAAAATAAGAAAAGTAAATGTTCCCAAAATAAAGAAAAAAAAAAAAAATTGGAAAAAAAATAATAAGAAGAAAATTTTTTTTTTTTTTTTGGAAACTCAAAAGAACACAAAAATTTTCTGAATTTTTCCAAAAATAAAGTAAAAAAGTATTTGAAGATGTGCAGCAACATGGACATTGAAATAATGTTACGCTGAAAATTTTTCATTACCATTTTTACAATTTTACGTCCTGGTTTCAAAATGAGTAAAGGAATTGTTCATAAGAAATAAATTCGTTATCTTGATGTAATCAGGGGTGTACGGAATTTTACACCGTTGTTTAAAATTCATACACCCATTCGACTGCGCCTCAGGGTGTATGAATTTTCAACAACGGTGTAAAATTCTGTACACCCCTGATTACACCAAGATATCTAATAGTGTGAGTGAGACAGCTACCCAACAAGAATTCCAATGACATTTAGAGGTCATCATAAATTTTATTTTGTTAATGACATTTTATCATAGTTGTGCCTTCATGTTAAATCAATGCAGAAGATGACTTTGTAGATGATAATAAAAAAATATTTTGTCTTGTTTTGACAGTGCTGTTTCAAACACAGAAAAGATAATGACATTTGATGATGGTTTAGTATTGTAAGTATATATGTTTACACACTTGTATTTTGCTATTTTGTTAAAAGTCTTCTTGGCATTAATACCAGTCTATTTTTTTTTTGTTGACTTGAAAAAAAAAATTGTATTGTAATAAATAACTGGAGAACATGTTTAGATTACAGTCTAATGAAAACTAGTTTCTAGACGGAAATATTCCACTAAATGTTTACCAATTTTGTCATCATGCAAAATGATTATAAATGAATTTATAACTTTGAATATTTTTTTTCAGAAGTCAAGCATCTGCTTACCAACTGCCTAATCAGTAAGTTTTTTAAAACTTTTATATATGAATTTAAGTACACTTAAAAGATAAACTCTAAATAATTTTACATCATTTGTACAAATAGTCACATCCTGCATTACATACTGTTGATGACAATTTTGGTAATACTAAATAAAATTCTGAATCAAAAGACCAATCAGAATGAAAATGTATTTGTATTTGTAAGAAATTCTTATGTCCACTTCTAATAACTTTTGTTTCCATGAATTGTGCAGAAATATAATATCAGAATTCTAAGTACACACGAAAAAGTTGTAGTTCCCTGAAATTAGAGCAAGATTAATAATCATCATGTGAAATACATGCTTGGAAACTTGACCAACTTCTCTTTCATGAATATAAAAAATTTCCAAATTAATTCAAGCATATGTTACATGTCTAACAATAAACTTTATAAAAGATTTAATATAAAAATGTCAGATATTCTAATGTTTAAAAAAATAAAAGAATAAGATGATTATTCCTCATGTAGTTTGTATCTTTGTTTTGAGAATGTGTAGCAAGTTATGATTGTGAACCAGTTTCAACAAAAGCAAGTTCTTCAACCATTGTTATATTTATCTTGTAGAGAAACAACATTAATTGGTTATGCATATGAAGAGCAATGAAGGAACAACATTAGATGTATATAAAACGTAAGTATAATATCTTTCAAGGTTGAGGCCAGAACTGAAAAAAATAAATTCTTGAATACTCTATTATTAACTATATGCATCAGGACACTGTTTTGTGAAAAAATGTAAGCCTAGATATATTTTAACATGTTTTGTGAAAAAATGTAAGCCTAGATATATTTTAACAAGATTCAATTATGAATTGTCCTACATCAACAAATTACTAATTCATCATTAATATGGATATAAATTGATGCACTGGCGAAAAAAATACACAATATATATTTGTAAACTTGCACACTGTCGAACAACAAATTTACAAAAAAAGAAGGAAAATTAAAGTATATTTAATTGCAACAAGACAGAAGACTACTGTCCTGAATGAATGTTTATGAAATATTTGCAACTGGACAATAAGCAATGACAACTAATTAATTAAGCAGAGTAAATGCCTATTAATATACATTATACAATATACATAAAGTTTCTATCAAGGAGAACTATGTTTTCAATAACAGATACATAGCTGATAATGTATAAAATATAAAAGCAAAAATCACAAAAAAAATAACAACTTATGAACTGACTTTAACAAAGAAATTTGGACATACTAAGTTTATACTGATGAACTGTATTGTTCAAAGTCATCAAGAATTGAAGTAGAAGCTTACAATTTAAAGTGAATTTTCAATGTTTGGTGAATTCTGTAGCCTATTAATTTAATGATATAGAAGATTTCTAAAAAAAATAAATAATTATTTCATTAAACTGTAAATCTTTAAATTATTATAATTATCTTTTTTCTGTCTATTTCAGATTTAGATTTTATTTGCAAATGACCGTTTATTGTATTTGGTGATATGTTATCACCATCAAGTCAGGAAGACAGTATGTGTTCAGTAGTAAGAAAGAGATAGAAGTTCTACAGGGATTACATTGGAATATGAAGAGGATTAGATTAAGCTTGTCGACACTGAAGTTCACAGATTCATTGTTCGTTGAAATTGTTTCCCCTGTAGTATGATTTCTATATATAGAATTCTATGGCTTCTCATTCTGTAGAAAATATGGGAAAAATAATCATTTGTAGATATGTTCATATGTCTTATTTCTGTTTGTTCATGTCATAAACAATTGAAATTAGAGCTGCTATTACAAAACATGGAAAATGATTGGGTCAGATTGTTATAATTCTGGGAAAGGGCTAGTTCATGTTTCTGTGCTTCCCATCCAATGACAATGCATAGATGTTAATTTTATGTGTGTTATGTCACAATTAATGTACTATTCTTTGATAATGAATGCAATTATTTATTCTGTAGCATAATGTTTGTATTTTAAATTGTGTAAAATACAATTGATTTTTGGAATATTTATTCTTCAGTTAAATTATTTGACCTCAAATACTTTCTGGGCTGTGCTTCTTTAATATCTATTGATGCATATGGAAGATAATGAACTTCAATCACGTGAAACCTGAAAAAAGTTAACATAAAAGAGGTATTTTTATTAGTAAATTGCAAACCATTCTGAAGTGATGGAAGGGAATTCAAATGCTGTGTGCCCAAATTATGAAACCTGTAATTTTTTCTTGTATTTCCAATTAAGAAATTTGAACTTTAAAAAGTCCTGTTATGATAAGAATTTTGTGAGGAGAAAACAGTCTTTAAATCATTTATGACTTGTAGAAAAAGAATAAATAATCAAATTTGATAATAGATTATATAAATATTGATATTTTATTGTATAATTTTGCATATCATTAACATATTGAACAGAACTAAATGTGTTTGATCAGGACTGTTCCATTTAGGTTATCAGAGCATGTGAAACACTCTGAAACCTCTTGTATAATTTATGATGATACTTCTTTAAAGAATTGAAACTCACAGAAATTGCTATTATTTTATGAAGTGCTACCCTTTGGCACCACATATTTATAATGGGAACAGTCCATATTCATTTCTCTGTTAAAGATGATTGCATATAAAGTTCATTGTAAGCTGTATAGACATTTTGTACATGTATTTATTAATTCATCGTCATTCATACAGAAGCATTAATTGTAAGTTAATGTCCTTAAGACATTGGCGAACTGAGATTATTATGTTGCTATTCTTTATAAGAATGGGTATTGTCAGTGCTAATGCAAGCAGTTAAAATGTGATTAAAGAAAAGAAGAGAATTTGAAGTTTTTTATTGGAGGCCTTTCCCTATCAGAAAATAGAAACATGTATCAAATTATAAAAAAAAACAAGACACATAGTTTAAAATGCAGGAAAGCTACTTAATGAACACTTATTAGGGACAGAACAGGTAGACATAATAGAAATCGACACTAAGGGTTGCTTAATTTCATCCATTTGTGAACTTTTTAATTCTATCTAACAACATTCCATCAGTGCATGCATTAGGAAAATATATATTTTCAAGTTGATACAATATTCTTGAGCTTGTGCTTCCTATCATGATTTCTATTATTAAGGGTTGCTGCTTTAAAGGAATCGTTCTAACTTAGGGTCCCATGGTAATGCAAAGTCATCCCTTAGAAAGTAAAAATGACATCATTATCGTTGTCGTCCCCCGTCCGTAATTTTTTACAAATATCTTCTCCTCTGAAACTACTGGGCCAAATTAAACCAAACTTGGCCAGAATTATCATTGGAGTATCTAGTTTAAATAATGTGTCCAGTGACCTGGCTAACTAACCAAGATGGCTGCCATGGCTAAAAATAGAACATAGGGGTATAATGTAGATTTTGGCTTATATCTCTGAAACCAAAGCATTTTGGAGCAAATCTGATAGGGGGTAAAATGTTGATCAGGTCAAGATATATCTGCCCTGAATTTTCAGATTAATCGGACAACCTGTTGTTGGGTTGCTGCCCAAGAATTGGTAATTTTAAGGAAATTTTGTCGTTTTTGGTTATCTTGAATATTATTATAGATGGAGATAAACTGTAAACAGCAAAAATGTTCAGCAAAGTAAGATATACAAATAAGTCAGCATGACAAAATTGTCAGTTGACCCGTGAAGGAGTTATTGCCCTTTATAGTCAATTTTTATACAATTTTGAAATCTTTTACAAAAATCTTCTCTGAAACTACTGAACTAAATTTAACCAATCTTGGCCACAATCATCACTAGGGTATGTAGTATTAAAAATTTGTTCGATGACCCCGACGGTCAACTAAAATGGCTGACATGGCTTAAAATAGAACATTGGATAAAATGCAGTTTTTTGGCTTATATCTCTGAAACTAAAGCATTAAGAGCAAATATGGCAGGGAGTTTAATTGTTAATCAGATTAAGATCTATATGCCCACAAAAAAAAAACTTTGCTGGGTTGCTGCTCCTGAATTGGTAATTTTAAAGAAATTTTGCAGTTTTTATACGACCGCAAAAATTGAAAATTTTTTGGTCGTATATTGGTATGATGTTGGCGTCGTCGTCATATCGTCGTCCGAAGAAATTTGGTTTTCACACTATAACTTAAGTATATGTAAATAGAAAACTATGAAATTTAAAAACAAGGTTTATTACCATTAAAGGAAGGTTGGGATTGATTTTGGGAGTTTTGGTCCAACAGTTTAGGAATTGGGGACCAAAAAGGCCCTAAATAAGCATTTTTCTTGGTTTTCGCTTAATAACTGTAGTATAAGTAAACAGAAATCTATTACTGTCAGTATCCAATCACCTTTGTGGTTTTTAAATATCTATTGCCTGACCAGTATAAAAAATTGTCAACACAATTTGTCCATTTAAATTGTACAATAGGTATTGTGAGAGCTCATCAACAGGTGGTTATTTTACTACCCAGTAAAAAATCTTGACAATTCCTAAAAGGTAAAATTTAAATGACTGATAGCTAGCTTGCTTTCCTCATGTATCATGACAAATGTCCTGAATAGACTATTCTATTTAGATATGGGACATTTTAAGCCATTTCTTTTTGTGTCTCTAAATAGTCGAGATGGAAATTTCAATCAGTGAATTTAATTTATAAAAAAAGTAGATATATGTTTGCTTCATGGTGTTTTTAATGTGGGATGTATTTTAAATTTCAGATTCCTGACATGGAATTAAGTGTGTGAAATGGATTTTTTTGGATAGCCCATCTAATTGTGAATAATTCTACAAAATGAATTATGTGTGTCTTGGTGTTCTCTAATGGGATATATTTTCATGTTATATTACATTTCCTGAAATGGAATAGTAGTGATGCTAAGTTTCATTTAATATTCAGGATCTACTTCAATTGGAATTACTGTTAAAAATTAAATTTATTTTCAACATATCAAAAAAAGTACAATTGGCTTAGTGAATAGAAATTTCAGTGCTTTATTCTTCATTATGAAAGTGGGATTTACCAGCAATGACTCATTTGTGATTGTAAGCAAAATAAATAAATTTACAATAAATATCTTTATAAGAAAAAACAAATAGTGAATTAAATGTAAAATGTCCCACAACTAAATAGAATAGTCCATTCAGGACATTGGACATGAGGAAAGCAAGCTAGCTATCATTCATTTAAATTAGCTCTGTCAAAAACAAACCAGGTAAATCTACAGGTAGTTAAATGACTACCTGTTGATAATAGCTCTCACAATACCTATTGTACAATTTAAATGGACAAATTGTATTGACAATTTTTTAATCTGATCAGGCAATAGGTAATTCACTACTGCAAAGGTTATTGGATAAAGCACAGTAAATTTTAACATAAGGTTTATGACCACAAAAGGAAGTTTGGGATTGATTTAGGGAGTTTTGGTCCCAACATTTTAGGAATTAAGGGCCAAAAAAAGGTCCCAAATAAGCATTTTTCTTGATTTTTATACGACCGCAAAAATTGAAAATTTTTTGGTCATATATTAGTATCATGTTGGCGTCAGCGTCGTCGTTGCCCGAATACTTTTGGTTTTTGCACTATAACTTTAGTTTAAGTAAATAGAAATCAATGAAATTTAAACACAAGGTTTATGACCACAAAAGGAAGGTTGGGATTGATTTTTGGAGTTGAGGTCACAACAGTTTATGAATTTGGGGCCAAAAAGAGGCCCAAATAAGCATTATTTTTGGTTTTCGCACCATAACTGTAGTATAAGTATATAGAAATTTATGAAATTTAAACACAAGGTTTATGACCATAAAAGGAAGGTTGGGAGTTTGGTCCCTACAGTTGAGGAATAAGGGGCCCAAAGGGTCCAAAATTGAACTTTGTTTGATTTCATCAAAAATTGAATAATTGGGGTTCTTTGATATGCTAAATCTAACTGTGTATGTAGATTCTTAATTTTTGGTCCCGTTTTCAAATTGGTCTACATTAAGGTCCAAAGGGTCCAAAATTAAACTTAGTTTGATTTTAACAAAAATTGAATCCTTGGGGTTCTTTAATATGTTGAATCTAAAAATGTACTTAGATTTTTGATTATTGGCCCAGTTTTAAAGTTGGTCCAAATCGGGGTCCAAAATTAAACTTTGTTTGATTTCATCAAAAAATGAATAATTGGGGTTCTTTGATATGCCAAATCTAACTGTGTATGTAGATTCTTAATTTTTGGTCCCGTTTTCAAATTGGTCTACATTAAAGTCCAAAGGGTCCAAAATTAAACTAAATTTGATTTTAACAAAAATTGAATTCTTGGGCTTTTTTTATATGCTGAATCTAACATGTACTTAGATTTTTGTTTATGGGCCCAGTTTTCAAGTTGGTTCAAATCAGGATCCAAAATTATTATATTAAGTATTGTGCAATAGCAAGAAATCTTCAATTGCACAGTATTCATCAATAGCAAGAAATCTTCAATTGCACAGTATTGTGCAATAGCAAGAAATTTCCAATTGCTCAGTATTGCACAATAGCAAGAAATCTTCAATTGCACAGTATTGTGCAATAGCAAATATTTTCAATTGCACAGTATTGCGCAATAGCCAGAAATATCTAATTGCACAATATTGTGCAATAGCAAGAAATTTTCAATTGATTGGAGTTATCTTTCTTTGTCCAGAATAGTAGTTGAGTTAACTTAAATCATTGTTTTATACAATATAATGTATATTCACTTTTACTACCAACTGATAAATTAAAACAATCTTTACCATTCAGTGATAACAAGCACCTTTTGTTACATTTTAATATTTTATGATGTATTTAAATGAGTAGTTATTGTTGCAAACTCCATTAGAAATTTGAATTGAGATCAGTTTTGGAAAAAGGGAAAGGGGGATGTGAACAAAAATGGGGGGGGGGGGGGGGTAAATTTTTCTCATTTCAGATTTCATAAATAAAAAGAAAATTTCTTCAAACGTTTTTTTGAGAGGTTTAATATTCAACAGCATAGTTAAGTGCTCAAAGGCAAAAAAATTATTTGAAGTTCATTAGACCACATTCATTCTGTGTCAGAAACCTATGCTGTGTCAACTATTTAATCACAATCCAAATTTAGAGCTGTATCCAGCTTGAATGTTGTGTCCATACTTGCCCCAACCATTCAGGGTTCAACCTCTGCGATTGTATAAAGCTGCGCCCTGCGGAGCATCTGATTTAATATTGCCAATCAGTCAGTTCTTCAGAAGAGACCAAATGACATAGAAATTAACAAATTCCTTGTATAGGTTGCCATAACCCTGTATTGGATAAAGAAAGTCGGGAAAACAGCAAAAAATACTGGGCAGCCTTAATGACAAATTTTTATCTATTTTTGTTACGACAAAAACATTGAAGATAAAAAACAATAAAAATTATCAGCACCATAAAGAGATTTCAGTTATGAATGATATCACATAAAATTGAGAATGGAAATGGGGAATGTGTCAAAGAGACAACAACCTGACCATAGAGAAAACAACAGCAGGTCACCAACAGGTCTTCAATGCAGCGAGAGATTCCCGCACCCAGAAACATCCTTCAGCTGGCCCTTAAACAAATATATATACTAGTTCAGTGATAATGAACACACACAGTCTACAGTGTTGGAATAGGCCGTTGAAGACGTAAATAGATCCAGGTGCATTTCTATTCTAGATAACAATTTTTGTCTCGCATGCGACGAAAGTCACAGGTATTTCTATTTGGCGGCAAGCTAAATGCTCCATGTCTTGTATGCAGATACCTTATGATACAAAGTTATCATCTGTCATATGTCAGATGTCTTTGACTTCATTTCCTGGTTCAAAAACTGCTTGAAAAAACAAGTTGATTTTTTTTTTCATGTTAATTTCTCACTTATCATGAGTAACTCAATATCCATATTTGGTATATGGATTCCTTGCAATGTGTACACATCTGTAAGAGAGTTCACCTGTCTTATACCTCATTTCATAAATCAGTGATCAAGGTTTGAGTTATGTGATAAGGTATGTCTCTCAAATACTAGAAGCATTTGTATGTGGTGTATAGAATGACCATAATGGGTACATGTCAGTCTGTCAGAATTCATCTTACTTGACCTATTTGATAATGTTAAGTTTATGTTGTTAGGTCTGTTTTTCAAGTACTATAAGCAACAGGTCAATTATATTTGGTGTATGGAATAATTGTAAATGTCTGCGTCTGGCAGTTATCATCTGACCTTAACCTCATTTTCATGGTTCATTGGTCAATGTTAAACTTTTCTGCTTTGATCTGTTTTTCAAGTACTATGAGCTATAATTCATCTATATTTGGTGTATGGAATGACTGTAATATGAAAATGTCAATCTGGCAAATTTTGTCTGATCTTGACCTCATTTTCAGGATTGATAGGTCACAGCTAAGTTTTTGGGGTTTGGTCTATTTTTCAGGTACTTTAAGCAGTAAGTCAACTTTATTTGTTGTAACAAAGGATTGTAAGCTGTACATGTCTGCCTGGCATGGTTCATCTGATCTTCACCTCATTTTGGTGGTTCATTGGTCAATGTTAAGGTTTTTAGGTTTTAAGTCTGTTTCTTAGAAACTATACTTAATAGGTCAACTATATGTAGTGTATTGAATGATTGTAAGGTGTACATGTATTTCTCGTTGGTTTATATGACCTTAACCTCATTTTCTTAGATCAAGTTAAGAAGAAGGTGAAACATTTCAGCTATGCACTCTTGTTTGTGTATACAAATTGTCAGGTGTATTTGTCTGTCTGACAGCATTTATCTGACACCTGCTTCTGCTTTAGTTAAACTTTTATCTTTAAGACTTTCAACATAAAATCAATGGCCAGTAAAGCAGGCGAGACAATTCAGCATGTGCACTCTTGTAACTCATCTATATTTTTTCTATAGAAACTACAGTAAAAAGTCAAAAGAGAAAAGAACAGCACAGCAATATATTCTTAGCAGTCAACAGTGTAAACTTAAGATTTAGATAAGGCTTATTTCACATCAATGATATTTAAAATTGTCAGTTGACTCCCATATGAATTTTGCCCCTGAATGATGATTTTTAGCCGTGTTTGTTGAAACTATATTTAAATGAAATCTAACCTGCAAGAATAAGCAGCAGGTGAAGACAAACTTACAAACATAATCTAGGTATTACTGGTAAATTATTAAGCATGGGATTTTGTAACCACAAATTACTTAAAACCTTTACTAAATTCTATAACGATTTGGTTTTGAATTTTGGCTGCACCTGTAGAAAACTTATTTCAAACGGGATAGCACACCCTCAGTTTTACGATCTTTTACGGAAATGTTGTTTACCTTGCCTGGAAAGTTAGAAAGGATCCTGGTAAACTTATCAATCCTTTAAACAAACTTATTCATTCTAAAAAGTTACCAATTCAATGCTGTAATTAGATCATTGAAAATGGTTTTTATTGGTATTAATATTAATTTTGGTATCAGTAAATTAAAAAGCAAACTAAATATTATTGTTATATACATATACACGTTCATGGATCTATAATCTATTGATACCTGTTTCTTGGCATTGCACAAGGTCATGTTTTTCTCTAACTGTTTATGACGTGTTTACATTAAATCCATTGGATGTTGAATGTGTACTGATTGATAATTTAGTCTTAGATGCACGATTTCTTTTATTAGTTGTTAGTGGCTTTGAAATAGCTGTCAGTAACTTCGAGAACTCTCAGATCATTGCTTAGTGTTTTTGTTGTAATACAAGCACCCGTCCACACCCACTCTGATATATGTATTTCTTTTTTAACTGGTTTTTACAGTTCGTTCTATTGTTGCACTGTAACACTACTGTCCAAGGTAAGGGGAGGGCTGGGATCCCTATAAAATGTTTAACCCCACCACATTCTGTATGTATGTGCTTGTCCCAAGTCAGGAGCCTGTAATTCAGTGGTTTCCTATGTGGATGTGTTACATATTTGTTTTTCATTCATTTTTTGTACATAAGTTGACCGTAAGTCTAACTCTTCTCATTTGATTTTTTTTACATTTGTCATTTCTGGGCCTTTTATAGCTGACTATGCAGAATGGGCTTTGCTCATTGTACAAGGCTGTACTGTGATCTATAGTTGTTAATTTCTATGTCATTTGGTCTCTTGTGGAGAGTTGTCTCATTGGCCATCATACCATATCTTTTTGTTTTATATACAATGACCTCACAGATGGAAATGTTAGACAACTTCTTACACTAATGACCATTTTACTCATTTTGTGTTTTTTTGAAGGAGCATAATACTAGAACAGTAAAAGTGAGGCCACCAAATTTCAAATTTGCTCTGTGTTTTGTGGTATTAAGCATTGTGTATAACTTTCATAACCTTTGGTTGAGGCAAACTAAAGTTAAAGAAAGGAAACGAAAAAATTCAGCATTTTTTCATCTGTTAAGGGCCATAACTCAAGAATGTTTAAAGTGACGTTACCCAATTTCGTTGATGGTGAGGCAGCATCATTTAAAAATTCACACCTAAGGGAGCTACCATTTGATTTTTATGGGGGGGGCTAGGATGAAAAATTTTGTCCTGCATTTATTTTTAGCTGTAATCTCTGTCCTGCCTTTTTATTTTTCACTCTGTTCGGTCCTGCCTTTTTTTTCTTAGTTTATCCTGACTTTTTTTTACCTAAATTGTTGTCCTGACTTATTTTTTTTGCAAGTGTCTCATCCTGCCTTTTTTTTTACTCAAAACTCCTGTCCTGCCTATTTTTTTCAAATTTCATCCTAGCCCCCCCCATAAAAATCAAATGGTAGCTCCCTAAGGGAATGAAAGGACATGTGTAAATGCCTACATTAGATACAATAGTTATCAAAGGTACCAGGATTATAATTTAGTACAAAACATTAAATCAAAATTGGTTGTAAAAAGATTTATTGACTGACTAGAGACAGAATATACTGACTAGATGTTTTAATTTTGACAATACATTCAGCAGACGAATATTGCAAATTTAAAATAAAAGGAAATCAAATTTTTGAAGTAAGATGATTATTTTGAAATTTGTATTACAAATTATTGTACAAAGTCATAATAGAATGATACTATCAAAAAATATAGATAATCGTGCACAATATAAAGTAATAAAAAGTTTTTGAAAGACATTGTGGTACCTGTCCCTTCTTCATAAAACATTCTTATAATGATGGTTATTAATGTAATTCATGAAGTGGAACTCTTGTTTAATTAAATAAAATAATTACCTTGAAATAATTTTTCATAACCAGTAAAATTCAGGAACTATATTATAAAGTAAATGCATTTTGTTCATATCAAGTCCTACGATTTGAGTATTCTCTCCATTTTCATCAATGCAAGTTGATGATAAAAATCATATAACCCCCCATACATTAGCAAATACTAAACATAAAGTATACAATGAAAATTCAAAAAATATACATACAACCATAGCACCTTATGAAACCATTAAAAAACTATTATACAGTTTGAGCTTAATGCAATGATGAAAGAAATAACCATTAAAATCTTACAACATCCCTCCCTAAACTTTTAATTCGTACATCTTTATTAAACTTGCAAAGAGAATTAAACTACAGTTTACTGATATAGGAATTAAATTCAGTACTGAATGGGTCTGAATAGGGCTAAGATAGCATTTTTCAATACTAAACACAAGCCTGTCAATCAGCTGTTATTTTTCTTTCCACCTCATGTAATTTTGTCATAAACAATTCTTTACTTCCTTACATGCAATGTTATACAAGCAAGGTCATTTAGCCCTTTTTGATAAGCCATCTCATATATTTCCAATCAATTAATTAAAACAGTATGCTAAAAAAATATAGTCATGTGTTGACTTTTCCCCTGTTTTACAGACATAAAATAACATTCCCTCATACAACTAGCTTTGGATTCAGTACTGAATTTATCTAGATACATCTGTATTATTCTTTTTTTACCTGTTTTCTGTTTTTCAATTGCTTCAAATTTTTTCTTTCTATCAAATTTTTTTTGGTTTAATTTACTTTTTGTTAAAAAAGAAACTTGCCTACCATCATAGAGTTTTATTCTACAAGTAATATAACTACATTTCACATATAAACTAATAAAAGTAGACATGTCAAAACTGTTTGAGCGAGCAAAGAAATCACAATTTTCTCACACATTCATACATCTTACAGAAGCATAGAATAATTTTTTACATAAACAAATTAACATTTTATTAATTCACATGTATGAACAATCGATTCAGTTTTTAGACAACATGTCAAGTTTAGATTAAAGTCAAAACAACCCATTAAATTAGCTTCTCATACAAACTTGACAACGACCGACTCTTGTTCTTAAGTTTCCTGCTTTTAGAGTTTGACCTTGCGGTCTTCGGAATTGATTAAATTGATCTATTGTGGCTATCCAGTAACTGAGAGAAGTGGCATAATAATTACATGTGCCTCTACTGTGGCACTCTATAAATGGAGCAGCTCTGAAATCTTCTAAACAAGATCCAGGGGACTGCATATTCTGACCAGATCCACGGCCACCAGCTCCAGTGTTCTGAAATACATAAATAAACAATGAAATAACAAGAAAAACAATGTAAGGGGAGATAGTTCATAGAGAAAATTGTTGGTGTAACAAGATGAGTTTAAAAGCACCATTACTATTCAATATCGTGTACTATATAGCTTTGAAATATCAGCATTTTGCAAAACAAAAATATAGGGTACCAGGTAGTAAATAAATGGGTTAAAAAAAATTGTTAGATCAATATTCAAGGCATTTTTCAGCTTTCTACCTGGATCAACTATTATTCTATTATTATTATGTCTCAACCTTTCTGGTGTTCTTCTGAACATGCAGAAAGGAATCATTTTTTCATTATCTTCAAACGATGTATTAGTTTTTTTATTTGATATCTGATATACCAATTTTCAGATTAATATTAGAACATATAAAAAATCTAGTATGCAGGTGCGTGAGAAAACAATTATTCCAAAAACTAACAATTAGAAATCAAATTTTTCAATAACAAAAACAAAATCATCTGCATAAGTCCTAAAAGACCCTCCATAAATCAGATTTAAAAATGCTTCATCTTGACACCTCAAATAAACTCATTATTTGCAATACTGCATGTAATATTCCAAGCTCAAAAAGCTAATTGCATGGAACATACCATCAAGAAACTATATCCAATCCACATGCTGCTAAATCCTACTGGACATTCTGGTAGTCTCAATGTTTGACTATGGACTGACATTACCTGAAAAGATTGAAATAAAATACAAACTTATCAATATAGAGGTCAACATGAGACTTTATAGATATGACTAAATACAAATGCTTGTTTACTCTTAAACTACCAAATAGTGTCATCTGCCCAGTGGTCAGTGTATCTTTTTGGCAATTATTGAACACCTTAATTTTTATAAAGTCATAGCTGATAAATTTGTAAATTTTACAAAAACTAAGTTAACAATTCTCTCATGCAAAGTAAATATTGGACAAAATAGAGCTATTTTCTATAGGCCCCTTATTGGTTACACAGGTTTGTATGTATTTACTCCGTTTATGCTGCTTAAATCTTTTTGTACAGTCCAAGCATTCCAGGTTTATCATGATTTTTACTATTATTTTCTTTTAAGTATATCTACATTCAATCTCTCTCTAGATTAGGCAGGTATTTTGAATACTTCCTTGAATCATCCAATCAAATTTTATTATTTTATTTCTTTTCCATGTAGTGAATTTAAAAAAAATGTGGATACTTAGCTAATTTTTATTCATTCTAAAGGATTTTCCCACAATTCTTCCTGTAGTAAGGTCACCCATTTTAACACTCACAGCCCTTGACAACAGGATATAACAGGATTGCTTAGATTTTTTTACTTTTGTCATATTTTTTTAAAAATTTCAAATATTGGTACATTTGTGACTTTAATGGTACAAATGGTTGCAAAGGGGAACAGATCTTAATTCCCATTCAAATATCTATGATATATAAAGGCATCTTTCTTATAATTTTGATATCTTTCTGTCCAACAACCATTCTCTTACCTCTCCAACAGCTTCACAGACAGAACATCTGCTGATGTAATTCTGTAATGGCCGTCCTGAGATTGGATTCATCATTGGTGTCATGGGTTCCAAGGTAGATAACCAGTAACTGTAGTCGTTTCTATTGGCCACATTACAAACGTTATTGATGTTACAGAACATAAATGGCATGGTACTGAATCTTCTCAGACAACTTCCTGAAGTACCTGTTACCATGGAAATAAAAGATGTAAAAAGTAAAGTTTCATGAAAGTGTTAGTTTATCCATAATAAGAAATCTAAAAACAGACTGTGAAGCTTATTATAACTGGCAAAGTACTAAGATTTCTAAAAACAAACAAAAGCAAATCAAATTTTTAATTTCATACTTGTAAAAGTGTTTTAATATTTACTGATGAACATTTTTCTCAGGCAATTCGGCATAACACAGATCATGATAGTTGTTAATTGTATAAACATTATATTCTATTATCTATATTAAGCTGTACATTTAATTTAATTTTCTTTTCTTTAATTTTATAGAAATAGATTCAAACATGGGCACACAACCCCTTTAAAACAGGGAAAAAAAGTTATTTATAGATAAAATTACAGCTATTTTTTGGGTCAAATTATAGTCCTCTAACTCCTTATAATTCTCAGGACTTTCCCCCCTTACGTTATTGAGTGATCTGTGCCTGACTAATCCTTATGATTTAATAGTACATAAATACAAAATTACACACCTAAATCTTGTCCTACAGCTCTTCCATTACCCATTATAAAACTGAGAGAGAAGCCTTCCCACATTTTGCTGGTACCACGAGGACATTCTGGAACCAATGTTGTCTGACTGTGCCTGCAATACACAATTAATACTCACACTGTTTAAGAATATAATACATTACTTTCAGTTTTTTTCCCTTCATGTTTCATGGGTTGTTGTCTAATTGATGTATAATAAGCATATAAATTATCGAATGATGCCACAAATATTCCATTCATTGTTTTTTTGTTATCAAAATAAAGAGGACTAAACACAACAAGAAACAAATAATGTTCGAAAAGTTCATCTTTCATTTTTTTAAGAGGGATTCTGGATTGAGGAATAAACGTTAAAAAGAGCTTAACAACATATATACAGTCGTATTTTATGTAACAAACCTGGCAAAGTATATTCCTGGTGAGACACCTTGTCGACCATTTGGTCCATCCGCCCCTGGACGTCCAGGTATTCCGTCAATTCCTCCTCGTCCAGACTGTCCAGAAAAGCCATCAGGACCAGGATTACCTATTTCACCTTTTGGCCCGGGAATACCTGGCTCTCCTGTCTGACCAGGGAACCCAGAATTACCTCTAGGACCTTCATCACCAGGAAGTCCCCTACGGCCATCATTTCCTGCTTGACCAGGGAATCCAGATTCTCCTTTCTGTCCTCTTGGTCCATCACCAGGGTTTACAATTGGAGCTGGACCAGTCTGTCCCCTCGCTCCCTTAGGTCCTAAAATGTTTAATGAATTTCTAATGTTTTTAAGGTTTTAAACTTGTTATAATTCAAATATTGGGAGTTAAGATGTCAAACTATAGTTGATAAGGTAAATGTAGAAAGAGTTTTCCGCACAAGAGCTGTTAATGTGGTCAGATTTTGTCAGGCTAAAACAGTTAAGGCAAAATGTCCTCTGATTTTTAACAGACAGCAACTGTTCATATCAACGTAGTCAAATCAGCCATTGGTTGTAAATACATATGTTGTCTGATTTGACAGACCAGAGATTTAATGTCAATGCAGTCAGACTTAATTGGAAAAGAACTGTTAATGTCAATGTGTTATATTTTGTCAGACAAGAACTGTTAATGCCAATGTGTTATATTTTGTCAGACAAGAACTATTAATGTCAATGTGTTATATTTTGTCAGACAAGATCTGTTAATGTCAATGTGTTATATTTTGTCAGACAAGATCTGTTAATGTCAATGTGTTATATTTTGTCAGACAAGATCTGTTAATGTCAATGTGTTATATTTTGTCAGACAAGATCTGTTAATGTCAATGTGTTATATTTTGTTAGACAAGATCTGTTAATGTCAATGTGTTATATTTTGTCAGACAAGAACTGTTAATGTCAATGTGTTATATACTGGTTAGACAAGATCTGTTAATGTCAATGTGTTATATTTTGTCAGACAAGAACTGTTAATGTCAATGTGTTATATTTTGTCAGACAAGATCTGTTTATGTCAATGTGTTATATTTTGTCAGACAAGATCTGTTAATGTCAATGTGTTATATTTTGTTAGACAAGATCTGTTAATGTCAATGTGTTATATTTTGTCAGACAAGAACTGTTAATGTCAAATGTGTTATATTTTGTCAGACAAGATCTGTTAATGCCAATGTGTTATATTTTGTCAGAAAAGATCTGTTAATGCCAATGTGTTATATTTTGTCAGACAAGAACTGTTAATGTGTTATATTTTGTCAGACAAGAACTGTTAATGTGTTATATTTTGTCAGACAAGAACTGTTAATGTGTTATATTTTGTTAGAAAAGAACTGTTAATGTCAATGTGTTATATTTTGTCAGACAAGATCTGTTAATGCCAATGTGTTCTATTTTGTCAGACAAGATCTGTTAATGCCAATGTGTTATATTTTGTCAGACAAGATCTGTTAATGTCAATGTGTTATATTTTGTTAGAAAAGAACTGTTAATGTCAATGTGTTATATTTTGTCAGACAAGATCTGTTAATGCCAATGTGTAATATTTTGTCAGACAAGATCTGTTAATGCCAATATGTTATATTTTGTCAGACAAGAACTGTTAATGTCAAAGTGTTATATTTTGTCAGACAAGAACTATTAATGTCAATGTGTTATATTTTGTTAGATAAGAACTGTTAATGTCAATGTGTTATATTCTGTCAGACAAGATCTGTTAATGCCAATGTGTTATATTTTGTCAGACAAGATCTGTTAATGTCAATGTGTTATATTTTGTCAGACAAGAACTATTAATGTCCATATAGTTAATTTGGTAAAACAAAAGCTAATAATGACAAGTATCATACTTTGTTAGCCAAGGATTACAAACGAAAATGAGGTCATTTGTAAGACGAGGCCTTTTAATGTCAATGCAGTCAAGAGCTATAACACTTTATAAATTTTATTAGATTTACTGTCATTGATTTGGAATACATTTACAGTATGTCAATAATTCTGGTCAAATTAGGATTAGCAAAATAGTGTGGAAAACTATGAAAAATATCAGTGTTTGACTTAAGTAGAACAGATAGCAAAATATATAAATTTGTTAAAGAGCTATATCAAATATGAACTATATTGATGTTTAATCCAATATTTCATTACCTGGTGAACCCTCTTGACCTCTGGGCCCACGGAAACCATTACGACCTTGTGCTCCAGGTTCTCCTGGTAACCCTGGCCTACCATCAAATCCAAAATCTCCTGATTCTCCTTTGTTTCCAGGAAGAGCAGCAATACCATCTTCACCCTAAAGAAAACAAATATATCAATAATATGCCATCTTCACCCTAAAGACAACAACTATATCAATACTATGCCATCTTCACCCTAAAGACAACAAATATATCAATACTATGCCATCTTCACCCTTAAGACAACAAATATATCAATACTATGCCATCTTCACCCTATAGACAACAAATATATCAATACTATGCCATCTTCTCCCTAAAGACAACAAATATATCAATACTATGCCATCTTCACCCTAAAGACAACAAATATATCAATACTATGCCATCTTCACCCTAAAGACAACAAATATATCAATTCTATGCCATCTTCACCCTTAAGACAACAAATATATCAATTCTATGCCATCTTCACCCTTAAGACAACAAATATATCAATACTATGCCATCTTCACCCTAAAAACAACAAATATATCAATACTATGCCATCTTCTCCCTAAAGACAACAAATATATCAATACTATGCCATCTTCTCCCTAAAGACAACAAATATATCAATACTATGCCATCTTCACCCTAAAGACAACAAATATATCAATACTATGCCATCTTCACCCTAAAGACAACAAATATATTGTCAAAGATTCACGACCTTGTTCAAACGTACCCAACGTTACTATTGTTGACGTAACGTTATTGTAACGCAAACTTGTATGGGATCTGAATTATAGAATTGAAAGCAACACAACGTCTTTTTATTGCCTACAAAAGCGAAGTACTAACCCTAGCATCATAGCATCTTACATATTGGTACCCTGACCGATGGATAAGCTGAAAGCAGTGAGAGGAGACCACAGAAGCGCCGTAACCAGACAGATTCACAAAACTGACGAGAAAATCAACGAAGGAGAGATCACCCGACGGGACATTCATAGTGCCATTGAAAACCTTGAACGGAAACATGAACTTTTGCAGAAACTAGACGCTGAAATATTGGATTCCTTGGATGCAGAAAGTGTGGAACAGGAAATTTTGGATGCAGACGAATTTAATCAGCATATAGACATTAATATTCGCCGCTACAAAGAATGTGATTTGGAGTTGAGATCAAGTACACCTCAGGACTCGGTGAGTCAATTAACCTCAAGTATCGTACAAAATACTAGTACAACGCATTCATCTTCAAATAATTTCAATCAGAATACAAATCAGCACATGCAAACATCGGCAAGTACAAACTCACAAGGAGAATATGAGATCAACAGAGATCCGCCATTAAATGAAACTTATAAGTTCTATCACAAACTTCCAAAACTAGATTTGCCGACTTTTTCGGGAGAATTACTTCTATGGCAAACTTTCTGGGAATCGTACGAAACTACTGTCCATACAAACCCATCATTGACAAACGTACAACGTTTCACATACTTGAAGGCCCAGCTTCACGGAGAAGCGGAAAGTTGCATATCGGGATTGTCACTTACACACGCAAACTATGAGCAAGCAATTTCATTACTACAAGCGCGATATGGTCAACAAGGAATCATTATTGATGCACATATGCAAAAACTAGTTGATTTGCCAAACCCCACAATGTCATTAAACAGTCTCAGAACATTCTATGACAAAGTTGAAACTAGTATTAGAGGCCTAGAATCGCTAGGACAGTGTCAAACAAATTTTGGAACAGTACTTACCCCCATCATCTTTAGAAAACTACCACCGGAATTGAGAACTACATTGACAAGAGAGCATGATACAAGTACATGGACCATAGACTTACTACGGAAGGCTATAGGTAAGGAGCTGCGCGCTCAACAAGCTGGCCACGCTATGAACACAGATAATTTAACCCCTACCGCATCGTTTGTAACAAAGGCTACAATGAAAGGAAATTATAGACAAGTCAATAGAGTACACTCAAACTCCAGGAACAACACTGAATTGAATAAACCCAAGCCATGCATATTTTGCAACAAATCCCATTCAGCTGTTGATTGCTCAGAGATTAAAGATAATGCCAGTCGTTACGAAATAGTCAAGAAAAAACAACTTTGTTTCAACTGTTTTGGTAAACATAAGATATCAGAATGTAGATCACGATATAAATGTCGTAAATGTGACAAGAGACATCACACTGCTCTATGTAATCAGGAAACTCAAGCACCTGTACCTCCCGCTGATGCCGCCGCCGTCAATACAGTAAATGTTAATGGAGAAGAAAGTAACCCTATGTCAAAGTTTTACACGTCAACACCACAAGCACAGGCACATACCGAGATACTTCTTAAGACAGCAGTAGCACCTGTATGGTTCGAGGATCGGAGCGTGATGTCTAACATTTTACTAGATGAAGGGTCTCAGAAATCATTTATTTCAGAAGATTTAGCAGCACAATTACAACTTAAACCTTGTGGAAATTCTACAATTAGTTTATCAACTTTTGGAAACGCCAACCAGAACGTGAGACACATGGATAAGGCTCAGATTACTTTAGAAATTGAAACTGGTGGATTTATTCCTATGGATGTACTGATAGTACCGCGCATTGCCGCACCCCTCAGTAATGTTACAAATGTCATCGCTTCAAAACTGCCATATCTCAAAGGATTACGATTAGCTAACCCAGTCACAGAGGATAGGAAATTTGAGCTTTCTCTTTTAATTGGAGCGGACTACTATTGGAGTATTGTGCAGGATCACGTGATCAGAGGAGATGGGCCAACGGCCGTAAAATCCCGTTTGGGATACTTGTTGTCAGGACCGATGCATACTTTTACAGGAGAACAATCATCAACAGGAATGTTTAATGTACTGATTCAACATCAGCAAGAGGAACGCAGCCTGGAAAAGTTTTGGGATTTAGAATCTATTGGTGTCAAAGCAGACGAATTAGAAACAACCACCATGAAAGACTTCAATGATGAATACGAAACAAAATGCATAACTTACCAAGATAATCGCTATACCGCAAAACTGCCATGGAGAAATGATTTCAATGAGTTACCTACGACCTATAATGTCACTTTACGCAGAACTTGTAATATGATCGATAGACTCAAAAAGGATACCAACATGCTGAAAATGTATGGCGACATAATTAAGGACCAAAAACGCCGAGGGTTCATTGAGCGGGTAACAGAAAATGGAAACCAGTCAAACAGAATTCACTACATTCCTCACCATGCAGTAAAAAAGGACTCATCTACGACTCCTATACGTATAGTCTATGATTGTAGTTGTCATGAATCACCTCACAAGGCTAGTTTAAACGATTGTCTCATGTCAGTTCCGCCGATGTTAAATGATTTGACGGGAATTTTAGCTAGATTCAGATTACACAAGCACGCAGTGACTACCGACATAGAGAAAGCGTTTTTGAATGTCGAACTGGATAAAGAAGATAGGGACGTCACAAGATTTTTTTGGTTGAGTGATCCATCTGACCCAGACAGTCCACTGATAACTTACCGTTTTAGAGTCGTTCTATTTGGAACTACATGCTCACCTTACATCTTGAATGCCACCCTTATGAAGCACTTCAAACTCAATTCTTGTAAAACAGCCGAGATACTGAAAAACGACCTGTATGTTGACAATGTTTTGTCAAGCTTCTGGGATGAGAAAGAAATGCTGAAATTCTACAGAGAATCACGAGATTTATTGGCAAGAGGAGGATTCAATCTGAGATCATGGACGTCAAATAGCACAGAATTACTACGCTTAGCCCAATCTGAAAAATGCATAGAAAGAGATACGAACATCAAAATTCTTGGTCTCCGTTGGAATGTGAACAACGATCAAATCTCGTTTCGAAACAACATAAATACAACAACGGAAAGGATAATAACAAAACGTGAGATCTTAAAACAATCTTCAAACATTTATGATCCGCTAGGTCTGCTTAGCCCCGTCACCGTCAGAACAAAGATGTTAATGCAATTGTTGTGGAAAGAAAAGTTTGCATGGGACTGCCCTTTACCAAAAGAAATCGAATCAACATGGAGTGATTTGACCAAAGATCTACAATTTGCAATGAACATTGAGATTCCTAGATGTTATTTTGAGTGTTCAGGAATAACGGACATTGAAACAGCAGAATTACATATTTTCACAGATTCAAGTCAACTAGCTTATGGAACCTGTGCGTATCTTGTCACAGAAAAGGAGTCTGCATTAGTAATGGCAAAGAATCGAGTTGCCCCATTGAAAAGTGTCACTTTACCTAATCTTGAACTGATGGCTGCCCTTTTAGGGGCTCGACTTGCGAAACATCTTATTCAAAATCTACATATTGGAAACTTACAAATCAACTTCTGGTGTGACAGTCAGATCGTTTTGAAATGGCTTCAATCAACAAAACAACTCAAAAAGTTTGTCGCAAACAGAGTCAAGGAAATTAAGGAGTCAAATGAAAATCAAAAATGGCATTATTGTCCGACGGATGCAAATCCTGCAGATTTATTAACTAGAGGCATAACAGGAACGAAATTCATAAACAACAGATTATGGTTTCATGGACCCGAGTGGATAACAGACAAAACACAATGGCCAACATGGAGCGGAAACGAAATTGTTGAAAACGAGAATATAATGGAGATTCCCACTAATGAAACCTCAGAAAAACACCACGTCTTACTCACATCTCAGAAACGTCAAGAATTTGGCATACATAAGATTATGGATATCGAACGTTATAGCAGTTTGAAGACATTAATACGTGTTACAGCCTATGTAATAAGATTTATACAAAACTGTAAGTTAGCACGGAGTGATAGAACATTGTCGGAATTAACCGTTAATGAAATACAGCATGCTACATTGACATGGATACAAACGGTTCAGAAATCAGAATATCATGAAGTGTTTAATTATTTCAACAAATCTGTGACAGTTAAGCCGTCTATTGTAAGACAATTGAACTTGTACTTTGGTGAAGAAAATGCACTTCGTTGCCGCGGGAGAATTCAACATGCACCTTTGGAGGAATCAGCTAAACATCCATACTTGTTACCTCCGTTACATAGACTCACTTCACTCATTATTATGGATGCTCATATCAATCATTTACATGAAGGCGTCAACTCTACCGTAACACACTTGCGACAAGTATACTGGATACCTCGAATTCGTCAACGAGTCAAAGTTATTCTTAGAAAATGCGTTAACTGTCGGAAAGTAACAGGGCATGCTTACCAACAACCTGATCCACCGCCACTGCCCAAAGAGAGGTTACACGAGGATATACCGTTTACTGTTACAGGCGTAGACTTTGCTGGTCCTATGTATGTGCGAAATACAGATGATACAAAATCAAAGGTATACTTATGTTTGTTTACATGTGCGTCGACGAGAGCTGTTCATTTAGAACTTGTGAATAACTTATCAGAACCTACATTTATGTTAGCCTTCAGAAGATTCGCCAGCAGGAGATCCTTACCGAAGTTACTAATATCTGACAATGCACTAACTTTTGAAGCTGCCAGTCGAGAAATCAAACATCTTACAAACTCAAATTCAGTGCGCAAAAGTCTAAGCTCTACAGGAACAAATTGGAAATTTATTACAAAGAAAGCTCCGTGGTTTGGTGGTTTCTATGAACGGTTGATTGGGTTAACGAAAATGTGTTTAAAGAAAGTATTAGGAAGTAACTGTGTCGATTTAGAGACTTTACAAACTGTGTTAACAGAGATCGAAGCAACTCTCAATGATAGACCTCTAACAGATTGTTTCATCCGATCTTACGGATCCAGAACCACTGACACCATCACATCTTTTGTATGGTCGAAAAATTACGCGACTTCCGTATCCAGCTAGTGAAAACAATGGACATTTTGAACCAATTAACTTTAACAAACGTGTTCAATTACAAAGAGACATTCTAAACCACTTTCAACAGCGATGGAAATATGAGTATTTGACCTCATTACGGGAACATCACAGAAGTGTAGGAAATAACGAACAATCGATAGCTATTGGTGATGTTGTTCAAATACATGACGAAACTTTAAGAAATTCATGGAAACTCGCCGTTGTCGAAGAACTCGTAAAAGGAGAGGATAATCTTATCAGAACTGTAAAACTTCGCACTAAAAACGGAACCACCAACCGCCCAATCTCGAAATTATACCCAATCGAAGTGAACTGTATTGAATCTGAACCGGAGGATGTAACACGACCCAAGATGTTCCGTCAGGCGAAGTCAGATGCCGTACAAAAGATTCACGAGTGGACAAAATAACTTTTCAAATTATGATCGAAATAGACTGTTCAAATTCAAAGTGATTAATTCTTTCTTTTATGATACATAGACTTTAAAGTTAAGTGATGAATTATGATTTATGTCTTCAATTTAGTCAAATTTTCATTTCATTTCTATTTATATTTCACTTTCGGCGCCCGGAGTGTCAAAGATTCACGACCTTGTTCAAACGTACCCAACGTTACTATTGTTGACGTAACGTTATTGTAACGCAAACTTGTATGGGATCTGAATTATAGAATTGAAAGCAACACAACGTCTTTTTATTGCCTACAAAAGCGAAGTACTAACCCTAGCATCATAGCATCTTACATATATATCAATACTATGCCATCTTCTCCCTAAAGACAACAAATATATCAATACTATGCCATCTTCACCCTAAAGACAACAAATATATCAATACTATGCCATCTTCACCCTAAAGACAACAAATATATCAATACTATGCCATCTTCTCCCTAAAGACAACAAATATATCAATACTATGCCATCTTCTCCCTAAAGACAACAAATATATCAATACTATGCCATCTTCACCCTAAAGACAACAAAAATATCAATACTATGCCATCTTCACTCTAAAGAAAACAAATATATCAATACTATGCCATCTTCACCCTAAAGACAACAAATATATCAATACTATGGCATCTTCACCCTAAAGACAACAAATATATCAATACTATGCCATCTTCACCCTAAAGACAACAAATATATCAATACTATGCCATCTTCTCCCTAAAGACAACAAATATATCAATACTATGCCAATCTTCTCCCTAAAGACAACAAATATATCAATACTAATGGCATCCTCACCCTAAAGACAACAAATATATCAATACTATGCCATCTTCTCCCTAAAGACAACAAATATACCTATATATATAGTTTTATCTGAAAGAAAGCTAATACAGGGCAAAGGTAATAGTTACCAATCATAAACCTACCTGTGAATACTCATTCCTTGAAACTTTTCGTGTAATAAACGAGTATAAAAAATAAAGTTTTTGTGTTCGGTGTACAGCATCTGTAACCTTTGCACCGTACAGAAGGATTTATGTGGTCAGCTAAACACTGTACACAATGCTTCTTTTCAGAATAAAATATAGAAAAATAACATATTTATGAAAGATTTCAATGGCAATTATGGAAACAACTATACTTATTACACACACACAGTGGCCTTCTGTTAGAAAAAGAGTTGCAATGAATATAGAATTATATCAGATGAGACGACCGTCAACTTCTTTGACAAGTATTTGCACATGTTTTTAGTAATCGTTCTTGTTTTGTGAAAATAATGAGACATCTTTAATCATCAACCTACGACCAAATCATTTCTTAAAACAACAATTATGTTTAGATTGAAGGACACATTGATATTATGTGAACAAAACAAAGATTTTTGTTACCGTGTAAGGTCAAAATCGCTCATGCCCGCTTGGTTAGTACCAATATCCGCTGTACTGATGATACACGGTGATGATGTCCTTGTACCAATGATAAAATTTAGTTTTTTTTTGACTAATTTGTGATATCGAAAACCCTGGTGTAATAATTTTTCAGTAATACATAAATTTCTCTCACTAAAATCTAAAACGTTGTTACATACACAAACAAATCTTACAAGTTGAGATATATAAGCACCATAAGACGGTGACAAGGGATAATTAAAAAATCATCTCTTTTATCATAAATTTTGGTATTGAGTTTCACGTTATTGGCATATACTTTGCATAAAAACAATCCCTATAACTATACTAACAAATTATAATCAATGTTTCAGTAACCAGATATGCTTACTGACATTTTAAGGAACAAAGATTATTTAATTTCTGTTTTACACAAGTGCTTATATAGAATTAATGAACAAAAAACGCATGAGAAAATTCTCCAAAAATCATGATGAACAAAACAGCAAGAGAAAATTCTCCAAAAAATCATGATGAACAATTAACAGAGGTGTTAATTAAAGCTAAGCAATGTCAGCTTAAACTTACTGGTAATCCTGAAAGTCCTGGTGTTCCCTCACGACCTGGCTCTCCATTAATTCCATCAAAACCACGCTCACCTTTCGGTCCATCTAATCCACTTATTCCAGGTCTGCCTGGATAACCTTTAGGCCCACTATTTCCTAAAGAAAAATATTGCAACAATGTTGTAATCTGGCATAAATCTTAGTACTTTTACAATAGAAATACTTCAGTTGTAACCAAGGCTTCCAAAATTTCCTGACGACAGCCAGACATTTTACAAAGAAATATTTTTGACGGTCAATGATCAGCTGGATACTTAAATGTAACTCACTCAGAGAGGATGCATAAGATATATGTGTCTAAGTAATTAGAAGTGTTATATGCAATAAAATTATTATAACTGTTTTGTTTTCTTCATTCTAAAAATAAATAAAATATTATCCTCGGTATTGTGTCATTTTTCTGTGTATCGTAATACAGGAACCATCATTGCACCAGTCAGCTTCAGTACCTGACTTTTCTCATGTTTTTGTTTTTGTTTATATAATCTGTCTTCTCTCTGTGAGTACTTTACACTTTGCAAATTCAGGCCATCTTATTTGAAACTGTTGATGACAACTGGCTTTAATTGTACTACAACTTGATACACGTGATACTTTTCTTTTTGTGTATTGATTATCTGACCACGTGACTTTTACAACTGATGCGGTATTTAAAGATAACATTGAGGAGGCCCAATGAAGGATATTGTTTTAAACCGTGTAAAATCTACTGAACAGTGATAACATTTTTCTTTGTACAATTTTCAAACCTGATTTAGAAAATAAGGAATAAATAAAAACATAAAACAGTTAGAGTACCCCAGTATTTAACACGATGTACAGTGTTAAATAATTAATATATATCTGATATCATACTTATTCATTTATAAATATATTTATTTAAAGAATAACTATTAAATATCAGAAAACTTTGTTAAACTGAACGCTCATTTAAAATAATATCTATAAAGCGTAATGAAATAGGATGTTGTTCCGTACACTCTTACATATTTGACCTCATTACCTTATCACCTTTATGTACATTGTTATGCATCATTAGTTCTATTGATAAAGACAAGCTAAGGACACCTCATTAAAGGTAACAAACCTGTAATCAGTGAATGATTTATGGCTTCAATATAACTTATTGAAGGGATGATTGTATGACAGATTGTTGTTATTTAAATAAAAGAAAACGTGTTTTTCTACTTTTTATTGATGAACACAAGCTAAAGACCAAGCTGTACATTTATGTACCCAGAGAATTTAAGTATCTTAAATATGCTGCATTTGTTGTAATAAACCCAATTATGACCGAAATATCTTTGTGAAATAGTATGCCAAAGCGGACATGTCCAAAGCCCCAAACGGACATTTTTAATGATCGATAGTTGATCAAAATTGAAATGACCTTTTTATGAAAAATGCCTTGAATAACAAACCAATTCTATTTGACTGTTTGAGGCTGAGAGCAGCCAGACTTTTTATAAAAGTTTCGGTCAAGTCCGGAATATATGACCCTTTTGGAAGCCTTGGTTGTAACTATAAAATTCATTGTTTAGTCCTACCAAACCATTCTGAATTATTCTTAATTTTTATCATTATATGTTTTTTTTTTTTAAACAGATAACTATATGTAGTACGGTCAATTATACTTCAAAGCAATTATCACCAATTACAGCATCATTACACTTTATGGGAATAATCATCTTTGAAGGATACTTACTATATCACATTATGTAACCAGGGCTGTCAAGTCACACACAATTTTATGATGATTTAGCAGCATTTTCCTTTGAACTATTTTTCTCTCTCTTTTTGATCTTTACAATTTTTCCAAATCTTCTGCATTTGATTTGTAAAAACTTGACAGCCATGACTAACTAGAAGACACCACTTCTCCTTATGGTTCTGAAGAAATGTGAGCCTGTAATTTAGTCATAATGTTGCCTCATAGTGAGATGTGTTTATGGTTTAACCCTAGTTGACAATTTGTTTAAAACATTATAAGACTTACCAGGAGTTCCTGGGAATCCATTATCTCCTGGCTGTCCTTTGATTCCAAATCCTTGGAGTCCTGGATTTCCCTTCATTCCAGGGAGACCATCTAATCCTGCACCTCCATCTTCTCCACGAGGACCTTTGATACCTGGTCTTCCATCAGATCCTGGTAAACCTAGATCACCTGGTGCTCCTCGGAAATCTAAAAATAGAACATAATCATATTCAATGGTATAGGTTAATACATAGTATGGAACTTATTTTAAAATTATTTGATATAAAAACCAGATGCTCCGCAGGGCGCAGCTTTATACGACCGCAGAGGTTGAACCCTGAACGGTTGGGGCAAGTATGGACACAACATTCAAGCTGGATTCAGCTCTAAATTTTGATTGTGATTAAATAGTTGACACAGCATAGGTTTCTGACACAGAATGAATGTAGTCTTATGAACTTAATTTTTTTTTGCCTTTGAGCAATTCACTATGCTGTTGAATATTAATCCTCTCAAAAAAATGTTTGAAGAAATTTTCTTTTTCTTTATGAAATCTGAAATGAGAAAAATTGAACCCCAATTTTTTTTTTCACATCCCCCTTTCCCTTATTCCAAAACTGATCTCAATTCATCTTTCTAATGGAGTTTGCAACAATAACTACTCATTTAAATACATCATAAAATATTAAAATGTAAAAAAAGTGCTTGTTATCACTGAATGGTAAAGATTGTTTTAATTTATCAGTTGGTAGTAAAAGTGAATATACATTGTATGTTGTATAAAACAATGATTTAAGTTGATTCAACTACTATTCTGGACAAAGAAAGATAACTCCAATTGAAAATTTCTTGCTATTGCACAATATTGTGCAATTAGATATTTCTTGCTATTGCGCAATACTGTGCAATTGAAAATACTTGCTATTGCACAATACTGTGCAATTGAAGATTTCTTGCTATTGCGCAATACTGTGCAATTGAAAATTTCTTGCTATTGCACAATACTGTGCAATTGAAGATTTCTTGCTATTGCTGAATACTGTGCGATTGAAAATTTCTTGCTATTGCACAATACTTAATATTATAATTTTGGATCCTGATTTGGACCAACTTGAAAACTGGGCCCATAATCAAAAATCTAAGTACATGTTTAGATTCAGCATATCAAAGAAGCCCAAGTATTCAATTTTTGTTAAAATCAAACTTAGTTTAATTTGGACCCTTTGGACTTTAATGTAAACCAATTTGAAAACGGGACCAAAAATTAAGAATCTACATACACAGTTGGATTTGGCATATCAAAGAACCCCAATTTTTCAATTTTTGATGAAATCAAACAAAGTTTAATTTTGAACACCGATTTAGACCAACTTGAAAACTGGGCCACTAATCAAAAATCTAAGTACATTTTTAGATTCAGCATATCAAAGAACCCAATGGATTCAATTTTTGTTAAAATCAAACTAAGTTTAATTTTGGACCCTTTGGACCTTAATGTAAACCAATTTGAAAACGGGAACAAAAATTAAGAATCTACAAACACAGTTAGATTCGGCATATCAAAGAACCCCAATTATTCAATTTTTGATGAAATCAAACAAAGTTCAATTTTGGACCCTTTGGGCACCTTATTACGAAACTGTTGGGACCAAAACTCCTAAAATCAATCCCAACCTTCCTTTTATGGTCATAAACCTTGTGTTTAAATTTCATAGATTTCTATTCACTTATACTAAAGTTATGGTGCGAAAACCACGAAAAATGCTTATTTGGGCACCTTTTTGACCCCTAATTCCTAAACTGTTGGCACCGTAACTCCCAAAATCAATCCCAACCTTCCTTTTGTGTTCATAAACCTTGTGTTTAAATTTCATTGATTTCTATTTACTTAAACTAAAGTTATCGTGCGAAAACCAAGAATAATGCTTATTTGGGCCCTTTTTTGGCCCCTAATTCCTAAACTGTTGGGACCAAAACTCCTAAAATCAATCGCAACCTTCCTTTTATGGTCATAAACCTTGTGTTTAAATTTCATAGATTTCTATTCACTTAAACTAAAGTTATAGTGCGAAAACCAAGAAAATGCTTATTTGGGCCCTTTTTGGCCCCTAATTCCTAAACTGTTGAGAACAAAACTTCCAAAATCAATCCAAACCTTCCTTTTATGGTCATTAACCTTGTGTTTAAATTTCATAGATTTCTATTGACTTAAACTAAAGTTAGAGTGCGAAAACTAAAAGTATTCGGACGACGACGACGCAGACGACGACGCCAACGTGATACCAATATACGACCAAAAATTTTTCAATTTTTGCGGTCATATAATAAATGGAGAATGTGTCCATGCATTAAAATTTATAAAGGGACATAACTCAAGAACTATAAAATTGAAGTTACCAAATTCAAACTTGATCTGTGGCTGGGAAATTGGTGAACTTTCATTAAGTGTAAAGTAAACAAAGTGTATACAACATTATTACTTCCTATAACTCTATCAACAGGTGGTTTTGTTTTCATCAATACCCCAATGAAAAAGAGATAGGAGGGATTTGACCTGATGCAACTAATCTAAAAGGAACCAAGTCCTATCAAACCACCATAATATCATACATTGTACTGAAAAACAATCTTCGCTTTTATTAAGGTCAAATACCTACTCCCCACAAGCGAGCCTCTGCATGTGGTTTTTAATTTTGTGATTACTTGGCTGTTTTATAGTGACAATTTAATTACTAGACAAAATATTTCATGATTATTTGATTATCTTGTTTAAAAAAATTATAAAAAAAATTATGCGGTTATATTGGCAAAAAAACAATGGATTATGTGATTACTTGGACATCCCCATGAGGGGCATCACAAGTGACATTCACTTTTAAATAAGATCTTACCAAATGGTGCATCATCTCCTGGGGCTCCTGGTAACCCTGGTAACCCATCATCACCTGAAATAAACAGATGTATATATTTAACACAGATAAATACATCACCTTATTCTACCAAGTAATGTATTCATAAAAATACCTATAACAACCTCAGAAGTAATTATCTAGGAACAAAATCTATGTATATGAATATAAAGAAATACAACATGCTTCATAATATATTTTGAATTTTCAAGGTTAAAAAACAATTATTTAATAAACATATTTTGTAAAAACATTCCTATATGGAGGGAAATATCTGCTTGCGCATCCCCCCCTCCTGTTTTCTTCAAAGTATAATTCTTTTTCATGATTGCGAACAATATTATTGCATATTTTTAGTTATTTATAAAATCGACCTTGAACCTAGTGATGTGAAAATCATTAAAGATCTTTCTCTCATTAAATGTAACTATGGGTAAATATAGAAGTAAAATTGCAATCCTACATATAGAATTTTAATTTAGAATCCACAAACAAGTTCCTTACACAAATTTCCGTCTACTTTCAGTAACTTTGACCTTTTCCCTGGTGACCTCAATAACATTTGATAAAAGAAATTACCGGTATATCAAATTATATCACCATTCATTATGATATTTTTTTACTTTTACAATAAAATTTATGTATAAACTCAACGGCAGTCAAATTAAGTTCTTTCTTTATATATATTCCTTGTTAAATTCTATACATTGTACTATATGGTGAAGAATAATGACAGATCTAAAGGTGTCCAGGTTTTTTTTTATGATCAATGCATTTGAATGGTGACATATGGTAAGAACCCTATTTTTCTGCGTTTGGACACCCTTATAAAAATGACTGAATCTGCCCCTGACATTGTACTATCTGGTGTAGACTATAAAACACTATCATACCTTGCCTTCCTGGTTCTCCTGTGATACCAGGTAATCCACCTAGACCATTATCTCCATTGCTACCCCTCAATCCAGGGAAACCAGGTAATCCTGAATCTCCAAGAGGTCCTTGGGTTCCTGGATTACCACTCCTTCCTCTTTCTCCTAATCCTCCTTTGGTACCTGGTAATCCTGGGAACCCAGATCTTCCATCAGGTCCTGGTAATCCTGGGAAACCTTCACGTCCTGGCTCTCCAGTTATACCGTTAAGACCTGGTTCTCCTCTCTGACCGTCTAATCCAGCAAATCCATCTAAACCAAATTCTCCCTGTAAAATATTACTTTTACAATTAGATCTTAAAAAAAGTTTTCTCAAGGTATCCCTTTAAAATTTTGTTTTTAAAATAAGGTCTTTATGAAAAAATCTGACCATACTTTATCATTAAATTGTTGTTAAACAACTCAAATTCATTCATATCTATTAACTCTTTATTCAAAATGAAGAATATGACAATTGCCAATTTAACAGCTGAAATGCCTTTGAGTGTACTTTAATATATCCATATACAAATTAAAACTAACCCTCAACCCCTTTGGTCCAGGGAAACCTGGACGACCATCTGATCCTGGAGGACCTTTTACACCATCTAATCCATACTGGCCTATTTCTCCTGTTGGTCCAGATATTCCTTGGTCACCAGGTAAACCATCAAGACCTATAAAGAAAAATGATATCTTTTGAAAAACTTGCTTGTTGAAGTCATTTGAAACAATCAATCCTAATTTAAGATTAATCACAGTATCTCTTTTGGTATTCTATTCTTGTTTTGCTTTATCCTAAAGATGGTTCAGTTAAAAACAAAAAACAAATATATATATATATATAATAATATCTATATAAATTTTACAGCATACACAACATATTGTTAATAGTTCCTATGACCTCATTTTTCTGTATATATACTTGTCATACAAGTGTGAAGTTTAGCTAGCTATAAAACCAGGTTTAAAGCACCATTTTTTAAATTAGAAAATGCCTGTACCAAGTCAGGAATATGACAGTTGTTATTCATTCATTTGAAGTGTTTGAACTTTTGATTTTGTGATTTGCTTAGGGACTTTCCATTTCGAATTTTCATTGGGGTTCAGTATTTTTGTTATTTTACTTTTAACTGAATTAATGATGATAAAATTAAACGGATGCAGTTTTATTTTATGATTTCCACAAAATCAGCCTACTAGATATATACCTGGTTGTCCCATGCCACCTCGTTCTCCTTTGCCACCTGCTAATCCAGGTAATCCAGGTAAACCATCCAGTCCAGAACGACCAGGGGGACCTAAAATGGAACAATTCACAATCATTCATTATTTTTAATGCAACTTATTTGCTGCAAAATAATCTCATTTGGAATATTACTTCTTGTCTAGGTGGTGCAATGAAAATCTGAATTACAATTACAATCTCATAGAATCACTGTGTACTAAGGTTGGTCTTGATATTGAATTTTCTAAGATCCTACAAAACTAATAATATTTAATTCCTATTATTTATAGCTTTTGGTAAAATCAAATGTTGATTGCAGCTTTATCCAAGTTGATATCATCTTAATTAGCTACAGATATATAAATTCCATTTCATATTTTGCCATAGCACTCAAAATTTTTTAAACCCTATTTTCAGCATATCTTAAATCTGAATAATTAACCAGATGCTCCACAGGGCACAGCTTTATACGACCGCAGAGGTCGAACCCTGAACAGTTGGGGCAAGTATGGACACAACATTTAAGCTTGATACAGCTCTGAACTTGGATTGTGATTAAATAGTTGACACAACATAGGTTTCTGACACAGAATGAATGTGGTCTAAGAACTTCAAACTTAAAAACTTAAATTTTTTAAATTGCACATTTACTTATTATGGTCCAATATCCAAAATCTAAATGCATTGTTAGATTCAGCATATATTCAGCATATCAAAGAACCCCAAAAATTCTATTTTTGATGAAATCAAATAATGTTCAATTTTAGACCTTTAGACCTCAATGTGGACCAATTTGATAACCGGGCCCAAATATTAAAAATCTAAATATATGGTTAGATTCAGCATATTGAAGAACCCCATATATTGAATTTTTGTTGAAATCAAACAAAGTTTAATTTTTGACCCTTTTGACCTTAATGTAGACCAATTTGAAAACAGGGCAATACTGTGCAATTGAAGATTTCTTGCTATTGCGCAAAACTGTGCAATTGAAAATTTCTTGCTATTGCACAATACTGTGCAATTGAAGATTTCTTGCTATTGCGCAATACTGTCCAATTGAAAATTTCGTGCTATTGCACAATACTGTACAATTGAAGATTTCTTGCTATTGCACAATACTGTGCAATTGAAAATTTCTTGCTATTGCACAATACTTAATATAATAATTTTTGACCCTATTTGGACCAACTTGAAAACTGGGCCCATAATCAAAAATCTAAGTACATGTTTAGATTCAGCATATCAAAGAACCCCAAGAATTCAATTTTTGTTAAAATCAAGCTAAGTTTAGTTTTGGACCCTTTGGACCTTAATGTAGACCAATTTGAAAACAGGACCAACCAGATGCTCCGCAGGGCGCAGCTTTATATGACCCCAGAGGTCGAACCCTGAACGGTTGGGGCTAGTATGGACACAACATTCAAACTGGATACAGCTCTGAATTTGGATTGTGATTAAATAGTTGACACAGCATAGGTTTCTGACATAGAATGAATGTGGTCTAATGAACTTAAAATATTTCTTTTGCTTTTGAGCAATTCACTATGCTGTTGAATATTAATCCTTTGATATTTGAAGAAATTTTCTTTTTCATTTCTGAAATCTGAAATAAGAAAAATTGAACCACACCAATTTTTTTCACCTCCCCTTTCTACAACAACTTACCCTGTTCTCCTTTAATAGATGGTCCGGGAAATCCCCTTTCACCTTTACGACCTGAGACACCTGGGAGACCATCAGGACCAGCAAATCCTTTCTGACCTGATATATAAAAAAAGGTTCAATAGAAAAATTTATTATGTTTTGTTAAATCTGTCCATTTATTAATTTTGTCAACAAAAAAAGTAATATCATATCAGATTCTTGTAAACTTTATTTAACAAAAATCAAACAAAGTGAAGGATAAATATTTATCTTCAAAATCTACATAGTAATAATTGCCTCTT
The DNA here is from genome assembly GCF_963676685.1 of Mytilus edulis. Classification (NCBI taxonomy): domain Eukaryota; kingdom Metazoa; phylum Mollusca; class Bivalvia; order Mytilida; family Mytilidae; genus Mytilus; species Mytilus edulis. The sequence goes on along the minus strand of NC_092346.1, from coordinate 49,973,628 downwards.
GTAAAGTAAATTTGCAACAAACTTTCAATTATAGCTAATACTTAAACACCTAAATGTTAAAACTGATGAAGTTCATCATTATAATACAATATTAGAAACTTTTAGATCAACAATGTTTTTTTCATCCTTTTCCCGATTGAATGAAATTCTTTTTCGCATAGCATATTCTCTTTAATCATTTATTTCTAGGTTCAAGATTACAGTATTAACACAACGCTGCTTTCTACAATAATGAATATTTCTTACCTGGGAATCCATTTTCTCCAGATAAACCTTTAAGACCTGACTGTCCAGGTCGTCCATCGGCACCAGCAGCACCAGGGAATCCAGTTTCTCCTGATCCCCCTTTCTCTCCATTTATACCTCTGGATCCTGGTAATCCATCTCTACCATTTAGGCCAGGTTCACCTATGCAAAAACATCACATAAATTTAAGTTAAAGAAATTTCATTCATGTGGAAATGATCGTGTCTAAAATGCTCGTTTTTACAAGCCATTCTAAGTAGAAATTTAACAGGAATATGAATTATAAGGAATATGCTAAAGATAGATCTCCAATTATATAAATATATAATTTTTATTAGAAAATCATGAAAACACATTTTTAGGCAACTTTTAATTATATTTAGTTATTGATCAGTTATAGTCATACATAGTCAAACATACACTATATTTATCCTTATTTTCACTCATCTAAAAATGTATATTACATTGAAATAAAGTCATTTTTACTATTTACTATCATATTAAACTGTATTTTCTATAAAAAATATAAATACATCAAACCTGACTATACTTAAATAGATTATATCACTGTTCATTGATATTTATGTGAATACCTAATATGCCTGGCTCTCCATCTACTCCATTCCTTCCAGGATTACCATTGGGACCCCCTGCACCTCTGTCACCTTCTAAACCTGAAATTCAATTAGAAATATTTTACGATAACATTTCTGACACTTGCATTCACATATTTTAATCTCTGCATACAATTGCAACAAGACCTATAAACAAAAATTAAGAAAAAAAAACAACAAAAAAAAACGCTTTAATTACACAATCATAACTTATATAGCAAACTTATGTTAGAGACGGAAATGCAATTTTTCCATTTGAAAAGGGCATAACTGTAGAATTGAAAAGTGATACCACCATAATTCAAACTTCACTGTGTTTTGCAGTAATAAGTTTCATAGCATTTAGTTGATAAGTAGACAATATTCAGAAAAAAAGTTTGAATAAAAGGAGATACAGGTTAACTTCAATTAGACAGCAACACATTGACACAAATAACCAAAAGATATCTGCTAACAACAGTCTCGGTAGAATATTTCACGAAGCCTAATTTATATGATATTATTTGTTCCCTTTCATTTCACCACAGTGGTAACCTACCTTTTAACCCATTAATGCCTGGTAGACCTGGTGTTCCTCTTGGACCTGTTCTACCATCCTCACCATTTGTTCCATCTTGACCAATAAATCCAGGCTGACCTTTCCTACCTGGCTGACCAGGGAATCCAGGTAACCCAGGGTCACCAGGTATACCATTGAATCCTCTTTCTCCTATTGAAATATAATGTAAATTATGTCATATAAGTATGCATAGAAGAGGTTAATGGTCAAACACAAGAACACAATTAGAGAACATTGAATTTCTTCATCAAAATTAAAAATATTAAAAAATGTGAAAAAAATTTGTCAAAGCGTTTGCTTGCTATTAAACAAACACTGTTTGGCAGCCTCCTGCCCTGTACATTCCTAAATAAAAAATGTAATACCTCATGCCAATATTGAAACATCATTTAGTATTAAAAAAAGATCTAGTGTGGCCATATTAAAGAAAGAATCAAACCTTTTGGTCCATTAAATCCACGTTCACCGTCAGGTCCTGGAAGTCCATCCAATCCATATTCTCCCTGTTCTCCTTTAAATCCTGGCATACCGGCCAGTCCATCACGACCTCGTTCACCTTTAAAATAAGATAATATGAATCATCAGAAATTTTTATTTCCTCCAGATACTACAGGCTAGTTATTAAAAAATTCTCATATCCTAAAATTACAATTTTTCAAACAAATTTTTATAAAAATTTAGTTGTGGCTTTACATATGTAAAGTAGATGCACTAAAATTCCTCTATCTGTTTTTAAGAAGAGCTTAGGATTTCGTGGGTAACAGCGAACCACGAATTTAAGAATCAACGAAGAATAATCCCGAGAAATGTGTATTGAGTCGGATGTTTATTTACGGTTATGTTATGCAGTTCTAGTATAGTGTTGACTTGCGATAAACATTGTAACATAACACATGTTTTTTTATTGAAAAAAGATACAAGTAATTTGATTAAATCCATATTAAATATATCTAATATCAGTGATAATTTACTTTTTAAAATTGATTAAAACTGTTCATGGAAAATAACTGCAAGTTGTTAATTACCGTGTCATAGTTTGGTTTACCAGTGATTAAAAATCAATAGGATTAAGTACGGGGATATTGCCCGTAGGTAATAGTGTTTATGACAGGAACATTTATTTTCACACCTTATACTTATATCACTGTTTATTATATCGTGATTAGGGAAATGAGCTTTCAATCATACAGTTTTGAAGCCTTATAGAATTCAGACAAGAATTTATAAATTGTAAAACAAACAAATAATTAATTGTCTCTGTCCATTATTGTAATCGAAGTAATCAATGAACACTTTAACCTAGAATGACCAAGCGAGCTTTTTCAATGAATTCCTTCTTTTTTGTTTTGTTTTATTATTGATCAAAACAAGGAGTTTATATGATCTCCTAAATCAAAAAGAAATCCACGAATTACGTATCTAATTTTTTGTTGTTGTAATCAGCGATCCACGAATTTACATATACATGTACCACGAAACGTCTTTTTTCCTCTATCCACGAAAATTGATACCCACGAAAATAAATGAATCAACAGTATTTGATTCCATATCAAATTATGTCTGTTTGCATGTTGTGTTATTTACACCAACATCTTCTTTGAATAACAAGCTGAGATCTGGAGACTATAGACTGACTTTACCGAAATGGAATATAAATATAAATTAAACGTACCTGATCCTCCTTTATTTCCATCATTACCAGGGAATCCAGGTCGGCCTGGTTCCCCATCTATACCTCTGTCTCCATTACGGCCAGGGCGTCCATTTTCACCAGGTGGTCCTGGCACAAAATTATCTGGTACCCGTCCAGGTAATCCTCTGTCTCCCTGTAATACAGAAACATTTCATTTCAAAGTTCACAACTACTACTTCTATGTAAATTAAGAGTAACCAGATGCTCCACAGGGCGCAGCTTTATACAACCGCAGAGGTCAAATCCTGAACAGTTGGGGCAAGTATGGACACAACATTTAAGCTTGATAAAGCTCTGAATTTGGATTGTGATTAAGCAGTTGACACAACATAGGTTTCTGACACAGAATGAATGTGGTCTAAGAACTTAAACTTAACCAGATGCTCTGTAGTGCGCAGCTTTATACCACCGCAGAGTTCAAACCCTGAACATTGGGGCAAGTATGGACACAACATTCAAGCTTAATACAGCTCTGAATTTGGATTGTGATTAAATAGTTGACACAACACAGGTTTCTGTTAATGAATGTGGTCTAAGAACTTAAACTTAAAAACTTTAAATTTTAAATTGGACATTACCTATTATGGTCCAATATCCAAAATCTAAATACATGGTTAGATTCAGCATATTAAAGAACCCCAAGAATTCAATTTTTGATGAAATCAAATGAAGTTCAATTCTGGACCCTTTAGACCTCAATGTGGACCAATCTGATAACCGGGCCCAAACATCAAAAATCTAAATACATGGTTGGATTAAGCATATATCGATGAACCCCATACATACAATTTTTGTTGAAATCAAAAACATACTTTAATTTTGGACCACAATTTGGACCAACTTGAAAACTGGGCCTATAATCAAAAATCTTAATACAGGTTTGGATTCAGCATATCAAAGAACCCCAAGAATTCAATTTTTGTTGATATCAAACAAAGTTTAATTTTGGACCACGATTTGGACCAACTTGAAAACTGGGCCCATTATAAAAATTATAAGTACATGTTAGATTCAGCATATCAAAGAACCCCAAGAATTCAATTTTTGTTAAAACCAAAATAAGTTTAATTTTGGACCCTTTGGACCTTAATGTAGACCAATTTGAAAACATTTTAATTTTGGACCCTTTTGGCCCCTATTTCCTAAACTGCTGGGACCAAAACTTCCAAAATCAATCCCAACCTTCCTTTTGTGGTCATAAACCTTGTGTTAAAATTTCATAGATTTCTATTTACTTGTTCTAAAATTATTGTGCAAATTCCAAGAAAAATGCTTATTTGGGACCTTTTTTGGCCCCTAATTCCTAAACTGTTGGGACCTCAACTCCCAAAATCAATCCCAACCTTCCTGTTATAGTCATAAACCTTATGTTAAAATTTCATAGATTTCTGTTTACTTATACTAAAGTTATTGTTCGAAAACCAAGAAAAATGCTTATTTGGGCCCTTTTTGGCCCCTAGTAATTCCTAAACTGTTGGGAACAAAACTCCCCAAATCAATCCCAACCTTTCTTTTATGGCCATAAACCTTGTGTTTAAATTTCATAGATTTCTATTTACTTTTACTAAAGTTAGAGTGCGAAAACCAAATGTTTTATTTGGTTCTTGCGATAAATATTTGTATCGCAATATGTGGCTTAGATATTTGGTATATGATATCGAACAGTTTATGCGCTTCTGAAATTTACCCTGCGTAACCGAATACTTTTTTTTGTAGGAGTTATCTCCCCAAACACTGTTTTCCTTGTGTCCACTTCTCCTTTGCAACCATAAAAGATTACGACAAAGTTATTTTATAAAATTGCTCAGTATATCCTTTGCATGATTTGTCCTATTTTGACCGAAGCAATATGAACACTCCATATGAGAGTAATTTCCCCTTATGCATTTGATATAAATGATATGCATTTTTATCTTGTAAACCATAAGTGATAGAGACCTAGGATCTTTTGATTTGAGTTCACAAAAATGAAAATTAGGTCAAGGTCATATTCTAATTTTTAAATTTGGCTTATTTTCACTTATTCCCAAAAACAGTATAAGATATCAACAAATTATTTTTACTAAATTGTTAGTTGCCACATGTCGTATCACGTAAATTTTGATTGGTAGAGTACGTAGAACGTTAAAGGGAGTTTTCTCCCCTCTTGTATTTAAAAATACGCGTATGGTGATATAACTCATTAACCAAATATAATTAAGACCTATGGTCTTTTGATTTGAGGTCCTTGGTTTATGACCTTGAAATTGATCTCAAGGTCATAGCTTAATTTGACGTTCTAGATTTTGTCCTTTGCTTTTACCTTATATGTATACATAATAAAGCCATGACACTTTGGCAATAGGTATCAAACCATTTAACCTTGAAAACAACAACCGGAAGTGACATTGTGTAAACCAGAAGTAGCTATTTTTGTACTCTATTAATATAAAAGTTTTTATATACTTAGTAGTAAATACAGATAAATTGTATGTGTAATACAATCAATGGCAAGCGTGCTGTATCAGCCACCCGTGATGATATCGATATCAGCACGGTTGCAAAAGCTTTATCACACCTTTAATCTGTATGACGTCACTTCATCGATTGCAGTCACTGTTGCAAAGGCTTTATCAAAACCCTAATCTGTATGACGTCATGTCAAACCGTGGTCAGACCTATAATCTGTCTGACGTCATTTCAATCCTCCTTATCTGTATGACGTCATGTCACATAAAAAGCATCTACTTGAGATATATGTATATAATAAAGTGTATATGATATGGCTTTTTCAATATCACACACCGTATCAACCCTCAACCATTATAATCCCTCGAGCAAAGCTCTTGGGATTATATTGGTGTCTCGGGTTGATACTGATGCGATATTGAAAAAGCCATATGATATTCTCTATATATAGAACCAGATATTTTTGGAATCAGTGTAAATATTCAAATATTATCGGAAGTAACATTTTTCAAACCGGAAGTAACGAATGTATATCCCTTATTCAAATAATATTGTATAGAAACCATATATTTTTGGAATCAGCGTACAATAAGCTATCATTTGACGATTGAAATGACATTTTAAACTTAATTTTACTATTTTCATATTAAAATACATTGTTTTTGGTGGAAAGACCTTCAATTGTTCTCTGAACAATTGGTTTTTTAATTATTTAATTTTTTTTTTTCTTCCGCCTAAGTTTGTTCTTGCAATAAATATTTGTTTCACAATATATATGTCGCTTAGATATTTCATATATTATATCGTATAGTTTATGCGCTTTTAAATTTCACCCTGTTAAGACGAACAATTTTTCTTTGTAAGAGTTATCTCCCTATTCATTGTTTATTAATTGTGTGCCTCTCCTTCAGAACAAAAAAAGATATTGGCAAATTTCTTTTTCTAACTTGTTCGTTACATCCTCAGAAATATTTGGCTTATTTGGATCGAAGCGATTCGCTGAAATTTTATAGGAGTTATCTACCTTTACGAAATGAATTTGTCGGTATGTTTTTTTAACTTATAAACCGTTAACGGTATAACCCTGGAATGTTTTTATTTGAGGCCCCTGGGTCCCAACTTAGAAAATAAGGTCAAGGTCAAAGGTCAAGGTCAAGTTCTCACTGTTGACTTTTCCTTGTTTCAGCATTTTTTCCAACACCTTTAAAGATATGTATAAAAGAACAAAGTGCAAAATGTCTGCTTAATTGTAATGTAGATATGTTACGTTTGGTCTGAAACAATCTAATGGCATCTTATAGGAGTTAGTGCCCCTGAAATGTATAGTTATCAGGTTTATTGATTATTACTTCAACTTGGTTCATTATATAGCCATATGACCTTTACCAAAGTGTTGGGTGACATATGACCTTGAAAAATACCAACCGGAAGTGACCTTGAGAAAACCGGAAGTAGCCATTTTTGCACATTTTTCATGAAAAAATACCCCGAATCCATATATTTTTGTAATCTAAATACATTTACTAATCACCGTAGACTAAAAGTGACTTTTGATAAACTGGAAGGTGCCAATTATCTTCTGGTTAAAAGGTAAAAGTATATAGAAACTTTATATTTTAGGAATAACTGTTGAAGAAGCTATCATATGAGACTGGAATCGACATATACTTCACCGGAAGTAGCACATTATCTCCCTTATTTAACTCAAAAGTATATGAAAACCATTCATTTATTGAATCAGTATAAAGACACTTGCTTCTTTTCATAATTTCTTTGATGTGGAAAGACTTTCAATTGTTCTCTGAACAATTGATTTTTAATTGTTAAAGGTTTTGTATTTTTTAGTTACTGTTTTTTAGTTTTACTATGTTTTCTATAATTAAAATTCTTCATCAAATATCAAATGTAAATATCTTTTTACTTGTTGTTAAAAAAAAAGAAGCATAAAATAAATTTTAAATTGACATACAGGTGGTCCTTTGAAACCAGGTAATCCATCTTCTCCAGGTGGACCAGAGTTTCCTGGAATACCTGGTAATCCAGCATCACCAGGGATTCCAGAATATCCTTTGGGTCCATTTTGGCCACCTGTTCCTGGTAACCCATCAAATCCAGGTCCTCCCTTTGGACCAGGTAATCCTTTAGAAGCAGGTCTTCCCATCTCGCCTGGCTCTCCTAATTGTCCTGAAATCATAGAAAGATATTGTTATGTTTGGCATGCTGACATTTGTTTTGATCACCTGACAGCTATCATAGATTTTGATCACCTTCAGGACAGCTATCATAGATTTTGATCACCTTCAGGACAGCTATCATAGATTTTGATCACCTTCAGGACAGCTATCATAGATTTTGATCACCTTCAGGACAGCTATCATGGATTTTCCTTTGCATTAAATTTACAATCCCAAAACTGACAGATTATTAATAAATTAGAAAATTACCCTAAAATAAAATCTTAATGTTGATGAATGTACCATGAAAAAAGACCATGGTCAATTCACCCCTGTCAAATGAACAAGTACACTTTTCAAGTATTTTATTGACCATATAAAGTCAACCTATTACCATACATGTGATGAACAGTGAAACTCAGATCAGGAGATTGGTAACTTTGGTCAGGAGATTAGGAGTCAGATCAGGAGGTTTTTTATCAACATAAATTTTGTCGTAAATGTAACCGTATGATGTAGAAATTGTCTTTCCATCAGAATGTAATATGTTTATAGTACCCTTGCTGCCTTTCTATAAGAATGATATCACATTATTAAATAAAAATATTGAGAAGAATCTGTTTCTTGTTTTGTTTTATTTTTGCATGGTTTTTAACTATTATGAATGTCATATTTCTAGGAAACTTAAAACTCAAACAGTGTAAAATATTTTGCTATTTTTTGCTGAAGCACTGCAAATGTAATACCCTAACAAATATTACTTAAACATATTTGAAAATCAGGGTCTTGTAAGAAGTATTACTAATGTTATTTCAACTAATTGGGCGGAGCTTATGTTTTAATTTGCATAAGGACAGTCTATTTGAAGATGTGTGTGATAAGGATGATGGCCGTTAATCATAATTGATTTCTAATCACCTATCATTGTCACCAAACGGGTATACAAATGAACTGAGTGTACAATATGGGACGAATAACTGGACACTTCATTGATTAATTTATCCCGACACACCGGTCTATAGATGGACTTGTCTTAAATAAGCAAGCCAGTTAAACCCAGCCCAGTCAACTGAAATAAATCAAGTAATACAACTGTCAAGGATTGTTATTCTTAATAACTGAACAATTGAAAGTTTTTAACGATCTTGACTGGCTATACAGTCCTTGTACAGTCGGCTGTAATAACGGAACAAATGGAAGTTTTAAACGACCTTGACTTGCTATACAGCCCTTGCACAGTTGGCTATAATAATTGAACATTGTATAATAACAGGGTTTCCGCTGGCGGTCGCCATTTTCGCAATTTGCGAAAAAATAATAATTGTGGCGACAAAAATTCGTCATTTGCGAAAGAATTTGGCGAAAGAAATATATACAACGTTTTATTTTCCTCCATCTTGTTTATTTACCTTTTTTCGTGTTTCTCGGACTTTACCCGATCAGACAATACTCGGAATTCAACTTGACCTCATTAAGATTTGGACAGAAAATCAATAATCAGCTGATTGCATTTTATAGCTATCGACAACAAAGGACTAATTAATAAAGGTGTTGATTGAATTGTTTGACAAAATGAAATGGTTAAATGGCTTCCGCTACATGTCACATACAGAATTTATTTACCACTTTGCGACGCACGTGTTTGAGGCAAACTTTTGACGTCTCCTCTCCTTTTAAAGATAGTTTAGAAAAGAAAGCTGTTGTTGTGACGAAAAATATTCAAAAGCAAGAAAAATCTCAGATTTAGAACTTAATTATCCTTTGACTGTAATAATACTTTAAAGTCGTTTGATTAACGCACGTGTTTCAAGCATAGTTTTACGTCTCAACTTTTTCACTTACGATGGCCAAGAAAAGAAAACTGTCGTTATGAAGAAATCTATCAAAAAGGTTGGGAAAAACCCCTCGAATGAGAGTAACCCTTCAATGTAATGACTACACATGGAATGAGGGATCAATTTCATGTGATAAAAGCTTTTGTTTTGTTGTAAAAACCACTTCTTAGTACAAAAAGGCACATCAGTATTTTTCTTTTAAAGAAACTTTCCCTACGAACTATACTGGTATTATATGATAAAAAAACATGTCCATTAATTTGTTATATTCCAGGACTTATATCTTCTTTATTAATAAAAGTATAGTGGCCCCCTCATTTAGAAAAGTTGTTTAAAATACAATGAATATTTTTCCCTTTTTAAGTTTAAAAATTTCTGTTGTTTTAAAGTAAATGTTTAGTGTTTATTCATTTAAACGTAGACTCTAAAATAAGTTTGAGAGAATAATCATAGACACAATGGGGAAAAATCATCTTATTCTTGAATGAGTATATGGAGGGGGATCAGAAAAAAAGGTAAATTTTAAACGAAAAATAAATTTATTTTACTTGGCGAAAAAAACAATAAAGTGGCGAAAACTATATTGTTTTGGCGAAAGAGGTGGCGAAAAAAATTATTGACCCAGGGGAAACCCTGTAATAATCTATATATAAATTTCAATTTAATCTTTGAAAAGAAGTCTAGATTCCTAAAATATTACCACCCATATATGATTATTTGATTTAAATATTATTCATTTATATTCTTTCGACAATTTACATTTTTAAAAGAAAAATAACTTAAAACGGATAAATCAAAGGGAAGTAGCCAAAATGTATCTTTCAATACATATCTATGGAAAACTATCATAGGGTTTGCAATAACTGGGAAATCAATGTAATTCATTGCAACCAATGTAATAATATAGATTATTTGTTCCATTATGGCATAGTTTTTACAAAGTTTCTAGGGGAACTTCTGTTAGGCATAACAAGTATATGTGGACAAAATGATGAACAAAATCCTGATTTAAAACAAGAACTAAAATGTTACCTTTTTGACCAGGGAATCCATTAAGACCGTCCAATCCAGGTTCTCCTGATTCTCCAAAGTCTCCACGTATGTCTATATTAGGATTAATCGAAGGCTGAGATGGCTCTCCTTTAACACCTGTTGAAAATTAGAATTATTGGTTAGAAATTATTGGTTAGAACAGATTTTACTTCTCATCAAGATATTTTCAATAGAAAATGCTGTAAGTATGAAGGAAGGTATAACATTAGATTTGGAGGAAGTCTCCTCCTATACGGCCTCTATGTTAACAGAGGGTGGTATAGGGTTATTTTCGGGCAATGTGTTTTGCCATTTTTATTTCAACGCAGCCGTGAAAAAGGTTTGTTATTCACCATGTTTCGTGAAATCGGTAAAAAGATGAATGTGCAAGATTTTTAAAACTTTTCATTTATCCTGAAATGGCAGTTTCATCTCACGTTCTTCCATGCAGATACCCCCCTTTACACCCCTCTTAACAAAGGAGATGTTAGAATTAGCCTGTGTTGAAAATTAAGAAGAAAATATTGAAAGATATAATAAAAGTGGTTTATCCTTTGGTACTTTAAAAAGGGATCTGGAAAGAAGACTTTTCATCTTCTAATCTTCTAAAAAAATTAATGAAATTCCTATGTGAAACTCAGTTAAAATCAAACAAAAGAAACGGAACTCTTCATTAGATTTGGTAAAAAGGCCAAGTTGGTATTTAAAAGTTAAATGTAGGTGCATAATTTAGGACTTTTTGCATTTTGTTTAAGTGTTTATACTTTAATTATAGTATAGAGCTTCAAGATATTTGTAAACAAGGACCTAAATCTATTACATCTTATTGATTGGGAAATTAAAATGTCTACCATGTAGTTAAGACAAGTAAAAGATAAACTGAGGAAGGCCAGTGACCATAATATTAGTCCATTTCAGACTTCGACCAACATGGCCAAAAAATTACAGAAGGAACCAAAGAGGACAAAATAATACATGACCTCCAGATGTCCTTATAGGCTTTATTGTGTTGCTATGTTAAAGGCTATCTCATTGACATATATTCCACGCTATGTTAAAGGCTATCCCATTGACATATATTCCTCTCTATGTTAAAGGCTATCCAATTGACATATATTCCACGCTATGTTAAAGGCTATCCCATTGACATATATTCCACGCTATGTTAAAGGCTATCCCATTGACATATATTCCTCTCTATGTTAAAGGCTATCCCATTGACATATATTCCACGCTATGTTAAAGGCTATCCCATTGACATATATTCCTCGCTATGTTAAAGGCTATCCCATTGACATATATTCCTCACTATGTTAAAGGCTATCTCATTGACATATATTCCACGCTTTGTTAAAGGCTATCTCATTGACATATATTCCACGCTTTGTTAAAGGCTATCTCATTGACATATATTCCACCCTATGTTAAAGGCTATCCCATTGACATATATTCCTCTCTATGTTAAAGGCTATCCCATTGACATATATTCCTCTCTATGTTAAAGGCTATCTCATTGACATATATTCCACGCTATGGTAAGGCTATCTCATTGACATATATTCCACACTATGTTAAAGGCTATCTCATTGACATATATTCCATGCTATGGTAAGGCTATCTCATTGACATATATTCCACGCTATGTTAAAGGCTATCCCATTGACATATATTCCTCTCTATGTTAAAGGCTATCCCATTGACATATATTCCACTCTATGTTAAAGGCTATCCCATTGACATATATTCCTCGCTATGTTAAAGGCTATCCCATTGACATATATTCCTCACTATGTTAAAGGCTATCTCATTGACATATATTCCACGCTTTGTTAAAGGCTATCTCATTGACATATATTCCACGCTTTGTTAAAGGCTATCTCATTGACATATATTCCACGCTATGTTAAAGGCTATCCCATTGACATATATTCCACGCTATGTTAAAGGCTATCTCATTGACATATATTCCTCACTATGTTAAAGGCTATCTCATTGACATATATTCCATGCTATGGTAAAGGCTATCTCATTGACATATATTCCATGCTATGGTGAAGGCTATCTCATTGACATATATTCCACGCTATGTTAAAGGCTATCCCATTGACATATATTCCTCTCTATGTTAAAGGCTATCCCATTGACATATATTCCTCTCTATGTTAAAGGCTATCTCATTGACATATATTCCACGCTATGGTAAGGCTATCTCATTGACATATATTCCACACTATGTTAAAGGCTATCTCATTGACATATATTCCACACTATGGTAAAGGCTATCTCATTGACATATATTCCACGCTATGTTAAAGGCTATCCCATTGACATATATTCCTCTCTATGTTAAATAAAATTGAGAAAGGAAATGGTGAATATGTCAAAGCGACAACCACCCGACCATAGAGCAAACAACAGCCGAAGGCAACCAATGGGTCTTCAATGTAGCGAGAATTCCCGCACCCGTAGGTGTCCTTCAGCTGGCCCCTAAAATATGCATAATAGTACAGTGATAATGGACGTCATACTAAACTCCGAATTATACACAAGAAACTAAAATTTAAAATCATACAAGACTAACAAAGGCCAGAGGCTCCTGACTTGGGACAGGCGCAAAATTGCGGCGGGGTTAAACATGTTTATGAGATCTCAACCCTCCCCCTATACCTCTAGCCAATGTAGAAAAGTAAAAGAATAACAATACGCACATTAAAATTCAGTTCAAGAGAAGTCCGAGTCTGATATCAAAAGATGTAACAAAAGAAAATAAATAAAATGACAATAATACATAAATAACAACAGACTACTAGCAGTTAACTGACATGCCAGCTCCAGACCTCAATTAAACTGATTGAAAGATTATGTCTTCATCATATGAATATCAGGTACAATCCCTCCCGTTAGGGGTTTAGTATCATACTATCATAAAATATATGAGAAGAACATAACCCGTGTCATGCCAACAACTGTTTTTTTAGAAATAAATGTGTTTAGTTCCGATGCAAAGACCCTATCAGTGAATCAATGTTAAAGCCAAAATATGCAATCTTTAATGACCTGACAACAGTATCGTAACTATATCCCCTTTTAATAAGTCTATTTAAAGGTTTTGTTAGTTTCTGAGGAGAATACTGACATTTTTGTGCTTTATAAAGAATATTTCCATAAAATTTTGGATGTGAAATACCTGAACGTATAAGATGTCTGCATGTTGAGTTATATTTACGAATTATTTCCTTATACCGGTGATAAAATTTAGTAAATGTTTTGACCAGTTTGTGATATCGAAAACCCTGGTGTAATAATTTTTCAGTAATACATAAATTTCTCTCGCTAAAATCTAATACATTGTTACATACACGAGCGAATCGTACAAGTTGAGATATATAAACACCATAAGATGGTGACAAGGGAACGTCACCATCTAAAAATGGATAATTAACAATAGGAAATGAAAAATCATCTCTTTTATCATAAATTTTTGTATTAAGCTTCCCGTTTATGATATAGATATCAAGATCGAGGAAAGGGCAGTGGTCATTGTTATCATTAGCTTTATTTAAAGTAAGTTCTACAGGATAAATTTCTTTAGTATACATACTGAAGTCGTCATTATTTAGAGCCAATATATCATCCAAATATCTAAAAGTATTGTTAAATTTTTGTATCAAATGTTGTTTTGATGGGTCTTTGCTAATTTTAGTCATAAATTGTAACTCATAACAATACAAAAACAGGTCCGCAATAAGTGGTGCACAGTTAGTCCCCATTGGAATTCCAATAACTTGACGATATACGGAATCTCCAAAGCGAACAAAAATGTTATCAAGTAAAAATTCAAGTGCATAAATAGTATCAAAGCATGTCCAATTGACATAGTTCTTTTGTTTATTGCTACTAAAAAATGATCTAAAAGAGTTTGAACATATGTACTCGCATTCCGACTTTTTAAATGCCCAGTTAATTAGGGATGTGAATTTTTTCTTAATAAGAATATGAGGCAAAGTGGTATATAGGGTAGAAAAATCAAAACTTTGAACAGATTCAAAATCACCAATATATGCATGCAATTTATCAAGTACTTCCAACGAGTTTTTGACACTCCAAAAGTAATTAATTCCACTATTTTCAAAGGCCTTATTTGAACAATTTATTATCAGGTTTTTTATTGTACCAAGTGTACTAGTAAGTAAAACAGACAATTTAGTAGTTGAACAATGGCTGGAAGATGAAATAAATCTATATTTGTAAGGTTTTTTGTGCAGCTTCGGAAGCCAGTACATACTTGGGACTTTCATTGTGTTTGGTTCTGCTTGTAAAGAAGTAGCTAAAAGTTTATGTTTGTTACAGATGTGTTAAAGGCTATCTCATTGACATAGATATTCCACATATCTTTCTATTTCAAAGGAAAGCACTAAAATAATACACATAGTTTTGCAACCAAGAAAATATGAATAATTTAGTTACACATAATGTAAAACCAGTAAAATATTTCTTTAATCTCTCTACTAAGAAGATTTCACAGATAACATAACACAGATTAGTTTTTGATGAAACCATGTGTCATTAGAGGGGGTTAAAATTCTAATAGATAGCTAATCTGTTTTATCATTCTTTCTGTCTTAATCCCACTGTTGTACAATTTAGCTAGTGAAAAGTACATTTCAATTAATAATAAATAAATATTTAAAAAAAAATTCAGAATCATTAGAAATTAAAGAAAAAAAGAAAAATATTTAAGGGAGTCACAAAAAGGAATTACTGCATTCAAATTTAAATAGCCTACATAATGTATTTTCTTAGCAATATTAAACAACTACCAACCTTTACGTCCATTTGCACCAGGTGAGCCATCAAATCCTGCTAATCCCTTAAGTCCTGGGAATCCATTTGTTCCTGGGATTGAATCTCCTATTTCACCCTTGAATCCAGGTTCTCCTCGAATACCTGGCAAACCGTCTAATCCATCAAATCCATCACTACCACCATCTCCCTATACAGATCACATATTACATTTAGTAAATTTACTAATATCAAGAGTTAAAGAGCATAGTCATAGTTTTACAATTTTCCATGAAAAAGAATGTACATTGGTGAGGAGAGCCCTTAAATTGCCATCGAAAGAGCAAAAATAGTGAAATTCTACAATACATTGTACTAATAAAATCATATTAATTTTGTCCTTCGAATTATTGTTAACCCTACCATCTCCTATCCCATTCTTACATTTTTCTACAGAATGAAAAATATAGCTTCCACAGGTGCAACAAGTGTATTACGATATTTCTCCACTCGAGACAGTTAAATTTTAATATTTAAAGCATGAGTCTTGCCGAGCTTTTTAAATAATTAATTTTAACTGTTGAGAGTGGAGAAATATCGTAATACACGAGTTACAGTGGTGGAATCTATTTCTCTAATGATTTTTATTCTTCCTTTTCAAAAATTTGACGAAAGTTGTGTACTTTTGATGTGACGTCATCAGGCATGGTCGCCTTTTTTCATGACGTCACAATATGAAAATTCAGAAGAAAACAACCAAATTGAACGTCACAATTAAATTTCAACCAATCATTTGTTGAGAACAGATTTTTTCACTAGTGAGAGGAGAAATATTATTTTACATCGGTCAGGAAATGTGAAAATAGCACAAAAATTAGAGAAAGACATGGAAAAACCTCTTTGAAACAATTCCCATCTTTATACGGATTCAAAGAAAAGGTCCTATTTATTCACTGATCTCATGCCTACCTTTTCAGTCTGAAACATTTTATCATTAAGACCTCAAATTTGCATATACCTTAGGCCTCATTTTAACCTTTTCCAGAAGGAAATAAGTCCTAAGACTTAAGTTTTGCAATAACTTAATTCTTTATTCCTTTACACAACTCTGTCAAATATAGGTTTTCTCATTGGCAACATTGATATATGAGCCGTATCCGATAGAAATCGACCTTATGCAAGCGTATGTGAACATGTAACTGTATAAAACTTTGATTAATTTTGGAACATTTATATACGAAATAAAAAAAGATTATTTGGTTTGTCTTGTGTGGTTCTTATAAAAGGCTAATTTTGAAACAGTGACAGACTTTCCTTTAATGTGTTTTCCCACTCAAAATAGATTAATAGCTGTATGGATATTCATTTGCATAAGGTCTATCCTATGCAGCTCATATGTTATTCAAGCAGTACAGTAGAGTATGATATTTTGAGCTCATATATTATCCAAGCAGTACAGTAGAGTATGATATTCTGAGCTCATATATTATCCAAGCAGTACAGTAGAGTATGATATTCTGAGCTCATATATTATCCAAGCAGTACAGTAGAGTATGATATTCTGAGCTCATATATTATCCAAGCAGTACAGTAGAGTATGATATTCTGAGCTCATATATTATCCAAGCAGTACAGTAGAGTATGATATTCTGAGCTCATATATTATCCAAGCAGTACAGTAGAGTATATTATCCAAGCAGTACAGTAGAGTATGATATTCTGAGCTCATATATTATCCAAGCAGTACAGTAGAGTATTTTATCCAAGCAGTACAGTAGAGTATGATATTCTGAGCTCATATATTATCCAAGCAGTACAGTAGAGTATGATATTCTGAGCTACCAATTAACCTTTTGGACTCTTTTTCAATCTCTATTGCTAGTCTGGTTGTTTGCTGTGCCACAAGTCCAAGGTTCAGCTGTTAATTCGGAGGAGAAAAAAACATGCAATACTGTAACAAAAGGATTTATCATTGACATCTTTTTTCTTGCATACCTGATTGTTAAATTTTCTACAGAACCTAACAGTACAGTTGTTTTTTGGCTACACTGCTATATTATGTCTGTGGAGTTCCATGAGTCTTTTTTCATTCTATGACCTTATCTTACCTTTAATCCAGGTAATCCTGACAGGCCAATATTTCCTCTTTCACCTGCTTCACCTGGACTTCCGGCCATTCCAGGTAATCCAAATCTTCCTGGCTCTCCTGCCTCCCCTCTATATATTTTGTTTGGGTTAGGATCTATGACATCACCAGGGAAACCCTTAAGTCCTGTTGACCCTTCTTCACCAGGACGTCCTGGTCGGCCCTGTACGGAAAACATGCACATATTTAAAAAAAAATATATCTGCCCATATATAAACTATTTCTGTAATTCTATTTCTGTTATTCTATTTCTGTAATTCTATTTCTGTAATTCTCCGACAATTTATATACAGATCACTTAAAGGCAATATTACATTTTGGCTTCATATTGTCTTACTAAAGGCTCTAAGAAGTGTAAGTCAATCACCTGAGAATCAATTCGTTTTTATTTACAATAATAACTCCCATGAAGATCCATTTAAGGGCAATAACTCATATAAGGAGCCATTTAAGGGCAGTAACTCCTATAAGGAGCCATGTAAGGATAATAACTCCCATGAGGACCCATTTAAGGACAATCACTCCTATAAAGAGTCAATAGACATTTCAGCCATGTTCACTTTTTTTTTCTCGCTAATCATCATTGCTAGTCAAAACTCTGTCATTCTCTTTCTCGCCTTTGTTTACAATTTTAAACCCAGGTAAACAGTTGTCTAAAAGTATGAATTTGATGGTTCACTTATGGTGCCATTAAGATAGGAAATGATTATGTAAGTTTCATATGACATTTTTTGTTTTTCTGTAACAATCGGCAATTATAATAAATGATTATCATTTTACATTGCACCCCTTTTTTACGTTCAGGTTTTCTTCTATCTACATATCTTCTCACAATAATATGGATCATCTGTATGTATACGTTGAAGATACCAATTCTGGCTTTTACTCATCATCTTTTAAAATAATTATGTTTTATTTTAAGGTAAAAACCTTGTTTATGATAAATATGTAGCGATTGCGTGGGGTAACTATGGGGTAATTGCAAATGTTGTTCAGACAGTTAAGTACAGATTTTGATATTTTTTATATATTTTCTTCAGCCAGATTTAGCATGATAGATATTGTATGAATCTTCAAAGGAAAGAATATAAATATAATTAATACCCCTTTAGATTAAGTCAATTGAATAGCCTAGTTAACATAAATTTAGCTCACCTGGTTTCCATCAGCACCAGAATTTCCCGTATTACCAGGTACTCCTGACTGTCCCTTCTGTCCAGGTAATCCTGGTAAACCATCAAGTCCTTCAAGTCCTAAATATATCATGAATATATTGATGATATTTTTCTATCATGTTTGGACAAGAAAATGTTTAAAAGATTTTCCCTTTGTGTTTCAGAATTTAACTTCAGTCATCTCTGAATAAAAATATTAAGACTTTAAAGGGAAACTTCGCAAAAAAATCAAAAATTGATAGTATGTCCATTCTGTATAAAAATGCTCAAATTTATAGATATTAAAGTTTTATTCCGCTAAATAAGAGATCACCATCGATTTTAAATTTTGAGTATCAGTTCTCTGCGCTAATCCCGATATGTCTATAAACCACAAAGGAACAAAACTACAGTAAACGATGTAGTCGTAATTGCGTGTCGATATCTTGTCAATCGTACGGATGTTTTATCTGACTGACTAATTTGATACGGAAAATGGTCTTATTTTTTTAAATAACCATATAGTCTGTTATTTTTAAACTGATAATATTGTAATTAGTTAAAAAGTCAAAGTTCAAATCATAAATAAGTGTTCCGTGGAAATTGTTTTCGAAAATCTAATTCGTTCTTAATTCTTTATAGTAATAAACTTTATTTAAATAAATTCGGATCTTCCCTCATCTGATCACCAGCATGGCTAAAGGTATTACTCCCAAAGGTATTGAAAGGGGTGTAAGGTGACACGTCCAGGTATTCAATCGATTTCCTGTCCGGCGGGCTTGCAAGTTCATGCATCGTTTCACTTCTGTAGGTATTGATCAGTGTACACGACCGTAACTTATAACTTTCCATTTTGAACTATCAGGTGCATGTATTTTGTCTTGCATGTTCGAAAGTGATATAATATACCAGTCATTACTGAAGTCATACGCTTGTTTATAAATAACATATCTGGTGTAAAGAATATTATTTATAAAAATACAAATACAAAAAAAAAAAAAAAAATTGAAGAAATACAAATCTATTTACATATTTTTCCAAGGGTTAATTTGGGAAAATGTAATATATACTCGTTGTCAATAGTTTAGGACAGATTGGAACATACCAGAATTATTGATTTAAAAAAATGTTCGGAACTATAGCGCAATTTTAAATATGTATACATGTTTGAACATAAGAAAGAAACATACATTTTGTGTAAATTGTGGTAAAAGTTTTGTAAATAGACTAGTCCACTTATGCCAACAGTATGTAATCAAAG
Organism: Mytilus edulis; assembly: GCF_963676685.1. NCBI lineage: Eukaryota > Metazoa > Mollusca > Bivalvia > Mytilida > Mytilidae > Mytilus > Mytilus edulis. The sequence goes on along the minus strand of NC_092346.1, from coordinate 49,953,684 downwards.
AATTTGATAGACTATTGTATACCAAAAGAAGAAGAAGAAAAAAAGAAACAATTGTTTTAAATACAGGTCAATTTATAACTTGCTTTGGTTCATCGAAGTTAAGAACATAGTAAACTCACAGATTTATATATCAATTAGATTGTTCTCGAATAAAGGACGAAATTCGTCATCATCACAATTAATCCGACATTAATTCATGTAAAATATATGCAACTGGACGTACACTAATAATCCCCAAGGGATGTGAATATTTTCTAGGAAAACTATTGAGTATCAATTTCGGGATTCATTTTCTTTCTTGATATTCAATGACAGCAATTTAAAGAATAAACTGCTTGTCGGATATTTGTCCGCTTTAGGGGTATTCTTGCAAGTTGAACAGACTTATAATAACATTCAAAAGTGTGGAAAGATAACATTAAATTCGTTGTCTTTTAATTTTGAACATCGTTGGTCAAATAGTTATTTAAGTATATATATATAAACTTTGGGAGACGACGACTATTATAGTACAGTCATGGGACAAAAGTGAGTTCTCACTCGAAAAATGTCCAATCATTTCAACTAAAATCAATATTTTTCAAAAAAATATTACAAAGTAACTGTATGAGCGATTTAAAAAAAAATAGATACCAAAAGATGTAAAAATGTCTGGAGTTTTATTGTTTATTTAGTCATAATTTTTTGAGTTCCGTTTCCATCATCTGATGAGTTAAACACAAATGCAAATTTTTGCGATTTTAATTTGGTTAGAATAATAGCAAACTTTTCAAGAAATAGTTTTCTTTGTGTTCATCTCGTCAAAAAATTAAAATGAGCATGCATAATATATCATAACCAAATAAACAATAAAAGTTCAGAAATTTCTACATCTTTTGGTATCTATATTATGAAAATCGCTCATACAGTTACTTTGTAATAATTTTTTGAAAAATAACATTTTTAGTTGAAATGATAGGACTTTTTTTGACTGGGAACTCACTTTTGTCCAATGACTGTAGTCTCAGATTTTAATAAGGACGTTCCCGATTATGAATTAATTTGGTTGACGTTTTTCACACTTATAGAATATCTATTCGTAATTTTTCGATTCCATTCCATGAAGATCCTTAAATTTCCTGTCATCTTTTTAAACCTCTTAAGTACAAAAGTATTTTTTCTTTATCGTACATATTATATTCCGCTTCGGTAGAGTTATCTTCAGATAGTTTCAGATATTAATTAATACATGGCTTTCAAAAGTCTAAATGTAAGTGTTCTCGTACATTTTTTCGCCTAATAAAGACAAATAAAAATAATTTAGTAAAGCTATTTCTAATTTCTAAGTCCCCCTTTTTTATGAGACATAAAGCAAGGACAAGACTTGTAAACTGTATATCATTTCATTCTGACATATGAATTAAGTTTCCCGTCTTTAATCGAAAATTGTGTATTTCTTAGTAAATTAACTTATTTGAATTCAAATAAATAATAACACCAAATATAATTAAATAATTCCACGGCGATCAATTTTTATTTGTCACCAACTTGAATATGTATTTTTAATGTGTGTATTAAATGCTCCCACTGATCCGAATAGACAGTCACACCTGGCAAGGTGTGCCCTAAAGGCGTGGTTAAATACCGAAGTGCAAATACAAATTTACCTTTCAACAAGCCACTACGAGTATTGCCACATAACCGTGAATACACACATTGTATAAACCTAGTCATAGCAGAGATAGTAAAAGGTCAATAAGAGTACACCAACATATTGTCTTTACAGATTATTGTACTTTAATTTGTTCACCTTATCAGTCCGAAAAAAATAAAAATAAATTTATAACTTTTTGTGTTGTCTACAAAAATAATTCGAATATATACGTTTAACATAGATAATTTATCTCACGAATGAGTACAATTGAACGTCTGTGCGTTTTATCTTCTTATTATCGGATGGTTATTAGATAAAGCATAAGTCATCGGCGCGCTTACGATTACGTTAAAATATGATTAAAAACCAAGACTTTTAATGATTGTATTTTAAATCCCGGCATGCAAAAATCAGGAGAAAACGTCACGACCTACAGGAAGTAGTTGATATTTTTTCATTAATTATTGAATTTCTCCTTTATTACTGCACATATAGCGATAAAACTTTGTGAATATATATATTATGTCATAATGAACATATTTAAACCATAAGTAAAAAATCGTGAATTTTCCCTTTAACATTGTCCTGAACTTGCTGAACGTAGATTTTTAGGTAAAATAAAAATTGTAAGTTTACTTCAATTAATTACAGGTCACTGACAAAAAAAAAAAAAAAAACAAACCCTGGTTTATACTAAATGAATGATGGCTGTTCAATAATAAACATGATAAAAGATGGCTGGTCAAGAAATAGACTGGTAAAAACTTAGTGAATGGAAATGAAATATACAGATAAACTACATTGTAACAATTTCTACATCAATATATTTCAAATGAGTTATACACAATCAAACAAAGTCTTTTATCATCATCAGGTTCAAGATTTTTGTTAGTAAAAACATCTTACCAGGAAGACCAGGTAATCCAGATTCTCCTTTGAATCCTTGTGCTCCACCTGGACAAATTCCACAATCCTCTCCGCTACCTCCTGTAAATCATAACCAATATTAAGTTTTAACATGTTGTGTACGTATGTGTTTATACTTTCTATTATTTTGATCTAAAAAGAATACACAAACCAACAAACTTGTGTTTAATAATAATTAAAAAAAATGTCCCCCAAGGGAAGCAGGTCAAATCACCCCACAGCCAAAACCGCCCCTCTTTTAAAAAAATCGCCCCACTTTTTAAAAAATCGCCACACTTGTGAAAAGGGTTAAATCCCGTTAATGTTTCTCCTGTCAACTCGCCCCACTTATTGAAAAAAGGTATACTTCATTCTATAATTTTCAGGTCTACCAACTAGCCCCACTTAAATGAAAACTAATCTAGTAAGTCTATACTGTCACATGTACAGAATTAAATGATGTTTGACATTCTTAGAATATAATTGCAAATACATGTTCGTATCATTATTGGAGAATAACTTTATACTTGTAAGCTTGGTTATTTGTATAACAATTGAAAATAAACCTGTTAATTGAATCGAAATAGGATTTTAGCCTTTTTCATAAGTGGGGCGAGTTGGTAAACAAGAATGGGGCGAGTTTGTGAAAAAGTGGGGCGATTAGGTGTGGGGCGATTTACCAGTGGGGCGATTTGTCATGGATTCTCCCCCAAGTTACACATATTTTATATCTTCAAGGGACATAACTCTTTAAAAAAAATTACTAATGTTGAAGAATGTCTATAAGAGGGCTTAAAGTGATCTGTCCTTATCTAAGTACTCATACCCTAATCATTAGTGGTTGGGTTATATATGTGGCCATGATAGAAACTAAATTGGCCATGGAAAAACCTACTGGTATTAAGTGTGGTGATTTTTAAGAAGTTCCGTTGAAAAAGAATTAGAAATTTTACAAACTAATCCTATATTACATGTCAACAAAATAAAACCAGATCACCAGAAACAATCACTAGGATTTATTTAAGGGGACCTCACAATACTGTAGATTCATTTATTTTCCTGAGCAAAAATTTTCGTAGATTCTAATTTTGTGGTTTGCCAACCTCTGTATACACAGCCTTTATAAAATTTGTAATTCGTTGAACATTTGAAATCGTGGTTCACCTGTACCCACAAAATCCACGAAAATTGTAATGAATCCACAGTAGTAGAATTAGAGGAAAACAAAATTTTAAATCATGATATGTTGGTCTGAGTACACAGTTGTTATGTAGTGCATTTCTTTCAGACAATAAATGAAAATTAAAAAAATCCCACCTGCGCTTTCTCAATAATATTTTTACAATGTGTAGTACTGCTATTGGGACAATTTATATATCAAAAATATAGAAAACTTCATCGGCTCTAACTCAAAATATGGACAATTCTATGTTAAGGGGGTCTTGAAATCTTTTGACAGCTTCCGAATTGCTTATTTGCTTGTTGTCCTATGAAAACTGAGATGAAAACTTGCTGAAATGTACAGTAGCCCTATCTTTGAACTTTAGAAGATCTTTCACACTAGATATTAGCCCCTGAAAAAGGTAACTTCTGTCAAAATTAAAATTACATTGGTATTAATCAATTATCCTACTTAATAAACTAAAAGGCCCTACTGTCATACAATTTATTCTGTGTATAAAAATTGGACAAATATTCAGGAATTAAAGGCAGTGAAAACTAATATCAGTTTCATCCTGATGAATAGTAAATACATTACCTTTTAACCCAGGTATTCCAGGGAGACCATCCCGGCCGTAATCTCCACCATCACCTCGCTCACCAAACAATCCAGATGATCCTTGAGGACCAGTGATATCAAGACCGATTCCAGGAATACCAGGCAAACCTGGAAATCCATCGTCTCCTGGACGACCAGAAATACCATTAACACCATCACGACCAGGTCGACCTCTGAACCCTGGCTCACCTACTACATCACGTCCTGGACTACCAGGGACTCCAGTTTGACCCTTCTGTCCAAGAGTTCCAGGAAGACCTGGATTTCCGTTACCACCAAACCCTCCTAAAATGGAAAAGAAAAACATTTAAATAACAAAATTTATTTTGAGAAGAGCTTGCAAATATACTGTGCTGAAAAGTGCTTCAGAATATATTAGTAAACATGATGAGTTAGGAATTTATGGTAAAAATTACCATAATCCAATTATTAGTATGTTTCATTTTTTCTTTTGTTCTAAAGTCTGAACAAAACAGATCAGCTGTTGCAAAGTTCAACTCACAATTAAAGATCTATTAAACAGCACTAAATTTTTCATTTTCAGCAATCCATATGGTTAAATCATTTCTAGAGATGAGTTAATTATTGAGGCAAAAACTTTGAAAACAATTGACCTAATTGTAATTATTATTGGAATAACCCCTTTTGCATACTGATATAGAATTTATTTTTTTAAATTATTTCATTTTAGTAACAGAGGCTCAAAACCCTGTTTACACTTGCATTTTTTCACAAGAGTGCACACACTGAAATGTCTCGCCTTCTTTCCTAATCATTGATATTATGTTGATAGTCCTAAGTATAAAGCTTTATTACAACTGTCACTTAAACGTTACATTAACCAAGATAACTAAACAAAGACCAATGAGCCATGAAAATGAGGTCAAGGTCAGATGAACCATGCCAGGCTGACATGTACAGCTAACAATGCTTCCATAAAACAAATATAGTTGACCTAATACTTATAGTTTAAGAAAAATAGACCAAAACACAAAAACTTAACACTGAGCAATGAACAGTGAAAATGAGGTCAAGGTCAAATAAAACCTGCGCTACTAATATATAAATCATAAAATATTTCCATACACTAAATATAGTTGACCTATGGCATATAGTATCAGATAAAAAGACCAAAACTGAAAAACTTAACTTTGACCACTGAACCATGAAAATGAGGTCAAGGTCAGATGACATCTGTCCGCTAGACATGTTCACCTTACAATCATTCCATACAACAAATATAGTAGACCTATTGCATAAAGTATGAGAAAAACAGACCAAAACACAAAAACTTAACTATAACCACTGAACCATGAAAATGAGGTCAAGGTCAGATGACACCTGCCAGTTGGACATGTACACCTTACAGTGCTTCCATACTTCGAATATACTAGCCCTATTGTTTATAGTATCTGAGATATGGACTTGACCACCAAAACTTAACCTTGTTCACTGAGCCATGAAATGAGGTCGAGGTCAAGTGAAAACTGTCTGACGGGCATGAGGACCTTGCAAGGTACGCACATACCAAATATAGTTATCCTATTACTTATAATAAGAGAGAATTCAACATTACAAAAAATCTGAACTTTTTTTTCAAGTCGTCACTGAACCATGAAAATGAGGTCAAGGACATTGGACATGTGACTGACGGGAACTTCGTAACATGAGGCATCTATAAACAAAGTATGAAGCACCCAGGTCTTCCACCTTCTAAAATATAAAGCTTTAAAGAAGTGAGCTAACACCGCCGCTGCCGGATCACTATCCCTATGTCGAGCTTTCTGCAACAAAAGTTGCAGGCTCGACAAAAATCAATCTAAATTTAAATCAATATCTATATTTGAAATGACCTAAATAAAAATAATAAAAGTAAAACTAGTCTGATGAAATAGAAAGAAATATTCTAAAATATTGTCTATATTTTTTCTTTCATGCATAGAATATAATTTATTAACAGATGTATATCCAGGATTTTGAAATAGGGGAAGCCCATATCAGCCAAAGTCATCAACATTTGGAGTGGGATGTGCAATAAGTCTATAAAGTAACCATATACATATCTCCATATGGGTGTGGCCTGGGAACCCTGCTCTCCCCCTCTAAATTTGTGTCTGATAAATTTTAATTACTTGGTGAAAGAAAAATACCTACCTCTCTCTCCAGGTTCTCCTGGAATAGAAAATCCAGTTGCACCACGGAGTCCAGGCAATCCATCTAGTCCAGGCAGACCTGGCCCACCAGGTGGACCAGAAATTCCTATTTCACCATCTCGTCCAGAGAATCCTTTCTCCCCTGTAAATCCTACATCTCCAGGACGTCCCTGTGCCCCTGGCTGACCATCTAGATCATTTCTGATATCTCCTGGATATCCCTATGAAGACAAAAAGATACTTTGATCTACTGACATAAGTGGCTATCTAAACAACTTTCTTATCATCTACCTACTAAAAATACTGAATTGATAAATTAAATTTTATAAAAAAAAATTATAAATCAATTCAAAGTTTAAGAGAAACTATATTCCCTAGAAAGATAACAAAAAAGGTTTTTCTTTAAAATAAAATAAAAAACAGCATATTTTTAATACATTGTTTCTTGCAAAATAAGGGGTCTAAGTCACTAGCCAGTCAATACTGAGGTTGTGAGTTCAAACCCTGACTGTGTAGGTTCACTCAACTCCAATCTTACTTGACTAAGATTGTCAGTTATCTTATTGAAGGTCGGTGGTTTTCTCCGGACACTTCGGCTTCCTCCACCAATGAAAACTGGCCGCCACAAAATAGCCTAAATGCGGTGCTTAAAAGTGGCGTTAAAACACCAAAAATCAAAAATCAAATCTTGCAAAATACATACTACTGGTCCTTCATCTCCTCTGGTTCCCTGTCTTCCAGTATCTCCTGTTATCCCCTAAAATACAATAAATTCTAATTAATAATCATTATTGGAAAGTTAGGTCATAACTTCTCATGTGTGAGTGGATATTCCAGCTATTTTTATACTTTTACACCCCACACCTGGCTTTTATTTATTTTTTGTCAAATTAACTCTCTTCATTATTACTTTTATTCATTATTCTCTAGTCTGTAAACCCCATCCAGACCCTCCTATTAAAATACAGTGCTAACATTTTCATTTTCTTTATGCCTTTTTGGAATAACAAGCTAAAGAAAATAACTTCTCTAGAAATAAAAAACAAATAAGTCCCAACTCAGTGAATAGCTTGAGATGAAGAATTATCACACAGAAATACAAAAGAATTTAAAACAAATTAGCACTAATTTATCTTATTACTATCATTAAAACTTTGTTTTAACTTCACTTACATTAGCATTTAAATCAGAGTAACAATGATATATAAGAGGAACAAAAGATACAAAAGTGACATTCAAAACTTATTCAAAGTCAAAAATAAATTGACAAGCCATGGTAAAAAAAGAAACAGACAAAAACTACCAACTGTACACAAAACACAACATAGATTATTAAACACTGAGCAACCGGAACCCCACTAAACTATTAGAATTTGCATTCAATAGCTATATTTATAGTCATGTTAGCATAGAGAAATCTCAATTACAAAATTTACTTAAACAAGAATTTGCCCACATGGATGCTCCATTTGCACTATCATTTTCTATGTAGACCTTGACATTTGGCATTAAAATTAGAAATATCATACCATATAGAACATGTGGGTCAATATCCCTAATGTGCCTCAAAATGAGGAACTCAAAAGTTGTGTGTAAACAAAAAATCTCTGTGTAGTGATATTGGACATGTTTCTACTTTTAACAAGTGACTGAGTTTAACCGTTAGTGTTGATATGGAAAGTAGAGGAACATAGAATAAATGTGTAAAAACTATGGAGCTATTAACTGTGTTCAAAGTATCAAATTTCAAAGAACTTGTTGTGTTAAAAGGGGGATTTTTCACCATGAGAAACAGCATCCCGAAAGGATTTTCAGGGTACGCTTATTTAAGGAAACTTTGAACCCCAAAAATTAACCACATATATGAAAATGTCTCAGCATCGAAACGAGCAATCATAAATATCCAAGTTTACTATATGGACTGAGCTACAGGAAAAAAACATTACCATTACAGCCTATGGAAAATCAATTAAGGATATTGATCCATGTGAACTAAGTTTCAAGTTTATAAGACTTCAACTTCTACCTTGACCAAAAACTTTAACCTGAAACGGGACAGACAGACAAAAGAACTGATGAACGAACAAAATGATGCACAGACTGAAAAACATAATGCCCCTAAGTAGGGCACAATAATAAGAGGGGCATAACAATCTATAATAATAATGGATTGATATAAATTGGGTAACATTTGTCTTACCTTAACTCCTTTAAATCCATCAATACCCTCCCTTCCTTTGTCGCCAGCCATTCCTTTTGGACCATAAGACCCAGTGGGTCCATCTTTACCTCTCTTACCCTGTAGAAATACATATGTCAAGATATAATTATAAAATACATATCAATTCAAATTTCCATTGATTTTTGTGTGTTTTTTTCTGCATGTTCTGATTTTCTATCATATATGGACACCCCATATCCTTTGTTTTTCTATTAAAATGCAGTTTTTGTTGTTATAAACATTGATAATTTAGAACTCTTTTTTTTATCAATACCTCTTCTCATAAGTTTATTAAAATGACCACTTTAAAATGTTTTTCTTTGAATATACAGGATTAAATGTTTACAAATACAAAATTTGTTACATTGAAAATTAAAAAAAAAAAAATGTTCACAAATACAAAATATGTTTCGTTGAAAATACAGGAATGAATAAAATGTTCCAAAATAATAAAAATACCATACCTTATAATATCTTCATTTTTTTTGGGGGTGGGTGGGGGGGTTCTTTTTTAACGATATAAAATGTTTAAACATTTACATTGATCAAATAATTCTGCAGTTAAAACATACATACCCTACGACCTTCTGGACCTTGTTCTCCTGCTGGTCCTTTCATCCCATCCATTCCTTTATTTCCCTGAAATATTATGTTCAATATTATAGGGTTATTGCATGAATATTGGGGAATATTGTCCCGAGTAGAATTTTATATTGCACGAGCTTGCGAGTGCAATATATGTTCTACGAGGGACAATATTCCCCAATATTCATGCAATAACCCTTTTATTGTATAGCAATATGATATTTGAAAGTAAAAATTGGTTTAAACTAAGATTTTGTCATTGATGACGTCATGAATTTTGAAGATTTATTGCACTAGTGCAATATTAGAATTTATTGCAAGCTAACTTTTGGTTACTTTCTGTTGGAAATATTATATTGCTATACAATAATAACAATTATATTGCTAATGAAGCAGTATGTACATGTTATTTATAGTCCTTGATTTTTTACAATGTTTCTGTGAAAAAAGCTTTTTTCTGTCTTTTATACTCCACATACATGAACATGATATGCTAACAGCTATGCCCTCTGGTCTCTAGTGATTCCCAGAAAAAAATATTATTTTATCTACCAAAATTTACGATAGTTGTCTCATTGGCCATAAAACCACTTCTTCTTAATTCTTATGATATGAATAACCACAGTAAGTTTATATTTTATGAATATTTATAAATATATTATATTAGTTTAATATCTGATCATTTGTAGGACTTTTTCTATTCTTTTATGTACTGTGATTCTTTATTAGTGTTTTCCAAAGCAAAATAGAATATGTAATAAATAATCTTAAGTTTAGTCTTAAGATTATTTAAAGTTGACAAACTTTTATCATATGTAATTCATTGTTCAATATACTTCCTTTATAACATGAGGTTTAAATTTTCCATTTGAAGTTATATATTGACTAGCATATAAAAACAAAAATTCATAGTAGTTCATGACTTTTGAGTATTTTTTCCTGTAAGATGTTTTTGTGACATTTAGAAAATAGATTTCTCAGTTGTTTTGTTTCACATTTTGTTAACCAGGGCCTTTTACAGCTTACTATACCATATAAATTTGCTCATTGTCAAAGGCTGAAGACCAATAGCTGTACTGCAGACAAGCAGACTGACAATTAATTATCTTTTCAGAAAAACATTGTTTCTCACAAATTTTCTGTAATTTTAAAAACATTGTGGTACGCATCTTATTCACAGCAAACTATTTGAGGCCTGAAACTAGCAAAAATGTAACCTAAGATCACTGAACCATGAAATTGAGTACACACCAAAGAAGAGGCTTTGTTGGATAGAGCCACAAATTTGTCCTGGTCAGAGGAAAAACAAATTAAGACGAATTTCCTATTTCAAACATAATATTTCCTGCACATACCAATTAACTGACCCATATTTTACGGGTGTAACCTGTGAATTTACTGAAATTTATTAATGACTGCCTGGGATCAGCAAATATTGCGAGATTTCAGGATCTGACTGGTTTTCCTTTGTAATTTTAAAATTTGTCTTCTCAAAAACTTACAATTTGAACTTAATTTTCTGTTCAACAACTACCTAACAATAGAGAGCAATGGGGTCATGAATAAGAAGTTATTAGTCCTTCTAAATAGAGAATGAAATTACTTACATCCTCTCCAGGACGGCCAGGGATACCTCCCACTCCCGTTGCTCCTTTCTCTCCGTTCTCTCCATCGTCTCCCGTTAGGCCAGGTACTGCAGTTCCCTCTCCCCCTGTCTGATCATTACTATTACCTGGGGGACCTGGAGGTCCTCTACCACCTTTCTGTCCCTACAATATTAGTAGATAAAATCTATAAGACACCAGCAAAACATAAACGTCAAATAGTTGTTAAACCTTTCTAAGACAGCTGATTATTTTTAATTATCATAATTAGGCCAGATAAAAGTATGTGTGTGGTTCCAGTTACATCCTTTAAATCAAAGTACTTGTTAGCACAGAAGGATAAAAATTGCTTTATAAATTTATCAGTGGGAAGTTTAAATTGAACATTGCATTGTCAATATTCTAAACAATGGGAGATAACTCCAATTTTTAAGGATGACCTTAACAATGACATCATTTATATTTTCAGGACAGATATTAGATTCCTGCACCTTGCAAAAGTTATGTGAATTTCTTGATAGGTGTAGTATCATTTTGTGACTTGAATATCTGAGCATGTATTGATAAATTTCTGGAATTGTTCATGGACAGAATGTATAGAATGTTATCATCAATGCTCTAATTTTTTTGTATCAAAAAGGTAGTGATAAGCCTTGAAAGATTTAGATATCAAGTCAGTAAAATTCCATACAATCTTTACCCCAAAAATAGGGTTAGAAGGTTAGCGATTTTTTTTCTCTGATTGTCAAAATCCAGAAAAAATTGTGTGTTTCCCAAGTCTGAATCCAGTATTCTGTTACTATTAGTTGCATTTTAGCCCTAGTGGATACTTCTGATGGAAAAGCAAATGACACAAATATCTCAAAAATGAGCTCCATAGCCTATCAATATTTTTAGCTTATCTTAACTAATGCTCTTCTGACGTAATGTATCAATTTTGAATTCTAGATTTTTTTTAATTTCACCTATATACTGGTAGTACATTTGTATATCCTTAATTATGTGTTTTTTTAATTTCCTACTTTTTATTCATCATACATACCCTGTCTCCTTGAAGTCTTATTACAGCTGGACTTCCCATATCTCCTTTTGCACCTGGTTCACCTTCCATACCATTTATACCCTAAAACAATTCAGACGTTTCAGCAAAATTAAATATGAAGAAATATTATTTATTCTTATTACTGGTAGTACTCAATTAATAGTTTAGGTTACCCAAACTTGAGCATCAAGCTAAAATTTTTCAATCTGTCGTAATTTTTCAGTTGTTGCAAAAATTGTTATATGAAATATGTCTACTGACAATTTGGCTATACCTAGATAATATATTTATCATAAATCTGAAATGTCCTTAAATTGTATGTCTATAGAAATTAAGGCTCCATACTCATTTAAAAAACGTAAGTGCAATTTAGAATACCCATTACAGCTAATGAAATACCAATTGCCATACATACCTTGAAAAGATATCACAAAATTGATGGTTTACTTTCTTAATGATTTGTGGAAAAACATTTATAAAACAACTGATATAAAGATCTACTATATAGTCTAGATTTTCACATACAATTTAGTACTAAACATATACATGATATACATACTCGTAGACCATTATCTCCTTGTATTCCAGGTTCACCATCATAACCAGCTCTTCCTTCTAATCCCTGCATATAATTCAAAGCTTTAATTAATAATTTTTGGATAGCTGAAGGTTAATACAGCCTTCATAGTGGGTTATAGGATTATTAAGATTATGTTATGTATGTAATATTTGCTGTTTTCTGTATGACAGTCAGTATTTTCATATCCATACCAAACATTGGTGTGGCAATTATTGTATGTTTTTTTTCCAATTTTTTGCTGCATGACTTTGTGATTAAATTTTACTTAACAAGAGTGCAAATGCTGAAATGTCTCGCCTTCTTTACTAATCTTTGATATTATGTTGATAGTCCTAAATATAAAGCTTTATCATGTTTATTAGACTATCACATAAACATAACATTAACCAAGAAAACTAAACATTGACCAATGAACCATGAAAATGAGGTAAGGGCAGATGAACCATGCCAGGCAGACATGTACAGCTAACAATTCTTCCATACAACAATTATAGTTGACCTATTGCCAATAGTTTAAGAAAAAGATCATATCATAAGCAACAAGTGTACTAAGTTTCAAGTTGATTGGACTTCAGCTTCATCAAAAACTACCTTGACCAAAAACTTTAACCTGAAGCGGGACAGACGGACGCACAGACAGACGGATGAACAGACGAACAAACAGACGGACACACAGACCAGAACACATAATGCCCTTCTACTATCGTAGGTGGGGCATAAAAACAGACCAAAACAAAACCAGGTGCTCCGCAGGGCGCAGCTTTATACGACCGCAGAGGTCGAACCCTGAACAGTTGGGGCAAGTATGGACAAAACATTCAAGCGTGATACAGCTCTGAATTTGGATTGTGATCAAATTTTTGACATTACATGGTTTTTTTTTACACAAAACAAATGTCAAGATTTTACAAATCAATTAAGGATTTCTTCTTCAAACTTTTTAAATCTAAAATTAAATAGTTGACACAGCATAGGTTTCTAACACAGAATGAATGTGGTCTAATGAACTTAAAAAGTTTTTTTTTTGCCTTTGAGCAATTCACTATGCTGTTGAATATTAATCCTCTCAAAAAAATGTTGGAAGAAATTTTCTTTTTATTTATGAAATCTGAAATGAGAAAAATTTAAACCCCCCCTTTTTTTTTCACATCCCCGCTTCCCTTTTTCCAAAACTGATATCAATTCAAATTTCTAATGGAGTTTGCAACAATAACTACTCTTTTAAATACATTATAAAATATTAAAATGTAAAATAAAGTGCTTGTTATCACTGAATGGTAAAGATTGGTTGGTAGTAAAAGTGAATATACATTGTTTATTGTATAAAACAATAAAAAAAACTTCATCAGCAACATTTTATATTGGCAAATTTCCAATGAAGTTATTTACATAAAGTTATTGGCAAATAAAAATAGAAAATGACATCATAGTCATGTCTGGCAAATTTCCAACATATATTATCAACTACTATTCTATACAATTACATCCCAGCTCCTTTGTTCTAACAGGGGTGATCTGAGCCGGATCACCCCTACCAGATCACCCCAGTTTTAGTTTCTTTGTTATGCATGCTTTCCTTTGTTCTGTAACATTTTGGCGGGAATGTCAAATCCAGTATAAAACTTATAATTAATTATACGGAGAAGACTATCTATCAAAATTCACGTAGAAAAAATTCAGTGTATATGCTAGGATTCGAACTCAAGACCTTTAGCATATCAAGCCACGACACATACCACTTCACCAGGACGACTGGATACGAACTATCAGAAATTTAACATACTTAAAGGAAGCAAGATATTTTTATAACTGGGGCGAGTTGGCAGACCTTTACTCAGTGGTGTCTAAACCCTTTTCGTTATATAAATGAGTTGTCAGACTGATTGTTCAATTTAATTTTACATCGGGATGATCTTACACTGACACACCGCGTCCTTATGGGATAACTATGAAAGAAAGATAACTCCAATTGAAAATTAATTGCTATTGCAAAATATTGTGCAATTAGATATTTCTTGCTATTGTGCAATACTGTGCAATTGAAAATTTCTTGCTATTGCACAATACTTGATATGGAATCCTGATTTGGACCAACTTGAAAACTGGGCCCATAATCAAAAATCAAAGTACATATTTAGATAAAGCATATCAAATAAGCCCAAGAATTTAATTTTTGTTAAAATCAAACTTAGTTTAATTTTGGACCCTTTGGACCTTAATGTAGACCAATTTGAAAACTGGACCAAAAATTAAGAATCTACATACACAGTTAGATTTGGCATATCAAAGAACCCATTTATTCAATTTTTGATGAAATCAAACAAAGTTTAATTTTGGACCCCCATTTGGACCAACTTGAAAACTAGGCCAATAATTGAAAATCTAAGTACATTTTTAAATTCAGCATATCAAAGAACCCCAAGGATTCAATTTTTGTTAAAATCAAACTAAGTTTAATTTTGGACCCTTTGGACCTTAATGTAGACCAATTTGAAAACGGGACCATAAATTAAGAATTTACATACATAGTTAGATTCGGCATATCAAAGAACCCCAATTATTCAATTTTTGATGAAATCACACAAAGTACAATTTTGGACCCTTTGGGCCCCTTATTCCTAAATTGTTAGGACCAAAACTCCCAAAATCAAACCCAACCTATGGTCATAAACCTTGTGTTTAAATTTCATAGATTTCTATTTACTTATACTAAAGTTATGGTGCAAAAACCAAAAATAATGCTTATTTGGGCCCCTTTTTGGCCCCTAATTCCTAAACTGTTGGGACCTAAACTCCCAAAATCAATACCAACCTTCCTTTTGTAGTCATTAACATTGTGTTTAAATTTCATTGATTTCTATTTACTTAAACTAAAGTTATTGTGCGAAAACCAAGAATAATGCTTATTTGGGCCCTTTTTTGGCCCCTAATTCCTAAACTGTTGAAACCAAAACTCCCAAAATCAATCCCAACCGTTCTTTTGTGGTCATAAACCTTGTGTCAAAATTTCATAGATTTCTATTAACTTAAACTAAAGTTATAGTGCGAAAACCAAGAAAATGCTTATTTGGGCCCTTTTTGGCCCCTAATTCCTAAAATGTTGGGACCAAAACTCCCAAAATCAATACCAACCTTCCTTTTGTGGTCATAAACCTTGTGTTAAAATTTCATAGATTTCCATTCACTTTTACTAAAGTTAGAGTGCGAAAACTAAAAGTATTCGGACGACGACGACGACGACGACGACGACGCCAACGTGATAGCAATATACGACGAAAAAATTTTCAAATTTTGCGGTCGTATAAAAACTGAAAAACTTTAACTGTGACCTATGGCATACAGTCCTAAGAAAAAGAAAAAAAACCACAAAACTTAACACTGATCAATGAACCGTGAAAATGAGGTCCAGGTCAAATAAAACCTGTGCAACTGACATAAAGATCATGTAATATGTCCATACACCAAATATAGTTGACCTATTGCATATAGTATTAGAAAACAAGAATGTGTCCATAGTACATGGATGCCCCACTGGCACTATCATTTTCTATGTTCAATGGACTGTGAAATTGGGGTAAAAACTCTAATTTGGCATTAAATTTAGAAAGATCATATCATAGGAAACAGGTGTACTAAGTTTCAAGTTGATTTGACTTCAACTTCATCAAAAACTACCATGACCAAAAACTTTAACCTGAAGAGGGACAGACGGACGAACGAACAGACTGAAGCAAAAATCAGAAAACATAATGCCCCTCTTCTATTGTACGTGGGGCATAAAAAGACAAAAAACTCAAAAACTTAACTATAACCACTGAACAATGAAAATGAGGTCAAGGTCAGATGACTTCTGCCAGTTGGACATGTACATCTTACAATCCTTCCATATACCGAATATACTAGACCTATTGCGTATAGTATCAGAGATATGGACTTGACCACCAAAACTTAACCTTGTTCACTGATCTATGAAATGAGGTAGAGTTTCAAGTGAAAACTGTCTGATGGGCATGAGGACCTTGCAAGGTATGCACATACCAAATATTGTTATCCTTTTACTTATACTAAAGGAGAATTTAACATTACAAAAAATCTTAACTTTTTTTCAAGTAGTCACTGAACCATGAAAAAGGAAACTTCGTAACATGAGGCATCTATATACAAAGAATGAAGCATCCAGGTCTTCCACCTTCTAAAATATAAAACTTTTAAGAAGTAAGCTAACACTGCCGCCAAATCACTATCCCTATGTCGAGCTTTCTGCGACAAAGGTCGCAGGCTCAACAAACATTAGGCTAATGACACCCATTTATTATTTGATCATTTGGTAGATTCATGTCAACAGTTTCAGAAAAGCTTTCTCTCAAAGCTATTGCAATTCTAGTTTGAAACAAATTTTTGGGAATATGTGACATTTTTATCCCCCTTTTTGCAATATTTTAAGGTAAATAAATGCAGAATGTTGCCATGGATATACACAAAAGGAATTACATTTCACCATTTGATCTTTTTTCTGTGGAAGATACTGATTACAAGCATATGCACATGTATGACACTGTGAGTCACACACAGTTGGCTTAATGTATTAGAAAGCCAAGAATAGAAGATGATTAAACATTTTGTGGTTCAATCTTAATTGAGAAGTGCTACCTAATCATGCTAATGCAGCTTGCTTTTTTTCTATAAACTGAAGTAAAGCTTGTATCAACCAACCACTCTAGACAATGGTGTTCATGCAGACATCATATTTTTCAGTATTTTATTATACAAAATGATAGCAAAAATTGAATTCGAAATTGTAATTTGATAAATATGAGAATAAATAACTGTAGTATGATGTTCAATTTAGACGTGTTTTTTTTAAAGGTATCCTTTTTTTTTTTTAAATAAAAGCATACATAGAATTAAATATAATACAAGATGTGAAAGATTGGTCAGTTACAATTTGCAACTGAATAAAAATAAAAAAAAAATTAAATGTGTTAAATTACAACAAGGTGCTCTGCAGGGCACAGCTTTATACGACCCCAGTGGTTGAACCCTGAACAGTTGGGGCAAATTTGGTCACAATATTCAAGCTTGATTCTGTCTGAATTTGGATTGTGATCAAATTTTTGACATAATGTAGGTTTTTGTCACAAAATTAATGTGGTCAAAGATCTGACAAATCTATTGCACAATACATGCAATACTGTGCAATTGGAGATTTCTTGAAACTTTCAAAATTTGAAATTTCAAAATTTGAAATTTGAAAAATTTTGAAAAAAAAGGAAGCCCTTTAAAAAATGGTAAACAAAAAATCCCCCCCCCCCAACTTTTTGAAACCCCCTTGGAGCAATAACCCTTAAACTCAATCCCATGCTTTCCTTTGTAGTATTGAACCTTGTAGTACAATTTCTGTCATGATTGTTTGGAAACTAGAAACATGCTTCTTTTTGTCCCTTTTTTGGTCCCTAATTCCTACATATTTTGGGCAATTAACCCAAAACTTAATCCCAGCCTCCCCTTTATTATATGGTACATTATGGTACAATTTCAGAGAGATCCATACAATTACACACAAGTTATTGTCTTGAAAGTAGAAAAATGCTTGTTTTGACCCCTTTTTGGCCCTTATTTCCTAAACCTTGGCCCCATAACCCCTAAAATGAATCCAAACCTTCTACTTGTGGTTTTAAACATTGCGGTATAATTTTAGAGCAATTGAAATACTTCTACACAAGTTATTATCCTGAAACTAGAAAAATGCTAGTTTTGGGCCCCTTTTGGACCCCTAATTCCTAATCAGTTGGGACCTTCATCCCCAAAATTAATCCCAACCTTTCTTTTATGGTATTGAACCTTCTGAAAAAATTTCATGAAGATCTATTCACTTTAACTAAAGTTATTATCCGGAAACCAATGTGTCTTCGGACGAGGATGACGCAGACGACGACATCATATCATTCTACGATACCAAAAAATTTATATAAAAAATGATATAAAAACAGAGTTCCAATGTCCCTTGTGCTGCACTTATTTAATATTTACAAGGGGCATCACTCTTTTGAAAAAAGTTGATTGTCCACCTTTATAAAATTTGTCCTAGATATCACTGATATTAACCATTAGTAAAAGTTTTAGTAAAAATCTGGTAGAATTGTACCCGTGAAAGTGCTTGCATAATTCAATTAGGAGTCCTATAATAATATCTGTTACTTTTGTTGCTTTACTGTTTTCTATTGTAATTTTTTAAATAATATGTAAAGGGAATTTATTTTTTCATTAAAGGATCAATTGACAATTTCAGCCATGTTGACCATTTGAAGTTTATTATATACAACACAATTAACTCTGTATGATATCTCTTATCTATAAATAGCTTAAAAAAAATATCAAAGTGATGGAAATCACTCATGGAAAGATTGGAAGAGTAGTTTGAATAATTTCATATTAAGGTATGGTGGGGACAAAAGAACAATAAAGCATTATTAATGAAAATTCTTCTAGTTAATGTTACCAACTATCTTTGTAAGACATAAGATCTAGACCAACAGCTAAGAACTTTAAAAGTGTCAACAAAAATAATCTAAAAATGTTGTTTTGGAGCATTTTGTATGTTAAAACATAGGATACATGACATTGAAGATTAAAGTTGTAGAGTGCCTTTTGATCAATTTAAAAAGTATTTTTCAGGACAGGGCATTGAAAATGTACTTTTTCAATATAAACAAATAAAAAACTTTTTATATTGAAATGTGGATTTTTTCTTGATTGCAAAAATACATATTCACTTCTTATAAAAATTCAAATGACTAAAATAGACATAATGATTGATTGGGAATAAACCAATAAAAAATAGTTTGTTATAAATGTAATTAAAAGTTTTAAAATTTTAAAACTGTTTCAAGCATAATATTCATATTTTATTATATTTTTTTTTTTTAAGATCTTGTTAATGCTTTATTTATCATTTATCTTTCAGACATAGTTTACAGAATCACTTTATGTAATGTTGATCAAAGGTAATAATAGGCAATAAATAAATATATCTTCCTTATATATCAAACATCTAATATATACATTTGTGTATTAAATTATGAGGTCAAATATTCACTGATATTTGTATATATTAGGATGTTTATTGTAAGGTTTGTATAATTATGTAAGACTGAGGTTGATAAGTAATGATGTCAATTTGATTGACAGTTTAGGGATGGGGCATTGTAATGAAGGTGTAATACCACCATTGATTTTCCCCTATTAGTCTTTGTTAAATTTGCACTTTTCAAAAAAATGTGCAGAATTTATCCTTGTTTCAAATAAAGAAATATTTGGCATGAGTAAAGTTTTATCCTGTCCAGTTCTATAGAAAAAAAATCACATAACATTTCATTGCATATAAGAAAATAACCATCATTGGAAGTTAACCAATCAAATTTCTCCCCTTATTTTATCTGTGTACAAGGTTTAGTCACCATGTAACCTCAAGATTACAAAATTTTCTATAGAAATCCCAAATAAAAAATAATGGTGTTTTGAAATACCCAAGACACATGTTTATGACACAGAAATGGGTTTACTGCTATAAAATGTAGGATTAATTACCTACAACTGTCAAATTCAAGGGAATATTTTTTCTACCTACTTTCGTATACAACCAGATGTGACGTACCATGATTTGGTGGTACTACACCTTAAAGGTCCACCTTGTCCCTGATTGTTTGATGATAATGACAGTTGTCAATCATATAGTATTGTATCAATACTCAATTCCCTTATCAAAATGTTTAAAAAAAGCCTTCACTTCAACACACCTTAATGACATAATTCTTGAATGAACTGCTCCAATTATACCCATTTTTTCACAGTTTATATGTTTACTATGTGCACATACATGTGAACTATAGAGAACTATATTTCAGTGTGAATAAATTTAGTAATAGTATCTAACCTGTCGTGTTGTTAGGGAGGCCAGTGCCTAAGGAAAGATTTAGAACAAGTTCCAATCTTTCCAAAAATGCCTTCAATTATCTTTCATTGGCAACTACTCCTATCAAGGGTTCTTTGAAAATTTTAGCCATGTTCATTCATTTCAACATCTTATTAAATAAAACAAAAATGTTGTTTACTCTCTCTCTACCTGATATAGTTTTGAAATAAACACCAAAAATTGGTAAAATTATCCTCCAAGGGCAATAACTCATATAATGGTATAATGGGTCAATTGGCAATTTCTGCCATGTTGACTTATTTGAAGAATTTGTATTACAGAGCTTTTATAGCTTTTTATAATTTCACTCTTTTGTACATGGATATAGATTCTGCAAAAAATTCAAAATGGGTAAAAATCCTCTCTTCAAGGACAATAACTCCTCTGAAGGGTCAATTTTGATAATTTGACTGAATTAAGAATCTTGTGTTAATTATGCTGAACAGTTTTAAAAATATTTAAAGATATCCAATATCTACTATAGTTTCCACAAAAGATGAAAAAAAGAATAAACATCATCTTCTAAGGGAATAACTCTTTTAAAGACAGTTGATGATTTTGTTGTTTTTTTTAATCCTAGTTTTAAGAATCTAATAAAAAAAAATCATAAATAAAAAAAAAAATTGGTTGTTCTGAGACTTTTAAACCACACAATCAACTAAAATAGAATTCCATAATATAATTGTATTTTTACAGCATCACAACCAAAAGCATGAAAGTGCTAACCAGTGTTAACAATTCAATTATAATTTCATATACAGTCAACTCTCGTTATCTCAAAGTCAGCCGGACCAGATAATTATTTTGAGATACGGTACATGTTGTTCGACTCAAACAAAAACCAGAAGTTTGACAGACATGTCGTAAATCAATTACAGTGGTCAGAGATCGGAAATTTAATTACACGTGTATTGTCAGATGAACTCTTCAATCTATTTAATTCCCAGAGGTCATGTTTTGACATATTTGCATTAGTTCAAGATAAATAATGAATTTTGAATGTTTTTGTTAACCTTGGGACTGTAAATTTTGTTCCACTCAACCGAAATTTCGACTCATCAGGAGTCGAAATACATACATTTATATGGAACAAAGTTCGGGAGCACGTGATAACCTGGACTCATCCGAAATTTCGAGTCAACCAAGTTTGAGACAACAAGAGTTAACTGTAGTTTGGAACAGCAACTAGTATTGCACAGTTCAAAGGTCCTGAACAATATTTGTTTTAGCAAAGAATATTTTAAAAACCATAAAAAAAACACCAAAGAGAATGTACTCCTTGCAAAAAACAGTGTTTCACTTTTAAAGACCTTTGTAATTTTGTAGATACAAACCTTTATAAAGGATAGTACCTAACCATATTTTTTTTAAATTCTAATTTTTAATTTATTTGATTTTCTTTGTTTTAAGAATTCTAGTAGGGAACCTATATTACATTACATTTATTGTAGTAATAAAGCATTATTAAAGATGTTTCGGCCAATGGCCTTCTTCAGTTTCTTTATTTTTTCTTCTTAACTACATGGTAGACATTTTTCCTTTCACAATCATTAAGATGTTATAGATATTATTTGATTATGTTTTTTTGTAAACAATATTTTTTATTTTGACATAATCACATGAACATTCCAATATAGCAGTTTAATAGGGATTGGAAAACAAGTGAATTTTCACTTTTACAGTTTCCTCTGCCACTATATTGTATACTGACCGGTAATCCTTTTGGGCCTGGTTCTCCTGTCTCTCCTTTGAAGCCTAATCCAGGAAATCCTAGATCTCCCTCTTCACCCTAAAAAGAGAACATGATTATAAACATCATTTATTCATTTTTTTATGCAAATATTTTATACTTAAATTTAAATGACAATTTCTGTTTTAACTGAAGACTAGATGGTGTTATTCATTTATGATCTACAAGTTATTAAAATTATTTTTTCATTTTTTATAATGCAATGTTTGAGTTAAGTATGACATCCATTATCACTGAACTAGTACACATTTTTGTTAAGGGGCCAGCTAAAGAACGCTTCTG
The DNA here is from genome assembly GCF_963676685.1 of Mytilus edulis. Lineage (NCBI taxonomy): Eukaryota > Metazoa > Mollusca > Bivalvia > Mytilida > Mytilidae > Mytilus > Mytilus edulis. The sequence goes on along the minus strand of NC_092346.1, from coordinate 49,931,176 downwards.
GTTGCTTGATTCTCTCCCTGTATTGAAGACCCATTTGTGGCCTTCAGCTGTTTTCCACTCTTTGGTTGGGTTGTTGTCTCTGACATGTTCCCCAAATTTTATTTTAGTTCCATTACAATCATTCATAAATAAATTACCTTTGGACCCCTAAGACCGGATGGTCCTCTTGAACCTTGTAAACCAGGCAATCCATTGATACCATCACCTCCTCTTATACCCTGTATAACACAAAAAGATGGATTAAAATAGTCCAAAAGTCTGAGATAAATTACAGCTCGTCTCTCATTTACTTACCGGTCCTTGCTAAATGTTAATTTTCTCTGCCAAATATGTTATCTGTACAAAATAATTTGTAAAATAATTGATCCAAAAATTCAAATATAAAAAAAAATCAACAAGTGACAGATCAACACAATAGTTCATGAATGCAAATAGTGCTGGAGCATGTTGGGTTAATTATCAATGTTGGTACATGTAGGTCAAAAGTTAAAATTTCTTGATATTTGATATATGGATTATATATTCTGTTATAACCATTGACTTTAAAAATGATAAATGAAATAAATTAGAATTTCTGATGAAATAGAGATATTTTTCACTTTTTAATTCTGAAAGTATAATGCAAATGTTGAAAATAAAATAGCATACATACATTATATGCAAAAAAGTCGGTAAATCAACTATGACTAAAGGTGCAGTGATAAGTAGGCTCTGAGAAAATGCTTAGACTATCAATACAATGTATAAATCCGGTTTTGATTTCACTAGTAGTTTAATATGTTGTTTTTTTTCAGAATCTAAACAATTGTGGTTATTTATTGTTTGTTCCCCAAAATGAAAACAACTTAATACCATTGGTAGAATTTCTATTGTTTGGTTCGTTCTTAACCAATCAAAACGTTTCGGTGTACGCTTTTGAAAATAATACTCAAAATGCATTAGATTCTGAAATGACTAATTGAAAAAATGTTATGCTGTCCTACCTTAGTTCCATTACAGCCAGAAAAACCAGGTGGACCAACTATACCCTCTATTCCTTCAATACCCTGTAAACATCATAAAAGTTTATTCAATAGAAATCATATTATACAATTATGAAGTCAAACGATACTTTATATGTTAATCTTTTTCGGCTGAAGCAACTACAAATGCTGATCTTTTCTTGGCTGAAAGATGAATCACATTTTGTGTCTAAATTGTCAATATCTATTATTAAACTGATAATTTTAACATATTTTGGTATAACAGTTATCAATTTCCAATTTTACTTTTTAAAATACAGTTTTTCAAGCTTCTATATGTCATACAAGTAACACAAAATCAGAAGAAAAAAAATATATGATTTAACTGTTTCATTGTACTAAATTTAACATAATACAATAACATATGTGAATATTTTCATCCAGAATATAAAATCACAAATTTGTAAGCTCAATTTAAGAATAGTATCTTAAAATAGATGAATTGTTAAAATTTGAAGTGTTCATAAAAAAAAATGCCATAAGAGTACATGTATACTTACTGGGGTACCAGGTACACCTGGAAAACCTGGAGAACCAGCTCCACCCTGAAGCAAAGAAATAATGCAATGATTTAGAATAACATTCCAAGAAATCTGTAAGACTAGAACATATTATAAGTTCTATACACAATTATTTATAAAATAATAAAATAAATGTCCAACAATTATCAAATTTTCAATTATGGCTTATTCTTATACCTCTTTATTTTTAATGTTTTGTTTTTTTCTATTTTTTATTAAGAGGTAACAATTCTATCAAACATTATAAATGTAAAGATTAATTAATTTTACTCTGGTCTTTTAAGAAAAATACAAAGTATATGATACCAACCCTAATTCCTTGATTACCCTGGCCTCCAAATTCTCCTCTATCACCAAAAAATCCGACTTGTCCATCTCGACCCATTGGGCCCAAAAATCCAGGCAATCCTCTAGGTCCCCTCAAGCCTGACAAACCTCCAACACCCTGTAAAATAACAAAGTATTTACTATAATCAAAGAAAAACATATCATATCTGCAAACAATTAACAAATCTAAAAAAATCTCCATATATTTCTGATTCATAGAATATTTGTTAAAGATGTTCATTCACTTTTCTATTTTTCCCAATCATTCTTACTTAATTCAAAGAGCTGAAGTGCTGGAAGGGCAGTTGCTACATTAAATTGTTAATCAATGTTTTTGTGACTTTTTTAAAATTTCTGTTTATGTTGTGAATGGTTGTGGGTGTTCCTTTAATCAGGAAATACAAAAGAGTTTTATTTTTCATCTGCAAGATCTACTATTTATGAAATAAATGTAGAAAAATAAGTTTTTAAATAAAAGTTCAATTAAAAATCTTTTGCTGAAAAGGAATTTTGACTGCATAATTAGTCAAGTAAATAAATGTATAATAAATTATCTGATTTATCTCCCTTGAAGAATTAAAAATTAAGTTATCTCCCTTATTGTATAAAATAACTTATCTGTCTAGTTGAATTAACCCGAATAATTCAGTCTTAATATTCCGCTGATCTACGAAGGCTACATTAACGCCTGAACGTCTTCCTCAATCAAGATCCTCAACCGGAATTTTCAATATGGGAATTTTGATTTAAGAAGGAGGAGTTCCGGATGTTAATTGATGTTAAATGATGTAAACTGATGTTAATTGATGTTAATTAATTATTATCGGATTTGTGTTAATTGAACACACGTGTTAGGTAAGACAATTACAAGAGAGTTGCGCAGACTCATTATCCTCATCGCCGCTGATTGGCTCTCTCTCACAGAGAGCAGGCGACGCGGCCAATGATCACAAGGAGTTCAAGCCCTTGTGTGGGAGAAAATCGGACACGGAAAGGGCTTGAATTATTCGAGTTATAGTTGAATCAAAAATCAAACTAAGATTTTTTTATTTGAAACAGAAACTATAAATAATGATTATGAAAATGAACTCTTTTTATAACTTTTCTAATCAGATTTTATGTTAACAACAAAAAAATGCAGATGAACATGACAATAGTTTCTGTTCAAAGGTCATCCTTGAAGTCTTTAATGTTAAATAAGCTTTTTATTTTTCGTAGTGATAATTCTTTTTTATAAACTGCCATCATAATCTTAAGTTATTCAATAAAGAAAAATTACTTCCAGAATTTCAGTATATTTCATATTTTAAGTAGCAGATATTGTCGAACCAGGATAGCAATGTTTCAAACATAAAAATTCCAAATAACCTTCAGATTCAGGAGAATATTTACAATCCCATTAAATTTCTGGTATGAATCAGGCTAGCTAGTAAAGTTGGGTTATAATACATAATATTATTATAAAATAATCGTCTTCATAAATTTGACTTTGAATACATTACATCTGGTCCAAGGACACAGTAATTTGTTGTCTAGGAATTCAGTCCCTAGTGTGATCAGTGTATAACTTGGATTTTAATTTGATACACTTTCCCAATTTATTTCTTGATATTTAATGCATGAAATATTAAGTAGGGGGATGAAATTACATCTTTTAAAAAAAGTGGGGTGCAGAATCTTTATGTTAAGCAGTGATTTGGTCCAGTTCAAAAAGGTCAAATTTTTATTATGTCTGAAGCTGTCAAACTGAATTCTAGACCCCCTTTAAACAGAATTGTCAATATTTTGAGTTAGAGCTAGTAGAAGTTTCTATAATTTTGATATTATTTGTCCCATACAGTACACTATACTGTAAAAATCTTTTTGAGCTAGAGCAGATGTGATTTTTTTCATTTAAATTTATTGTCTAAAAGAAATGCACTACGAAATAACTGTGTTCTCAGGCCATCTGGATGAATAATAATCAAGTATATTTTCATGAAAAATCAAAATGTAACCATTACCCTGACTCCCTTCTGTCCAGCACACGTACATGTTGTCTGGTGACATCCTTTACACACCTGTAAGTAGAATAACCATGTGTAAGTGTATGATATAACTATATAAAGGAAAGCTTTGATTAATTGATTCAGGATAAATGTCTGATGGCAAATATTTCAATATTAAGTTTCTGGTGGCAAATATTTCAATATAAAGTTAACTGTTTGTACCATATAAAAGAGAGACGAAAGATACCAGAGGGACTGTCAACCTGATAGATCGAAAATAAACTGACTACACTATGGCTAAATAAATATACCTGCTTTGGACAATTTACAATACTGATTACTTACATGTATTTTTATTAAATGTGCTTGATCACAATATATAACCAGATCTTGCTCTTATCTCCTTAATTCTATGTGTGGAAAAGAAGCAGCAAATAAAAGATCTAAAATGTTTCGATTGAACCCATACACATCAAAACTGCAGATAACTTAGCTGTGTACAGACAAATAGGTACAGGTCAAACTAGCCAGAAATACAATGTACATTCTAGATGCTTTTTCAGAGCAACTTATAATAAAAGAGAGATATTGGCTATGTCAATAAGACAGCAACCTACCAAAAGAAGTAACCAAAATGAATTTTGAGGGCAACATAGGCCCTTAACAATAGAAAGGTGTACACAATTATACAATATATGATTCTAAATTCTCCAGTCCAGTCCACTCTAAAGTTGTGAACAAAAGATTTACCGTATGGCATTTAATGGATGAGAAAATAAAAGGGATGCAAGATAATTTGCCAATGACACCAAATGACAACGAAGTTAGCAATTTGTGAAGCAGAAGGTGAAGGTCAAATAAACCTATTTCTTGTTCAACACAATAGAACTCCATATTTGATAGATTTTTGCAACAACAAAAAAATGACTTGAGCATAAATAAAGTTAGTATCAGAGAAACAGATTCAAATTCAGACTAGACTACATGTACAATGTAGCATGAAATATACATGTGTAGGTCAGTGTGACCTTCTTTTTGTTGGAGGTTACTAATTTCCTGTATCTTCATACAAAAAGTCAACTTTTACTCAAATCTCAGAACCAATTTCTAACTACAATTAACCATATTCTCTTAACATATAACCACACAATAAATCGTTAAGCCTACAGGTGGCTCAAGTGGCAATTTTGAATTATGCTAACAAAATTGTACAATTTCAATTACACAAAACCTATGGCACTGGTGCAGTTATTAGTCTTGTATATTTTTTAAATTTCGTTTGGTTTATATGTTTTGGTGTTTATTGAGTCATCCATTTTTCTCTGAACTAGTGCACATTTTTGTTAAAGGACTACGGGTGCTGAAATTTTCTCAATGTGTTGAAAACTTTTTGGTGGCCTTGGACTGTTTTCTGTTCTTTGGTTCCAGTTGTTGTCTCTTTGACACATTCCAGATTTCTATTCTTAATTTCAAGTTAAAATTGAATGCCTGTCTAAAATTTGTTTAAAAAAAAAATGTACAAAATAGTAAAGTGGGGCAACACAGCTGTGTACTTTATTTAATTTGTATGTATGATCTACCAGGGCAGCACATATAAACTACAGTTAGTAACTTAATGTAGGGAATATCCATTTAACTTCAAAAGGGGGAGGGGTATTTTTTTCCTTTGACGCCAAAAAAATATTGTGGTCAAACAGATGACAAAAAAAAATTTCTGAATCAAGATTTTTCCCAGAGGACCTCTAGCAATAAGAAAAAGATACATGCCAGATCCCCCTAAAAGAGTAAAAAAAAAAAAACAGAAAAACTGTTAAAAAGTTCCCTCTTTCAATTTCATTTTGTATTTTCAATAAGACAAAATAAAATTGCCAAAAAAAGGGGGATAGCAAATATTTTATTTTACAACTATTGAAAGATAGGAGGCAGGCCCCCTTTTCCCCCAATATAGAGCTTTTTAGCACTCCTACTACAGAAATTCATTTAAGCAAGAGTTCCTGAGAATTCAGAGGGACAAACATTGATGAATATCCAACCATGATAAAACATAAACGATCTTATATCATGAATACTAATTTAGCCTTTGTATTTTACATTTTGCTCTTTTATGAGTTTTGTAAATTAATAAAAATGTTAATTTCTAGTTAACAATTATGCATGTAAGGTTGTTCCTTTGAATAATCTTGCTTTTTTTGTATTTCTGTTATGTAAACTTTCATGTTATTTATGATAGATATAGGAAGATGTGGTGTGAGTGCCAATGAGACAACTCTCCATACAAATAACAATTTAAAAAGTAAACCATTATAGGTTAAAGTACGGCCTTCAACACGGAGCCTTAGCTCACACCGAACAACCAAGGCCGTAACTAGGCATCTTATTTTAGTGAGGCTAAATAATTGAGCCGAGCGAAGCGAGGCGAAATTTTTTTCTGGAGGGTATGAAATGAATGGTGCAAAATCCTGCATTCTAGGCATTTTCAGAGAGTTTGATAATGTTTTGAATTTGGACACTTTTTATATAAATTTTTCATATTTTAAGACTTTTAATTACTAACACCTAATTTTTAACAACTTTATTTAAATTTATATGTAAGATAATCATCCAAATATCACTGATTTGAGTCTGCTGCTAGAACATAGAACAAACATCGATTCAGTAGAGTTTGCCAAATTTTTCTATGGCCGGTTCAGTCAAATCGTTTCAGAATCATAATTTGGTCTGCTGATATCCTTATCGCGATGAACATGGAGCATGACAAGACCGCACAATCTCTTGCCACTCATGCATGCTTTTTTCCAAGTTTTCAGTCGTTTCAGGGCAGTCTGTGTTTCTAAAGGTAGCACATTATCATCAACACAATGATCAATTGTCTTCTTCCAATTCCTTCTCCATCAGCACTTCGGTAGCAGCATCGGTAGTAACAGTTTTGTTTGCAAAATGGAATTAAGTTTTCCTGTAAGCACCATCATACAGTCGCAGTTACAAAATATTAAACTCGTTTTTATGTTGGCAAAGAGTAGACAAACTAGGAATAGAATGAGATAAGATACATATATATGATTCTATCTAGTATAGAGTAAGTATATGATATGGGTACAGGGGAATTGGAATAGAGTTTTTGACGTTTACATGTAGTTCCGTAATTTCAAATTATTTCTGGAAATAGTTGGTGGTATTTTAGTTCCAGAATCTATAAATTTAGGGGTTAGGGGTTGGGGGTGCCCGATTCCGAAACCCCGAATATAAAGAAACGAAATTCCGTAGTCCCGAATAAGTAAAGACAAAATCCTGTGTTAAAGGTTCTACCATTCCTCAATAATATCAAATTGGAACATGGAATATTCTTCCAATTTTTAAGGTTAAAGAAACATCATCATGGATAAAAGCTAATCCATGCATTCATGTTTCATATTATTTATATTTCATTTATCTGTAAAGAGAAAGATTAAAGTTCGTGAAATGAATACGCAGACAGGATTGCTCCCTTCCGAAGACCAGTACTTGATTTGTCAGTCTACTTATCCTAATGAAGTTATATACAATACTCAGACTCTGTTCACAAAAAACTAGTTTACTAGAATTATTCCTTCTTTACCTTCAGTGTCGCTTTTCCTTTATCTGCAAGAGCGTATTTTTAATTAGAGATCCAGGATGATTATCGTTACTAGGTTAATGTAATCGAGAAACATCACCCGTTGAGATGCCGAGTTATATCCAGGAAGAATAGTTTAAAAGGAAGGATGACAAGTTATGGAAATTAATGTTGAGACAGAACAACAAATGACTATTATATTTATAGATATATGTATAAAAAAAAATCAGTGTCGAAATTTTAGTGAGGCAATTGCCTCACTTGCCTCAAGGGTAGTTACGGCCTTGACAACAAGCTATAAAGGGCCCCAAAATTACTAGTGTAAAACCATTCAAACGGGAAAACCAACGGTCTAATCTATATTAACAAAACGAGAAACGAGAAACACGTATATATTACATAAACAAACGACAACTACTGTACATCAGATTCCTGACTTAGGACAGGTGCAAACATTTGCAGCGGGATTAAACGTTTTAATGGATCCAAACCTTCTCCCTTTTTCTGAAACAATAGCATAACATCACAACAAAGAAAAACATACGATAAAATATCAATTGGCAGACTTAACTCAATCAAAAAACGTATGATTAAACAATGAAGTCCATTTGACTGGATTCACACTTTTTCTCTTAGAAACCAATGTACGTCACAAAATGTGACATTTAAGATGGACCTTAATTCGTTCTTTTATTATTAAAGGCACAGACTTCGGTATTGCTATAATAGTGTTCGCGATCCCGTTTACAAATAAGAAACAGACTATACTTACAGCTCCTAAAGAGATGTCTACAATCAGCGTGAAAACTAAGAGACCAAATAAAAATGTCCGTCCGTTCATTTCTAAAATAATTATCCTAGTTCTCCACAAACATTCAACAGCGGAAAAATCCTAAAATCCGCACCACAGATCTTAAATTTTCTTTTTAACTTTTCCGTGGTAGCAGACTACATTTCCACCATTTTCTATCGTGTAAAAATGCAAATGTATTAAAGCGCAGTCAGTTTCCTCAACTCCTACGCCCTTGCGCGCATGAAATAACAGCTAAAACTTTTTTCTTACAGTTCTCAAACATACACTTTTTAACGGAAATTCCTAATCTAATATAATGCACTTGTCGGGATAAAATCAAAAAGTACTAGATAAAACGTTCATGACAAATCCCACTTTCTGTACTCAAGAACTTTTTCCTATGTCGGATGTTTGTCATAAACGCAAAATTCTTCATGAATTACATACACTCTCGGCATCTGTCAATCATATGCAAATCAGTGTTGATAAGATAATAAGTCTTTGTATTAAGTTACAAATAGATAAAAATTAACAAATACAAGGCTCTTTTCTGTTTCTTATGTAACAACATAGATAAAGCTGGACACTTTCAGTAAAAGAAAAATCTCCAAAATACGCGAAACAAATATTTTGGAAATTAATATTTGGATACAACAGACAGGAAAGTTTATTTCATTTACATGTTCAGAACACGTGGATTAAAAAGAAACAATCAAGTGTCGCTTTTTCATAGAAATTATTAATTGGGAAGGGATAATATTATTTTATTGTTGTACTAAAATGTGTGACTTTGATATAAAATGTGTAACGCAAGGTCCAGTTAAAACTTATTAACTTTTGCCTGTTTAACATTTTGCGCGACCAACAAATTACAAGCGCCGCCCACCGCTTCCAAATCGGTAAACTGCAGTGGCACTATCTTCAGCCGAATTACACAGAAAGAACGGAGATCACCGTACTCTGAAAGCGGCTAGCTTTTTAATGCTTTCTTGAAAAAACAAACTTATTCTTGAAGTGGAAAGTGAAATTTGGCTGAGATTTATCTCAGCGGATTGGAAGCGGCAGATCTGGCCGTCTGAGGACATTTTAGGAGTTTCCAGAGGAGACACACAAATATTAGCGGTCTGATTCCGTATACTTCTACCGTAGTTCTTTCCATTGTTAAATTTAAGCCATGAATGAATGGTAAGTGCTTTCTATATTATTATTACAATTTTTGTTTGTAACTCATATTTGAAATTTCAATAAAAAATATTATTTAAAGATTTTGCGGGTGGTATTGCATTTCTTTGGGCGACCTATAGTCTGTTTCAATAAGTTAAATGCAATAATGGCGGGCGACTACTGTAAACTCCATGGATACTTATACATCAATACGAGAAGATGAAATAACGAAACAAAACCATTTCTTAATTTGCTTTGATACATTGCCTTTTTATTTTAATATATCTATGATACAAAGAAGTTATTGCAGATTCCTCGAACTATAAGTTTCTTTGAATTTTTTTTAGGGAATATACAACCATTTCTTGGTTTTTCATTTAGATATTCCTTGCGGCTATCAAATATTTCATTTTAACATTGTAATAATTTTTGAATGTCATGATTTTTAGGCTTTTGAAGATTGCCTGTCTGATATCATTATGTAGTTATCACGCCGTGTTAGCTGTAAGTATATGTTATTAATCTTATATAATCTGCTATTAATGTTGGGATATCAGTAATCCCTTTTACCATGTTCACTCTTATCATTATACAGCTGTGGTATACTGACCCGTGTATATGTTTGCAATTGACCGAGTTTATTGACCATCGGTATCACATTAACAACTGTCAGATAATGATAAAGTTTTACACAAAACTGAAAGGAAATGGTTGCAAAAGTTCTTATTTCTCGCCACAAAGACTTATAAAGAGCCTGTATGATATTTTTTCCCCATTTCGACACAATGAGTTACTTAATGATCTTGTTCAAATATCAGACATATTAAATATGTCTTTGAGAAAACAAATGATAAAAGCTATAAATTGACTTGTTTGGAGCTTCTTATATCTTTTATTACACGCTGTGCTGAAAGAATCCTACCAAGTCCTGATATAACTAACCCTTAATAGAAATAGGATTAAGGTATATATATTTTGAAGCTCGACACGAATTTCTCAAAAGGAGTATCGGCAGATACCCATTATACATGGCTTTCAAATACTGATATGAATTACGTCACCATATCCCCAAACTGATCTGCGTTCACGGTGAAAAATATCATTGTAGTGGCTATAAAGCAGATAATTGAGACAAGGGCACCCTTTACTATCTCTTTCATGTTTCATAGTTCCACTTTTTCATCATTTCATATGTTCTTGCTCTAACCCATACAGTCAAGGCATATTGCAGTAACTGGTTTATTATATATATACGCTCTGTTCATCTATACTATTAGAGGGCACATAATACCAAAAGATGTTGCAAAATTGTCTTGATAGCAGCAAGAACACATGAAATACTAGAAATGGAAGATAAATTGAACTATTAAAGAGAGCATTTATCAAAAAGAATCTTAAAAAACACGAGGGGTGCATGCAACAGGTGCCTGTTGGTTGTCATGCATATATATACAAATACAAATTTTTGATTCCAAGTAATTTCTGCAGATGAGTCACAGTGACACTATCAAGTGTACAATGTAATTAAGTTATATTCAGAGACATATGTCTAAAGTATATAACTTGAGATATATTATTCCATGCAATAAGCTGTACGTTAAACTTGTCTGCAGTAGTAACTAGTAGGGATTTATTGGTGTCTTCTGCAGATTTATAAATTAGCAATACATTTTTCTGGTGCCATAGTCAATCTCCAATATGAGTTTTTAGTTTTAATTGAGTGAGCACCCACTTTTGATAGTTTATATATTTAGATTGTTAGTTTGATATATAAATATATGTATTGTTATGTAACTGTTTCCAATTGTATTATTGGTTTGCGTGTTCTGTGGTCCTTTTTGGTAAACAAAAATATCCCAAATTCTTTTTATACACGAACATATGAGAAAATATAAAAAAACTTTTTGATAACTGAGTACAACAAAATCATGATCCTTGTAGGTTTATGAAGAAGAATATCTACAGCAGTTCTCCTACGCTTTCTAAACGAGTTTGCATAGTAAATACACATAAATCTATCACTCATATATAATTTATCCACATAAGTATATAAAATACAATGGTCGATTAATATAAATTGTTTTACACTAGAAATATTTCAATAAAATAAGAAGCGTTTTATTAATTACATGCATGAAATAGTGTGAAATTATTTATGTTTGGCTGAGAACAGGAAATCTCCACAGGATATTGACACTAGAGAGAAACAGCTGTGGTAAGCCTGAAGCACTTTGTGGGGCGTCTAGACCGTCTTAGTCAGCATCTTGCTATGTTAAGATTCTCAACCACTGTCCATTCATAAATTATACATGTATAATTAACACATTCATAAAACTGAATAAACAAAGAGCCATGTCACGTTCCGTTCAAGATGCACTGACATAATTTGTTGATTAAAAGGGAGGGGGGGGGGACATTTTTACGGAGGGGAAGGGGGTCTGTTCACATGCTCTAGTACAGTAAAATTCACACCGTGGAAAATAAGATAAAATTAACTTAATTTTTAATGTATTACTATAAAAAAGATGTGGTATGATTGTCAATAAGACAACTCTCTACAAAAGACCAAATTACACATAAATTAACAACTATAGGTCACCATACAGCCTTCAACAATAAGCAAAGCCCATAACGTAGTCAGCTATAAAAGGCCCGAAATGACAAATGTAAAACAATTCAAACGAGAAAATTAACATTCTGTAAGCATATTACCGACACTTGTCTCTGAAAAAATACCGATATAATACCTTCATGTGTGTATCAAGGTATAGAAGGTGTTTTCTGACATTTATAATTAAGTGCCTCTGTAACTTTGATCAAACACACTTAGCATTGGTTGGTACATTTTCGCATAGAAGTTTTCTTGTAAAATTATTTATTTATTGCAATCAGTTTTAGAGAACCGTACTTATCAGCTATAGAAGTAACATGAGAAAAGTTTATCATCACTGATATATATCACAAACACACACATCAATCTTTTTCCTCCAAAAGTCAGTTAAAACGGCATTTCAAACATTAGCAATATTCCCAAGAAAATATCGTAAACATTTTGTTATCGTTATATCAATTATATAAGATCATATAACTATGAATTTTTGATAATATAAACCTAATTAAACTTCGATGTGAAGGGCATTGTCCTGGTTTTACGGTGGCACTATTCCAAATAGAACACCCCTTTTCCTTCATGCATTTAAACACAAAATACGGCAAATATTTACCGAAAGAAATTATGCAGACTTTGCAAAAAATACAAAATTCAGAACAAGCATCTACACTAGCTTAGTGACCTGAATGACCAATCGGTCACAGCAGTGACACACTCAATTTTCTCTAAAACATACTAACTGTAGCTTTGTATTACCATTGTAGTGGCATCTTCTCAAGCCAAGGGTTCAATCCTGTCACCATCATGATGATCTCTCAGAGAGGAGGTAGATATAGGAGAGAAGGTGACTGGATCGTAACCCTTGGCCAGAAAAGATGCCTTAACAAAGGCAGAACGGTAAAAGCTAGTGTAAAATATCACTGACCAGGTAACCTGCAAAGGTACACTAAGGAGGCCCCTCATGGGGGGGGGGGGGGTCCTAGTAATCACATAATCACCATTTTTTTGCCAATATAATCACATAATCAATAAATATTTGCTTATCTTTAGTAATCAAATAATCATAAACTAAAAATACAGTCCTAGGTAATCAAATAATCATGAAATATTTGGCTTAATAATCAAATAATCATTAAAAAAACGGCCAAGTAATCACATAATCAAAAACCCCATGAGGGCCCTCACTAAGACAAAGACATATAATACATATTTTACAAAGCTGAGGTATATTTCCTTATATTATCCAAATTTTTGGTTGTGCAAAATGAACATAAATATTTGTCAAGTACTGGCTGATGTACTTATTACTATATATGTACTCTAACAAGTGTTTTTGCTATTTTGGTACTTATACATTTAATCTGATTCATACTTTCTCTAAACTTTGTATATAGAACAAGAGCAGAGGCATGTGTTCACTTTTTTATTATTCTAATAATCTGCTAAAAATGCAAACAATGTCTGCTATAAGTTTTTTTTTATATTGTGTCTTTGAATTGATCTTGCTTTAGTTTCATGGAAACTTGAATGTATGCATACAACTATTAAGCTAAGGACTAGGAAAGAGAAAGACTAAATTACTGCTATAACTTTATTAAAGGCTTACTAAGCTGAGTTAGTGTTGTGTGGGAGGAAATGGGGGATAGGGTCCTTGTATTTGTGTGTGGCCTTCTATCCCTAAATACTCAGATTATAAGACTAACTAAAAAATATTTCTTTGAAAATAATACTCATTGAAACAGACAATTTTCCATGAGTTTATGAAAGTTTGTGTATGTAATTTTTGCTAAACAGTTCAACAAAAGAAAACGAATTCTACTTTCAAAGTAAATTAGCTCTCTAAATGGTGTAAAAACAGCCAAATAAATGTGTAACATGTGTAACCAAGATAGACAAATGGAGACCTTCAAACAGTAAGATATTTTTTTTCTTAACCAGACTTGACTAATTAATGGTCAAAAAGTGTATTCAATTCAAGCAATGCAAATACATAACAAAATGACCTTTTGGGGTAATTAGTTGGCTGTTCGCTTAGTTAAAACTACCACAACATACTTTGTTTCTAATTAGTTGGCTGTTGAATTAGTTAAAACTACCACAACTTGGTTTTTACCAGTTTTTAATTTTGTCATTTCCTGCGTGGGCTGATTATGCAATATTTCAAAAATGCCTTGGTGTAAAATCAATTAATATCTAAATGGTATAATTTCCTGGGAACTAAAAACTGTACTGATGATGTGGTTTTATTTTTCCTCCTACACTTTAAGTTCCCTGCCTTCTTTCAAAGTTGGAGTTTGAAAGCTCTGACATATGATGTTGATTTCAACCAGTCAGTTCAAAAAGAATTTTATAGCTTTGTAAATAGCATGAAATCAACATGATCCTTAATGCTGAACATCCAAACAACTCCTTCTGACAGGTTCTACAGACATGAGTTAATTAAGACAGAGGAGGGCTGGTTAGGCCACCTCAATGCATTATTGGTGTGTTTGTTTGTTCAATCTCACAAAGAAGATGTCAAAATTAACATAAGCATTCCTGTGGGTAACATTTCATGTGCTGGTCTCTTACTTATCAAATATCTTACTTGCCAATTATTTCATTTTATTACTTCTAGAGTTGCCTATGGCAATTTTGCTAGGACACATTGATATGATTTTCTGTTTAATTTTTTTTTTTTTTTAGAAATAATAATCTTTATTGCAAACAATATATATAAACAAATGAAACATGTTTGTTACAAACTAAAACAAAAAAAACCTAACATACACTCATACATATGTATATTATATGTTATTCAGGTCTCAGACAGGGTATATACCAGTGGCAAACCCAGGGGAGGGTTCCAGGAGTTGGACCCCCCTGTTTTAATGGGGACATATAGTTGTACCCCCCCCCCACCCCCCTTTGTCCTGGGTTTGGAACCCCCCTTTTTAAAATGGCTGGATCCGCCCCTGTATACTGTGACATACGATACAGTTTTGATCCCGTATTTACATTTTGATAAAAATTTCCATATAGACTATTTTTTACCCAATTAAATCAAATATGTAATAAAAAATATACCTTCATGTGCTACTTTTTGAGTAAAATGAGGTCGAAATTTTTTATATTTAATGCACTTTGCAGAATATATATTAAAGATATTTTTAACAAATATGCACTTTGGTAGGTTTCCAATACATATCATAAT
Organism: Mytilus edulis; assembly: GCF_963676685.1. NCBI lineage: Eukaryota > Metazoa > Mollusca > Bivalvia > Mytilida > Mytilidae > Mytilus > Mytilus edulis. The sequence continues at coordinate 49,915,965 of NC_092346.1, read as the reverse complement.
GAAATGCTTTCAATATGTGGTATTAATCTCTAGAAGTTTAGCTAATTTGACATAGTACATGACAAAGCTAGTTTTAGACACTATATGATGTTTTTCAAAATTTAACTTTTGTCAGTGGTGCCAAATATTAATCAACTGCACAATAAATACCAGATGGTTGACGGCATATATTTTAATTAACAATAAGAAGATTGAATATCCATTACTATCTAACATAACAAAAAAAAGCAAAACACTATAATAAGCTATGTCAAAACACAGGCACTTGTCCCCAAAAATGTCTTTTATACTATACACCTAAATGTATATATAGGAAAACAAATAATTTTAAGAAACGTGTACCTGTTAGACAAAAGCATGATGTTAGGTACCATTAGTTCCCTGTGCAATCTAAATATTCTTACAGTGTAAACTATTGTGAACTAACACAATGAATTTGTGAAATAAAATATGGGTGTCAATTGTTATTTTCTTGTTATTTTATTTCCAATAACATCCAGCCAAATTATCTCCCCTGGATTGAATTTTAACACATGAGTTATATCCCCTTGAAAAGTTGTTATTCCTAAAGAAGTCAATAGTTGCAGAAATTTATTAAACATTTCCTTAATAGTTAGAAACAGAATGTATTAGGCAAGAGCATTTCAAACAAAGTAATAAATTCTATGAGTTTTGTCTCAATACTAAAATAAGTAGCAAGGTACAGTCCCACTATTGATAAAATGTAAAAGAATTCCAAGAGAAAACCGACATCCTGATTTATTCACAAAACATTGAACATAAGAACAAACTATAAAAATCAGTTGAAAAAGGATTGAGTCGTCAGATAGACACATGCACTAAAAAATAAACAATTTTCCCCCCAAAAAAAGGCAATATGTACTGATTTAAGAGTTTTCACATCTACAGAAAGCTAGTTCAGGGTAATTTACAATTAATAAGTAAAAGAATTAATGTTTCAATGAATTATTATTACAAGGAACTAAACTGCTTTGGCCTTCATTATCAAAGAATCATAGATATGACAGTGATTGTGTTGCTTTGGCCTTTATTATTAAAGAATCATAGATATAACCATGATTATGTTGCTTTGGCCTTAATTATTAAAGAATCAAAGATATGACATCATAGTATTTATGAAGCAGATCAGACAGAAAGTGTCTGTTTCTACAGTGACTCACAAACCTGTGGAAAATTGTCAGCAACTTTATCTGTTCTTACATCTACATGACTACTGCCAAACTACAACAGAAAACATTAGGATATGTCATACTGATTATTTGTTTCTCATGCCCACTAAGATTTATCTGATGGAATATAAGTAGTTTGAATGGGCAAGATAGAAAATAGGATCTTCTGTAGTTAATTTAATGATTTGTGAAATAAGCAAGACCTTACTTTGACCTATAATGGTTTACTTTTACAAATTGTGACTTGGATGGAGAGTTGTCTCATTGGCACTCATACCACATCTTATTTTAACTAAGAATTTCTTAGTGAAAAGTCCTTTTGAATTTTCTTCTAATTTTTTTATCTACTTGATTCTTGATGTAAAGATTAAAGACCCCTGTAATATATGAATTATTACCTTCCCCAAACTGAGTTAGCTGTGTCTTTTCCTTAGACATGACTTATTTTCTGGAAAAAAAAGAAAATTTTGTGATATTTTTTTGTTACTTTATAATTAACAAATACATAAGAGTGTGAAAGAGAATATTGTTACCCCAAAAAAACATGGTCAAGGCAAATCAATATATTTTTGAGAGGTAATATATTTCTTGAATACCTTATATGAAAAATCCTAATTCAGGCGGCATGTTTCAGTAGAATGGAAGGGTAAAAGTACTAGTTACGCCTCCAAATGAATAGCCCGGGTTGTTTTTCCATTTGTTGCATTTAAAAAAACGTGATTTGGGACAATGGAATTGTTTGAGTTAAGTGCATTCTTTTTCCTAGCTAGAAACGACAACAACAAAAAACTTGACAGTTTTCTTGATTTCCTTTATACTCTCATTGTTTCTCTCTTTTATTCACATTATTTCGTGTACTTTCCAAGGAAGAAGGCTGAATCATATTTGATAGTGTTTTAAAAACATTTTAAAGTGCTTATCTTTGTACAGTTATTGTTTAAATGAATGTACGAGTCACTTTGTTCTCAAGTGCAAATCACTGAACTTAAATTAATTGGAATGAAAGAAAACTGCTTTAATCATGACATCATTACCACATTTTCTTAAATCTTTATTATGAAATCATTAGCAATAGGTTAGTTCAAAATGAATTCAGCTGACTCAACAATTTTGTACTTCACGACTGACTAGCATTAAGATCAGCAATCATAATTCCTACAAAATATTAATAATATAAAGTATTAAGGAAGAAGTCATTTTGGATAGCCTACATTTTTGCTAGATACATAATGAATCATCTAATTAAAAGATAGGTGCTCTTTATCCAACTCCTGTCAACTTCAGTTAAATCTAATTTATATATATAGATCACGAGTAGAAAGAAAGTATTATTCATGGTGTTTTATTCTTCTGAACAATGACTTTGTCCACACTTAGTAACCCTTCTTACATACCAGTACAATAAATAACATACATTTTGTATGCATGCATCAAAGATGACAGACCACATCTTGCACCTGCTAAGAGCAGAATATTTTTGCAAAGGTGAATTGCAAGCTTAAAAATCAGTATAATGTGGGTTCATTGCCCAGTGGTTAAGAATCAAGATCCCTAGCTACAGTGCTTCGATCCTAACTGAGGTTGCTTGAAATTTCAGCAAATCACCAGGGTAATTCCGAATTTCTCCCCTCCCTAACACATCTCTGTTACCCAGACCTGAGATTAAACTAGCATTGGTACTTTAAGGGCCTTGTTGACTTAGAGATCAATCTGCAAATATCTCATGACGTTTTTTTGGTTTTTTTTGTTGTTTTTGTTTGTTTACCTTGTATAAAGGAAAAATGTTCATTTTCTTTATGAAAATAAAAGAAATTAGAATGATTTTGATGTATCATGTTAAATTCTTTCAAAAAAAAATTACAACCAATAATAATTTGAGGCCTCTGATGAATCAGGATAAAATCTTAACCAAATTGATGCTATAAAAATTTAGCAACGGCAAGTAATCTTCAGTATTCTGAAGCTTTGTTCTACAACCAAAGAAGAAGAAGAGCAGAAAACACACAGTTTGCTGCCTGACAGTAAAGGGCTATCTTACCCTCTTATATAATAGTCATAATATGAAGTGTAAAGAGTCCACTGTTCACTCCCAGCTTTCAAGGGTGATTTGAACACCTGAAGAACTTATATACATGTACATATGAAGTCTGTCTAAAACAAATAAAAAAAAATTGTGTCTCTTTTAATACCGTTCTAGAGTTACAAATGGAAAAAAATGCTTTGTAGGAAATATGGTTGTTTATATAGAGAATCCCTAAAGCATGACTGGAGCGCTTCCTCTTAAGGCAGTCAGTTGGCCTAGGCCTTCCCTTATAAAAATTTCTGGACCCACAATGACTACATTATTCAACCGATGGAGGGTATTCAATTAATTTCAAATGCAAGTCTTTCATTAGATATATCTCCAAAGTAGTTTTTATGAAAGTGATAAGTAGAGTCATATATTTTGTGTGTCAGTGAGTCTCATCTTTAGCCATTAACACTTTCTTCTTTTTCCTAGTATGGGAAATACTCTGGCAGATGCAGATGTAGAGGGTTTTTCAGAGGACCTGCCCCCTCCCACTTTTTCTGGGAAAAATTTGGTTGATTATATAGGGAATCACTAAAGAATGACTGGATTGGGCCCCCTCTTAGGCAGTCAGTGGGCCCCCAGGCCCACAGTCACTTAAGAACATTTCTGGATCTGCCACTGTCTGGTACAGTGCGGGAGTGTAGCATATCATGGAACTGTAGCGCTATGTACATACAAATGGAGGTCGAAGATTGTGATATGAATAAAATAAAATATTTGGCATAGTTCAATTTATACAATCTAAAATAACATTGATTCTAGGAGTTGCACCCCTCCCCCTTTTTCTTTCTTTTTTTATCACACGTACTATATATCTATAAATGTCTAGTTACACTATTATAAACAAAATATAGGTGCATTTTACATGATACACAATATCAATGACATTGATAAGAAAGTATTAAAGAACATTTCTTCTGAAAACGAACCCAACAGCAGCAACAGGTACTAAATTATGTCTTACAATCCCAAGCAACATAAAGTTAACATCAGAATGATAAATGATCAAAATGCTTTGATAACAAATGATAAGAAAATAAATTCCTCTGAAACATAATAATATTTTTTATTACAGATAAAATTTTACGTAATTTCTGAAGTAAAAACACATTTTGTCACTACACAACAATGTAGCTTTAATGCGAAACTTAAATACTGAATTTAGATATTCAGGTTTCTTAGAGTACATCTGAACTTTTGCAACAAAACTTTAAAGGAGGAACTGCTCTTACCCGTATTATAGTATGGTCTTAGATTCTGTCTGGTAATTTCATTGTTATTTGTGTCCAGGCGATGCAACCAGAAACATTCATTAGTTGGAAGTGGAAAAGTTTCATAGACATAGAGGGTGTTGAGTTTTTTATTTCCATTTATTGTATACATATCAAACCCTCAACCAAAAATGTTGTCAACACAGGGGCGGATCCAGCCATTTTAAAAAGGGGGGGTTCCTAACCCAGGACAAAAGGGGGGGGGTGTTCCAACTACATGTCCCCATTCAAATGCATTGATTGTCAAGAAAAAAGGGGGGTCCCCCCCCCCCTGGATCCACGCCTGAAACATATCCTTTAACTCCTCATTATTAGGAAAACCCTCTAGCATCAAATCCTGGAACAGTCCTTGATGTATGAGGACAGGGCAATTTTAGTTTTGCCTCTCCAATGGCAGATTAATTTTTTTTTGCGATCAGTGCTTTTGAATAGGGACAAATTGTTGAACCACCCCAGAACCCCTCACTTTTGTTCCAGGTTTGAACAACCCCCACACTTTAATTCTGGGTTTGAACAACCCCTTTTAAAAGTGGCTGTATCTGCTCTTGCTCCCGGTGTTTCCCAAAGTCTGTTATCTTTTCCTTTGCTTTTAATTTTCAGTATTATTTCATGTTTTTCTATATACATGTAGGTAAGACTTGCAAAAATATACTCATTACCTAAAAATACCAGAGGGACATTCAAACTTTTATTGAAAATAAACTGACAACGCCATGGCTAAAAATGAAAAAGACAAACAGACAAACAATAGTACACAAGATACAACATAGAAAACTAAAGACTAAGCGACAGTGGTCTCTGATTATACATAAAATTTACATATCAATATATACAAGCATATAATTCAGTGACCGCTGTGGATAGTAAACTAAAATTTGAATGTCTACTTTATTCGGCACATAATACATTTTGCAATGTCTATCCATTTGTCATATAAAATTTCTCTAGTAATAAAGCATTCCTGAATCCATTTTATGGAATATGTGCACTGATCACTAAAAGTCATTGACACTGTGTTATTACCTCTTTATGTAACTAATTACTTCCTAAGACTTTTAAGAACCCTGTAACAGTTTGATAAAAGAACCATTCAGCCTGAAGGTTTTTAACCTCATAGGTACTAAGGAAAACTAATTAAAATTTGGTATCTTACTTTGTAACTTGTAACAAAGTTCAAGGTGGTTACCCTTTCTGCTATAACCATTCTATGATTACATTAACAATATTTGTCCCTTTTCTACAAACATATGTTGTAACAAAAACAAAATGCAAGCAATGTTAGGCATTACAAAGAAAGGTATTTACAATTTCTTACAAGTGGGCAATTCTTTCATGACTTCTGAAGAGCTGTTTAGACAGCATCAGACGTTAAAACCTCTTCACATAGAACTGGGGTAAATATTAGGTTAAGTTACTTGTAGACACTTGTTTGACCTGTCTATACATTAAGATACAAATGTTTTACTAAATTTTTTAACAGTAATCAATGGTATATAATGAATTTGTAATGTTTAAGACTTTGACAAGAGACGCTCGTTCACATGGCTGATGTGTTGGACTCCAATCTTAGTTGACAAGGATTGTCAGTTTTCCTACCAAATTCCTGGTTTTCTCCAGACACTCTAGCTTCCACTGCTGATAAAAACCCTTTGCCATGAAATAGCACAAATTTAGTGTTGAAAGTGGTGTAAGACACCTTTCAAACAATCAATCAATCTTTTGGATATCAGATGATGTTGTATGTTCTTCTTTGACTTATGATTTGTTTGCACTCTAGATTATAATCTAATCTAGAGTTGATGAAAACATGCAGCCCTCAATATTGTTCTGATTTAGATAGGCTTGATTCTGTCAGATTTTATATCTTAGGCAGGTTTTAAGGTGTACTTGTAATGTTTAGTTTATGTGATGGATTACATAATTTTGTTGCATTTTTGTAAATTTTTAAAAGACCCCATGTAATATTTTGTCATGATTTTCTGGAATTTAAAAAATTAGCTCTAGGAAATATGCATTACATAGAAGTAAAGTAGATTTTTTCAGATACTAAGGAGTCTTTCCTATCCTTCACCTTGGTTTAAATTTTATTAAATAATGCAAGTATCAAAGTTTGACAAAGATGAATAGTATTTGAAGAGGAAACTGTTTGTAACTGTACCAACCACAAATGATATGGTAGAAATTGTTTCTCTCAGTTCTGAAGTTTTATTGAATTTCAATTTTGACAAAGATGAATAGTATTTTTTAAGAGATAAATGTTTGTACCTGTACCAACCCCAAATGATATGGCAAACATGCTGTTAGTAAGTTCAGAGATAGCATTGATCTGAGCATAGATCTATATAACTAATCTATCATCTGATTCATGATTTCAAGGATATTGAAAAACAGCTGAGTAAGCTGAATTCTAATTGATATATGTCTGGACCACTGTGATCTGGACAACACATCTGTACTCTTGTAAACTAATTTCAAAGAAAATATACAATGTTTTATTTAGAACTGGTTTATTTATATTAGAAGATAGAATTGCCTCAATTCTGATTCATCAGTGGTAGTTTTAAAAAGAAAAGAATAAACATGATATAAGATTAATGCAATGTAAGTTAGTAGGTTAACTAGATGTGCATCTGCAAGTGGAATTGCCTCACATGTATATATATGTGAATTGTGTTTCTATTTAAAAGATATATACTTTAGAAAACAATGTTTATTGGAAGTCTGGTTTCTGATGAATTTTTGATTAAGGAATTTAGCTGAGCAATAGTCTAGCTGATTGTCTTTTAAGTACCTTTGTGAAGACTGGGGTAATCTAAAACTCAAAGCTATTTTGTCAGTGAAAAGATGAAAGGTTTGCATAAAATTGTGTTCTAGCAATAAATGAAGATTTTGGAGGAATTTTTTAGTTCATCTAGCTAGAAATAATCAGAGTTTAAGATTTTATATCTCCTTAAGATAAATATTAAGCCAAAATAAAAGAAGTGGAGGTAAATTAATTGATAATTTGGTATTTCACATTAGAGTAAATTAAACATGTATATGCTTCTCAACTTAAAACTAAGAATTCTGTCTGAGTATGTTAATGTATAAAAACTGCAGTATTAATGTTGAAGATAAAACCTAATACCAACAGTCGTGATAACATGCATTATGATGATCTTTCTTTCTTCATTTAGAGAGTCAAGAGCTAAAATTGTTTATACATAAATATAAACAACGTTGATATAAGTCACACCCTGTCTAGTTGATATGGAAACCAAATTGATTGATATCTTATAAACTCATCTTAAAGGTACTTTGTGCAAGAAGAGGTCAGTTTCAATACATGAAACACCTGTAAAAGAAAAATTCAACCAGAAATATTACATTAATCTTTTGTCAATCAATAAAAAGTCCATCAAAATGCATAACTGCTGCCAAAACTTTTGAAAGATACTGCAAAGTTCTTAATCTTTTCAGAAACAACTGGAGGATTTCGGTCCTATCATCTTTATCTGTACATTAATTATTGATTGTTTCATTACTTGAAAAATTTTGTTACAGATGGACATTAAACACCAATCAGATTGCCCTTTATTTAAATCTAGTAAAATACAGTGAGATATTTATATACAATTTGAAAAAAATATAAATCTTAATTTCTTCTTACATGTCCTATTTTTACACGACAAGAGAAACACTAGTACAGGACATCTAGAGCAGAAAAACTGCCTTTCCTTGTGAAACCTCTGAGTTTACCCAACATTATTGGGGTTTGTGTTGCCTAGTCTGTTTTTCAGTGGTAGTGTTTTGTTGAATATATTGTTGAAAAAGGGTCATAGGACATTGTGACCTAAAGATATTGAATTACCTTGTGACATCATTTTTTTCAGGATAAAGTACCAAGTGGAAGAATATGTAATATAGTTATCATATAATAATAAATATATTGTTTTTTCTTCACAGCAACGTGACCCTAATGACCCAGAATGTCAGGGTGGTAACTGTGTTTTCCATAATGGATGTAAATGTGTTGGAGAAAAAGGATCTAGGGTATGTACTTCACTTCACTTTTCTGATTGTAAAAAGTATATGAATAGGCTCATTAACTTTATTAGAGGGAAGCTGTTAAGCTATTCTCAGTAGGATTATGACTAAAGCCTCAAAGTTTTGATATATGCTAACTTATAAACTTTGTGATATTCTTACTTAGTTACACCCAAAGTCTTTGAACTTGTTATATTCATATGTATGAAATATTACAGCATGATCATTTGATTAATGATGAAATTAAATCAAGACGCTTAGGCCAAGCAAATTGTAGTTTAGCTGCTTTGACTTTTTCCTTCATCAGCTAAAAGATAATATGTTTTTTTGTGAAAAGTATTTCTTTCACGATCAACTGACAAAAGGTTTTATAAGGAGGACAAATATAAATAGCACTTGAATAAAAATGAATAAAGCAATTTTATTGAATTAAGACTTTCTTAGTACCAAAATTAATTTACAATATGTGTCCTCTTTGTTTTTTTCTGTTTTATGAAATAAATTACTCATAAATTGTGAAAAAAAATATAGTCTAAGAATTTAAAAATCCCTCTTCCCCAACTTTTGTTATGCCGAAGTCTATAGACTTACAGTTATTCTTCTGACGTTTGCAAGTATTGTTTTTGATGAAGAATGACTTATCCACTTATCAATCTGATGAAACAAATCACCTACAACTTTTCTTTTTTTGAAAAAAACAAAGTGCAGTAACATTACAGTGGGAGTGCTTGTCACTTTTGTGTCAGGTGCACATTTTATGTGAGAAGACTTGTTAAATAAGTCAATGGCTTCCACATGTGTTTACATCATGTAAATTACATTTTTGTTGTATCATACTTTGGGATCAAAATATTTTGCATTTTTACAACCTGCATCTTTTCATATTATGCAAGAAAAAAATTGTTTGTTGTCAGGATTTCCTGAATTATCTTAAACCTTCACATTGCAGAGAGAAGCTGCGTAAAATTCTTTTTTCCCTATAGTTCTATTTTACACAGCTTTATAGCTTTTGTTATTACATGAGACATCTTTATATTTTCGCGACTGAAGGTAGATGTTGGTTAAATGTCAATGCAACATCTACCCAAAAACATAATTTACCAAAAGATATCTAGAAAATATTTATTTAATAAATAGAGTACAAATTATGTCTTGTTTTTTCTGATCCCAATTCTTAAAAAGGTTGTGAACAACTAAACAGACATCAAAGGTATACCATCAGCACAGAATTACCCAAATGATAAAAAAACATTAATGGTTATTGTCATTATTGGTATAACAAATAGCAACAACTGCCAAGACACCTGAATTTGGACAGGCACATAGAGATGTAGTAGGATTCAACTATTTTTGGGATCTCAACCTGGTCTGGGAACACAGTTATCGTCCAAGATTTTTGTTGTCTACAAATATAGTTCCTAGTCATGAATTTTAAAGTAAAGTAGTGATTTAGTCCAGCTAAGAAGGGTTTTAAAAAAACTAGTATTTTTGGAAGCTGTCAAAAGATTTCAAGACCCCCTGAACGTTAAATTGTCCATATTTTCAGTCAGAGCTGATGAAGTTTTTCTCTAATTCTGATATAATTTGTCCCAAAAGTATTACACCACACTGTAAAAATATTATTGAGAAAATGCAAGTTGGATTTTTTTTATATTCATTTATTGTCTAAGGTTAAGAGAAATGCACTACAAAATGACTGTGTTCTCTTGCCATTCCCCTTTTTTGTCTTCATTGAAAACAAATTTAACTTCTATGAATTTTTCGATATGGTAGAAAATAAGAAAGATAGAAGAACATTCCATGGAAGGATGGAGAACAGCATGACCTTTATTTTATATAATCCACGGTCAGTGACCCAAATATCTTAATTATAAAACCATAATCCATTACAGAAGCCCAACAGGAGGTAATCTGTTCTTGCCATGTGTCATGAATTATTAAAAGAGGAAGTGTTAATGGAAAATTATAGTTTCAAGTAATTTATTAGAAAAGATAGTTTAAATAATTTATTAGAAAAGATAGTTTAAAGTAATTTATTAGAAAAGATTTATGGCAGTTAAATGTATTCTTTCTTTCAATATTATTGCAAAAAGAAAAAAATTGGAAAAAATTACAAATATTATCAAACCATATTTTAAATTGCCAGACTGAAATTTAAGTTTATCCAAAATTCTGAGTGGTTTTGATAAAGTTAAGGACATTCTTGGTACAGGTTTTTGTTTATCCAAAATGCAATAAATCAAAGTCCTGGTCCATTACTATTGTAACACATACAGTGAAGTTCTGTTGAGGTTTTAATATATAATGATGGTGGGGTCCGGTGGCCAAGTGGTCTAAGTAGTTCTACTATTGTAATCACTTAAGCCAGTCAACACTTAGGTTGTGAGTTTGAACCCTGACCTTGCGGGTACACTCGATTCCAATCTTAATTGTCTAGGATTGTAAGTTTTCCTACCGAAAGTCAGTGGTTTTCTCAGGGCACTCTGGCTTCCTCCACCAATAAAAACTGGCTGCCAAAAAATAGCCCAAAAGTGGTACCAAAAAGTGGCCTTAAAACACAATCAATCAATAATAAGTGTACAGATTGATTTTCTGTAGAAAACTGAGAAACTGAAAAGATAATAAAGGATGTTTATGTTAATAATATTCTTATTACAGGTTTATTTAAGAATAGCAGTATTGTCAGACAACAAAAATAACTTGGCATTGTTTTGTATAGTTGTAATAAAACGTAACTATAATCATGTTTACATGTCATGATATGTAATCATCAACCAGTTGCTGGTATTTAAGGCCCTTCCAAATGACTTTCGTACTACTAAACATAAGTGAATATAAGCGGCTTGTAGTTAAGCCCTTAAGCAATTTCTATTGCAGCTCTCTCTCCTATTGATCAATAAACGTTATATTAAAATGGGATTAATGCCTATACAAATTTTCAAATTTTTCAAAAAAGTTTTGTTTTTTTGTCGCTCTTTAACTAAGAAATATAATGCATAAAAAAATAAGACATTGTAAGAAGTTTCTCTTGTGAAAAAATCTTTAAAAAAAGAGTTTGGTATGACTGATTGAGTGAACTTGATTACTTATGAAGAGTATGTCCCTTATTTTCATGGTGAAATAATTTTGAATGTTTTCAGGGATCACCTGGTCCCATTGGCCCTCCTGGACCCCAAGGTATTCAGGGATTTCCTGGTATGGAAGGTCTTCAGGGAACTAAAGGAATGAAAGGAGAACATGGACCTGAAGGACCTGATGGACCAAAGGGTAACAGGGTAAGTCTATTTATAGCCCATACATCAATTAAAACAATTTAAAGATAAACACAAAGTCATGCAAAAACTATAAGGTTATTTTTCTGTACTCTTGTAATCTCAAAAATGAATTTCATCAGATTCAAAAAAACATGATAACCATGCACTTGGTTGTTAAATAAAATGCATTTTGAAGAATTGCAATGACCAATGTCTTGGTTTATAGAAACTTTGAAAGTCAGGTCTTTTTGTTCAACTGCAGTCTGTCAGATATATATAGTTAGAATAAAGTATTGATAACAGTAAAATTATAGTGAAGTCTGTGATAAATTGCAATGTATTTTACACTATTGTAAGTTATGCTTAAGTGATTTCTGTTTGTATATTTTCAGGGTAAGATGGGTATGCCTGGATTTCCTGGTATGAATGGTATTCCTGTAAGTATCAAGAAGTTTATATATTTATAGAAGTGGAAATTCCACCAAAAAATTGTTGTAATTAGGTCTTGAGGAAAGTTCACTTACTAATTATCCTAACATAAACCATATTTCGCTTTCTTTTTAAAAAGTTTGTTAAAATGATAGAAAAGCAAACACATTAGCTCCACAACTGTCAAAATAGGTTATAGTCTGGTCTACCGTCTGACAGATCTTCAATTATAGAATCATTTCCTCCACTCTGAAAAGTACATACAGAAAACTTCCTCTATTTCTAACATTAAAAAATTAAATCATCTGAAAATCTAAAGAATCCAGAGTAAACATGTATTTATGGACAAAAATCATCAGTCTTCACTGTTAGCCACTAGTTGGATACCCCCAGACAAATAAATTTTATTCGGATTAGTAATTTTTTGAAAATCTTTGTTTAGACACATGTATTTATGGAAAAAAATAAACAGTCTGCACTCTGCACTGTTAGCCACTAGTCGTGGATGCCCTAGACAAGTATTTTTTTTTCGGATTAGTAAGTTTTTGAAAAAAATTGTTGACGCACATAACAAAAAAGTCAAAATATTGGTTTTCAGACTCAGGTTTTTGTGCAAACTGAATCAATCACACTTATTTTTTAGCCAGACTTATTTTAAAAAACTGAATGAACACAATAAATGCCAAAAACTGTGTTAGTATGTCTGTTGTAAAAAGAACATGTGTTTAAGTGCATAGTCTTAATAAGAAACAGATCTGGCCAATTTAAAGGTTAATATTTTTATCAGTTCAACAGTAAATTGTGCATGTCGACACACTTCAAGATATATGTGTATTAGTACTTTAGGTGTAAAATGTCTGTAACTAGCTGTATTTGAATAGTACTAATGACAATTATAAGAGGGTAGAAATGGGGGTACCTTCATCAAATTCATGCTTAATGACATTAACAGTAATTTTTTGTTGCATGACAATAAAAAATCAACTGATTTGGACATATCACATTCATTTTTTTTCTTAAAAAAAAACCGGACATGATAATAATTTACATCTGAGGAATCAGGAAAGGATACTTTGACAGTAAAGTTTTAACCAATTTGAGGCTAAAGGTAGGAACAATGACTGTTTGACGCCTGACGGTAAAGGGCATTGATACCCTCTTATGATATAAATCTGCTTGTCTTGTCTTGGAAAAAATACACCATGCAACAACATATATTTACATATTTTGAGAAGCAAACTTAAAAAAAAAAAAATAATAGCCTCTATTGGATTTTTAGAGTTTCCCTCTTAATGTTTATATCATTATTTTTTATAATTTTTTACAGGGTATCCCTGGCCCTGTTGGACCAAGAGGCTCACCTGGTCTGGATGGATGTAATGGAACTCAGGTAAGAAAGTCTGAATAATTTAAAATTCAGAACAATCAATATACTCAGGTTATAAAGTCGGAATAATTTAAAATAGAGAACAAACAATAAACTCAGGTAAGAAAGTCTGAATAATTTAAAATTCAGAGCAAACACCTTAAGCATGTACATGTTGATAAGTTCAGATTAATGATTTTAATCTTGAAACAAAGGACCATCAAAACTCAAACATGTCAAATTTGTCTTAAATTACAGAAAGAATACTACAATATCAAAGATACAGTTGTAAAAGAAATAAGTATTTTTCAAAAACCATAAAAAAAAATGTTGGTTATAAAACAACATTTTGGTTTGTTATAGCGAACCCTATGATAGTTTTCCATAGATTCACCTGCAAGTTACCTGTCCATTTAAACTTTTGTAAGTTCTATTGTCCCATCTAACAAATACAACAGGTATTGTTCTCTGTATAGTTTATTCACCAGGACCTTTAAATTTCTTCTAGGAGAAATATATCACTCATTGATTAATCTACCTGAACAAAAAATTGAACTGTCAATGATGAAAAAATACTTATACCAATACTAAGAAAGGACTCACAAAACTGCATGTGGTGTTGTATTTATTCAATACCAAAAACTCGTTTTTAATGTGTTCAATATTAATAATGATTTAAAAATTAAAAGTTGATTTCTGATCAAATATTCAATAAATTTTTTTGTGTGTTTATAATTGATAAATAAAAATTTGTGAATATTATTATTTTTGAATTAAGGTCTTCATAAACATAGTCTATAAATTAACAACAAAAAAAAACATGCAAATTCATTGGAAAATACTAAAAAATGTGTCTAAAATAAACTTTTTATTATTAAATCAGATTTTATATTGAACAGATTGAAAATATATTAATGATATATTGAATAAATACAATATTGCATACAGTTTATGTGAGTTTATAGAAGTATTTCAATAAAAAAACAGATAATTTTTTGGTCAGGTAAATTAATCAATGAGTGATATATTTCTCCTAGAAGAAATTTAAAGGTCCTAGTGAATAAACTATACAGAGAACAATACCTGTTGTATTTGTTAGATGGGACAATAGAACTTACAAAAGTTTAAATGGACAGGTAACTTGCAGGTGAATCTATGGAAAACTATCATAGGGTTCGCAATAATTACATTTTCTTACAAGCTGTGTTTCTAAGGAGATACATATATAATCTTCTAATAATGATATAATCTTAATATATGAATCAGTAATATGATTCTTCTTATTAATTATCAAAGGGTTATTATATAACACCCTAATCTTATGGGACCCTCACTAGATAATGATAATTTGTAAATCCTTCTGTACTTTCTAGAGATAAGGTTATTGACACATTGTAACAGACTGAAAAGTGTGTAGTTAATAGACTGTAAATTGAAAGTAATTACCACTTAAAACACACACATGTTGACTGAGTAAATTGAAAATAGTCAGGTTTTACCCAAACCTCTTGAGATAAAACAGGATGAATTTTGTTTATTCTGATATAATAAGAAACATATGTGTAAATCTGGGAATGTTTCAGAGAATGGTTTAATTGGGTATAAAGTGGAATTTAGTGGTTTGTCAACTGAAAAATCTTTCCAAAAACATTGATCTCACATGGTTTTTTTTATTAAAGAGAATTGATTTAGTATCTATGGAATCATTTCCCACTGCCATCATTTCTTTTGAATTTGTTCATAACTAATTACTAATTATTAAAAGCCATTTGATAAATTGTTATTTTTTAGTTGTCTCCTATACTAAATTTTTCAATTTTTCTTTCCAAAAGGTATGGACATTTTTATGTTCTCTTCTTAAATTTCTTCATTTTGTTAATGCTATGGACAAAAACAGCTGTCACAGATGAATTTTCTGAAAAAGTAAAAAAAATATATATCACAAGTAATTTTGAAAAGGATGTGGTCATTATGAATAAGATGGTGTGATATTAGTGCTAATGAAACAACTCTTGTATGTAGATATGAATTAAAAGTGATGTTATGTTTTCATCCATGAGACAGCTATCCAAACAAAAAAAATGCCAAAGGACATCTTCATATGGTCTGTAATGATTGTCAGGTTTCTGCATTTTAAAGACTGCAACAGTAAAATGCACTCAGATATTCTATCATCCTGTTTGTGTATGCCAAGTTATCTGATAACCTTAGGAGGTCTTATCAGTGAATTCAGAATTGAGCTGTCAGCATGTATACTGTTTGCTAAAATCTACAGGTGTGGTTGTTTTATCAATCATTGCATGACCAGAAGTTGTTGTTTTAATGGAAAGTTGCATTTACAAATAAATTTTCTGTTTTTTTATTAACATTCTATTTTTTTAAAAAGTGAAATGATATGGTTAATCATGTGTGAGTATGATGCTTTCAAGAAAGTCATTTCTGCAATCAGAATAAAGCAAATTATTTCCCTGGTTCGAGAGAGAAAAAATGTAGTGGAACTATATGGCTATCATTCAGTGTAGATTCAGTGTAATTGCAGGGATTTTCTTTTGTCTTACTTTTGACTTTGGTGATTATACCCTTAGTCAGAGAAAATGTATAATAAAAGTCTTTTAAAGAGGTAGGACCTTTTCAGGAATTTAAAGACTGAGCTGTTTAATATACAGGAATTGGGGTATAGTTCAGTAGACAAATGTTGGGAATTTGAAAAATCAGGATTAAATATTTCCGGAATGATGCAGGAACAGACACATTTTTTATGCCCCTGCTGTAGATGAGGGGGCATCAAGTTTTATCATTTTATCATCACTTGTATGTCCAGCCATATGTATGTACGTATTTGGTTTGCCTTTTTTGAGGACCTCTACATCCTTATAGAAATCTAAAGTGTCAGATATAAATGTTCTGATTAAATATAATAACAGGGGGAGCCTAGTGATATTTAAGTTATTAATATGAATGTTATTGAGTGGTGGTCTATAGTTGCTGTGTAAAATATCTATTTTTTGTTTCATTCATAACTGTGACCGTTAGTATTCTAGTTTTAATTGTTCTACATTTGTCATGTTTCATAGCTTGCTTTAATAATGTATGGATTTTGATTGTTGTTATAAGACTTATGTTGACATTACGTAGATATGTCATTTCATCTTTTTAGGAAAGTTGTCTTATTGACAATCAAATTTGTGTGTAGTAATCTAAAGGATCCTTATAGAAATGTACCGATATATTTGTATTTATAAGGAGAACCTGCTAATCCTTGAGTATTTGATAATAGAAAAATTAGTGTGGTATGATTGCCAATGAGAAAACTATCCACCAGGGTTAAAAAGAAGTGGTAGTAATAAAAAAAAAGGCAACTGTACGGCCTTCAACAATGAGAAAAAAGTTTTTGATGAATGTATATTTGGGTATAAAAGTCCCTTAACTGAAAAAAGGAAACAATACAAATGAGAAAACCAACTGCAAAAGATTATTACAGAACAAACTATAAAAACAAATATGACATACATGAACCAAGGACAATTTCTGCACTGATTTATATATGTTTATAGGGAGAACCTGGTAATCCTGGAATTTCTGGATTTCCTGGACCTGTGGGACCTCCTGGTTTCCCTGGATCCAAAGGAGGAAAAGGAGAACCTGCTAGAAATGGTGTTGGTATCAAGGGAACCAAGGTGAGTTTTAATATTGTTAAAACATTATTTATTCATATAATTTATTTGATTTAAAAAAAAAAAGAAGATTTTTAAAAGATTTTTAGAACCTCTTTTAAGAATATATGAAGCCATGGTTCAAACTTGCATGTTCAAAATGTTTTTGTTTTTTTTATTATTTGTTATGTTATTACTTAGATTTCAGTTTTACCTTGAAATTAGATTGTAGTTTTGCAAATTTTTTAATTAGAAATAATTTAATTTTGGATGTAACATGTCTTCTGATTGGCTGTGAGAATTTTTCATCAACCCATAGACATAATGATGTCATTTGACTGTGACCTCATCAACTTTTTTTCATGATTACTCCTTAAATATGGAATTTGGAATTAAATTATAAGATAAAATTTTGTCTGTCTATTTGAAATAACAAAAAAAATGTGATGCACACTGTCAAATAACCCGAACTTGCGTTATTCAGTGTGCACCACATTTTTTTATGTTATTTCTTCATAGACAGAAAAAATATTACAGTCATTCCTTAAATGAAATTTTAGGGAAAATATTTTACATCAATATGTTTTTCTATATTATTGAATACTCTCACGGTAAACTTTTGTCTCTTATGGTTGTGACTTGTTATCAATGTGATTGGCCTATCCACCATCATCAGATGATATTAAGAAATTTCCAATGGCTATTAATTTGGTCATTGGTAACTTTCAAAGGTTTAAACGATGTTAAAAGTTTTACATCAGAACAGGACATATAACCTCATACTTGAAAGTGCAAACAACTTATATAACGCAACAAGAGTGTCAAACCATAAGATCAATATGTCTTATAACGCTTGAGAATTGAATATCACTTGATATTAACTTGAGTTATTTATTTTCAATATGATAATAAACCATCCTGTGGCGAGTATATTAATACTAACTAGATTTAATAATGAGAGCTGATATCAATTTCTGACAAGTACAGGAATTTTTTATGTAGAATTTTATTTACATATTTGATACATGAATTTGTAACATTATTTTGCTTTTTTTTTAGGGAGAACCTGGTGTAACTGGATTTCCAGGACAAGTGGTCAGTAAAACTGGTTTGCTAAGTTTGTAAAATAAGGTCTTATTTGAACAGTAACTTCACTTTTACATCCTGACATACTTAGTAATTATTTTCTATAAAAATGATAAATGATGTTATTCCACTGCATGATGATTCTGATAGCGAAATCAACATTTGATTGGTTGAAACTATCACACGTGACGTCGAACAAAACTTCATATTCCCCTCTGAAATGTTGGGACTAAATAGTGCGATGTTACATGCTGTTTATATACATAACGTCTTGAACTTCTTATTTTTATACGACCGCAAAAATTGAAAATATTTTGGTCGTATATTGGTAACACGTTGGAGTCGTTGTCGCCGGCGTCCAAACTTTTGGTTTTCACACTATAACTTTAGTATAAGTAAATAGAGATCTATGAAATTAAAACACAAGGTTTATGAACATGAAAGGAAGGTTGGGATTGATTTTGGAAGTTTTGGTCCCAACAGTTTAGGAATAAAGGGCCAAAAAGGGCCCAAATAAGCATTTTCTTGGTTTTTGCACTATAACTTTAGTTTAAGTTAATAGAAATCTATAAAATTTTGACACAAGGTTTATTACCACAAAAGGAAGGTTGGGATTGATTTTGGGAGTTTTGGTCCCAACAGTTTATGAATTAGGGAAAAGGGCCCAAATAAGCATTATTCTTGGTTTTCGCACAATAACTTTAGTATAAGTAAATAGAAATCAATGAAATTTAAACAAAAGGTTTATGAATACAAAAGGAAGGTTGGGATTGATTTTTGGAGTTGAGGTCGCAACAGTTTAGGAATTAGGGGCGATAGCACATATCATTATCGTATTCAAATTTAATTCAGAGGTTAAAACAAAAAGACTAATTAAATAATAAATGTTTATCCGTACTGTTTATCAATATGTATGTGGTGCTTAGTAATAAAAGAAAGAGGATAAGAAAAAATGCTTGTATGCAAACTAATATTTGAAGTTCAGATAGTTAACAAAGATTAGGTGGTGGAATAAAACATTCATTTCCCTTGGCCTCAGAAGATATGAAGATTTGTTCACCCTCGAAAAATCATATTTCCTTCATGCAGAGCCCTTGTGAAATATAAATATTCTTGGGTGAACAAATTTTCATATCTCCCTCAGGCACAGGAAATAAATGTATAGAACCAAATGCATCACTTAATGTACATTTCACTCATCTTCTTCTTATGGTTATACCAAATGAAAATAAAATAGAAAATCTTAAATAAAGATGAAAAGTTCTATTTACTGGCCAGGGCTCCGTTTTAAAAGACCTTACTTTGACCTATAATGGTTTACTTTTACAAATTGTGACTTTGATGGAGAATTGGCTCATTTGCACATATCTACAAACTAACACAAAAATGTTCATCTGCCATCAATCTATCAGTTTACCATACTTATATTTCCATAATGTAAACCAACTAACTTTCATGAGCATTTTATTTCACGTGTAGAAATAGAACGCCAATATAAATTAGTGCAAATATGCAACACTTGGGCCTCCCTCATTAATACATCAAGAAAATGTTTTAAATCAGGAAAATAAATCGCCTCAAAGTCAGCTGAAAAGGGCCATATGCAACATAAAGTACATTGTATTTGCAAAAATTAGATTACAGTATGTTTATGTTTTGATTTTTTAGTTACTTGTGTAATATTTTTTCAGGGACCAAATGGTAGAGATGGAGGACCCGGTCCTAAAGGAGAGAGAGGATTTGATGGAAGAAATGTATGTTTATTATCAATCCTTCATTTAAAAAGACTATATACTGATCGATATTTTTTTACCAAAAGAATTTGTCTTTTTATAGTCAGAGCCTAATATCAGTTTGTTATTCTAAATTTATTTGTTTTTAACTTGTCCATTTTAGTTTAAATTTGATAATTACATGCAGGAATGTATGCCAAATAGACATAATGTTTTAAATATTGCATAAGAGTTTTTTAGAAGTTGTAATATTCTTTGGGGTCGTATGGCGATAATAAGAATGACAAACAAGAGGCAGCATGTTCATTTGTATTCCACACGAATAATGATACAACAAATGATATATTGGTTTTTTCATAAATCATATCAGACTGATATCAAAGGGAAGTAACTTAACGAACGTATATCAAAGTGTGTAAAGTACTATATAAGACTTATTATTTCAGTTGTGAATTTGATAGGTTTTTTTCTGGAAGAGATTTTTTAAAAGTTCAACATTTATAATGTTGAATAACCAGAATATAACAGCTAAAAGTTCATAATACAGAATATTATCAAAAACCTATCATATGTTTTCATTTTTTTTCAGGGCTTTAAAGGTGACCTTGGTCAAAAAGGACAAAAAGGAAGTAATGGCATTAGTGTAAAAGGTCCCCCTGGTCCACCAGGAGAAAATGGAATTCAAGGTCCACCTGGTCCAGCAGGAAACATTACTAGCACTTTCACAGGGAATAAGGGATCATTTACTGGACCAAAAGGAGATCGGGGTAGAAAAGGAAACACGGTAATTTTATTTATATTCTGAAAATAGTTTCTGATAAAGATTTTCTAGTATACTGAGCTTTTGTCTATTTATAAATTCCAAGAAAAAAAGTACCAGAAAAATAAATGCAAACATGACTATAAAAAACAATCTTAACTAAGCGCCTGTCTATAAGAATATATCTATATTTATAGATTATCGTTGATCATCTGAACAAGATTTTCTCGATTGAGCCGGGACGGCTCAAGCAAGAGGCTCAAGTGAGAAAGGCAATTTTGAGATGACCAATGATAATCTGTTTTTCCCTATTTTATCTATTAGGGCGTTGTCAATTTAATGTCAATTTTGAAAGCAACGCTATGTGCCTGCTCAGTTTCTAGTAATAATTTTCCATCTCAAGCGAGTAGTATGACATGAAAAATTATCACAAAAAAAGATCAAAGGATAATGCACAAAATAGCGATAATCAGATATGATGGATTAATAAAATTGAAGTCCATACTGATCCAATTATGACAAAAACTGTAAAAAAAATAATTTTTATAAGAAAAGTTACTGAAAATTTAGAATTTATTCTGATGTTTTTATTATTGCGAAAAATGCAACAGGGTTGCAATCACAATAATTTGAACTCGCATTTTGAACCTTTTTTTAAGAATTAAGCAGGGTATCTCTCAAATATACGCTAATATTAAAATCAATAATTTTTTAGTCTCAAATGACAAAATACCAATAATAAATGGGGTTGGGGGGAGGGGGGTCAGGACCTTTTTCAGGACATCAGGATCGGGTGTATTTAAGCTTTGGATTTCGGGATTGATCCTTTTGGGATCCAGGAATTTTTTTTCGAATTTTTGGATGTTGAGATTTCAATTTCTTGAAATTCTGGACCTCAGGATTTTATGTTTTTAAGCCACGGATTTCAGGTCCAGGACCCCCCCCCTCATAAATGCACACAGTGCAGGTAATTTCTTTATTTACAATACATGTATAGACAGAATATATGATTGATCTGGTTGTCTTTGTAGGGATTCACTGGAGAACCTGGAAGAGACGGATTTAAAGGAGAACCTGGAAGAGATGTAAGGCATACATTTTATTTAATTGTTTATTTATTTATTTATCTGTCAGTCAAATTATTATCATTTATCAATTTTATTTGTTTGAAGTGTTATATATTAAAGGGGCACTAGCTGTCTAATTCATGTTCACTGATTTGACTCAAATATGGAGAAGATGTTACTAAGTTGTAAAACTTGTGTCTGATCCATTTTTCATTTTGAACAATTAAAATACTAATTCAATGGGTTTCCAGACAAATAGATCACAAAAATATCATTTAAATTTTGTAATTAATTTTCATCTTATAAGTGTGGATGATAAAGAAAATCATATAAAATTGTAGTTCCTAAAGGAGTAGGTTCAGTAAGGGCCGATTTTGGTCTCAAATTTCAGGTTTGTTGAAAGAAAGATTTGAACACTTTTTATACGACCGCAAAAATTTTTTGGTCGTATATTGGTATCACGTTGGCGTTGTTTCATCGTCGTCATTGTTGTCCAAAGACATTTGGTTTTCGCACTCTAACTTTAGTAAAAGTAAATAGAAATCTATGAAATTTAAATACAAGGTTGATGACCATAGAAGGAAGGTTGGGATTGATTTTTGGTGTTTTGGTCCCAACAGTTTAGGAATTAGGGGCCAAAAAGGGCCCAAATAAGCATTTTTCTTGGTTTTCGCACAATAACTTTAGTATAAGTAAACAGAAATCTATGAAATTTAAACACAAGGTTTATGACCACAAATGGAAGGTTTAGATTGATTTTGGGAGTTTTGGTCCCAATGAATTAGGGGCTAAAAGGGTCCAAAATTAAACTTTGTTTGATTTCATCAAAAAATGAATTATTGGGGTTCTTTGATATGCCAAATCTAACCGTGTATTCAGATTCTTAATTTTTGGTCCTGTTTTCAAATTTTTGGTCCTGTTTTCAAATTGTTATTCAGATTCTTAATTTTTGGTCCTGTTTTCAAATTGGTCTACATTAAGGTCCAAAGGGTCCAAAATTAAATTTAGCTTGATTTTAACAATAATTGAAATCTTGGGGTTCTTCGATATGCTGAATCTAAACATGTACTTAGATTTTTGAATATGGGCCCAGTTTTCAAGTTGGTCCAAATTGGGGTCCAAAATTATTATATTAAGTATTGTGCAATAGCAAGAAATTTTCAATTGCACAGTATTCAGCAATAGCAAGAAATCTTCAGTTGCACAGTATTGTGCAATAGCAAGAAATTTTCAATTGCACAGTATTGCGCAATAGCAAGAAATCTTCAATTGCATACTATTGTGCAATAGCAAGAAATCTTCAACTGCACAGTATTACACAAGTAGCAAGAAATATCTAATTGCGCAATAGTAAGAAATTTTCAATTGCACAGTTTTTTCGCAATTACAAGAAATATTCAATTGCACAGTATTATCACGTTTTCAAATTAAAGTTAGTTGTGTCCCTCTGAGGTTTTAACTGATTTAGTCATTAAAAACGCTCCTATTCAAGTTTAAATATGAAAAATCTATCAAATATGCAAAAAAATGTTACTTTTCAGATGTTTTTTGTCAAAAATGAAAGTGGCTGCATCCTCAACCTTAATATATGTTATGTATTATCATCAAATACAACTTACATTTCAATATTATGAATGAACACAAATTCGGCCACTTTCATTTTAGATGGAAACTGTCAAAAATTTAACTAAAATGTTCAAATTGTGAAGATTTCAGTAATTTAGCATGACTTAAATTTAATGATTCTAGTCCCCAATATATGTGTATTGTATTGTCAAAAACAGCCCATATTTATGTAGCAGAATCATTCTACTTTCTAGTAAATAGCTAAAAGATTACATTTTCATACTTTTGTAAAACTGTTATAATTTGGGGCCAAAAAGGGGTCTTACTTACTGAACCTACTCCTTTTCAAGAAGATTATGATATGTACCTTTATGATGAGATAAATGAAGGTTTTCATATATTTTCAGGGAATGAAAGGTATGCCTGGTATGTTTGGTGAGAAAGGTGTTCCTGGAATAGCTGGACCTAGGGTAAGATTTTTTATGGAAAATTTCGAGCAAATTCGCTATAAACCCTAACCTGAAAACCTTGAATTTGCAACATTTATTGAAGAAATTTCAGAAATGGAGGTGCATGTAGAAAAAAATTTGTGATCATCTTTCCTTGTCATGGATTTGTAAGATTAAGTATCTATGGATATAATGTAATTCTTAGGTATATTTTTTATGGACCCTTGATCTCTTTTCTCTGTAAATATATAAGTTATTGATACAAATGGGTCATTTATATTAGAGATCTATCAAATGTTTTCAACGAAAAGTATAGATTATTATTTTTTTTTTAAATATATAATGGGATTCATTCAATGAATCAAATCTTGCAGTTATGATGTAATACAATTGATTGAAACTTTTTGGTTGCCAAAATATAACCAAATTCAACAAAAAAATATAGGTTGGCAAGGGAAATAACTCTATATACATTTTTTTTGCTGGATTCTTTTTCATGATCACCCCTCCCTCTTTTCTTAATTGTATTGTATGTCAATCAACTGTAAGGATTTAGAGTTTTCCTAAAGTGATTCAATAAGACAAAGATTACTGTTCATTTTCATTTTTAAAAAACTATAGAATTTATGATTTTGATATACTGTGGATTCATTAATATTCGTTGGATACCAACTTTCGTGGGTAAAGGTAAACCAGGAAATTAAATGGTCGATGAATGACAAATTTTCTATAGGTTTGTATGGAAACTTCGGCAAAACCTTGAAATCAAATATCCACGATCATGTAAGGTTTTTTAATTCACGAAAATTAATACCCAAGAAAGTAAATGAATGCACACTGAGTAGTATATAAACTGTAATTTAAGCTGCACTATAAATTATTTCAAAGCCTATAGTCTTAGATATGGTTTACACTACAGTAGTGATAACAATATTAATTTTTTAGAATTTCTACTCAGGATTCAAACCAGTATCAAAACATCAACCATCTACACTTATTGATTGAAATCATTTGACATGATTTTTATCAATTTAAAACATTAATTCAGAAAATATTTCTTTTTGTTCAGACTCTAGGCATTTCTACTATGATATTTAGGAGATAACTGTATTGTATTTTAAGCTCCGACGGCATCAATTGGGGATTTGATGGTCACAAATTAAGTTTACTGGCGACGCGTTAGCGGAGACAGTAAACGGGTATTTGCGACCATCAAATCCCCAATTGATGCCGTCAAGCTTAAAATACAATATTGTTATCTCCGTTCTAATGAAACTGACAGAAAACCACGTTAAAACATGTAATAAAAATCTGACAAATGCCGTCTACGCTTGCGCGTACATCCCAGTGTCAATTGATGCCATGTAAAAAAGTAACGTTATCCAATCAAAATGAACGTTACAAACGTTGTTGCATAAGAATGTTTGTTACTTGCACTAGTTTAAGTTTCAACTTTTTCTGATAGGGAAAACAAGGATTGCCAGGGTTACCAGGATTGCCCGGATTGAAAGGTGACCGTGGAATGGATGGACTTCCTGGGCTAAACGGACTTGCAGGAGAAAAGGGAGGCCTAGGGTTTGAAGGTCCTAAGGGAGATTTAGGACCAAGGGGTCTTCCTGGCCCAGCAGGAGTAAGAAATTATTTTAATTTAGTTTTATGTAGTATGGAAAGTTGAAGATTCATATTTATAGATATCTACATGTTTTTGAATGTAACTAAATAACTACAAAGTTAATTTGGTTGTGTTCTAATTAAACAATGGAATCAACGTAATTTTTACCTTTGGCTTTGCGAACTTACAATTGGAAAAAATAACTTTTGTTTTTAATATCCAATCAAATCATGGAACATATAAAAAAAAATGTTTTTGTTTCATTTAGAGTACATGTACAGTCATAGGACAAAAGTGAGTTTCCACTCAAAAAATGTTCTACCATTTCAATAAAAATCAATATTTTTCAAAAAAAATAGTTTATATGGTAAAAAGTATCAATGAAACATTTATCTAATTATTAATAAATATGTCATAAACTGATGGTATTCAGTGAAGAATTTGTGTTACTCATATTTATGAATAAGTAATTGTTATTAGGGAAAAGGTGGTAATGGACCGTCTGGACCAAAAGGAGATAGAGGACCTTCAGGTCCAAGAGGTTTCCCTGGAAATGATGGATTTCCTGGTCTTCCTGGACCTCAAGGAGAAACTGGACCAGCTGGAGGACCAGGAGTACCAGGACCACCTGGACCACAAGGAAAAGATGGAATAAAGGGAGACAAAGGAGGACCGGGGGTTTCAGGTAAGATAGTTTGCAAAGTTAAACTTTATGACCAATTTTAAATAAATATTAGTAAATATTTATTAATCATCATAGGTTTCTTTTTGGTAGAACCTTGGAACAGTATATCTATAAATGGGATATTTTACAAGATTTCGAGAGATTAATAGATTTTGGTAGCAGAAATTTATATATTCCTGGTAAAACAGAAAACAAAAGCAAGTTTCATTTGTATGTCTCTCTTTTCATTGAAGAATGTTTTAGTACAATATACTTTGAACTAATTTTTTTGCAGGTTTTCCTGGAATAGATGGTTTACCTGGATTGAATGGATTATCAGGTGAAAAGGGAGAACCTGGATTCACAGGTGAACCAGGCAGGTCTATTCCTGGTCCCGAAGGCCCTTCAGGATTCCCAGGAAGGGATGGTGTCCCAGGTATAAAGGGTGAAAGAGGAAGGGATGGTGTGCCTGGTGAGTCTGGTAATTCAACAAGAGGCAGACCTGGATTACCTGGACCAAAAGGTGAAAAGGGGTTGAAAGGTTATGGTGGATTGCCTGGAAGAGATGGTGAACCTGGTATTCCTGGATTCAAAGGTCAGTTGAAAGTAGCAGAATGGAAACAGGATTAATACGGCCTTTCTTCTTACCTACTCGGTCAATTTAAAATTTGGATTGTTTGGCCATAATCACTATATATCATAGTTTACACAATGACTAGATGGGGAATAAGTGTTTTATTACAATTTACATATCATCTTTCAAAATTAGCATGAATTTCAATATCCAAAAAAAACCAACATTGACAACAGGCCCAACTAAGGATTACATACTGTTTTCATTTTTGTATATATATGTATGTAAAACCACAAGTCATGTAAAACACTTAAGGAAATTATATACAATTTTAATGTAAAATACTTCAGAGAAGTAGGTTCGGTAAGACCCCTTTTTGGCCCCAAAATATAGCAGTTTTACAAAATTGTTAAAATGTAAACTTTTAGTTATTTATTGGAAAGTAGAATGCTTCTGCTACATACATATGGGTTTTTTTTGACAGTACAATGCACATATATCGGGTACTAGCATCATTAAGTCATGTTAAATTACTGAAATCTTCACAATTTTAGCATTTTAGTTAAATTTTAGACGGTTTACGTCTTAAATGAAAGTGGCCGCATTTGTGTTCATTCTTAATATTGAAATGTAAGTTGTATTTGATGATATTACATAACATATATAAAGGTTGAGGATGAACACCGATGCGGCCACTTTCATTTTTGACAAAAAACATCTGAAAAGTAACATTTTTTGGCATATTTGATAGATTTTTCAGATTTAAGCTAGAATCGGAGGGTTTTTAATGAGTAAATCAGTTAAAATCTTCCATTTAAACTGATTGAATCAACTGAAATAGACACATACGTGTTTAAAAAGTCTCTTAAATTTTTCGTCAGATGAACTTGAAATTTGAGGCCAAAATCAGTCCTTACCGGACCTACTCCTTTCAAGTTATTATTTGATATTAGTATCAACATTCCATTATCTAACTCAAAAAACAATTGACATCGTCTAAGATATTAGGCCAAAAAAATAAGACTTATGTTTCCGCTAACTAGTTGTAAAAAAATAGGGTACGTAGGTAGGCAATATCTTTTTATTTTGCTAACATTTTTTAGGTGGTTACTTCAAGGGAATCAGTCTGACTTTAACAGTGCTTGTTCCAAAATGACATAAAAAGTATTAGGGTAGGCACTAAAAATTAGGGTAGGTTAGGTTAGCGGAAACACATGTATAATTTTTTTTTTGGCATTACACTGATCAGATTTACTAGAGACAAATATGCCTTCAACTGTTAGAGACATCTTATTGGATCTTTAGATTTATAAATTGTTCTAAATCCTAATGTTATTAAGGTGACAGAGGAGGATCTTGCAGTGATTGTCTCCCTGGACTGAAAGGAGAGCGTGGTTTAAATGGTGTTGATGGTGTCCCAGGAAGGAATGGCCAGCCTGGACTCCCTGGTCCTCAAGGAAACAAAGGAGACAGAGGTCTAGATGGACTGCCAGGATTTCAGGGACAACCTGGAGAGCCTGTATGTAACAAACTTTGCTATAATTTTTATGCTTAAAAATTTATCTAGGCTCCTAAGTCTCAAAAATTTATCTAGGCTCTAAGTCAGGGCTCCAAAAAAATATTTGACCTAGCTGGACATTTTTTGTCTAATCCAGATTTTAATGCGTTTTAAGACTAAGTAAATCAGTTGGCCATCCTATATTCAATGATTGACATTAAAAAAAAATTAATTAAACTTTACCATGATATTATTACGTAAGTATTTCTGTATTGGCCTCGTTATTGGTCCGAAGCCAATACAGCTGGCCTCGGACCAATAACAAGGCCAATACAGAAATACATGTAATAGTATCTTTATTAATTAACTACAGTGTTACAATATTTTTTTAATTTCATTTCACAAGAGATAAATATCTTTACCTTGAAGTGGAACTATCCAAATCTCAGTTTCTTTTTATTAGATGCAATATATAATGATCTGGTGCTGTTTCCAGGTGTCTTCAGCATTTTCTCATCTGATGAATTTTTCTACCCTTTCCAGTCACTATGAAGTGTTACAGTTTTAATTTAGACTCAACACATAAATAGTAATTGGGAAGGTACTGCCATTGCATGTGTTATGCAGAAACTTTTTTATTGTTATGCAGAAAATTAAAAAAAATAATGTAGGAGTTGAAAATGATACAACTATCCATAAGCCAAATGACCAAAGAACGAATATTTGCATAAATATAGAATGCATATGCCTGGTTCGGGGTTTAAAAATAAATGAAAGTTTACCAAAAAAAAAGCAAAAGTAAAGAAATAATTGTACCATTGTGAAATTATGAGGTCGCCAAGAAATGAACTTTGTGATAATCTACTCGTTCCCCAAACCTGAAATAATTTAATCGTCTGCTTTCAAAATCCTTTTTAAATTAATGTGACCGTCTTTAGCCTGAAATATATGCCATACTGAACTTTACAGCATGTTTATGATGACTAAATGAAAACTGCGTCTTCCAAACAACTGTTTACTTTCAGTTTGTGTTTATCGTGACTTTCGATATAAAAACTAGTGACGTTCCGAAATTCTGTATTTGTGTCAACTCTGCCAATAAAGAATAACTCGGCCAATACAGAAAAAAATCTATATTGGCCGAGTTATTCTGTATTGGCCGAGTTTACACCTTATATTGCATAGGCAGTTTTCATCATATTAAGTCCAATAACAGTGTAGTTAATTAAATATTTGATATAATCTGACGTAAACTGTTAAATTGACAGTTCATCATTGGAAGTGTGCAACATCAGTGCACTAATATCTGCCTTATACTCTTTATTTCTTCACTTTAACCTTCACTTATGTCTATAGTTTGATTTAGAATATATTTTCCTTTGCAAATTAATAGATTAATTATATACTGATGACACTGTATTTTCTGTAGGGTATTCCCGGACAACCAGGTTTGGATGGATTAAGAGGTTTTAAGGGAGAAGCTGCCTTTATTCCTCCTGATTATCAAGTAAATTGTAAGTGCTTATAGAATGCTTATAAAAATGCTTGCTTTCGAGTTTCTGTGGTATTGAAATATTTTGCAAGAGTTTAATTTATTTAAAAAACCTAATTCATTATATTAATTCAAAAGCAATACAGTTTGTAAATTTTTGTTGTTTTTAAGTTAACAGATAATTAATTTTAAGTATTGAGCCAAATAATTCATTATAGGTGATTCTGCCTAATAAATTCAATATATATTGGTTCTCCTTGATACTGGGTTATTTTCGTGGTTGTAAAATTTCACGATTTTCATTGAATAAGGTATAAGAAATATTTTGGCAGATTTAAACCATTTATCAATACCTTTGCATGTACACCTTTAATTTGGCGGAATTTATTTTGTCATTTTTTTTTTCTATCTGCAAAAATAAGCAAAAATTTAATTACTTACCGCTAACACTAATAACATGCTATACAGTATTTTAAAGTGTATAACTATGAATAATCGGTCATACACATGTTTTCTTGTCAAATTCTATATACAGTGTATATATATATATTGAGTCTGACTTTTGACCCAGTTAGTATTTAAAAAAACTAATTGGAGTTGAATTCAAAATTTCTTAGATGTAACATTTTTTTGTGGTCTCTGTGTACAGTCCCCAAACTGAGGTATGTGAACTCTGTGTAAATCATTTCACCTGTATGATACTTGCCTTACAGGTGAAAAGGGAGGTCAAGGATTGGATGGCTTACCTGGACCTAAAGGTAACCAAGGAAGACCAGGACCCCAAGGACCACCTGGTAGTTCTGGATTCCCAGGACTTAAGGGTGATAAGGTAATATAATGCCAGAAATATGGGGTTTGGGTTGGATACCATGAATATGATTTGGTCCTCAAATATTGGTTTTCATCAAAACTTCAAAGTAAGATATTGATGTTCCCCATTATTCAATCTCAAGAAGTTTACAGTTAAAATCTGCATTCACTCCAACCATGCATTTTGTCCAGAAATAATGGTTTTACTTTTTTAAATAACTATTGAATTCTTTCAAGAGTACCGGTACACATTTTATACATGAACACATGTCATGTAGGGTGTAGATAAAAACCACATGGTCATCAAAGGGTTAATTTATGTTTCTAGGCTAAATAAGTAATATTAATGATTTACAATTTTCATACTTGGCAAACCATGATGAAAACTGTCTTTTTGGTTTTAACTGACTTTATTCAAAAACATGTATTGTAATATTAAACTCGATATAGCCTCTTTGTGATAATGCGGCATAAAGCAACCATCAAAAGCAATTAATGTATTATAATGCAAAAACATATAACACGACCTTGTACTTTAGGGAGATGGCGGACGTCCAGGACTAGATGGTCTTCCTGGTAGCAATGGACTGCCCGGTCAACCAGGACAGAAGGGAGATGCTGGAATCGGTATCCCAGGTCTTCCTGGAATTAGAGGAGAACCTGGATCTAATGGACTGCCTGGAACATCAGGCTTTACAGGATTGAAGGGAGAACCAGGTTTATAGCTTTTCTTTATTGCTAATGTTGTCTTCTCCTTTTCTACCTCTATCTTTTGAACATATCTTAATTTTAAGCAAAAGATTATCTTCAGTTTTCAGTTCGATTCAGCCAAGACTTTCCCTTTACCTTTTAATTTTTATCCTGAAATACACATTATGTATAATGTTTTTTAATTGTTTTATTATGATAAAGCTTTATTTTCTTTGCCCTGACACAAAGACTCTGTCATAATAGAAAATATTTGACGCCACAATGAAAAAGTGATTATTGTATATGACGTAAAAATTTCAAGTGGGAAGATTCTGGAGTCAAGCGGGACAGATTTCCAAATAGGTGTATTAAATTGTATTTTGAGTCAACAATACTCTTTAGTGATTTATTATATTGAACTAAATAATCTTCATTCATAATAATTGCCATTAAAACTAAAAATATCTCATGTTGGCATTTTAGGTGTGAGCACTCCAGTTAATATAGCAGACATCAAAGGAAACAAAGGTGACAAAGGTGCACCTGGTTTGACTGGTAGCACAGGTAGAGATGGATTACCTGGAATGAAGGGTGAACATGGTGAGTCATTATTGATTTATATCTAAATCTGTATTTTCCTGTTCGAAAAACATTTGCAATTACCCCTTGGTAACCCCACAATATCATTATTATTATGTAGGATAAATTGGATTATTTCTATGATTATTACTGTTTCTCAAACTTCTGAAATGACTTCATTGCAAAATTTATATAACTGCTGTTTAATTTGATTAAAAAAACACACAAAAGTTATCATGATAACTATTTCTATATTACTGTGGGTTCAATTCTATCATTTCTGGAGGGATTTTTTCCCTTAATCTCAAATTGACATAATATGTTAAAAAAAACATGTTGTGTATGTGTTTTTATTCAGATAACAAACAAAGAGTTGCGTTTACCACAACATTAACCTGAAAAATTAAAAAATATAACAATCTTGATAAACTAAGAGTTATTCATTTGCCAAAGAACTTAAAATTCAGGTAGACTCAAAATGCTGTGTCTTATGAATTATTTGCTAATAACCAATCTGTTGTAGGTTTGGACGGACTACCAGGTATAAATGGCAGACCAGGAGAATCTGGACCCCGTGGTGAAGATGGACTACCAGGACTTCCCGGACCAAGAGGTATATGGCTTAGTTGGTTAATCATTTTTGTTTGCATTGAAACTTTTTCAGGAATCTTCCCTTTTTTTCAATGACTAAATTTAAAAAAAAATCATGATCATTTTTTAAAAAGAACAAAGAGTATAAAATGGATATTGAATCCCAAACAAGAAACTATATTAGGAGTTCTATCATCTTTTTCATGATTCTGTATTTTTGTGATTCATAGTTGGTTTTTTTTTACTTTAATATCTAAGAATGTTATAAAGATAAGAACCACTACAGAGTATTACAAGTACTTGATAAAATGATGGTGTCTTGCTTTTCCTCATAACACAACATTTGATATTTTGTGTACAGGACTTCCTGGACCTAGAGGGGACAAAGGAACCTCAGGACTCCCTGGAGGACCAGGACTTAATGGACTCAAAGGAGAACAAGGACGTGATGGCTTCCCAGGAATGAAAGGTCAGCATAAAAACTTTTGTCTTCCTTTAACTCTCATATTATATATGGTTAAAATCATTAAAAAAAAACTAGATGTTAGGGGGTCAAAGATCAAACAATGTGCAGTCAGGTCCCTATTGATATAGAATGAAAAGCTATATTTTAGCCATTTTCTCTACTTGCTTTTTTGTAAGTACACACAATGTATTGCATAGATGTGATCCGCCTTTGATCCCATTAATGCCTATACTTTTTTCTTTCACTTGTAAGTTGAAACAATATTTATAGCATACTGAAATAAGTAATTTACCTGATGCAGAGAAACATTGTAACTGGCTGAAACAGAAGGAAAAATTGTATATTTTTCTGAGAAAATGTTTGATAAATTTTCTCTTTTTAAGAGACCTATACATATGCATTCAATACTTTATGTATACATGTTTTTTACAAAGTTATAAAATAAAGTTGTTTGATTGTAGGTGATGGTGGTTTGCCTGGTTTACCTGGTACTGTGTTAGAAGGAGCCAAGGGAGAAAGAGGGTTGGATGGATTATCTGGAGAAAGGGGACCATCAGGTCGTCCTGGACAAGATGGTAAGTGTGAGGGCAAGGCAGGGTAAGATAGACTAAGTTTGGCAGTATCCAATGGTAAGTTTAAGGGAAGATGGAGACAAAGAAAATCTACTGTTAAAAAAAAACAAAATTCCATTTTATTTAGCAAAACTTGATGAATCCTAAGACAGAAAGAGAAAGAACTAGAGAACAGCAATTACTGGACAGTCCCTTAGATTTAGCTTTTGTAAATTTCTGAAGGAACTTTATATAAGGAATTAATACACCCTATCCCTTCTTTTAATTTTCCTAAGAAAGAAACTTTTTTTTAACTGTTACTGTCAATCGTCTGATACTGTGGATTCATTATTATGTATTGGTGAATAACAAATTTAAATGTTCAACAAATTACAAATTCTATATAGGATAGGCTTGAATTGAGACATTAGCAAAACCAGGAAATCAAATATCCACCAAAATGCAAGATTCCTCAATCCATTAAAAACTGGTACCCATGAAAATAAATGAATCCACATTATATTAAAAGTTGAAATACAAAAATAAGAAGATGAAGCTTGTACACACATATATATATGTTGATATTTATTTAAGGTGTACCTGGATTGGATGGATTACCTGGTATGAAGGGAGAACCTGGACCATCGGGATTATCTGGAATTCCTGGACAGCCAGGTGGTAAGGGAGAGAGTGGAAGAAACGGAATACCTGGAGAACCTGGACGTACCGGTGCAGATGGCTTACCTGGATTACCTGGTGACCTTGCTTCTAAGGGAGAGCCTGGTTTACCAGGTGTTAGAGGTATTGATGGTGAACCAGGAATCCCAGGAGAGGCTGGATCAAGTGGCAGACCAGGATTACCAGGATTAGATGGACCACAGGGTCCTCCAGGATTACCAGGGCAAGATGGACTACCAGGTCAGTGCTCATAATCTCTTTATGTTTTGTCTGAACACATCTGGATTAAAAAATGACAGATCAGCAAATTTCTTGTTTTTTTTTATGAAGTGATAATTTTTGGACATATCGGCACACAGATTTGTTTTACAGAATGTTTCTTTCATTTAGTCTAGTCTTTGTATTTTTCATTTTTTTAAGTACCAACACTGTAATGATATGAATTTCGTGTGTGATAAATTTTTACCATTTTATTTTCAGGAGCTAAAGGTGATGCTGGTGTATTTGGATTCCCAGGAGAACCTGGACGTGATGGTTTACCTGGATTACCTGGTTTGAAGGGTGGTAAAGGTGACAGAGGACTCAATGGTGTACCAGGAACAGCAGGTCTCCCAGGATTGTCAGGTTAGCAATCCATTTGTAGAACAAAATGTCAGGTTCAAATATTTGTATGGCCATTTAAATTTTGTAAAAAAGGAGGAACAAGGTATATGTAAATGAAATGCAGCCAAAAAAATCAGTAAAAATCAAGACATCTAAACCCCTATGACAACCAGTGTGGATGGCATACTTCAAGCTTGTAATCTTAGCTTAGAACAAATGTCAGGAATTACTTTTAAATAATAGGAAATTCTGTTTCAACTCTCACAATTTTGCCTAACTTTAAGTCAACTATAACTCTATTCTTTCCACTTTTCAAGAATATCAGGATAAAAAATGTTTTTTTTCAAAGTGAAAAATTGACAAGCAAAATAATCTTATTTATCTGAATATTTCTGAAAGCTTCAATATAAACAAATTAATTTATAATAATTTATTAATTTCTTCAGGTGGTAAGGGAGATAGAGGTTTGGATGGACTACCAGGATTTGAAGGTCGTCCAGGAGTAGATGGATTACCAGGACCAAAGGGAGAATCGGGATTGCCAGGACAACGTGGAATCAGTGGGGAACCAGGCAGAGATGGTCAGTATCTTTTATATGATTTACACACTGAATACAAACTTGATTTCAGATATTTATATTAATTGCTTAAATGGAAGAGCCATTCTTAACTTCCTTATTTTGAACAATTAAAAACTGATTTTTGTACGGTGTTTATAATACTGTAACAATGAGGAGACTGTAGAAATGAAATGTTTTATTATGAAATACACTTTCTAGAAGATTTATATGAGAACTGTACAGACTGAAAAATTATTTTGTATTATACGACGATGAAAGGCGTATCATGCCTTCAAGGCACAGCTCTTTATTATTACTAGAACTATCATCATAATCATCATTATTTAGTAGGTTTTTGGAATATTTTATACCATATAATGACAAATATATTTTAAACATGCAGGCTTACCAGGTTTAGATGGAAACAGGGGAGATAATGGACTTCCAGGAGTTGGTATCCCAGGTGAGGCTGGTATTTCTGGAGAGCCAGGCAGAGAGGGTCTACCAGGAGGCAGGGGACCATTTGGAGCCAAGGGAGATGAAGGTGTACCAGGTTTCCCTGGTATGAAGGGAGAACGGGTAAGAAAATGATATGACTATAGAAGTTCAGAAATATAATTTAAGGAGTTGGACAACAGCCCCAGGATAAAGCCTGCCAATAGGTCATTTCTGGAATCATGTCTTTCACTGAAAAAGATCGTCAATTTCACACGCCTTTATGACGTCATTAACCAGATAGAAGGCGCGCCTGTATCCCTGCTCTATTAAAAGTTTCCAGCCCTTTCATAATCGTCATTCTGTATGGTAGTATAGAAATATTTAATGTTCTGTAAGTACATAATCGTGATTGCCGTTTAACTGAGGGAGGATAACCATCCTTTTAGAATTTAATTTCCCAAATATTTTGTGCAGTATAACATTAAACTTTTTCACCCGTTTGCTCAACATGTGTTGGAAATTTCTATGCATACATTTTGGTCACATGACAGATTCGTCTGAAAACCATATCCCGTAACTGGCCTATAGGCAATACAAAATTCCCTCTCAAAGTCTGTTGTATTTTGAACAAAAAGAAAAAGATCTCTGCTGTAGACATAACAATAAGCTTTAATTTTATATGTGTAAAA
The DNA here is from genome assembly GCF_963676685.1 of Mytilus edulis. Classification (NCBI taxonomy): domain Eukaryota; kingdom Metazoa; phylum Mollusca; class Bivalvia; order Mytilida; family Mytilidae; genus Mytilus; species Mytilus edulis. The sequence goes on along the minus strand of NC_092346.1, from coordinate 49,879,549 downwards.
ACATTCTATTTCCTATCAATAAATATTTTAATTGTTTTTTTTATGATAATTTTTTATGAAAGAACCTTGATCTAACCCTCATGTGAAAAGATGATAAGTTATTATAAACAATGGGGTATATGTTCTTGGACAATCTGTTCCAATAAATCAGAATGAACTTCAAATTATGTAAGAGGTGCTGCAAAAATATTTGTTTTCAGTTTTGTTGATATTTGTTTTTGTTTTTTTTTTCCTTTGAAAACAAGTTCTGATATTTGAATAAATATTTTTCATCTTACAGGGTCCAAGAGGAGATGCAGGTCGTCCTGGAGGACCAGGTCAAGATGGACTCCCTGGAATGAAAGGTAGTTACAGAAATAGATTTTGTAAAAAAAGAAAAATCCATTTGCAAAATAGTATATTTTAAAATTAGATGAATTCAATCATACAAAAGTTCATCAACAAACAAATTTATAAGCAATTCTTGATCAATTGATATTCCATTCTTTATATAATAAATACTGGCTTCCATTTTTCCTGTTGATTTAAAATAATTTTGTTTCATGGCACCCTTTAGATACCTTAGTCAGAAAAAATATGATTCTCGGTATAATAAACCTGCTATTCATTTGTAGGTAAATGTTTGTAGTCTAACTACTTAGAATAAAAAAATCTTTAAAAGGGTGGGTATTTGCACGGAAGAACACAAAATAAAATTACCTTTCATGATGAACATACAATTAAAAATTTCTAGCACTTTTATCTTTTTACCGATTTTACGAAACACAGTGAATAACGAACCTTTATCACAGTTGCATGTGAAATAAAAATGGCAAAACATGTTGCACAAAAATAACCCTTTACCACCCTATTATTTCACGGGGTGGATCTGTTGAGTATATCTTGGCTGAGTTTAAAAGCAAATCACCATAGTAGGTTTCATAAACATTGCATTGAAATGATTTTATGTGATATATTTTCTGTTTGTAGGTGAATCAGGTTTGGATGGCTTACCAGGTGTTGGAGGACCAAAGGGAGATTCTGGATTCCCTGGACAAGGAGGTAGAGCAGGTAACAAAGGAGAAAGTGGACCACCAGGACTTAATGGATCCCCTGGTTTAGATGGACCCAGAGGAGAGAATGGACCATCTGGCTTACCTGGAAGAGATGGTAAGTCAATTGTTGCAATTGTGCAACGTGATCGCCGTTTTTTATTTCACGTTCAACTTCAACGTGTTTTTACTTTTTTATTTAACATTCAGTCGTGCAAGACGGGTAACTCGTTCAACGTGTTCTGCTTATTCAATTTTACATGCATCGTGATTTTCAGTCTTATTTTGTGTGCTCGGTATTTTTCAAATAAAATTCAAACACTTGGCAGGGATCGTCAAGAAATACTTTTTTAAAAGCCGTAAACCATATATCATAAATGTGTATACTAAATCGGGAATATCAAGTAAAACAAAGAGTTAAATATACAAGAAGACAGTGACTCAGTCACAAAAGGTTCAAATAAAAGTAATTATTTTTCGTGCAACGTTCATTACATAAATTATTTCACGTTCAACGTGAAATTATGTCTTATTTCACGTTCAACGTGAAATTATGTCTTATTTCACGTTTTTTTCGTGCAAGCATCCCCCTTTACCACCCTCATCTAAAGGACTATGGGTAATCTAATTGTTCGTACTCCAAAATGAAAATAACGTTATACCATTGGATGGATTCCCATTGTTCATAACATTCTAAAGCAATTATGCTTTTAAAAATATTACCCAGAATGCATTAGATTCTAAATTGGCGAATTGAATGTTTAACCAAATACAAATTTTCTGTAAGCTTGTTTGCAGACTGTGGCAAAACCACAAATTCAAATATCCAGGAAAAAATATATTATCCCAGATTTACGAAAATTGACCCCCAAGAAAATAAATGAATCCACAGTAAGATCTGATTTAGAATAGCTATATGATCCCACAGTAAGATCTGATTTAGATGAGCTATATGAATCCACAGTAAAATCTGATTAAGATGACCTATATGAATCCACAGTAAGATCTGATTTAGAATAGCTATATGATCCCACAGTAAGATCTGATTTAGATGAGCTATATGAATCCACAGTAAGATCTGATTTAGATGAGCTAAATGAATCCACAGTAAGATCTGATTTAGATGACCTATATGATCCTGATGTGTGTCCTTTGGCAAACTATGTTGGTTAACTGTAATTGATCAGAATCAACGTTTGGATATTTATTAAATGAAATTGCCTTGTTATAGCAAATATACACTACCACAGTGTTTGATCATCAGTCTGGCATACAAGTTAGCAGGAAATACACACTAACAAAAATCATGTTACACTAAAATAAAACTTAATAAACAAATGACCAATTGAGACCAATAATTTTGACTGTGTTGTAGGAGAACCTGGACTTCCTGGAATGAAAGGAGATGGTGGATTACCTGGATTTGATGGTCTACCTGGACCTAAAGGTAACCCTGGTAACAATGGACTCCCAGGTGTTTCAGGTATGTACATTTCTTTACATCATAAATTTCTTTTTCTATCCTTTTTAAAATTTTGTTTGAAATTTGACGTATCTTCTTATATGTTCATGCTGACTTGGCCCAAATGAGTAATTCTATACCTATAAGGTAATGAAATCAATAATTAATTACCAAAATCACATTGGCTTTAAATTTTCAAAGTTTTGTTCTTACTTTACATAACATTTCATAAAAAAAAACAAAAAAAACCATGAATGCATTATTTATTTCCTGTTAACTGGCTAATGTATTTAAGAGGGGGGATAGGAGGGGTCTTGATCCCGAAATCCCGGACTTAAAAAAACGAAATTCTGAGGTCCCGAATTTAAATAAAGCAAATCCCGACATCCCGAAATCCGAAAAAAAGGATTCCCAGATCCCGAAAGGGTCAATCCCGAAATCCCGAGCTTAAAAATACCCGATCCCGGAGTCCCGATAAAGGTCCTACTCCCCCCCCCCCCCCTCATTTAACTTGAAGTTTTTTGGTTTTCTCTCTCATATGAATGTATTTTTTTTTATATACTAATATATATATATATATCTTTTTTAATTAGGAGAGAAAGGAAATCCTGGATTCCCAGGACCTAATGGACAACCAGGATTACCTGGACCTAAAGGAGAAAGAGGTAAAGTCAGATTATTTATAAATTACTGATATGTCTTTCTTTTATATAATCACAGAATAGCGTGTCACCCTATAGTGATCAGTCTGTCCATCTACAACAAATTGTGTACGCTCATTATATAGAGAACCATTATATTCTCATACTTTATACTTGAAGTAGATATTAACCCACACCAGAGGGTGTGTCATAATGTTTTTACAACACCCTCTCCCTAGGGCAAAGGTCAAGGTTAAAGACTTTGTTTCAATTGACAATCCCATATCATATGGTAATGGTACAAATTTTTTACCCCAAGTTATTCTCAGTGGGGCGCACAGAGATGGCTTCCATTTCAATGATGTCAAGTTGTTTTAGATAATAAAACTATACCCCCTTTCAAACAGAAGCTGAATTTATCTTGAATAACAAAAACTGGTATTCTTATTCTCTTCATATTGAGTGTGCTATTGAAGATGTTGTTATATACATACTTTATTTCATGAACAATTTGATACTTTCATATTTTTGGAAATTTAATTTCAATAACAATGTATTTGTTTGAACAGGTTTCAATGGAAGAGATGGAAGTAAGGGAGAGCCAGGAAGAACATCAGAGGGAAGCAAAGGGGAACCAGGTCTACCAGGCCGTTCTGGATTAGATGGTTTACCAGGAATGAAAGGAGATGTTGGTAAGTATATAATTTACAAGGGCCTAAATATTATAAGTTTTTTTTCTAATTCAAACTTTGGCTGGTTCATAACTTATCTGAACGAACCTCAATAGTACACCAAAAGTGTTGTGTCTGGTAGTGGGAGTAAAATTTAGAATTTCTAACAATCAAAATTGCTTTTGCTGTTTTTCAGTTTCAGAAATTCTGTTTATATTCTCTTAGATTACATTGTTGAATCTGCAACTTCATAATGACTTCATAACCAGTCAGAAACATCAAACTCAATGACTTTCTTTAGGACACCATTTCTGACTTAATCTATTATACTGCTTCTCTATGTTAAAAATGTGTATCCATAGTCTATTTAGAAGTACTTGTGTTACTTACTTACTTTTAAAGAACTTTGTAAATAAAATTAAATGTGTTGTAAAAATTGATATCTGGCCTCTATTGTTTTACATCAAATAAATGTAACATTTTTTTTTAGGTTTCCCTGGTCGGGATGGATTCCCAGGTGCTAAGGGTGAAACAGGAAATCCTGGACTTGAAGGAATTGGACAGAAAGGATCACGAGGATTGGATGGATTACCAGGTATGTATCACTACATTACATATATTTATTTATCTATAGTTTAATGTTTTTTTGTTAAAATTATTGAGGTGCAAGAAGAGGATGAAAAAAAATTAAATTTTAAATGTCACAATTTGTAAAATGTCAAGGAGACAACAAAAATCATGTTCCCATTTATCACTGTTTATATTTTTATTTACTTGCTATTTTAGGTAGTGCTGGTCTCCGTGGAGAATCTGGTAATGATGGATTACCTGGGGTGAATGGTCGTAAAGGAGAATCAGGAGATAGAGGTCTCAATGGTTTACCTGGTCCTCAGGGTAACAATGGATTGGATGGCCGTAAAGGTGAGTTTGATATCCATACATGATACTGTATATTCAGAAATTATTACGATTTTTTTATAATTGTAAAAAATGTGACAGGGTTATAATCGCAATAATTCAAACTTGAATTTTGATATTTTTGATTTAAATTATATAGGATTTTTCTCAATATAGCAAAAATTAAAATCGCATTTCAATCTAAAATGCCAAAATCGCAATAGTTAATGGACGCAATAATAAATGCATGCAATAATTTCTGAATTAACAGTATATTCCTTGGAAAAAATAAATCTAGGAGAACTTTCCTTCATTTGAAATTATTTGTTTGTAAATAATCCTATTTGGACTATGATTTGTTATTATTAGTTTCTTTCATTTTGTATTTTTAAAGAGAAATACATACTTAAAATCTGTTAACAAACAAAATTCATTTCAGTTTATCATTTTATAAAGTTGAGTGAGATCTTGAATGATGAGTTAATAAGAAAAGGAAGTTTGATATTGAATATAACATTCATTTCGAAAATAATTATTAGTACCAATTGGAAAAGTGTTTTGACATCAGACTATTTAGGCACCCTGACATTCAGCTGGTAAAAAAACAAACAGATGTAAAAATGTATGATTACTAAAGAAAAAATTTACTAAAATTGATGTCAGAATCTAATGATGAGATATAGAATAGAAACAGTTTTAATCAAACAGAAAGTATAAAACAAAATGTGTATATTATATTTGAATTACTTTCCCTATACAGGTGAACCTGGTATTCCCGGTGGCTTTGGATCTAAAGGTCAAAAGGGACAGTCCGGTTTGGATGGATTGCCTGGAAATCCTGGACCTAAAGGAGAAAGTGGACGAGATGGATTTGATGGACTTCCTGGAGAAAATGGTAAAATTGGAAAGATTGAAATTAGAGAATTAGTTTTCTAATTTTGTGCTATTTTCACCTTTCTTTAGCGGTGTGAGAGTCTTTTGTTGCAGAAAGCTCGACATAGGGATAGTGATCCAGCGTCGGCGGCATTAGCTAACTTCTTATAAGCTATACATTTTAGAAGGTGGAAGACCTGGATGCTTCACACTTTGTATATAGATGCCTCATGTTACGAAGTTTCCATCAGTTACATGTTCAATGTCCTTGACCTCATTTTCATGGTTCAGTGACTACTTGAAATAGAAGTTAAGATTTTTTGTAATGTTAAATTCTCTCTTATTTTAAGTAATAGGATAACTATATTTGGTATGTGCGTACCTTGCAAGTTCCTCATGCCTGTCAGACAGTTTTCACTTGACCTAGACCTCATTTCATGGATCAGTGAACAAGGTTAAGTTTTGGTGATCAAGTCCATATCTCAGATACCATAAGCAATAGGTCTAATATATTTTCGGGGGGTGTATGGAAGGACTGTAAGGTGTACATGTCTAACTGACAGGTGTCATCTGACCTTGACCTCATTTTCATGGTGCAGTGGTTATAGTTAAGTTTTTGTGTTTTGATCTGTTTTTCTTATACTATATGCAATAGGTCTACTATATTTGGTGTATGGAATGATTGTAAGGTGTACATGTCTAGCTGACAGGTGTCACCTGACCTTGACCTCATTTTCATGGTTTAGTAGTCAAGGTTAAATTTTTGAGTTTTGGTCTTTTTTTTCTAATACTAATTGCAATGGGTCAACTATATTTAGTGTATGGCAATATTTTATGATCTATATGTCTGTCGCGCAGGTTTTATTTGACCTTGACCTCATTTTCACGGTTCATTGCTAAGTGTAAAGTATTTGTGTTTTGGTCTGTTTTTCTTAATTTATAAGCAATAGGTCAACCATATTTGTTGTATGGAAGAATTGTTAGCTGTACATGTCTGGCTGGCATGGTTCATCTGACCTTTGACCCTTTTTCATGGTTCATTGATCAATGTTTTAAGTTTTCTTGGTTAATGTTGAGTTTATGTGACAGTTGTAATAAAGCTTAATATCTAGGACTATCAACATAATATCAATGATTAGTAAAGAAGGGGAGACATTTCAGTGTGTGCACTCTTGTTGATATTAGTTTCTATTTACATAAAAAAAGTTAACTAACAAAAATACCTAACTCAGAGCAAAATTGACAAAACAGAAAGTCCCTAAACAAGTGGCAAAATCAAAAGCTCACACATCAAACTCATTCTATGCATTATTTTCTTTGAAGGATTGAGTGGCTTACCTGGAGATAAGGGAGACAGAGGTCTACCAGGTGTTATAAATAACGCACTATTACCTCCAGGTCCTAAAGGAGAACCCGGAATACCCGGATTGAGAGGATTCCCTGGTCTAGATGGACAGAAAGGAGAAATTGGACTCAGAGGTAACATTTATAAAATACTGGAATATCTGTTTTTCATATAGTCCAAATAATTAGGACGTATTGCAAGGCTATTTTATTTTGATGCTTTGACGCCTTGCTAGACATCAAAGCAAAAAAATAGAATAGCCTTTCAAGACGTCATAATTAATTGGACTATTTTTGATAATAACTTTATAAGCAAGGATAACAAACTTTTGAGCCTACTAGGATCAGCTCATGCAGTCAGTATTAAAAAATAATGATATGATTGTAAAAGTTTCGCCTTTCTTAGAGAAAATTCTTATTTTCATGTTGTATTAGTTGTCAGTTTATAAAAAGAAAAATAATCCTTTCTCTCCTAAGGGTTCATTTTCAGATAAACAGTCATGGGGATTAGACTTGTGTTATTATTAAACTGAAGTTATGTGTTTAATATGGTTTGCGATAATGCTCCTGAGGAGCCCTGCACAGTATAGAAAGAAGAAGAATTGAAGGATGTTTTGGTCAAATTATTACTACATGTACTAAAATGAATAATAATATATATAATATTGGTCCTGTTCAATTTCCTTTGTCTGCTTGTGATTTTAATATTTTTATATTTCCTATTAAGGACCACCTGGATTTGCTGGTGTTAAAGGAGCTCATGGATTGGATGGTTTACCTGGTATGAAAGGTGAAATAGGACAGCGTGGGTTCCCTGGTACTCCTGGTCAGGATGGACTTCCAGGTAAGTTTCAATAAACTTATTTACACTTTTGGTATTTAGCTGAATTTTGTCTCTGAATAACCTTTTGATGTCAAGCAGCAATAAATTTTTAATTAGTTTAAACATATTTATTTATAGTGGATTGGGAAACAAGTTTTGCAACTTAATATATTAATCCCTTTCCACTTTGCGGGTGCAAGTGCTGCCTTGTATCGGCATTAGCCTACTCTTTTTCGAAATCTACAAGGGTGTCTTTTACGTGCAAGAGATATTGCTCTCTCTTAACACGGGTAAGCCATTTATCGTCCCTTTCTGACGGACTATCATCATTTCCTCAAGACCATACTTGCAAATGGTGTCAAGGGAGAGCCAAAAATTCAGTCCCTGAAATTTTCATCCCGCAACGGGAATCGAACCAGAAACCTTTGTGTTAATAGTCCGATGCACTAACCACTACACCACGGCTCTCACTTTTTTAATTTTTAATTATGACATCATGTTTTACAAATTGTGATGTCAAAGTTAATGGGAATTTGTGTGATATTATGTAAAGGTGGAGGAATTTGCATACATCTATTGTTTATGAGGTACATTTTAATACCAAAAGGAATATTTATTTTCATTGATTAGGAATTTGTTCATCTTAATCAATAAATTAAAAACCCACAAATCATGCATGCTTGCACAAACCATGAAAATGGAAACTTACAAATAAAAGTGATGTTACGGGATTTGGTCTGAAACCCTATAAGAATAACCCTTTAATGCTGCAACTTCATTTATCTGTCAGTTATTCTGGCTGTCCTCAAGTTGTTCCTTGATTAGAACTACTGTAAATTCAGAAATTATTGAGTGCATTTATTAATGTGATTTTGTCATTTTAGACTTAAATGCGATTTTAATTTTTACGAATTTGAGAAAAATCCTGATTTATTCATATAAGATATTTCAAAATGTGAGTTTAAATTATTGCGTTTACAACTCTTTCGCATTTTTGGCAATAATAAGAACAGCGCGATTATTTCTGAATTTACAGGATTTTAAGTAATGTTTTTAATTTTCAATTTAAGGTGCTCGTGGATTAGAGGGAGAACCTGGACGTTCAGGGTTGCCAGGCAACACTCCACCCTCTGGTTTCCTGTTAGTACGTCACAGTCAGAGTCAAGATATTCCAGTTTGTCCAGAAAGACTTACCAAAATATGGGAGGGATACAGTTTATTGTACATTGAAGGAAATGAAAGATCTCAGCATCAAGATTTAGGTAAATTTCTGTCAGAAAGTTAAACAAAGAAAATCATGTGTTTATTTCTGTTGTTTGGTATCCTAAAAGGTAGATTTACTAAAAACAGATCCTATGATTGAAAACATCAAAATAAAATAAAAACAATGCTTATAGAAAGGTTATAGTTAATAGATTAAAAAAAAAACTGAAACAAGGCATATGGTCAGATAGTTGTTTTTTAAAATTAAATGAAAATGAAGTTAATGGTTAATGAAGATTTCTTAAACAATTATCCTTGTCTCATGTTAATAGATATAAGATGTGGTATGATTAAGAATGCATTCAGAAAGGTTGCATAGTATGAATTCATATGACATATGAAAACATATGATCTTACCATAGGTATTATAGAATTAATTTCTGATTTTAATAATGAATTTGACCATTGATATTTTAGGTATGGCCGGTTCCTGTCTCCAGAGATTCAGCACTATGCCATTCCTCTTCTGTAATACAAACAATGTTTGTAACTATGCCAACAGAAATGATAAATCTTATTGGTTGGCTACAAATGCACCATTACCCATGATGCCTGTGACAGATAACGATATCTCTCGTTACATCAGTAGATGTGTGGTATGTGATGCCCCAGCTAATGTAATTGCTGTTCACAGTCAAACATTACAGATTCCAGAGTGTCCCATTGGTTGGTCAGGAATGTGGATTGGATACAGTTTTGCTATGGTAAGTTTACTGCTTTTAAATTTAAAGACTGGCTAACTTTGAGGGGAAGAATTATGGCAAAAAAGTATGATATAATTCTGATAAGACAGATTTCCATTGTAAAAATTTTAACAATAGATTATTATAAATAAAGGAGAAATGAGATTACAATAAATTGAATATAATTCCAATATGACAACCTTTTTATTTTGTAAACTATATAATTTCTGATTTTTGGTTAGATAAAGTTTTGATGTTACAACAGTACATTTCTAATTGTAAAATTTCTAATCCGGTATTGAAATCGGTAAAAAGGATGGACAAGCACAGTGATTTATAGGAACACCATGCACTTCTTTGTTTATTATTTACCTTATTATGACTTTCAAATGTAATTGACATGTTTGTTTTTTAAATTTGCAGCACACTGGAGCAGGACCAAGCGGAGGTGGTCAGTCATTGTCCAGCCCTGGCAGTTGTCTAGAAGATTTCAGAGCTACTCCATTTATAGAGTGTAACGGTGATGGTGGAAACTGTCACTTTTACGCAAACAAATACAGTTTCTGGCTCACAACAATAGATCAAAATTCACAATTTGCTAGTCCAATACCAGCAACTCTTAAAGCTGGAAATCTCCGTACACGTGTCAGTAGATGTCAAGTTTGTGTCAAAAATGTTTAATATGTCTTTCTAAGTGAACAATTAATTAATGATGGCTAAATATGTGAGTGATTGGAGAAATAGTTTTATGTATGAATGGCAATAACCATATGTGCCTTACTATTTCAACGTTGAAATTATGCTGCAAATAATAGTTCAATATAGTTTGATATGCTCAAATGTTATTTTATTTCTGTGATGTATAAAATGTTCTTTCTCACTGCCAATTTGAATATGAATACTCAAATTTGTCTCGTTATTTAGATCTGTAGATAGCTATTAATAGAAATCTTCTTTTTTTCTTTTTTTTTTGTATATATTATTGTCATGTTTATATTTGTTGTTATTATAAGTTTTTGAAGTAACAACAAACTATATGTCTTCACATTTTACATAATGCATGTTTTTTTTGCTCTTTAATTATATGCCAGAACATATGTGCCAAAAAAAGACAAAATAAGGATTTTGCCAGATATACTTTATAAGTGATCATGGTTTCAAAAATATGATCCATTTTTATTTGAAAATAGTACCGGTAATAAATTCTTATTTCTGAAACATTAATGGAATATAAATTAAGATTAGTGTTTGAAAAGGTAAAGGGAAAACTATTTTTCAACTAAGAAATTTCTTATATAATTTAGTGTTGTCATTGTTATCAAATCAGCTATTTAGATATTTAGATTAAAAAAATGAGAGATGAGCCACTATAAGTAAAGTGGACCGAAGACCCGGCTTCTGTCCAGAAAGTAGCAACAGTTATAGGCCTCCGAACAAAATTATATAAATTATACAATAAGCCGGTATTGATATTTAATGAAAACCAACGAAATATTTTTTATGGTCTTATTTTTATGAATTTTTTATACATCGGTTGTATTTTATTCAAATCTAAGTACATTATTGATTATTTTAATAATTAGAGGCCAATGAGGAAATTAATGTGTGTAGTTCATAATAATATACAGTCTTATGTGACATAAGAATTTATGGCAGAATATTTCTGTTGCCTGTAATGTTACATTAATATTATACTTCATATATGAACATTTTCTTTTATTATATCATATTTCTGATAATGTTCGTTGTTTGTTTTATGTGAAAGTCATGACAGTGCAGGACAAAACATTTTATTTCATTCTGCTAAAGTTAGAAAAAAGCAACTGAATATCAATAACATAAGAATTTTCAAAAATTATTTAGATTAAATTTATTAATAATAAAAATAATGTATTTGTTTTATACAATTTAATTTCATTGTAGATTCTTGCAATTCAGGGTAAAAGGGTGGAAAAAAGGGATTTATTTTGTTTTACAGTCAATTTTCAATGTATTCTAGTCAATAAATTCATGTTGCTGAATAAATTCTTCTTTTTTTTATTTTGTGTTCTAATTATTCCATTTGAATTCTCAAGTGTATCTAATACTCAAGCATTTTCTTCTATTATCTCCTCTTGATAAATCCAAACAAGCTATGTCAATATGCTAACACTGGTCAGTCATAGATAATGGCTGCATTTAACAAAGATAAGAAATCGAAACTTCTCAAAAAATAAATATACAAACAAAGACAAACATTAGCATCAACACATACCTGGTTCACCGTGTATGAAATAAGGAAATGTGGCATAATAAACAATGAGACAATTATCCAATAGAGTCCAAAATTTTGTAGATTTTATAAGCAACTATAAAGTAACCATACAACCCTCAAAATTGAGCAAATAATATAACCAACACTGTGATTAATAACAAAACAATAAAGGAAAAACTGTATGACAGACAACCAAACATTGTATAAAAGGCTCCTGACCTCCTGACTTGTGCAAGGCACAACATGTGATTAAGTTAAACTTGTTTAATGTGTTCACAAACCTTCCATTTTTCATATGTCTATACCATATGTCATAAAACTAAGACACAAAGAAAATTTTAACATGTTGTTGTGTCTTGTCTGTGATTGCTGCTATCAGTGTAAATGCCTTATGTTAACAGGTAAAAAAGAAGTCTTTTGATCAGTAACAAACATAATTTATTTTTACAAATGCTATTTGTTGATCTTGGGGAAGCTTCTGTCCAAGTTTTATAGTATTCAATGAAGGTCTGACTTTGAATCCAATCTTTATATTGACTAGGATTCTCTGTTTTCTTGCTTCCTCCACCAATACAAACTTACAGCCACAGTATAGTCAGTTGTGCTGAAAGTGGCATTAAACACCAACAATCAAACATCTTAATTATAAAAAATCTTCTGCTGATGTTCATAAAAATCTAGGTTTGAAAAATTATAGATGTCTAACATCTTGAACCTGAGACAGCATCGAAATGTTAACTGCCAAATTAAACTGAAGTTCATTTATTAGTAAAATATAGAAAAATGAAGAAGGAATTTTGAAAATTGTACTCTGGAGACTGTCTATAATCGTTAAAAGGCCAATGACAGAATGTAGGATTTCTAAAGTAAGTAAGTTGGTAAATTTAATTTGAAGTCGGGCACGATATGTACAAATTAACACAGTAAACATGAGCTCTGAAGAACTCTACTGACTTAAAGAGCCATTGTCAGACAGACATGTAAAAATTAAAATCATTCTATACATGAAATTTAAATTGACTCTCTTATGGTATCTGAGAAACAGATATAATCACAAAATTGCTGTCTTGCTTCCACGACAAAATGTTGCATGCTCAACAAAAATCTAAAAACATTTCCTTTACTGTATCTGCATTCAAATGTACCACGACTGACTAGAGAAGTTTCTGTCTTTCTGGAGTGCCCTACAACCCTTAAGGATAAAAATCTTTGGATAATTATATCTAACATATGTTTACATTTCTAATACTAGTAGACAGAATTTACATTACCTCGACCTCATTTCTATGAGCAAGGTAAATTTTTGGTAAATAGATCCATTTCTCAGACAATATGAGCTCCACTTCATAATGAAAATTTATTGTAAGATGTACCTTTCAGTCTAGCAGGGTTCAACTGACCTTGACCTCAATTTCATAGTTCAATGGTCAACATTGAGAATTTGTGGTTACATCTGTCTCTAAGATACTAAAAGAGTTCAACTATATTTGGTGTATAGAATGAATATAAGGTGTCCATGTTAGTCTGACTTTGATTGACATCACTTACATGGTTCATATGTCAATTTTCTATTCCTCAGCCTGTACACTCTTATTTGTACCTTGAACTGGAATTGATTATAGCAATCATCAAACCTTGATATGAGAATTGATTATACATTCAGTTTTCATATCAAACTTATGATGCACAGCATATCATTTTAGTATTCAGTGATTTGAAGGTTAAAAATGATGAAGGTTGATATTTTTGTAATGTAACCCTTCCATTCATGAGACTCTTCATTAGGTTTTTAAACGACCGCAAAAATTAAAAATTTTTGGTCGTATATTGGTATGATGTTGGCGTCGTCGTCTGAGTCGTCGTCCGAATACTTTTAGTTTTCGCACTCATAACTTTAGTAAAGGGAATAGAAATCTATGAAATTTTAACACAAGGTTTATGACCACAAAAGGAAGGTTGGGATTGATTTTGGGAGTTTTGGTCCCAATATTTTAGGAATTAGGGGCCAAAAAGGGCCCAAATAAGCATTATTCTTGGTTTTCGCACAATAACTTTAGTATAAGTAAATAGAAATCAATGAAATGTAAACACAAGGTTAATGACCACAAAAGGAAGGTTGGGATTGATTTTGGGAGTTGAGGTCCCAACAGTTTAGGAATTAGGGGCCCAAATAAGCATTATTCTTGGTTTTCGCACCATAACTTTAGTATAAGTAAATAGAAATCAATGAAATTTAAACACAAGGTTTATGACCATAAAAGGAAGGTTGGGTTTGATTTTGGGAGTTTTGGTCCCAACAGTTTAGGAATAAGGGGCCCAAATGTACTTAGATTTTTGATTATTGGTCCAGTTTTCAAGTTGGTCCAAATCGGGGTCCAAAATTAAACTTTGTTTGATTTCATCAAAAATTGAATAATTGGGGTTCTTTGATATGCCAAATCTAACTGTGTATGTAGATTCTTAATTTTTGGTCCCGTTTTCAAATTGGTCTACATTAAAGTCCAAAGGGTCCAAAATTAAACTAAGATTGATTTAAACAAAAAATGAATTCTTGGGCTTTTTTGATATGCTGAATCTAAACATGTATTTAGATTTTTGATTATGGACCTAGTTTTCAAGTTGGTCCAAATCAGGATCCAAAATTATCATATTAAGTATTGTGCAATAGCAAGAAATTTTCAATTGCACAGTATTCAGCAATAGCAAGAAATCTTCAATTGCACAGTATTGTGCAATAGCAAGAAATTTTCAATTGCATAGTATTGTGCAATAGCAAGAAATCTTGAATTGCACAGTATTGTGCAATAGAAAATATTTTCAATTGCACAGTATTGCGCAAAAGTAAGAAATATCTAATTGCACAATATTGTGCAATAGCAAGAAATTTTCAATTGGAGTTATCTTTCTTTGTTCAGAATAGTAGTTGAATCAAATGAAATCATTGTTTTATACAATATACAATGTATATTCACTTTTACTACCAACCAATCTTTACCATTCAGTGATAACAAGCACTTTATTTTACATTTTAATATTTTATGATGTATTTAAAAGAGTAGTTATTGTTGCAAACTCCATTAGAAATCTGAATTGATATCAGTTTTGGAAAAAGGGAAAGGGGGATGAGAAAAAAATGGGGGGGGGGGGGGGGGGGTTAAATTTTTCTCATTTCAGATTTCATAAATAAAAAGAAAATTTCTTCAAACATTTTTTTGAGAGGATTAATATTCAACAGCATAGTGAATTGCTCAAAGGCAAACAAAAAATTAAGTTCATTAGACCACATTCATTCTGTGTCAGAAACCTTTGCTGTGTCAACTATTTAATTTTAGATTTAAATAAGTTTGAAGAAGAAAAATTAAGTTCATTAGACCACATTCATTCTGTGTCAGAAACCTTTGCTGTGTCAACTATTTAATTTTAGATTTAAATAAGTTTGAAGAAGAAATCTTTAATTGATTTGTAAAATCTTGACATTTCTTTTGTGTAAAAAACCCATATAATGTCAAAAATTTGATCACAATCCAAATTCAGAGCTGTATCACGCTTGAATGTTTTGTCCATACTTGCCCCAACTGTTCAGGGTTCCACCTCAGCGGTCGTATAAAGCTGCGCCCTGTGGAGCACCTGGTTGATTATGCGATTACCTGGCCGTTTTTATGGTGATTATTTGATTACTAGACCAAATATTCATGATTGTTTGATTATTTGATAATCTAGGACTGTATTATTTGATTATCTTGTTTAAAAAAATAATTAATGATTATGTGATTATATTGGGGAAAAAATTGTGATTATATGATTACTTGGACACCCACACGAAGGACTTCATTTGTGCATGTGCCTCTCACAAGTTGTTTGGAGATCTTTGGTATGAATTATTTAGGTTACTGAAGTTTCACTTACATTTCAAGCATTTTTTTAATATTCAGTTAATAGAACTGGGACTATTATACTAAATTGTTACCCCCACATGTTAAATGTTGTAAAATAAGTCTGTTAAAAAGATTCCTCTCTTTTATTCGGTAAACCTGAGACTACTAACAGACTTTATCACCGACTGGTGGCTGCACCGCTGTGCACGTGCGGCTGTGTTAAGGTTCATCATAAGGAATTGAAAAATATGGCCGTGTTTACACCTCCAAAATTACTATGAGTACAGACAAACTGGTACATCCAGGAAAGTTTTAAGGCATGGCAGGAACTAGATATATAAAAGTTATATGAAGTCTACGTTTCAGAAAATTAAAAACTTACCTGGATTTTGATGTTCATTTTTTTTCCAGTCTGCAGAAGATAGCAAAATAAACAAACACCCGAGTTTCATTTGATACGGTCCACTCAGTTACACAGTTTAAACCTGTTAAATAACCTATTGTTTACAGGTGTCTATTGTCCATCTATTGTCCATTTAAATCAATACTACTCACTACATTGATTATATGAGGGCGTGTATGAGGGGAGCTTCTCAATCGTTTTCACTACTTAGTTAATTTTTGCACCTTCTGCAGGAACGAAAAAAAATGGATAGCAAAATCTAGAAAAGTTTATAATTTTCTGGAACATAAAATGCATTTAAAATTTATATATCTAGTTCCTGCCATCCCTTAAAACTGTTGCAGGTGTTTAGGTTAGTCTGTACTCAGAGTAAAATTTGGGGTAGCCAAAAGGTTATGATGAACCTTAACAAATACCTGTACAGAGTACCGTAGACAAATCTATTTAAAGTCAGATCAGCTGATCACACTAAATATAACTATTCACCCGTAAATATTTATAATTATACACGTTTTCATTAGAATGGAATATCTTATCAATACGCGGTACGAAAAGTGATCTTGAGGTCATGGGGTCCGGCAGTTCTAAAGCCTCAATTGCAGCCTCCGCACCTAAAAGGTAGGTATATTTTATTTTCGTCATATGTAATCCACACGTGTTGATTTTTGTGAAAATCGATACATCGATATTGTCAATTTATTTACTTGTAACTAAGTCAAGTTGTGTACATTAATTGTTACGAAAAGGACAGGTAAACACATTTTTATGCATGCAGAATATAGTGATTGATAAATTGATTGATTTTTGTTTACTTAACATCCAGTGGCAAATAGTTCACGAATACTTAATACTGAACAAATATGCAATTAATAAAATGAGTAGGCATGATTTTAAAAGAGCAGGACATTTTGGAAAGACCCATGAGGGTTTGGATGGGGTTAAATGATTTAAAAAATGAAGATTAGAGAATAAGGGGCAAAAAAATGAAGATTAGAGAAAAAAGGGGTTAATTTTTTGAAAAATAGAGAAAAAAGGGGTTAATTTTTTAAAGATTAGAGAAAAAGGGATGAAAATTAAATGTTTACAGAATAACAGACTCCCCCATCCAGACCCTCACCCATCAGTGAGCTCAATTTTAAGGTAACAGACGAAGAGAGTCAGTGTGTCACTCCTGTCGGCCTGCAAGAGCCAATTCATATTTACAAACCAGATGGGGTTGCCCTCTCACCAAATCAAAGTGTTTGACTACTAGTGGCATAGTGCTTTTATTTAGGCAGCAACCATTTGATTTTCTGGGGGGGGGGGGGGGGGGGGGGGGAAGTTGTTTGGTTGTTTCCAGTTTTTGGAGAAAAAAATAATTTGTTTTTGATTCTGAGAAAAAAAATTGTTTGTTTCACCCTCAGCTGCCACTATATGTAATGCTAAATTGAAAGAAAAAAATAGTTTTCGACTTGTCGCGAAAAAAAATGTGTCCAGAAAAAAAAACCATAGCCCCCCCAGAAAATAAAATGGTTGCTGCCTTAATACAACAAATGGAAGTTTTTAACGACCTTGACTGGCTATACAGCCCTTGCACGGTCGGTTTTATTTAATGACACAGAACCCTCCCTTTTAAATGACTTGCATGTGTTGGAACCCCTTTAAAAATGGCTGAATCTACCTCATGCTCAGGGGCAGACCCTGCTTTGTTTAAAAGGGAGTTCCAAACCCAGGTGAAAAGGGGGGGGGGGGGGTCGGTCCCTACTGTATGTCCCATTTCAAATGCATTGATCATCCAAAAAAAAATGGGGTTCTAACAGGAAACCCCCCTGGATCCGCCACTGATGCTATCTTATCTGCAGAATTTAAACTTTTTCAAAAACGAGTAAAAATTGCTATACATTTGTGAGCCTTAATACACTATAGTAAAGTTATAATTCTGTCCATATTAGTTGTTATTCTGGCTTTGCAATTTTTATGGTACATGTACACCTAAACCAGTTTTGATATGATGCATATGCTATTAAAGCTATATACCATATGTGTGACCATAAAAGAATACAGACTTATTTCCTCTATTTGTCTCTGAACTGACACCTCAAAAATGTAAACATTTTATAATTCTAAACCTCAGTTTTGTATTTTATAATTCTAAACCTCAGTTTTGTATTAAACCTTTTCAACATCTCTCGACACCGACTAATGACACCTACAGTTTACAGGTAAAATGGATGGGTCGTCTCAAAGACAAAAATCATCATGATTATCATCACGTAACATATTGGATTGACGGTTTTATACTGTTTTGACTATATAGTTTAAGAATATATATCAACCAAATAAATAAATAAATAAATATATGTATGGTGGCCGGATGCGGCCATTTATTTCGCCTTTTCGCGTTTTCGTGAATTCTCCGTTCATTTTGCAAACGCGAAATTGGGAATTCGAGAAATCGGGAAATCGGGAAATCGAGAAATCAAGAAAGCAAAAACGCCAAAACACGAAAGAGGAAACACGAAAACGCTAAAACGCGAAATGAATTCTCGATTTTGCGTTTTTGCTTTCTCTATTTTTCGATTTCCCGATTTCTCAATTTCTTAATTTCCCTTTCTCGATTTCTGGATATCCCCGAAAGGGGAAACGTCTACCAAACATATGTCTCTGTCATAAAATATTCTTATTTCGTATGTATTTGCACGACATTTCATGTTGAATTGATTAAACAAATATTCCGATCATTCAGAATCCTAACCCATTTTCTCTTCACTTTTGTGATGATGTGAGTCTTTCGCCAAATATATACCGCATGCCAATAACGATTTAATTTGTTGGTGTAAAAGCTTTTATGATGTTTTTCAAAAATGAAAAAGAATACTGGTCCGTCCGTATCACACTTGTGAACACGACCAACTTTGTGTTTTTCCACCGATCTTCACCTCAGTCGATCGATGTACATTTTCAATTTTAACATAATTACATCTTGATTTTTTAGGTCGAACGAACAGATCACGTTTTTAAAGCAATTGCTTTTATGCCGTCGCGTATGGCCATCTTTGTGACCCAGATAAGAGACTCCGCCCAGATCAAGCCATAGTATTTTGTTAAACAGGCTCCTGGTCAGTCATTCTTTAACACCTATGTATGTTTTCTAATGCAATACATAGCTTGAAACTTTAAAAAAAAGTTAGTAGATTTAAGAAGTTTCAGAATATGTTCTTGTAGATGTATTTTTGTATTTAAAGGGTCAACCGTTTGACTATCAAATAACATAGAAGTCCGAGTGAAAAAAAGTACATTTTTATAAATGCGATTCTGTTTTCCGCCGTTCGTACGATGTTTCAACAAAATATGGATTCATTTCAGTTGCTGATTTAGTATTGAAAATTTAACTGAATTATCTCCTAATAAATACGGTTTTTTATGTTTAATTTGTGTTTCTTTAAGAGGTCAGGTGCTCTTGTTCATTCATAAAATTATCGTTCATTCATACATTTATCGTAAAATCAAAATCACTACACAGGTTAATGCGTAGTGTCAAATTATTACCTGTAATCTAAAAATAGACAAACTTTATTTGCGCAAATAATTTAGCGGAACGAAACCCTTGTTGAAAACACATAACAATAAGTTCGTTTTCCTTTTCTGTCAAAACTCCGTAATATTTATTGATCACCTTACAAATGAAATGGACCCGTCCAAACGTAGTAGATGCCAAGTTGGTCCAGATGCAGAGATATTTACAATTTGGAATTTTCTAGTTTATTAATACATAGATTGAAAAAAGTACGTCTTTTTAAATATCATGATCAAAACTGGGTTTGCATAACAAATGTCAGATGAAACCATTATCCTCGTCTTTTCAGTGAACAAGTCTACTACGTTTGTTGACACTCGACATGCGACGGTCCACCGTGTTAGCAATTTTATTTCACATGTTTTCGAAATATTGAAGATCATTTTTCGCAATGTTTCCTGAAAATTGATAAATATCAAAGCAACGTAGAGCTGTTTGTTCTTGTTCGTATAATAAAATTGAGAATGGAAATGGGGAATTTGTCAAAGAGACACTGGCAACAACCCGACCATAGAAAAACATACAACAGCAGAATTAAGGTCACCAACAGGTCTTCAATGCAGCGAAAAATTCCCGCACCCGGAGGCGTCCTTCAGCTGGCCCCTATACAATATATATACTAGTTCAGTGATAACGATTTAATGTCATGTTTGTCTGTGATGACCCCCTTTTCGGGATTGCATAAGAATTGTAGTTATCTCGTACCCACATGCACTTGTTTCTATCCATAGTAAGGTTGATTATCCATAGTTTAGAAACAAGTGCCTGTGCTCGTACCGCATCAGAAGGACACATATCAACTGAGCAATAATGTTTGGAACTTAGTTTTAAAAATGATGACAAAGTAACATTATGAAAATATTTTTATTAAGCTGAAATATACATTTATTCTTTACATGTTTATGTCTTGTAAGATATTTTATTTCTTTCCCGTTTTTTAACATTTGCGTCTGGAAAGTTGAAATGTTTTAACTTAAATCATTTGTGTTAATGGTTAAATATAAATTAATAATGAAAATTGTTAAAATTAAATCAATAAAGGAAATTATTGCCAAGGAAGTTACAAACACTACCAGGGGATAATCCATGATGATTTCTTTTTGAGTTATATGTTTCAGCACATGTAAATTTGACCCCAACTTTAGCCTGGTAAACGTGTTGTCTCCTTGTGAAATATAAAACATATTAAAAATGACTTTCTGCTAAAGTCTTTTATTTATATAAATTTAAAACCTTCTTACTTTTAACTAGACAACACTCATGTCAGGTTTAATTCTTGTATATATGTGGATGAAAAATAAAAGTCCCCAAACATTAACATGGCAGCAATTGCTTTTACAGCCTTTAAGGCTTTGATTTTTTTATTATTATTATCAACTACGGTCTTCTCCGCTTCAAGATATCTTGTTTGAGGTAAAGTTTTTCCTTGATGAATTTTGAAAAAAAATATAATTGACCCCTCGTTTCAATGCTACAACATTTAAATTGGTGAATTGAAATGATACAAAGTATTGAGTACATTATGGAGGCATCCAAGGCCAAAACTAACAGACATGTGCCGCCCTTGTAAACCAACATAATCATTGTTTAATTTTAAAATATCAACTACAATAGAACATGATTTGTTCTTTTCGTTTTCCAAATTCAACCAGGACAGCTAGAAGCTAAATGTCTAAAAGATGAAATGTGACTTAAAGTCTATCATTTTCTTTATAACAAATTAAAAAAACCCATGTCATTTGGACTCTGTATGAAAGTTTTATCATTGTCAATGATTGAAAGCAATAAAATCAATAATGATCTCATTAATTTTTTTATTTTTGAGATGACCCTACACATTTTACCTGTCGTAGTCGTTCTCAACTGTAGGTGTCGAGAGATGTTGAAAAGGTCTATTAGAAATGAGTATGAACAATCATCCAGGAGAAATACTGTAGAAAGTTCAAACAAATCTTATTCACAATACAAAAATGAATATTTAACTTTTCTGTTATATGTTACCTGAATTACCTGTAAAATGGCGCAAATGAAATATAACCTTGTGGCGCAAATGAAAGATTGGATTTTTTTTCAAATTGGCACAAATGCATAAGAATTGTTTGGAAAAATACCATAAATTGCTCAAACTTTTGAAATGATAATTCCTGAATTAATATATTGTAATGAAAATTGGCATATAGTTTAGTGTGGCAATGATATTAAAAGATATGCTAGCTGTAGGCATACCTAGTTGGAAAATATATGTCTTATATATACCTACATGTAGTACCAAATACATTGGTAATGGGGGAAGCAGTAGGTAATATGTGTTATCTCCATTGAATAATTTTGATTATAACTAATGTGTATGTGTAAAGCAAAATTATATCCAGGTGAAATTTGATCCGGAGGAAAAAATGTCACAGTAGTTGTTGTAATTTTTTATCCGGAGGAAAACATTTCCCTGGGATATTTTTTCCTTTGCCGCGAAATTTTATCTGGGTAGTTAACTTATTGAATAGTTATTAAAAAAAATCCTTTACAAATACTATGAAATAATAATAGTGTATTTGAATTAAACCTATTTTGTAAAAACAATAATTTCATAAATTATCATCGAAAAAATTTCCTGAAAAAATTCAAGTAAATCAATATTCTTTTAAAAAGAAAATTATCATTAAACATAAGAAAGAAAACCAGAAATAATTTCAAAGATTGTAATTGTGAAATAATATCATGATTAGATAAGGTAAGTGAAATACATGTAAAAGTGAGTTGTTTTCAGATCTTAGTACAAATTTAAATTAAAACGTAAAGGTAGACATATAGTTGCATTACTACTGTTAACAGTAATGGAATAATTATGTGATTATGATACTATTTTTAATCATATAAATAGTCTGGGGACAAAGATGTTGTTGTTGATTATATTGAAATCAGATTAATTATAGCACAACAATATATTGGAACAAAAGCAATTTTAACAGCTGGATAGTATTTACCTGTGAAATGTTATCTGTCTTATTAAAAATTCATGTTGTAAGTCATCTTGTTATATAAATGAATATATTTAAAAAATAAGATTCAAGGAAAATTTTTACTATGAAATAGATTCAGGAATATATTATACATTGTATTAATATCTTTAAAATATAAATTGCTTATAATTACCTCCCTTTGATAAATTATGCAAATTTGTTTTACCTTTGTGAAACATTTTATAATTAAATTCAGGTATATATTGATTACGAGTAACTTACATACTAGTTGATGGGACAATATTTCACAAGGTTCTGTGAAATATGATACGCCAAATATATACCGGTACATACTATCCGCATAACACAGATAGATTTTCACTCCTCTGGAAAAATTCTACCTGTGAAATACCATGCCTGGAAAAAAATTACCGTGACAAATTATCCTCAGGATAAAATATCACAAAGGAAGAAATAAACCGTTACATGAATATGTTCTAAATTGGTCAGACAACACTTGGTCATGTTTTATGAAGTATTGTCTAACCTATAAATAGAAAATAATGATTTTACTTCTAAACACTTTTTGGCTCATAAAATTTTGATATCTAAGCTGATCAAGCCATCATTTGTGATATATTTCATCATTTCATCTAAAGGAGATAGTGGACTTGTCCTTCTACATTTCATTGCATTCACACTTTCGAGTGACCTTACAAAATTAGCCTTTCCCATTGTAATATTCAAACCTTAAAAAGAGTTCACATTTTATAATGAACCAAAACATAGGTAATCATCATTTCAATGGATGGAATGAAATAGCACTGACATAGTTTGTGAGGACCGAACGGATAAATTGTTTTTCTTCTGTTTCAGGTAAAATTTAATACATATATATCTTCAGATTTTTTTATTTTAAAAAGCAACACAATGTTATATACATCCCCTTTTTGAAATTTGATTTTTTTTTATAAATATAAAACTCTGTATACCGGTAAGCATTTAAATTCAGACCATTCAACGTTAAATGCTTACTTTTTTGTTGATAACTTTATATGTATTGTGTTTCTCCGTAAAAAAAATCCTTTGCTTTATGTATCAGCAGTCTGAAATTGTTTTCTTGAAAGAAAAAAAATTCTCAAATGCCCAGTTTAAATATTATTTTACCTACATCCTTACCCCCATTGTTTTTGTTTATTCTATATATGTGTACCATTAGAACATTTATGAAAATTTGCAAAATTCAAAATAATTTGTTTTAATCTTTGCTCTTTCATCTTTAATCAGTATGCTCTTTTCCAAGGGAAAATACCTCAGGTGATTGTACACTTGTTCATTAGTGCAGTTATTAAGAGTTCACTTTCATAATTAACTGACATGCTTATTTGAGATACATTGAACAGGGCCTATCTAGCAAATCTGAAGCTTTGCAAAAATTTGGGGCAGCTTTACCTTTTTAATGTGTTAATATTACAATTGATCTTGTAAGAAGAAAGATTTTTGACAAATTTTATACTTTTATTCTTA
This sequence comes from Mytilus edulis, assembly GCF_963676685.1. Taxonomy (NCBI): domain Eukaryota; kingdom Metazoa; phylum Mollusca; class Bivalvia; order Mytilida; family Mytilidae; genus Mytilus; species Mytilus edulis. Next base: position 49,855,289 of record NC_092346.1, on the reverse strand, counting down.
TTTTTTTTTTTTTTTTTTTTTTATATATATATTTTTTTTTTTTTTCTATCTTTCCCCTTGGATCCTGGGGTAGTAGTTTTCATATTCTACTTATAGCAGTTAGCTTATATTATGCCTTTTTGCTTTTTAAGACATGCTTTATATTCATTGCTCTAATGTTATATGTGTAATTGTGTTTATTTGATACTTGTAATAAATTGTTGCACCCAGTACTCGTTTTATATGAAGTTCATAGTAAAGTAGAATTTTTGGGTAAATTCGCTTTTACGGAGATCGAGTCGGGTCCATTCCAGCTTTGGGTTGTTGTTTAATTAAATGTAGCATGGCTGCGTCCAGGCCTTATTTTGGATGGCAAAATTCAAAGCAATTTTTATAACCCTCCCACCCACACCAATAGTATTATTGGCTGGTAGCTTGCTTTGCTTCTTTTTAGCTTTAATAGTGCGTTTTGACCAGTTCTGAGCTGAATTAGCTCATGCTTTATATTTGGGAAGCTTCAATTTTCTTTTTAGTTATATTATATTGCTTAATGTATTTTTTAAACAGTAATGTTTTCATGTGATTATTTACTAAGCAGAGCTCTATAACAGCTCATATGGGGTAGTAGTTTTCATATTCTACTTATAGCAGTTAGCTTATATTATGCCTTTTTGCTTTTTAAGACATGCTTTATATTCATTGCTCTAATGTTATATGTGTAATTGTGTTTATTTGATACTTGTAATAAATTGTTGCACCCAGTACTCGTTTTATATGAAGTTCATAGTAAATAACTGACAATGAAAAGTCATTCATGTATAGCATTTCATAGTGCATGGAAAACCATGTACTATGAAAATTAGAGGGTGAAAAACTTTTCATTGGACGAGAAGGGGTGAGTATGTTCTAAAATCTTATAAAAAAAAACTTTGATTGTGCCTTACTTACACTTACATACAAATTAAGAGGGGAATATCTATAATAATTTCAAAATCATACCATTAGAATGAATATTTTTTTTACTAAATACCTCTTCTAGTTTAAGGGAGAATCAAGACAAGATTGGCAAATTTTGGCAAAAGAGAGTTTGGAGTATGTTCAAACTCATAAGTCAATGACAACACCATCTCCAAAAACAAAAAGTAATAAAAAACCCAACAGCATAGCAAACTCTCAAGACTAAGCAACACAAAAACCACCAAAACACGGTGGTAATCTCAGATTCCCTGGAAGGGTAAGCAGATCCTGTTCCACATGTGGCAACCATCACAACACAAAGAGTATTTACTGTCTAATGTTTTATGTAGGGTAGAGAATAAACAGCCCTTGTCAAAGACAGTTCAAAACAGTAGTAAGCCAGCTCCTCAGCAGAATGGAGGACAAGACAATGGACCATCCAGCAACCAACAAACAGTAAAAGATCAGAAATCAACAGTTCAAAATGGCCGTCCTGTGTATGAAAAGGAAAAGACAGATTTTGAAATTGCAAAGAAAAGGATATCATCTGCTGTTAGCAGGAAGGCAAATGTCCAGAAAAAATTTAACCGTGGTTTTAGCATGGCAAAAATTCAGGCCAAGAAAGAGAAATGTACAAGTAATCCAATATTATTGGGAGATATAAATCAACAATTTCCACCAACTGCCAAAATTGTCAGAATATTCACCAGTAGTACATTTACAGGTATATTCAGATATTACTCACAAAATATGAAATAAAATATTTGATTTGTCATATTGAAGTTACAATAACAACAAGATATGATTTGAAAGCAGTCAATTTGAAGTCACATTTATTACAAGATATGATTTCATAATTAATAACTTATACTATTGGTTAATTAAATAGTTGAATTTCTGAAAGGTGCAAAGTCACTCTTTACATATCAAAATCATTTCAAATGTTAAATTTAATTATACCAAAGAAAAATATACACTATTTTCAGTCTGTTAATCTGAATAAATATTTTGCTGTAACAAATCATTTCAATTTGAAATCAATGTGGCCCCAACAATGATAACTCAGTAAATTAATCAATGATTTGATGACAACCATACCCGCCAACTGTCACTATTTGCGGGGGATTTCACCCATGGAGGCTCCCAAGTGGAAATTTTGTAAGAGCAATTTTGTCCACTATTTTAAAGAAAACAATTAATTTAACAATGGCTATGAACTTGTTAAAGCATGAAGAAACAAAAAAAACCCACATTAGAATATATTTGAAGGCCCCCTTGAAGGTTTTGTAGGACTATAAGAACCATCTTTCACATAAAACCCCAATGGGCATTTTGAAAAGTTGGCAGGTATGAACAACATATATATGAGTTTTTTATGACATGTTATTTGATTAAATTTTCATATCCTAAAACAATGTTTTCTTTTATATTTATCAGATTTTTCAATTTTATATCAATGTTAAAAATTCTTACTTCAATCTATTATATATGTAGCCTGTAAGAAAAAATACAGTTATATTAGAATTGATACAAAATATACTATTAAGTTGTGTCAATATGAATGAAGTTAATGAATAGGAATAAAATGAGATATTGGTTATGTCTATAAGACAGCATACTAATGATACAAATATCCAAAAGACCATGATTTATATAAAAGCACTGATTGTTAACAAAAGGATACAATAGTGTAGTAGCTTTTGAAGTAGGACTTTTAAAACAGTCTGAGATACCTTAGGAGTGATACAATGAAATAGTAAACTATGAAAAAGATGTCAAGCAAATAGTTTTTAATCATCTTTGACATTTAAAATATGAAGAAAAGACATTTTTTTTATGATCCTTTATGAATGATTTAAATATTTCATTTTGTAGATACAAAATATGAAAGGAATTCTTGGATGGTTCATTCTTATCCCAGAATTCAATCTTTTTGTCGTGACCATGGTTATGAGTTCCAGGTTGTTGATATGAGATGGGGAGTCAGAGATGAAGCTACAGATGATCACAGCGCTGTAGATCTTTGTCTCAAGGAATTGGAACAGTGCCAAAAACTGTCAACAGGTCCCAATTTTGTGGTTAATATTTTAATTTGGTTAAAACTGGATTTCTGTAAATAGATTTGTGATTGCAGATTTGATACTGCAGTTTATTAATTGTTCTAAAATTTAAAAGCTATTTAATTTGTCTATTGACGCATTGTCTTTCATCCTCTGTAGAGTCCCCTTAATAATTGAGTACCTAATCGTATCATCTCCTTGGATGATATAGTCCCAAAAAATCATTCTTATGCAGGTAAACATGATGATTAACTTATTATTTTAACCTATAACATGAAACCAAATAGGCCTAGAAAAGTGCAAAAAATTCACAAGGTTGCTAACTATTTATATATATGTTTATGTTTAAATAAAGTTATGTGACCAACTGCAGTCTTCAGAGGTCACCTCAATGATTATAATTAGATGCTGTCTAGACTAAAATACAGAGGAAATGTTGATATTTTATCCAGTACATGCGTTGTTAATTGTAAATTTCAGACTCATAGAAATTTGGATATACATTTTAGTATGTTATAAGTCAAATATGAGAATTTGAGTCAAATCAGTGAGCATACATTTGACACATTTAAATGTATCATGTTTCAAATAATTTTACCCCCCAAAAAAGTTGTATAAGAATGTAGACATTGTATTGAAATATATGAACTTGATAGGTATCTTTATTGAATATTGAGAAAGTTGTAATGGTCAAGGTTGATCATTTTGTTTTATTGAATTCAATTAAAGGATTTCCGCTGAAGGCATATTATCTAGAATTCCAATTTAATTTTAGCTTAAGTAAGCAGGTAATAATATCGGTACTTAAATATGTTGTTGATTGCTTAATCCTTAAGAAATAATGTCATATATAGAAATGTTATTTAAATTTGATCTCCATATTTGTTTTTAAATTGATATAAAATTGCTTTAGAAGTTACATGTAAATTTTTACTGAATTAAATAAATTACAGGCATTAAAAGGCTAAAATCTTCTATGGATAGCTAAAGTTTTAAAAGAAAAACTGTCAACAGACATAGCAATTTCTAATTGTCATGTATTGATATATATATATATATATTATAAAATTCAGATTAAATAAGAAATCCACATTTTATAGTCTTGTACATAATTTTTCAATGTTTACCCCAAAAGTCATAGTCAACTTCATGTGATTTTAGGGGTATTGTAAAATCCTGACTAGGGAAGAAAAACAGAAAAAAAAGAAAATTAAACACTGAAATAATACATTTTTTGGCCTATATCTTTTTTGATTTCTTGCCTAAAAGGTTAACCACAAAATGAGGTACTGGTATTCATCAAAATATCAGTTTCTCATATTCAGAGTTTTTTTCAAAATAATGAAGTTACGTTTCCATGAAAGTACATTTTATTTCTCAATCTGCTGAATTTGTACCCATAAAAATAATGTAATGATAAGTAATGATAAGTAAAGTAACAGTGGTTGCAGCTTTCTGGTTCAGGCTCCTGAGTTGCTGCTTCTATCTGAAATCATAATGGCAATCATATTTGATAATATAATAATAATAATAGTATTAGTGATCCTCTGCTGTATAAAGATGAACGACATAGTAATGGTCTGTCTGTTCACTAATTGAACACAGACTCCATACCTGCCAACTGTCACAATTTGTGGGGGATTTCCCCCATGAAAGCTCTCAAATGGGAATTTTGAAAGAGCAATTGTGTCCACAATTTTAAACAAAACAGTAAATTTGCAATGGCTGTAGGGTTTTTAAAGTATGAAGAAGGCTAAATGCTATATTAAAATACATTTGAAGGCCCCTTGAAGTTTGTTTTAGGTCTGTAAGATCTCTCTTGCACGTAAATCCCCCATGGGCATTGGGCATTGAAAAGTTGGCAGGTGTGACAGCCCTTTTTTTGTCCAGTCTTATATATTGAAGGATGATTTATTCTTTCAACTATTGTTTTTACTTACAGTTTTATATCTGTGTTGTAGACTCTATTGTCTCACAAGTATGGGTACAGAAATCTCCTTAAACAGATAGAAGCTAAAGAATTTGAACAATTATTACAAGCAATAGACTCTACAGAAGATAAAGAACTGCTAACAAAGTAGGTTGATATAGTTTGCGTAAATAAGAAAAAAGTGTTCTGAGGTTATAATAATATTTTGGCCGCCTTGTCATTCGGAATTTTTTCACACAATTTGGTCATAATTGTTTGGAAAAGTAGATCCTGTTTTAGCAGTTAGTTATTGAGTATATAGATGTCATCTGCTAGTACAGATTGGCTTGTACTAAAACCTATGAAGGGATTTTCGAAGTGCAGTTTATTCCTTTTATCTTGGTACTTATAATAGTTCTCCAGGCTTAGTACACGACATTGGTTGATGTAAATCTTAAAGATTTTACTGGTTGTAACTAAAACAGGGGTGTGTTTTTTTTCACATGTCGCACCGTATCTCAAAAACGATTCTTGATTATTGCTTAAAACTTTACACACTTCTTAGTTATATTAATCTTAATATCTGTATACTTTTTGGTGATGATTCAAAATTTCATTTTTGAGTTATTGAGTATTTTGTAAAAAAGGGGGAGGGTTTTTTACATGTCGCGCCGTATCTCAAAAACAATTTATGATTATGGCTTAAAACTTTACACACTTTTTTGTTATATTAATCTAAAGATCTGTATACTTTTTGGTGATGATTCAAAATTTCATTTTTGAGTTATTGAGTATTTTGTAAAAAAGGGGGAGGGGGTTTTTACATGTCGTGCCGTATCTCAAAAATGATTTATGATTATTGCTTAAAACTTAACACACTTCTTTTTTATATTAATCTAAAGATCTGTATACTTTTTGGTCTGATTCAAAATTTTATTTTAGTGATATTTGTAAAAAAAAAACAGGGTGGGTGGGTGGGGGGGGGGGGGGGGGGGGGGTGTGGGGTTTCACATGTCCCACCGTGTCCCAAAAGCAATAAATGGTAATTGCTTAAAACTTTCTCAGAAACTATTTATGATTATTGCATAAAACTTCCACACAAGACGTCGGGCGTATCATGCGCTCATGGCGCAGCTGTTTATTTTCCATCACTTACTGCAAACCTTAAGATAAAAAATACATGCAACAGGTTTTGATGTAATCTATTTATAAAGTGTTTTAAGAACAATATATTCTGTAATTATTTTTTTTATAAGGATCATACTAAAATCCTGGGAAACAAAAAAAAAACAAGAATCTAAATTGCTGGTAGTAGATTCATTAGAAAATATATGAGCTAACCCAGTACAGAAAGTGAAATTAAAAAGAGATTTATAATAGCCATAGGGTGGAGGTGAAATATATATTTATTTTATAGATGGTACAAGAAAGATGATAATGCTGTACCACCAGTGTTTGTTCTACAAAGAATTAGTGCACAACTTCCTGATTTTATCTCCACCAATGTGGATGCTAAAGATAAAGCTAAAGCTATATGGTGGATTGACAGTGATAAAATGCAGGATCTTTTAGCTACTACTGCAGAAAAATGTCTTGGTCCTGAGAAAGCAAGAAATTATTTGGTGTCAGGTTAGCATCAACTCTGTTTAAGATTGTTAATATATGTTCAATGATTTTGAATTACTCTTCAATGGCAGATCCAGAACTTTTTGTAAGGGGGGGGGGGGGGCTGCTCCAGTCACGCTTCAGTGATTCCCTATAAAAGCAACCCCCTGGATCTGCCTATGCTCTTCAACAAGGCTCTTCATCTTGTTAGCACATTTCTTTTAGTAAAAAGAATTTTTCATATAAATATGTAATTTAGCATAGGACATCAGTCCATATGTATGTGGTAAAAGATGTACCAATGAGATGAAGACTTGATTTTAGGGTTCCTATTATCTCCTTTGAAAGTGTTAGGTACTTAACTTCTGAATTTTGATATAGTCTTTAAAAAAAAATATGCATTGCTTAATTCCAAGTTTTATAAAAAAAAACTGATTTGAAACATAATTTCTTCTGATAACAGTAACAGAAAGAGAAGTACAGATGGGATTATTAGATATCAAGAATCAAGAGACTAGCTGTATATGGTTTAAACGTAACTTAGAGAAAATTGAAGATGACACACCATCAAAAGCACTGTCAAGATATATAGGTAATATTTTTAAATTATTATAAGTAGAGATATCTTATTTCATCCATAGAAATCCAAGATGACCAGCACATCATGATGAGCATTGTCAAAGTAAAGTACATCATCATCATCTGGAAAAAATATTAAAGGGGCACTAGCACAGATAAACATTTATTTTTCATCTCTAATATGAAATTAAATATACCTAGAATATTCCAACAGCACAAGTTTGCTTAATCTATTTATATCTATATTTATGTTTACATCACTTATATGGTCATCGGATGACTTTAGAGGTCACCTAGATAATTAATTAGATGGCGCCTAGACTAAAATACACTTCAAATGAAGCTACATATTTTCATGCCTGTGCCCTGTTAATTGTTTATTTTAGACTTTTAATAGTTTGGATAAATGTTAACAAAAATTACATTGTTATAAATAAATCAAATATGAGAATTTGATTAAAATCGGTGAACATGAATTTGACAGCTAGTGCCCCTTGAAAGTCATAGTACTTTATAGACTTGGCATTACTGGTATGTCTATTAGAAGAAAAACAAGCATGTACTAAATTTCTTTGGTAACACTATATATAGTCTGCTATAACTAGAGTGTTACAATTCAATTTCTTCAGCAGAATTACATTCAAGAATTCATGAACTTTTTCGGCCATCGGGATCTAGTGTTTTTAAGCTGGGGATTTAGGGATTGACTCTTTTGGGATCTGGGAATACTTCTTTTGAATTTTTCAGGATGGTGGGATTTTTTTTGTATAATTTGGGACCTCAGGATTTCATGTTTATAAGTCCAGGATTTTGTGATCATGACCCCTCCGACCCCTCCTCTGATATGTTTCCTACTTCCTTCGATGCATGCAGTTAGAATTTATGGTCTTTGATAACAAGAAATGTGTCATTTAACTTGTAAAGCAATACATTAAGAATATAGCATATCATATATTTACATGTACAAGATCTTTTTCTTCCATTGGTTGTGACTTTTTATCTTGCCGTATTGGAGGGCACATTATGTTTCATCCCTTGTCCATCTGTACATACATTCGTACCTCCCAAAATTGGTTTCCGTTCTCAAACTTGAGTTTGCCTAAACCAAATGTTATGAAACTTTTACACAATGCTTATTACCAAAAACACAGATCAAGTTTGAAATTTGGTGGCATCACTTTAACTGTTAAGCCCCTTTGCAAATTTTTAGTTTCCGTTCTCTAACTTAAGTTTTCCTCAATCAAATCTTATGAAAACTATACACAATGCTTATTATCACAAAATACAGATCTAGTTCAAATTTTGGTAGCATGACTAGAACTGTTCTAGAGTTATGCCCCTTTATAAATAGAAAAATTACAAAATATTTAGTTTCTGTTTTCTTACTGATGTTTGCCTCTGAATAAACCAAATGTTATGAAACTTTTAGAAAATGCTTATTAATACTATAAAGCAAAGATCAAGATTGAATTTTCTGTTGTTAAGTTATGCCCCTTTACAAATGAAACAAGAATGTGTCCATAGTACAAGGATGCCCCACTCACACTTTCATTTTCTATGTTCAGTGGACTGTGAAATTGGGGTAAAACTTTAATTTGGAATTAAAATTAGAAGGATCATATCATAGGGAACATGTGTACTAAGTTTTAAGTTGATGTGACTTCAACTTCATCAAAAACTACCTTGACCAAAAGCTTTAACCAAAACTTTAACCTGAACTTTGCACTATCATTTTCTATGTTCAGTGGACCGTGAAATTGGGGTCAAACTTTAATTTGGCATTAAAATTAGAAAAATCATATCAAGGGGTACTACATGTGTACTAAGTTTCAAGTTGATTGGACTTCAACGTCATCAAAAAGTACCTTGACCAAAAACTTAAACCTGAAGTGGGATGAAGGGACGAACGGACGAACAGACGGACGGAGCCACAGACCAGAAAACAAAATGCCCCTCTACTATCGTAGGTGGGGCATAAAAATGTGGATTTATTTTGTTTTGGTTCTTTAACTTTAGTTTGCCTCAACCAAATGTTATTAGACATACACAATGCCTATTACCTCAAAATACAGATCAAGTTTTTTTGTTTTTTTTCAATGAAGCTTATGTTTAGTTTAAAAAAAAAGTTGTCAGTGTTCATTAGCAGAATTTTTTCCTGATTTGTGTCCCTTTATAAATATAGAAATATTTTTTTAAATATCTGGTGAAAGTATTGAATAAAATTTAGAATGATTTCTTTTGGTGTACATTAAATTCCTTAATCAAATAATTCAATAAAATTAATCTGTAACCATTTATTCTTGAAGATTGTCAGGGTGAGGAAAAAAAATGGAAGAAATCTCGCCAGCTTTTGTCAGAACTGAAGGATGAGAGAATGTCAAAAGTTCTTCCCTCCAAGAATATTGTACAATATAATGTTAATTGGATACAGGGAGGTAGGTTGCATATATTTAGTTTTATGTGCCATATCTTTTCTGAATTTATTAAATATAGGAAGATGTGGTATGAGTGCCAATGAGACAACTTTCCATCCAAAAAAGTAAACCATTATAGGTCAAGGTACGGCCTTCAAGGCAGAGCCTTGGCTTAAACCGAACAGCAAGCTATAAAGGGCCCCAAAAATTAGTAATGTAAAACCATTCAAACAGGAAAACCAACAGTCTAATCTATATAAAAATGAGAAACGAGAAACACTTATGAACTACATAAACAAACGACAACTACTGAACATCAGATTCCTGACTTAGGACAGGTGCAAACATTTGCAGCAGGATTAAATATTTTAATGGTACCGAACCTTCTCCCTTTTTTGTTAGGAATCCAAAATAATAGAAATAATAAAATAGCAAGTTCATATCTAAGTTATAATTGTGTCTAAATTTTAAGTATTGCTAATGAAATTGTATGACAGACCTTCATTGTAAGAATTGTTATGGATATTCTAAATGATAATTGAATAAGGACCTATTTTGTGGTCTGTATTAAAACAAGAAATTGAGCAAGTCTCCTGGCACAATCTACAATCTTGAATTGTAACTTTTTTAAGTAATAAAGAAATCAATATTATATATCATTTGATGTTGTTTTATGTTTTTCCCCCTATTTATATCAATGTGTATGCATGTAATTTTATCAGAAGGAAGATATAAAAGAGGTATTTAAATGTTTGAAATGCATGTTTATTTTGTGTGTGTGTATTTAAACTTTTCACATGCACCTTGTACAAATATAAGTTATCATGTGTGGGATGTTTGTGGCAACAGATATAACAAAAGATCAGTGCAGAAAAATAATAGCTTATCTAAAAATAGAAAAAAATACAACTTAATATTACAACATAATTTTATAAAGAAATAAAAAAATACAACACAGAACAAGAGACCACATCAGCCACCAACAACTTTATACACCTCTGAAAAACAACTGGCCGATCCAGGGGGCAGGGGTTGGAACCCCCCCTTTTTTTTGGATGATCAATGCATTTGAATGGGGACATGTAGTTGGAACCCCTCCTTTGTCCTGGGTTAGGACCCCCCCCCTTTTTAAAATGGCTGGATCTGCCCCTGAAAACAGACTTTAAAACAACAACAAACAAAAAATGACCCACATTAGTATTATGGCCACATATATCTGATTCAACACTTGAGATAATTTCTTACATTTTAATACCCCTGCCACTCTGTGACAGGGGCGTTAAGTTATACCCTCTTTCATCCCCTATGTACATCCTAAGATTTGTTTCTGTTTTCTAACTTTAGTTTTCCTCAACTAAGTAAATGGTCATTATACATATATACACTATAGTCCATTTGCCAATTACCTATTTGATTCTGTTATTACACACTTTTCAAACAAATTACTTCCCTTTGTCAATCGTCGACTGGTTCCATATCGGAAAAAGTTGGCTTATGTCAATGAAAAGTATGATGAATTGAAAGTGATGTATCTGCGGTTGGATCAGCTAATTTTGCATGAAAAATATATTTTGAAATAAAAGTCAGATCACTTAACTTGGAAACTATATTTAATTTAATGTTTTGTTTTTAGGTCTTTCTATTCTTGAAGTATAAAGATAGAATTGCGGAAATATTCCAGATTGCACAATCTTAATGATTATTAATTTACGAATGAAGGCTTTCTTAAATTAAAATTTTTATGGCCCTGCAACAACGTTGTCGGTGCAATATAGTTTTACCCTTGTCCGTCATTCTGTCATTTCGCAACAAACCATTATACAGACTTTTTTCTAAACGCCTTCAGATATTAGGCTGATTTTTGGGATGTCAGTTAAAGATTTACAGATCAAGTTTAAGTGTAGTTCCGCTCCTCTGATTTTTGCCGAAATTAAGGGTTTTGGACTTAAAAAAAATTGTTGAAAATCTCAGTTATACAGACTATTTTTCTATACGCCTTCAGATCTTGTGCTGACTTTTTATATGTTAGACTACCATCATGTTTGTGTCCACATGTGTTGTTGAAATTGCAGATTTTTCTTCTTTTTGAGACGGGGTCATTTGTGTCATTTTGACACATCTAGTTATTAATAGTTACTACCAGTAACATATAAATACCTAGTTTTCAATAAATAACACAATAAGGAAATAGACATGTGTAAAATACCTATTTGCCATTATCTCAATAATTTCTGAAAATATCAATAAAATATCATTTAAACTAGTAATAAGTGATGTCTGAGTGTATTTAACTTGTCATCTGTCACTTGTCATAATCACATTCATTTCATCACAGAAGGGTAAAGAATGCAAACGGGGAAAAAATGGTGAAGATGGCATTCTCAATTTCACAAAATAACACTTCACATCAACTGAGTTGCACTTATATTGGTCATTTTATATGACAAAAAATATCTACTTTACGATTAAACTTATATTTGTTGAATGTTTGGAATTATGTGGTCAATTTATTGAGTAGTTCTGACAGTTTTTCAGTAGGAAATAGTTATCAAAGGTACCAGGATTATAATTTTGTACGCCAGACGCGCGTTTCGTCTACTTAAGACTCATCAGTGACGCTCATATCAAAATATTTATAAAGCCAAACAAGTACAAAGTTGAAGAGCATTCAGGATCCAAAAACCTGCCCTTTATAATTGGTTGGCTCTGTAAGACTATATATATATATATATGATTCCAAACACAGGAATCAATAGTGCATTTGTAAACTAACCTCAGATAAACATGGCCAAATGAGAGCTTCATTTGTTGTTTATAAAAAATTGAATGGAAATGGTAATGTGTCAAAGCGACAACAACCAGACCATAGAGCAGACAACAGCTGAAGGCCACTTATTGGTCTTCAATGTAGCGAGAAACTCCGCATCCGGAGGCGTCTTTCAGCTGGCCCCTAAACAAATATGTATACTAGGTCAGTGTTAATGGATGTCATAATAAAACTAATGATTATCTCCCCTTAGCATAAATTTGAACATGATTTTTAGTTAAATAAATGTGCTTATTAATGTAACCTGTATTTCAACAGAATTTTGTATAAACACATGCTTATATTGTCAGAAATGAATGATTAGTTAAAATATTATTCTTATTTCTTATGCTCATAATTCTATGGAACTTATACAGCTCCTGATTTCAAAAGTCAAATTTCAGTTTTTCTAGCATTTGTTGTTCATCTGCAGGTATAGATCCAGAGAACAAGGAACATGCTAAATATTTAAAGCAGATCAGTGAAGACCTGGTAACCAACATGCAGAATATGATAGATAAAGCTATCAAGGAAAGAGAAAAGCAGGAACTAGTTGATCCTTTGCTGGAAGAGTGTAAACAGCATTTAGTATTCTGTCAGGAAAAATGTCTTGGTTTCCAAGGACGGGAGGATATTTTAAAGGTTTGATTTGATTTTATCTCTTTGTATTATGCTGGTATGTTCATTTATTTTGATTGTGATATAATTATGTCATTGACTGATTGATTGTTGGTTGCTTAACATCCACTCACTCGCGGCATCCAGTGGCAAATATTTCATGCATGTTCAGGACGAAATTATACCATTGTATTAGTTTTATATTTGAAGGCCTTATCAAGAAATTGTTACAAGAATTACAGAAATACAAAAAAGCTAAGGGTACTTTTTATTGCTTGACACATGATTTTGTGTTGGGTTTTTTTTACCATTTAAATTACAATTTTGATTCAAGTATTTATATTACATTATTTCAGAGAATAAAAGCCTATGTAACTGGGAATTCAGAAAATCCTTTAGTGATACATGGATTTTCAGGCTGCGGTAAGACTTCCATTATGTCTATGGCTGCTAAACTGACAAAATCAATGTGGAAAAAACAAGCTGTAGTTCTATGCAGGTAAACTGAAAACTAATTGTTGAATTTTGAATACTGTAAAAGAACCATTATATTCAAGTGATGTTAATTTGAGTTGATGTTTTCATGCAAACAATGTTGTATTGATCCCAACATTGCATATATTTCTGACGTTCTGACATGATTTAAGTGTGTAAAAATAAATCAGACATGGTAAACCAAGACTATTTCGGAACTAAAATTTTGTGGATGAATGAAAAATCTTACTGAAGTGTTTGTCATGGTTTGTTTCATAGGGGAAAACACATTTATGCAGAACTTCATGTCAATTTTTAGATTTATAGGAACAACACCAGACAGTTCATCAATAGCACCATTACTTAAAAGTTTGATATCACAGATTCGTCAGACATATGGGCTGGATAAAGCTACCTCGGAGGTAAATTTATTTTATTAAATGCTTTCAAAGTTTAAACATATATATTTTGTACCATGTTTGCTAGATAAATTTCCTTAAAATCTGTTGCAGTACAGGGATACATTTTATATCAAATTATTTTTGCTACAGAGATTTTTTTACCATTTCACTTCCATGTAATGAATTTTGTAAGTTGAAATTGATTTTAAAAATATGGTTTTCAAATAAACTATTAAATTTGATCTCCATATTTCTTTCTAATATTGTTGACCATTGACATAGTCTGACAAGATTGGCAACAAGCAATCAATCCCCAGAATGGTTACTTCCTATATTTTAAGTGGTATGATGAATGTGCCGCAAAACAGGGTCCCTTTTTCATGCCTTGCTTGTTAGAACAGGGTCCCTTTTTCCTGTCCTGTTGGCTAGAACAGGGTCGCTTTTTCATACCCTGCTGGTGATAACAGGGTGTGTTTTTAAACAAGGTATTTGTCTAGTACAGGATTACTTAATTAAATGTTTAAGATACAGTCTAGAACCCGGGTCTAGAACAGCATCTATTTTATACAGTCTAGAACAGGGTATACGTTTTCTGAGCGTGTCTAGAACAGGGTATGGTTTTCAATATTTCTCTTTAAAACAGGTTAATGTTTTTTGGTTAGAACAGGGTATGATTTGGCAAGTGCTGTCAGCACACTTATACCTGAAAGGATAGTCAGTAACACCCCCACCCACCCCGAATCAATCCCCTTTCTAGTAAAGATTTCTATATTTCTTTTTGTGGTTAATACTCATCTCTTCTCTTTTGTAAGAAATTCACAACTGTGAAATTGTAATATGAAATAAGATGTTTTATATACAGGAAATTCTTCACAACATTGAGGTACAGTATATATACCCTTAATTTGTTTGTCTAATGTTGAATTCCTGGTTAACACACCATCCTGAATAAATTACATTTATTGTGTTATTTTGATTTTTTTTTTATGAAATAATGCTTATACCACAGGAGTTTGGGAAATCTTCTTTAATTAAATGCAATATGTGTTCTCTCAACCAATAGAAACACTTTGAAAAAGAAATTAACTGATACAAATCATGTCTTTTCATTGGTTGGAGTTCACAAATCCTTAACAAAAAGATTTCCCAAGCACCTGTGCTTATATTAATGATAAAGTATTAAAGACTTGCATCTGCATTTAAAAATTGTGCTTTTGCTTTGTAAACAATGTACTTTAAAGATAATTGTCCTTCCTAATACTACAGTTTGACTCCATGTTAGAAATATTGAAAACGTTCCATTTTGTGTTTGAAAACTTTTATTAATATTTCAGATACAATATATTAATGTCATAACATTATTCCACTTTAGTTTGTTTGCACTTAACCATGTAACCAATATGTTTACAAAAGTCATAGGCTACCAAAAATAAAATAAGTTATGTATCGACAAATTTTTACTATTTAAGTTTTCCTGATCCTATATTGCCATCTTTGATTACTTATAACACAGCAGATGGCTTTGAGTATATATGACCATGCTGATTTATAAATAAGTGTAAGAATAAAAACAAAAAAAAATAATTGAGAATATATCATTGATATAAGATATATAAGTCAATCAGAAGCCAAGTCAAATAAATTTTGGTATGCCTTTTTAGCAATGTTAGTACTATGCAATAATTATGCTTTGGTTATTATCTTGAATATTATTATAAATAGAGATAAACTGTAAACAGCAATAATGTTCAGCAAAGTAAGATCTACAAATAAGTCAACATGACCAAAATTGTTAGTTTACCCCTTAAGGAGTTATTGCCCTTTATAGTCATTTGTTAACAATTTTCATAAATTTTTAGAAAATATTGTCCTCTGTAATTACTGGGCCAAGTTCATTTTAGATAGAGACAATTGTAGCAACAAGAATGCTCAGTAAAGTTAGATCTACAAACACATCACCATCACCAAACCACAATTTTGTCATGAATTTATCTGTGTCCATTGTTTAATATGCACATAGACCAAGGTGAGCGACACAGGCTCTTGAGAGCCTCTAGTTTAAATGGAAGGAAACTTTGTTTATATGGTTTATTTATTAAACTGAGGGCTATTCCAGAAAAATATGTATGGGGGGTTGGAAGGCAGTTTTTGTCAGCACCAGCCACCCATACAATTGTAATTGAGAATTATAGTGCATTATTGTGTGAAAAGTTGCTCTGATACCCATCACCCATGTATTATTAATTCAATGTGCCTTCCAACCCCCCATACATTTTTTTCTGGAATAGCCCTGATCAGTTCAAAACATTTAATTTATTTAAATTGTTAACATCAAAATGTTCACTTCAGCTTTATAACCAAGATGTCAATGTATTTTTTTCCCTTCTTTCAGCCATGTTTCTTTTGCATGTTCAAACAAATTTTGTATGCTTGTTTTGAAAATTCCAATAGGAATTTTGTATGTGTAGGCTGTACAATTTATATAGGCTTTGAAACTGTAATCCTGGACACAGATTTTGCTTAATAATATTATTAGTTATTTATTTTGATCTTTCAGAGCATAGAGGAACTTAAGGAGGACTTAATAACATGCTTAGGATTGCCTCTAGCAGATATACCCCTAGTTATCTACCTTGATTCTCTGGACCAGTTAGATGCTTCTAATGGTGGGAGGAGTTTATCATGGCTGCCTGAAGATTTCTCTGCAAGTGTCAAGATTATAGTATCCACCTTAGAGGATAGGCAGTATGAAGCCTTTCCAAAACTTAAGGTATGATTTCTGATATATAATATAAACTGTGTTCATAAAATGGGAGAGCATTCAAATAATGTATTAATTACCATAAAAGAAAATGACACTACCGGTATAAATTTTGAGTGTCTTTGTGCTTTTATAGATTTACTCACATGGGAATGATCAAACCCAAACATTTGAAGGCCAGGAGTCAGTTTCACAAAAAAAAACTTGATCAGGTAACCTATACTGAATTGTTCATTTTTGTATTGAAGGGAATTAAGTGCTTCTTATTATCTTAGTAAGTTATACATTCACTCTGGAATTTTAATTCTTCCTATTGCAGACCATGCTTCCAGATGAGAGTTTTGTCCACATACCCGATCTTTCTGTTCAAGATGCCAAATCCATTATCCAGAGCTGGTTGCAGTCCCAGGATCGTATTCTAACATCAACACAGAACGATATTGTTGTTAAAGCCTTCAATAAGTGTTCACTAGCATTGTTTCTGAAGCTTAGTTTAGATGAAGCATGCCACTGGAGTTCTTTCACACCGACTAATCAGACCGTATTACAGAAAACCGTTAGAGACAGCATAAATAGTTTGTTTCATCGGCTTGAAGTCAGATATGGAGATTTATTTGTGAGCAGAACTCTGGGTTATGTGACTATAGGTAAGGACCTTTTGTGAAATCACAAAGTCTACAGATATAAGAAGATGTGGTATGAGTGCCAATGAGACAACTCTCCATCCAAGTCACAATTTAGAAAAGTAAACCATTATAGGTGAAAGTAAGTTTAAACCTATTTATTTGTAGTGGATTGGAAAACAAGTTTTGCAACTTATATTAATCCCTTTCCACTTTGCAGGTGCGAGTGCTGCCTTGTAGCTGCATAAGCCTGCTCTTTTTCTAAATCTACAAGGATGTCTTTAACATGCAAGAGATATGGCTCTCTCTTAACATAGGTGAAAGTATGGTCTTCAACACAGAGCCTTGGCTCACACCAGACAGCAAGCTATAAAGGGCACCAAAAATGACTAGTATAAAAGCATTCAAATGGGAAAACCTAATCTATATAAAAAGGAAGAAACGAGAAACACTTATGAACCACATCAACAAAATACAACCACTGAACATCATATGAATCACATGAATCATGTTTTTTTCATTATCTTTTATACAGCTTTAAATGGTTTATCTGAAACAGAATTAGAAGATATATTGTCATGTGATGATGATGTCCTAAATGACCTTTACCAGTTTTGGACTCCACCAATCAGACGACTTCCACCTCTTCTCCTAGTTAGATTAAAAACAGATTTACAGCAGTATCTAGGTATGGTTTATTTAATATTTTTGTACATATGGTACAGTATACTTTTTTTTATGAAGAACATTGGATATATATCTTTACTTGCGTTATATTGCTTAGTGATAGACAATTAATGAGGGTCTGATGATGGTAAAAGAATAGAGAAAAATAGGCCAATACTGCAGAATAAAAGGGATCTATTAAAATAGAGAAATATAAGCCCAAAAATATAACAAAAAATAAAGAATAATAGGCAAAGCATATAGAAAATAGAGAAAATTGGCCTAAAAAGATAAAAAAATACAGAAATGAAGGACCTCCACACAGACCATCATTATCCACTTAAATTATAGACATGTATTATTTCAGAAGACTATCACTTTAACTCTCCTTGGCAAGACATATCAGGGTGTGCATTCTTTCTAAGCAAAGATGTGCAACTTGTGAATTTTATGAAAAATTTGCAATCAGGTCATTTGCATTCATATTTATTTTAACAGCTAGTTCTATATATTGAGCATTTGAAAATAAAAATTATATTTGCAGTGGACAGAGGTGCTGATGGTGTGAGAGTGATATACTGGTACCATCGACAGTTTATTGAGGCTGCCCAGGATAGATATTGTATTAAAGGGAAACAGTCATTTCTACATTCTGCACTTGCTGATTTCTTTGCAGGAACATGGTCCAATGGTAAGGTTTGATGCCAATTCTTTCTCAATATTTCTTATTATATAATTCTGTTCATGTGCCTTGTCAGAACAACTCCAAATTGGAAAGATGGATATTGGTTAAAATTAATGCTATTGAAGAATACCATGTTAGAATGTGCAAATAGGAATATAATCTTCAACATGTTAAAGGGGAGGTAATCAAATACTTGCATTAATATGCTAATAGTATTGCAAGACTGAACAGGGGCGAATCCAGGTATGGTGGGAGGTACCTAACCCAGGACAAATCATTCCAATTACATGTCCCCATTCAAATGCATTGATCGTCCCAATAAAAGGGGGCTTCCAACCCCGGAACCCTGCTGGATCCCCCAATGCTGCAGGTATCCTTTTGTGAGTTTACTCCCAGTTATAGGATCTTTTATGGTTAATCACATCTTTGTGGTTTTATGATTAAAGTTTTTTATACTTTTTGGTGAAACTTTTATTGATTTTTGCAAGTGAACGAAAAAGGGAATAAGTTTACCCTATGAATGAAACTAAATACTTTTGAAATTCAATTAATGAACAACTTATTAAATCATGAATCTTAGTTGTGGATGAAGTAATTTGTTTTTGTTTTTGTGTATTCTCAAGTTGCACATATTCCTATGTTTAAGGTGGTACCAAACACCTTGACTAAAATTTTATTTTTTTCATAAAATTTTGACAATAATACACCCTTTGACAAAAAATCAAAAAAAATCAAAAACAAAAAAATCATTGGTTAAATAACAGTTTGACAAACACTGATTTTGATCATGAGAAGCTTAATATTTCCTGAACATTTATTATAGAACAAGATAAAAATCCAAAGTTGATTTTTACAGAGTTATCTCCCTGTACTGTTATGTATCACCCCAAATTATCGAAAACTATCATTGATATGGTGAATGTGATTATTTTGCACAAATGAATTTCAAAATGTTTATGATTTACTATATATATATAAATTGTCACACTTATTTTACTGATTTATGTCATGAATTTACTACTGGCAGTTCAATATTTCATTTCAGGGAATAAAAAGCCTTTTGAAAATACAAAAAATAAGACAAAGGGTACAGAGGATAGACTTGTAACAGCTCAACCTTATAAATTTAAAGATTCCTACAACTATAGGAAGTTAGGACACTTACCTTACCATAGGATAAAAGCAGGACAACTGGAGAAAGCCAAATCTGAATGTCTATGTAACTTTAAATTTCTACAGACCAAACTTATAGCAATGTCATACAGGTAAGTACTAAGGTAACAGAGGAATCTTCTTGTATATCATCTGTTCCCAGAGGTCAAAAGTTATGATTTCATGATCTATATTGCAATTTTTACAGTATCTTTTAAAAAGTAAATGTTTAGTGCTTATTCATTACATTATGTAGATTAAAAAACAAGATGAATAGAATTTTCGTAGACAGCAATGGGACAAACTCATTTTTTTTTGGTTAAACAGAAGAAATTTTTTTAACAAAAAATAAAGTTATGTTACACTTTATAATAGTTGGCAAAATAAAATTGAAAGTGGCGAAAAAATAATTGATCAGGCGAAATCCTGATTACCATCCAGGAAAAATCTTCTTTATGGAAGAGATATATGAATACTATGGTATTAAATGCATTTATTGAATTTGTAGTTATTAACCATACAAAATATTTCAGGAATGTGTTCAGAGACCTGAATCTTGCCAGGAATACTTTTGAAAATGACAAGGAGTTAGCTTGGATTACAGATGCCTTTAAATTGTCAGAATATGCACTATCACATGATCCTTATCAACTGGCTCCACATATGATTGACAGACTGTCCAAAGAAAAAGTAAGTGTGCACACTTTATAATTGACAGTAAAGATCTTAATGCTGAGTCAGTTAAAAATGACATTGCAGAAGATGGGATGGGGCATATGGAGCTACATATATGGCCATACATGTCCACTCCAAACAGGGCCCTTCCTTTTTCAGAAATCCTGCATCAGCATCTAGGGTTTAATAGTCATGTCCTGTCAAGAGTTCATGTGATTCTTTTGTAATGTCTTGCTGTCAGTTTTGATATCAAGTTAGGTACTGTAAAAATTAATTATTGTTTGGATACAACTTTTCAGAAGTTTTGTATTTCATTAAAATTGGGACTAGAGAATGTATGGTAAGGACACCATATTAGATGTACCTGTTTGAATTGGAAAGTCATAATGATTCTAAATAAAACAAATAACATCTGTAGTGTTGTTGGGTTACTGCCTCATTGACATTTATCCTTAATCTCCCTTTTTATACAGATAAACAGAACACATTTATCCTTAATCTCCCTTTTTATACAGATAAACAGAAAATAACAACTCTATAAATGAAATATGCCCTTGTTACCCAATACTGTTATAACTACGGTAAAGTCTCTTTATTTTACTGTATTTTAATGTCTAACAGTCTTTAAACTACAGTTTTCAGAGCCTTTGTTGAGTGATGTCGACTAAGGTATGTCCCTTATTGGACAATTAAAATTTTGTGTTTTTTCACTGAGTTTATTGGGGAGTGCATACAAATGGATGGTGATTAATAATCTGATAACAATTTTGTAGATTGTCAGTAGTTTTGTTGAGCAGTGCAAACAGAGTGATGTCCCTTATTTGGCTAGTAGTGATGAAGTACTTTTAAAGCCTGGTGGAGAATTGATCTATACTATGACAGGACACACATCTACAGTCAAAAGTCTGGATGTAACTGCAAATGGTAGTACAGCAGTAACATGTAAGTATATTTATAAACTTTATTGATTAATTTCTGATACATCATAATTATACAGTCAAACCTGATTAAACCGGACCCTGAATAAACCGGTTTCCTGTCCATTCCGGCCGAAAATGAAAGTCCCATATTTTTCCATTCAAAGTCTTTGTTAAAATACCCTTTGTAAACCGGACCCTGTGTATTCCGAATTCCGGTCTTATTATGAAGTCCCAATACTCTTAATTACATTAATTATTACCTGTCAAAACCGGTTTGTCTAATTAATTTCAATGATCGATATGCAATCAAAACATATTTGTTGATACAATATAACTTTTCGTGATAATTAATTAGTCAGGTGTCAAACTGTGAACCTACAATCGTACAGTAGTGAGCTGTATTATTTATTAAAACAATAAAAACGTGTCAATTAAACGAAAAGACACACCGAATATATATCTCGGATTGAACTTACGTTTTAACTTGGATAAACAAATTAAAATCGCGAAGTAAAAAGTTCACATCGTAATTGCGAAATCCTTGGTTCCTTGTTGTGAACCCCTAAACAAATGACCTTGATAATGAAAAACACCCGGATGACAACAATCAATGGATATTGTACACTGTACGACAACGTTTCGAAAGTGATGACATTACGTTTGATAATATTCTGGCTTTTTAATCGGCCATTCCAACATTTCAAATTATTGATCATGGGAGTAAATCGAAACTCTCGTCTTACAATCCAAACAACGCGAGCATTATGATGCAAATGCAAACAATGAAAAACGAAGTGAAAGTATTTTAATTTATCAGATATAATTTACAATCAGAGAGAATTTTTTCATGCAAAATGTCGGACGTCACAAGTCATTAACTTCCGGTCAAAACAGAAACCTGAATTAACCGGCTCACTGTCCAAACCGGCCCTTTTTCATGGTCCCGTAGCCGGCCGGTTTATACAGGTTTTACTGTATGTAATTCGCAGCTTTCTGTTTGACGTTAGTGTTACACAAATTTCAAAACAAATCATTTATATATACTCTTTCACAACCAATAACAGAAGTTTGGTATTTATCTAGAAATTGATGAACACCTGACTATCAAAAGACGTGAAAAACACATTTTGTTTTCGACAAATTATTAAAGTTAAGATCTAAAAAACATCTTTAGATGTTACTTGCAATGAATTAAATACAAAAATTTCAAATTTAGAATTTGAAATTGGTCAAGGTTATTTAACAGCTCTTTGAAAATTTCAAATTTGCACCCTATATGCAAAAAGTCAATCTAAAGTCATTTTTGGGGATGAAAATATAAAATAAGTTTTAAAATTAGATACAAAAGATATATTTCTATAAATTAGTTGTTTTTATTTTTGCTCCAAACGCATATGTGTAGGAGAAACCAGCTATCTAAAAGTGACTGTGCAATTTTCTGAAATTTTTGCCTTGACCTTTGACCCTGATTTAAAAAAAAACGTGACCACGGCAGACAACGACGACAACGATATTTCGATGAGGTTTGTGCTCCTCTTTCCAGTGATATAAAATATAGCCATGTATTATTCCGTTAAGGCAAATTGATAAAATTTGTTGATTGGGTACCCTACTATTTATTATATTACATGTATATGCAAAATGTTTTACAGGTGGACAGTTTGGAGATGATGTCATCAGAACATGGTCTTTAATGAAGGGCAAACTTCAGAAAGAGTATGATAATTTACCTAAAGATCCAGAGAAAGCTTGTTTCGCTGACAAGGATAAAAAAATACTTATTCATTACCGTAGTGAAGTAGTCCTCATCAATATTGCCAACAACACACGGGAAAATGTTCAAATTCCAAACATGTGTCAGCTTTGTGTTTTTGGACCAGACAAATCAATATTTGGGACATTCATCGTCAGGGATTGCACTTTCTACAACACTGCTGATGGAAAGTTACGGGAGAAAGTTTCATTTGATAAAACAGATGAAAATTTGTTCGACATTAGGTCTTGTACTTCAGGTATGTTTGTAGTAACATTTTGTTATGTGTAATTGCAAATATTAAAAAAAGTAAACATATTAAATATGAAAATGAAGTATTCAATTGGAAATATTATGGAGCATCTGCATATAGAGCAAAACTGAAGAAGGGATAACTAAAACAAAATTAAAATTAAAATCTGAACATCCTGGCTTAGTTTTTAACAGGAATAATGAAGTAAAGTCAACTCTATTCTTTTGAAAGGAAAAAAAATCAATTGTCCTTCCTTAGTTATTTCATCAAATGCAGTACTGAATAGCATGAATTCATATTTAATCTGCAGCTTGACATTTTTAAATAGTAACTTATCTGGAATACTCCCTTTTTGGATTTGTCAGACACTTGGCATACAGCTGTTAAGGTGGTACCCAACACTTTCACTAAAATTAATTTGGCTCGTTTAATTTTCATAAAATTTTGACAAAGTATTTACTTTGACCCTTTAACCAAAATATATAAATTTCAAAAATTTTGAACCAACCATTTTATCAAAAAAATTACACTGGTTATATAGCAGATTGACAAACACCAATTTTTATCATTGAGAAGCTTAATATTCCCTTTACAACACAACGTTATTAAAACGTTTGGCTGATTTTACAGAGTTATCTCCCTGTAGTGTTAGGTACCACCTTAATTTCTATGTCATTTGGTCTCTTGTGGAAAGTTGTCTCATTGGCAATCATACTACATCTTCTTTTTTTTATACTTCATGTTTGTTGATACTTTAAATTATGAGAGATCATGTATGCTAAGCATGTCGACATATGCAACCTCTTATTTCTCATTTTCAGCCACCTCAAATTATGTAGCATTAACTAATCCCACAGAGGATGAATTCTATGTAATCGATATCACTACCAAAGAATTGTCCTCCAGTAAACGTGAGACCTCAGAATCGTACACTGTTGATGCCATAGTTATAACACCAAACCAGAAAACAGTCATTTGTGCCTCATTCCTGGAATCGACTATTAGACTTCATGAAATAAAAACACTTAAAATCATAAAGCAGATTAAGACTAGAGGTATGAATTGTCATCCATTGTATACATTCCTCCTCAGTAAGTTAAGAAAATATACATAGAAAGGTAATCAAAAATGCCATTTTGAAATATTTTTTTTACAACACAGGTATTTGCTACTTGATGAGTATACAAAACATGAAAAGTATTGTAATGAATACTTAACAAAAATGAATTCTTGTCTAAAAGTTTGTAGAAAAATAAGTACTTCGGCTGTTGTCTGCTCTATGGTCGGGTTGTTGTCGCTTTGACACATTCCCCATTTCCATTCTCAATTTTATTACAGTTAAATTTTTAGTACTACAATGTATGAGTTGACAAAGGATATTTTATTAAAGAAGATTTCTGATTGGGTTTTCTAACTAATGCTACTTCTAACATACCATTTAATTCAACGATATTTAAGGCTTTCAGCTGAAGGTGCTGTTTCGGAAGAAACTGTATAAAATGTGTTATCATTAAAAAGAAGAACATTTCCACAAAATCATTTTATTTCACTTTTTCACATGTATATTGAAAAAAATTACATCTTGAATTAGAGTCTTCACCATACATACTCCTTTATTCCAAGTCACCTAGTTTTTAAAGTTAATTATTCCTAATTTTCATTTTACAGATGAGCCATATGAAGAGATAAGTAATTTCCATGTGACAGGGGATGGCAAATATTTGTATTTCCCTTGCTACAGAGAGGTTGTAGTGATTAATCTGAAAGAAGAGAAGGAAACGACAAAATTCCGGAGCCATCCTGATTCAATCACTGACGTCTATATTTACTCTGCTGACAGAGCAGTAACTATTACCCAGGATCCTATAGTACGATTGTGGGATATGTCAGAAACTAGTAAAGCCAGTGATAAGGATAAACCTTTACAGAATCATTGTATTGTGTAAGTTATATCCATTGGTCTTAGAACAAGATAAGGTTTAGATTAAAGATAAGGATAAACCTTTACAGAATCATTGTATTGTGTAAGTTATATCCATTGGTCTTAGAACAAGATTAGGTTTAGATTAAAGATAAGGATAAACCTTTACAGAATCATTGTATTGTGTAAGTTATATCCATTGGTCTTAGAACAAGATAAGGTTTAGATTAAAGATAAGGATAAACCTTTACAGAATCATTGTATTGTGTAAGTTATATCCATTGGTCTTAGAACAAGATTAGGTTTAGATTAAAGATAAGGATAAACCTTTACAGAATCATTGTATTGTGTAAGTTATATCCATTGGTCTTAGAACAAGATAAGGTTTAGATTAAAGATAAGGATAAACCTTTACAGAATCATTGTATTGTGTAAGTTATATCCATTGGTCTTAGAACAAGATAAGGTTTAGATTAAAGATAAGGATAAACCTTTACAGAATCATTGTATTGTGTAAGTTATATCCATTGGTCTTAGAACAAGATAAGGTTTAGATTAAAGATAAGGATAAACCTTTACAGAATCATTGTATTGTGTAAGTTATATCCATTGGTCTTAGAACAAGATTAGGTTTAGATTAAAGATAAGGATAAACCTTTACAGAATCATTGTATTGTGTAAGTTATATCCATTGGTCTTAGAACAAGATTAGGTTTAGATTAAAGATAAGGATAAACCTTTACAGAATCATTGTATTGTGTAAGTTATATCCATTGGTCTTAGAACAAGATTAGGTTTAGATTAAAGATAAGGATAAACCTTTACAGAATCATTGTATTGTGTAAGTTATATCCATTGGTCTTAGAACAAGATAAGGTTTAGATTAAAGATAAGGATAAACCTTTACAGAATCATTGTATTGTGTAAGTTATATCCATTGGTCTTAGAACAAGATTAGGTTTAGATTAAAGATAAGGATAAACCTTTACAGAATCATTGTATTGTGTAAGTTATATCCATTGGTCTTAGAACAAGATTAGGTTTAGATTAAAGATAAGGATAAACCTTTACAGAATCATTGTATTGTGTAAGTTATATCCATTGGTCTTAGAACAAGATTAGGTTTAGATTAAAGATAAGGATAAACCTTTACAGAATCATTGTATTGTGTAAGTTATATCCATTGGTCTTAGAACAAGATTAGGTTTAGATTAAAGATAAGGATAAACCTTTACAGAATCATTGTATTGTGTAAGTTATATCCATTGGTCTTAGAACAAGATTAGGTTTAGATTAAAGATAAGGATAAACCTTTACAGAATCATTGTATTGTGTAAGTTATATCCATTGGTCTTAGAACAAGATTAGGTTTAGATTAAAGATAAGGATAAACCTTTACAGAATCATTGTATTGTGTAAGTTATATCCATTGGTCTTAGAACAAGATTAGGTTTAGATTAAAGATAAGGATAAACCTTTACAGAATCATTGTATTGTGTAAGTTATATCCATTGGTCTTAGAACAAGATAAGGTTTAGATTAAAGATAAGGATAAACCTTTACAGAATCATTGTATTGTGTAAGTTATATCCATTGGTCTTAGAACAAGATAAGGTTTAGATTAAAGATAAGGATAGACCTTTACAGAATCATTGTATTGTGTAAGTTATATCCATTGGTCTTAGAACAAGATTAGGTTTAGATTAAAGATAAGGATAGACCTTTACAGAATCATTGTATTGTGTAAGTTATATCCATTGGTCTTAGAACAAGATTAGGTTTAGATTAAAGATAAGGATAAACCTTTACAGAATCATTGTATTGTGTAAGTTATATCCATTGGTCTTAGAACAAGATAAGGTTTAGATTAAAGATAAGGATAAACCTTTACAGAATCATTGTATTGTGTAAGTTATATCCATTGGTCTTAGAACAAGATAAGGTTTAGATTAAAGATAAGGATAAACCTTTACAGAATCATTGTATTGTGTAAGTTATATCCATTGGTCTTAGAACAAGATAAGGTTTAGATTAAAGATAAGGATAAACCTTTACAGAATCATTGTATTGTGTAAGTTATATCCATTGGTCTTAGAACAAGATTAGGTTTAGATTAAAGATAAGGATAAACCTTTACAGAATCATTGTATTGTGTAAGTTATATCCATTGGTCTTAGAACAAGATAAGGTTTAGATTAAAGATAAGGATAAACCTTTAGAGAATCATTGTATTGTGTAAGTTATATCCATTGGTCTTAGAACAAGATAAGGTTTAGATTAAAGATAAGGATAAACCTTTACAGAATCATTGTATTGTGTAAGTTATATCCATTGGTCTTAGAACAAGATAAGGTTTAGATTAAAGATAAGGATAAACCTTTACAGAATCATTGTATTGTGTAAGTTATATCCATTGGTCTTAGAACAAGATTAGGTTTAGATTAAAGATAAGGATAAACCTTTACAGAATCATTGTATTGTGTAAGTTATATCCATTGGTCTTAGAACAAGATTAGGTTTAGATTAAAGATAAGGATAAACCTTTACAGAATCATTGTATTGTGTAAGTTATATCCATTGGTCTTAGAACAAGATAAGGTTTAGATTAAAGATAAGGATAAACCTTTACAGAATCATTGTATTGTGTAAGTTATATCCATTGGTCTTAGAACAAGATAAGGTTTAGATTAAAGATAAGGATAAACCTTTACAGAATCATTGTATTGTGTAAGTTATATCCATTGGTCTTAGAACAAGATAAGGTTTAGATTAAAGATAAGGATAAACCTTTACAGAATCATTGTATTGTGTAAGTTATATCCATTGGTCTTAGAACAAGATTAGGTTTAGATTAAAGATAAGGATAAACCTTTACAGAATCATTGTATTGTGTAAGTTATATCCATTGGTCTTAGAACAAGATAAGGTTTAGATTAAAGATAAGGATAAACCTTTACAGAATCATTGTATTGTGTAAGTTATATCCATTGGTCTTAGAACAAGATAAGGTTTAGATTAAAGATAAGGATAAACCTTTACAGAATCATTGTATTGTGTAAGTTATATCCATTGGTCTTAGAACAAGATAAGGTTTAGATTAAAGATAAGGATAAACCTTTACAGAATCATTGTATTGTGTAAGTTATATCCATTGGTCTTAGAACAAGATTAGGTTTAGATTAAAGATAAGGATAAACCTTTACAGAATCATTGTATTGTGTAAGTTATATCCATTGGTCTTAGAACAAGATTAGGTTTAGATTAAAGATAAGGATAAACCTTTACAGAATCATTGTATTGTGTAAGTTATATCCATTGGTCTTAGAACAAGATAAGGTTTAGATTAAAGATAAGGATAAACCTTTACAGAATCATTGTATTGTGTAAGTTATATCCATTGGTCTTAGAACAAGATAAGGTTTAGATTAAAGATAAGGATAAACCTTTACAGAATCATTGTATTGTGTAAGTTATTAAGTCTCCCAAACAAAGTTTGGAGACTTATTGTTTTTGGTCAGTTCTTATTATTTTTATTATTCTTCTTCCTCTTCCTCTTCCTCTTCCGCCACTTTAAAAAATGAACTTGTCCGCAGCGTTTCTCCAAAACCGCTTGTCAGATTGACTTAGGATTTCGTAAAATGGTAGACTAATATGTCTAGGTGAGCCATCTATCTTTCGTTTGTGCATTGGGGTCTATTAAGGGCTATTTTGGGGGGTAGAAAGAAGGGAGGGTTTTACTATAGAACCCTATGGGATTTTATTTTCTAAAAATTTCAAATGAATATAACTTGAAAACTATAAGTGGTAGATACATGCAGTCTTCAGAAATGATTATAGGACAATAAAACAAATCACATGAAATATAGGGGGAGTCCCTGGGAGTTCATCCCCACCCCCTTCAATTTGAGAATATGCTTATATCTTGTAACCAATCCAGATCCCCACCCCTAAACCATATATATTCCTGATTGGGACAATAAAACAAATCAAATGCAATTAAAGGGAGGTCCCCGGGGGTCATCCCCACCCCGTTTAATTTCATAATGTGCTATTATCTTGTAAATGGTCCAGATCCCCACCCCTAAACCATATATATTCTTGTAGGGGACAATAAAACAAATGAAATGAAGTTAAAGGGAAGTCCCTGGGGGGTCACCCCACCCCCTCTTGTTTGAAAACTCCAGATCCCCACCCCTAAACCATATATATTCCTGATTGGGACAATAAAACAAATCAAATGCAATTAAAGGGAGGTCCCTGGGGGTCATCCCCACCCCGTTCAATTTCATAATGTGCTATTATCTTGTAAATGGTCCAGATCCCCACCCCTAAACCATATATATTCTTGTAGGGGACAATAAAACAAATGAAATGAAGTTAAAGGGAAGTCCCTGGGGGGTCACCCCACCCCCTCTTGTTTGAAAACTTGTAAATGGTCAACATCCCCACCCCTAAACCATATATATTCTTGTAGGGGACAATAAAACAAATGAAATGAAATAAGAGGGAATTCCCTAGGGGGTCACCCCACCCCCTCTTGTTTGAAAACTTGTCAACGGTCAACATCCCCACCCCTATACCATACATATTCTTGTATGGGACAATAAAACAAATCACATGAAATTAAATGGAAGTTCCTGGGGGTCACCCCCACCCCGTTCAATTTGAGAATGTACTATTATCTTTTAAGCGGTCCAGATCCCCACCCCTAAACCATATATATTCTTGTAGGGGACAATAAAACAAATGAAATGAAATAAAAGGGAAGTCTGGAGGGGGTCACCCCACCCCCTCTTGTTTGAAAACTTGTGAACGGTCAACATCCCCACCCCTAAACCATATATATTCTTGTAGGGGACAATAAAACAAATGAAATTAAATTAAAGGGAAGTTCCTGGGGGTCGCCCCACCCTGTTCAATTTGAGAATGTGCTATTATCTTGTAAACGGTCCAGATCCCCACCCTAAAACCATATATATTCTTGTAGGGGACAATAAAACAAATCAAATGAAATGTAGGTAACTTCCCTGGGGGGTCACCACCACCCCCTCCTGTTTGAATACTTGTAAATGGTGGAGATCCCTACTCGTAAGCCATATATATTCTTGGGACAAAAAATCAAATCAAATGAACATATGAATGGCGAGTTATGGGAGCTTTGTTTGGGAGACTTCGTAACAGCATCCTGTTACAATTACTTCTTGTATCCATTGGTCTTAGAACAAGATAAGGTTTAGATTAAAGATAAGGATAAACCTTTACAGAATCATTGTATTGTGTAAGTTATATCCATTGGTCTTAGAACAAGATTAGGTTTAGATTAAAGATAAGGATAAACCTTTACAGAATCATTGTATTGTGTAAGTTATATCCATTGGTCTTAGAACAAGATTAGGTTTAGATTAAAGATAAGGATAAACCTTTACAGAATCATTGTATTGTGTAAGTTATATCCATTGGTCTTAGAACAAGATAAGGTTTAGATTAAAGATAAGGATAAACCTTTACAGAATCATTGTATTGTGTAAGTTATATCCATTGGTCTTAGAACAAGATTAGGTTTAGATTAAAGATAAGGATAAACCTTTACAGAATCATTGTATTGTGTAAGTTAAATCCATTGGTCTTAGAACAAGATAAGGTTTAGATTAAAGATAAGGATAAACCTTTACAGAATCATTGTATTGTGTAAGTTATATCCATTGGTCTTAGAACAAGATTAGGTTTAGATTAAAGATAAGGATAAACCTTTACAGAATCATTGTATTGTGTAAGTTATATCCATTGGTCTTAGAACAAGATAAGGTTTAGATTAAAGATAAGGATAAACCTTTACAGAATCATTGTATTGTGTAAGTTATATCCATTGGTCTTAGAACAAGATTAGGTTTAGATTAAATATAGATTCTTACACTGCAACAAGTGTATTACGATATTTCTCCACTCGAGACAGTTAAATTTTATTATTTAAAGCGCGAGGCTTGCCGAGCCCTTTAAATAATAAAATTTAACTGTCGAGAGTGGAGAAATATCGTAATACACGAGTTATAGTGTCGGAATCTGTTTCTCTAATGCTTTTTATCGTTCTTTTTCAAAGATTTTCAGAAAATTGTGCTCTTTATATGCGACGTCATCAGGCAAGGTCGCCTTTTTTCATGACGTCACAATAGGAAAATTGAGAAGAAAACAAAACATTTTGACGTCATAATCAAATTTCGACTAATCATTTGCCGAGAACAGATTTTTCACTAGTGAGGAGAAATATTTTTCTCACACCGGTCAGGAAATGTGAAAATAGCACAAAAATTAGAGAAAGTCAATTACCAATTAGCTTGTCTTTTTTTTCATTTTTGTTTTTTTGTAATGGCGTTTTAATGTCCCTGTGGTATCTGTTTATCTCTTTTTTCTAGGTGAGCTTTCCCTATCACTTGTCTTCCATTGTTGTCTGTTAACATTTACAAAAATCTTCTCCTATGAAACTACTGGACTTAATTCTTAAAGATTCTTCAAATTGTTGTTTCATGATAATAAACTTATGATCATGATGATATATTATTATGTGTAACAGTTGTTACAGTTCTATCTTGTAAATATATTTTGTAATTTCAGGAAATTTAAACCCCTACCAAACTTAAGACATGTAGTCGTGATTGGAAACCCTGATTCTACACAGACTGATGATTACTATATGTATGTGTATGACCTTGTAGACAAAACTATTGTGCAGTCAACAGAACTGGTAAGATCATGTTTTTTTAAGCAAGCTCTTATTTATAGTAGACCTCAGACCACATGTTTCAGTTAATCAAAGTGCTTGTAGGCACTGAAGAGTTATGATTATTTAATTTATCAGTAGGAAGCAGAATTACATATTGTATTGTATAAAGCATTGGTTGTTCAACTAGAATTCTGGACAAAAGAAGATAACTTCAAATTTTAAAGATGACAAACAATGACATTGATATTTTTAGAACAGATAGTAGATTCTTGCACCTTGCAAAAGTGATGTAATTTCCGGACAAGTATAACATAATTTTGTGACTTGAATATCTGAACATATATTTCATTGATAAATTTATGAAAATCTTCATGGATCGGATGTATTGATAGATTGTCGTTGATCATCTCAACGAGATTGATTTTCTCGCTTGAGCTGGTACTGCGAAAGCTAGAAAAGCAATCGAGTTGAGATGACCAATGATAATCTGTTTAACGCTATTTTACCAATGACGACATTGTCAATTTCATTAGCAACGCCACGTGCCTCCTTAGTTTCTAGCTATAATTTTCCATCTCAAGCGAGTAGCATATGAAAAATTATCAGCAAAAAAGATCAAAGAATGCAAAAAATAGCTATAAAGAATGTTATGATCAATACACTATATTGTGTGTATATTAAAGGTAGTGATAAACCTTTGGAAGATCTAGAAATCAAGTCAGTACCATAGGGTTTCGATTGCATATTTCATGCAATCTTACCAAAAAAGTAGAATTGGTACGGTATATGTATTAGTTAAAATATTAGAATAGACATATGTATAACTCAGTCATATATAAACCAGACAATCTAAATTTGGTTAAACTGTTTAAACTGTCTGTGCAATGCATTATATGTGAATTTTAAAAGAAAGTTAAGGATGAAAAGTGAAAAAAAAAAAGTAACTAAAAATTTTTGTTAATTGTTGATGATTTTTTTTATGAACAGGATGAAGGTTCACATCTACTTGAAGTTATAGATGATAACACTGTACTTGTACTACCAATGAGTCTGAAGCCAAAGACAATTGATTTACAAACCATGACCATAAAAACTATATTCCAAGGCAGAGTCTGTGACAGATGTAAACGATATAAAATGACTAATGATGGAAAAGGTTAGACTTCAATACTTTTACAGTGCCAGTCTTTGTAAGAATCAGGCTATTTAGAAAAATTTCTAAACTTGACCAGAAAAAAAAACATGAATTTTTTTTTTTGGTTAGAAATATAGCAAATTATTGAGTTATCTCCCCTTAATTGATATTTTCTAGTGTATTTCCGTCATATCTTGGATTAACAGAACATGATACGGAAACATATGCTATATTCATGCACTATTTTACATTCTGAACTTAAATTAATGAAAAGCTGAGTGATTCTTAGGCAGGTTGGCACTTAATGCTTATGTGATTGGTTTGCAATAAGTTAAACTTGGATGACTGTGCACTGCAATATCTGAGCCAATACATTTCATTTAAGAGTTTTTTTATAACAGATAGTTGTAACTGTAAAATCAACAATTGAAGTAGACTAGAAATAAATTACATCAAAATTTTCATGTCTCATATTCTTGTTTAGAAGCAGTTGTAAAATTGTGTGAACATTTTATTTTAGACTAACAGAGGTAAGACAACATCATGTGTGATTGTGGAGAACATTTTGGTAGAAAACTATGTGGAATTAAGTCCCTCAAAGAAAATGACAATGTCTAATCAAATTAGTTGTAACAAATTAATTGTATCATCTAATTGTTTCAGAGTTTATATGTATATCCAGAGGAAGAAGAAATATTAAGGTGTATAGTACCACAACTGGTAAAGTGATTAAAATACATAAGTCACCAGCTGACAAAGACCTTAGAATCGATGATTTCTTTGTAAGTATTACCGTAACCCAACCAGAATTCTTTTTAGAATCGATGCCTGAACTGAAAGCTACGTATACACAGTGAGGATGAAGAACAGCAAGAAAAGGGCTGCTCCTTCTCTTTTTGTGTTTTTTTGCCGTTCATAATACTGATTATGTGCCATAGATGGATACCCATTTACTTCTTTTTCTCCAAATTTTCATGAGTATTTTTTTGAGAGGAAAGAACTATATATTATGTAAAAGCATAAAAAATTTAAAAATCGTGAAAAATAAATCTGAATTAATTGGGCTTGAAAGGGCTAAACACAAAACAAAGCTTCCATGAAAATAAATTGGTTTTCAATATAAGACATTTAAAAAGTGACCAAAACCAAGCCAACATACATCTACAGCTGACAAAGAATTTAAAAGGATTTATGACCTCTTAGTTGGTATGTGATATTAATACCTACATGTCACCAGCTTTCGGAAAAGGCACATTTTTAGGAAACAAATAATATTTTTTTTAAAAGCAGGGATTTGAAAACTATCAAAACCAACTGTGTATTCATGTTTTAAAATTAAAAAAGATGACAACTTGCCTTTTTTTTAAGGGATTCTAAGGATTCTAAAAAAAAAACATGTAATATTGATATGATTTCACTTCTTTTTCAGACCAATAAAAGTGGCAGTACTATTGTGGCTAAAGCAGATGAAACTTTTATCATATTTGATATAGTAAATGGTAAAACTTGTACCGTCACACCAAAAGATCTCAAAATGGAAGTATTATCAAAAGTAGCTGCAGTATGTCCTAATGGCAATCATGTTGTTCTCTCTGCGTGTAAGATTGTTACAACTGAGGAATGGGAGAGTGAACCTATTGGCTTTCTATGGAATGTTCAAACAGGTAGCTAATTGTTATTTAAGGAATGACTGTAATATTTTTTCTGTCTATGAAGAAATAACATGAATAACGCACGTAGCGGGTTATTTAACAGTGTGCACCACATTTTTTATGTTATTTCGAATAGACAGAAAAAATATTACAGTCATTTCTTATAATTAAATTCTAAATTCCATTTTAAACCGTAGAAAACCATGAAAAAACGTTGATGACGTCACGGTCACATGACTAAATTATGTCTATGGGCTCGTAACAAAATAACGTCAGCCAATCAGAAGACACGTTACATCCAAAATTAAATTGTTGTCATTTGTTGCAAAGTCTTTATTAAAGAACATTCAGGCCAGTAGAATATCATGATATTCAGACAAAGTGGTATCACTGAATATCAATTTATTTTCCCCTGTCATAGGGCGTATTAAGATTTTGAATTGCTGATATCCATATGTTAAACATTCTAAGAGCTCTCAATAGGTTTAATGTTTCATAGGAATATGATGTACAGTGTGAAATGTATTTTCCAATTTATCTCTCATAAACTTCCTGTCGTTTAAATACCTCTATATTCTAACACATATCTTGGGAAGTAAATATCAAGGATTGTGTAATTTTGATTCAAGATTCTGGTAAAGATTAACTATTATGTTTGATGCATTTTGACTAACATTTTACTGTGCCTAACCGATCACCTTTGGGGTATTATAATACCTACAGTGTTACCTGGATAAAAAATTGTCAACACAATTTGTCCATTTAAACTGTACAATAGGTTTTGTGAGAGATTATCAATAGGTGGTCATTTAACTACCTGAAGAAAAAAAAATTAGGGCAAAAAACAACCAGGTAAAATCTACAGGTAGTTAAATGACCACCTATTGATAATCTCTCACAAAACCTATTGTACAGTTTAAATGGACAAATTGTGTTGACAATTTTTTATCCAGGTAACACTGTAGGTATTATAATACCCCAAAGGTGATTGGTTAGGCACAGTAATAAAGACTAATGTAACATATATAAAAAAAACTCATGAAAGATTTTTTTCTATTTATAAGATAAGTCACTTCAATTGGTGGATTCAGTTTATCACATGAAATATAAGAGGATAGACAGTCCTTTATCAGTAGCATTAGATGAGGTGCAGTTCCTGGATGATGAGAAAGTTGTGTCCGCTCACGATGACTTTATCATTAGAATATGGGATATTGAAAGTGGTAAGACTTTACTTAAATTGTCTGCTCTGTGGTCAGGTTGTTGTCTCTGGCACATTCCCCATTTCCATTCTCAATTTTATTATGTTCACAGTGATTCAAAATTTTAAATTAGGTTAATTTTCAGATTACAAATCAACAATAATGGGTTTTATTTATAATGCTGGCTATTGTCAGTTTTTTACATTGTACTTAGCTTTTTGGTATTTGCCGCTGTAATAAGTTAATATTTCAAGTTGCATTATAAGTGATAAGAGCAAGAAATTAAGATTAATTATGTAATAATTTTGTTCAATTTTGATCACAGCTATCTGAATATTATGGATATCAGAAGTTATTTCAGATGTGATTAAAACCACTGCCTATCATATTTTTATCTCTCAAACAACTGCATACCTAATTTAGTGACATATCTTAATGTCAGTCAAAATTATTTTCATGTAATAAACTGAAGTTCCTAGTACAAAAAATTGTATTGACATAGGTAAAAAAATATTGTTTGTCCATTGAATAGTGTGTCATAAAAATACCTATTTCCCAAGTAAGCCTTTAAACTTTAAATACATTATTTGTCAACAAAAAGTACATATATATGTATGTTTCATATATATGTTTCATTAGGAAAACTGCTGAACAGATTAACAGGGCACAGTAAACAGGCAATGTTAACAGTACCATACGATGGACCTTACTTCTTGTCTTATGGGTTTATGGATGAAGAAGTCATCAAGCTCTGGGACAGGAATAACTTTAAGTGCCTTTCATCATTTAAATTTGACACAACTGTAAGTATGACATTTTAATTTTACATATTTTTTATCCAAACTACTGTGAATTCATTTATTTTCATGGATACCAATGGATTGAGGAAAACTTGCATTTTGTTGTTTAGATGTCTCTATTCAAGCCTATATATAAGTTGTAAGTTGTTGAACATTTAAATTTGTTGTTCACTGGGCTCCACGAAACGACTAATAACAAATCCACAGTATATATATATAATCATTTTAGTTGCTCTATAGGGATATACTGCAATTCTGTGTGTAATAATGCAGTAAAAAATGTTACAGCTTACAAATATTTTTCAATTTTTTCTAATTACAAGTACTTGCTTAATTGGCACCACCAAATTTGTACTTAAATTCACAACACAATGGTGTCACAAATGAAGCAGGATCGGCTTTGTCTTCTAGAGCATCTGAGACCCCCTCTGGTTTGGGTACCAACACTAAGTCTTCTAGAGCATCTGAGACCCCCTCTGGTTTGGGTACCAACATTTTTAAACTTCCATTGAAATGTATTTTTGGCTTTTATTAAAAATGCCTTCATGAAAAACTTTACATTCAAATTTTTCTAGCTCACACTTCTATTTGTTCTTAAAAAAATATATAAAAATCAAAATTAAGCATTTGTGACCAAGGACTTATAATTTATGTTTTTGTTATCTGTTTCTTTTCAGCTTAAGAATCTTCATTTTTGTGGAGACAATGAAACATTTGTAACATCAACAGATAATCCTGTTAACATTGTACACTGGAGTTTACATGGTGGAGGACATACTGCCAAGGCTTTAAAGGATTATCCTAAAATACAAAGGAAAAGTAAGGACAAATTTAAATACACTATGTTTCCTGTAACTTTTTCTATAAATATCTTTAAATATCTACATTAGCAAAATATTGGGTAAAATATTTAGTGAAATTATCTCCCTTGAATATTTTGTCATATTGCCCTATGGAAAACAGGGTTTTCAGCAACAAAATTAAGCCAGTCTTTTATCCTATTTTTAATGTCTTTAGATTTGGAGCTTGATGGGGTTCGGGTAACCATCTGGGAATCAAAAGCAAGGAGTTTGTTTACAGTGAGTAAACAGGATGACTTCGTACTTTTAAATGGGTTCTTTCTTTTGAATGACATTGCATCCTTTGAACTGTGCAATGTCATTTCATTTATACTAAATCACTAAAATATGAAAATGAATACTTGATTATAATCAAAGAGCTGAAAGCTCTGAGGAAAAATGACGCCACTGTCTCTAATATGGGGATATTTTTTATGCAAGTCTTGATTTTCACATACCGTAATTAGTTTAACAATGCAACATGTCTCGTAAGCATATAACTGATATTCGTATATGTGTGTGTGTGAAGTGAAGATGACAACTGGCTGGTTTTTTTTAAGACAAATGAATAGGTCAAGACTACCTGAATTGTACAAATAAATACCGTAGAAAGGCTTGTATATTTCTCACTGGTACATAGTCCGAACCACCTTCTCCCACAAAATTTTAGGTAAATAATCTTTTTGTTACTATTATCAAAGGTCTAATGAAACTCAGGTAATTTTCAAAGAATTCTAGTCAAACCGACACCTGGTAAAATCGGCACCTGGTTAAATCGACACCTGATATAGTCAATTTGTCACCCATGTTAAATATATATTTTTAACAGTATTTTAAGCAAAAAGAGTAAAAATAAGAAAGGGGTTGCCAGAATTTTTTTCAGTATTTAAGCAAAAAGAGTTAAATACCTAAGGAAGGGATTGTCTAAATATATTAACTTTCACATTTTTGGGGGGTTCATGTACATTTTGTATATATTTATTGTTCTCAACTAAATGTGTATTTTTAATTATATATATGAGGTATATTTAGGAATTAAAGGTCTTGGATATTTTTTATGCATTTTTTAACCAGTTGAGCATTTTTAATACAGGATTGATGGTTTAATGCTGTTTAAACATTCCTGAAAAAAACACCCTAAATTTGCTAATTATTTGGCATGAAAGTTTGATTTATTGAAAGGGACTCACTCATAGTTTTCCATTTTATTTTTTCTAATTGTCTCATTGTTAAAACAACAGCTTGGGTAAGGGCTTCGTTGTTTACCTTTATACACAACAACATATTAACTATATACTTGGTAAAAGTTATTATTTAATTGAATATAAAATATTATAACAAATATTATTGGATGCCGAATTGAC
This sequence comes from Mytilus edulis, assembly GCF_963676685.1. Classification (NCBI taxonomy): domain Eukaryota; kingdom Metazoa; phylum Mollusca; class Bivalvia; order Mytilida; family Mytilidae; genus Mytilus; species Mytilus edulis. The sequence goes on along the minus strand of NC_092346.1, from coordinate 49,816,368 downwards.
TTCAAATAGGTGCCGATTTGACTAGATGTCGATTTAACCAGGTGCCGATTTGACATGTACATTTCAAATCCTCTGCGATCGTTTGCTGTATTTTCTTGAGAAAACCTGTTTTCGATCATCAAACAGAAGTAGAAACTGCCTGAAAATGATTCCAGAACGCTTCATGATTGTTAAAATAAGTTTAATTCACTTAAAAAACAATTTTGAAACTTGCGATGTTTCAACAGGAAGTTTAAAAAGCATAATACAACTTTGAAAATAAAACAGTTCCATCCTTTTGTAAAACAGTCTTTAATATACCTATCACATTAATGTTTGAAGGGTCTTAAGCTTATACAAACCATATAAGTCGGTATGAAACACCAAAACGGAATGAACAATAACCGATTACGTTTTGTAGTTTACAAATTCTAAGCTGGTTTACGGTTGTCTTTTTTACTATGTTTGAATCGTTTCAATCTAGCAGATACCAGTTTATTTCAAATGCATTGAAAAGAAACGAGAAATTTGTAATGAAAGGTTTTGTTTTTATATTTATCAGTTTTAATTTGATATTAAATAGAAATAACTTATTAATATTGATGAGTTAAAATTATTAGTTTGAAAAATGATTAGAGCGCCCTCTACAATATCAATAACAAAGATGGCGGAACATGAACAAACCACCTCGCCGCGAAATTGAACTTGTTCTCTTATTTCTTGCTTATTGTACTCTATAGTCCGCACCCCCACTGGAAGGTCCAATTTTGGTGAATAAAACCGCGGACTATACAGGCCTTTCTATGGATAGGTCAACATTTTTGTTGTAAATAAAATAAAGTATGTAAACTGGTTCCCGTCCGACTACAACACGGTGTTTGACTGTAGCAGAATACAAGCATATACCAGTTAGTTTGTAAAATAGTAAATATGAAACCGAGTGCGGTAGGCGAAGGCAATAATCGACTTCCTGTTGTTCTGGTCAATGGTATTGGAACAATGCCGCTGACGCGTCATTTTCCAAAAACCATTCATATATTTAAATTGTTTTAGATTATAACATTCAACTGGAGATTGAAACTGAAGAAGACATGTCAGTTGAACCAGATGACCCAGATACTGACCCTGAAGAACCAGAGGATAGCGAAGAGGAATGCAGTGATTTAGAATATTAGAAATTATCTTCTGAAACATGAACTATTTCATTCATATTTTAATTTATTTTTATATATATATTATAAAATCTATAGTTATATTCTGATGTCAACATTTTTTGGAAAAGGAAACTACATCTATACACCTTATCGCTAATCCCGGCTGACCCAGCAGCTTGAACTTTTGACTCGTACAACCATCACTTTTCCATTGTGGCGTCAGATAATTTATGATGTCAAAATTTTACGGGAACCTGTGTGATCTCCAGTAATGGCGGACAAATAGCGATAAGGTGTATTATGTTTCAAGCTTTTGCACTTTTGTATAAAATATCAATGAGTCAATTTCTTGAAAGTTTGAATTATCAATTTTCATTTAATATTGTTAAAGCAATAAAAAAGCAATATTTTTAAAGGAATTGTAGTAATGATTCCTCAAAGTTCATATTTCTACAGTCTGTGTTGCAATTTCTGAAGTTGCTTTTGTAAATTTTCCTTCACAGTGAGTGTTTAAGTATTATTCATTTCGAGTAATGGGGTTTCAATATTATTTAAGGGTTACAACACCTTAGGTAAATGTAAATCATGAATTAAAATGTCCAACGAAGTACATGTTTATGTATATTTATATTATATTCTGTTTTATTGTGTCTCTTAATCAATCCTATCATGTTAAGAGGGTGTCCATGGAAAAACCAGGCAGTGGATGGCACATGACATATTTTGTTTTCAAAATTTTTTCATCTATTTCATATCACAAATTCATTCTTTCTCAAAGTTGAATTTTGTTTTTTTATTAACTGCAACAAATAAATACAAAAAAAATACATAGAAAGCACTGAAAATCCATTGAAAAGGGGAGATAACTCTTCATTTTGTACAAAATTTGGTTGCGTTGTTAGTGAACTTCAAAATCATTTTCTGATCCATCCACTGTTGATACAAAAATATCTTTGACATATACATCCTTTGTATGATATAAACATTGCTTTGGAACCAAAAATTCAGTGGGAAAAAAATTATGTTGTGCCACCCATATCATAGGATTTGCCTGATATTTACTTGGGCAGCCTCTTAATAGTTTTGATTTAGGTAGTGAACCGTGAAGTTGTGGTCACTTCAATTTGAAAGTTTCCACATTATGTTAACTTTTGGAATACATGCCAAGTTAGGGTTCTTGAGTCCATGATTTCTTAATTATTAAAATGAACATAGAATTGTGAAAGTTTGTGTAGATGCATATTCTTATTTGATTTGTTCAGAATAAAATATCTGAAAAATTTAATCCAATCAAATCAAATTAATACAAGTGACGTATGGCTGTATATTACATTTCCATTTTTTCATTTTTGTGGTTTGAGTGAGGTCAATATAGATGTTGAAAGCTTGATCTAAATAATAATGGTCCATATATCCTGTATTATCTGAATTAATGTAAACAGAATTGGACAATAAAGTTTAATCCATAAAATTTATTTTGTAAATATTTGCATATAAGATTCTTAACAACTAAACAATTTAACAAGACATTTTGTTTGGGCAATACGGTACATTACATTGCAATTTTTTTTAATGTATGAACATGTTTAAAACTTGAGCCTTTCAGTAGAATCTACACAAAACTGACATTTGTTAGACTTTTTACCGTAGTGTGTGAAATATTGAATACCAATTCTATAGTAAATAGGACGGCATAGTTGTGCGTTTTATTTTAAATACTCAAGACAGTCAAGTGTATGGTATCTATATATTATTCAATGTGCACAATGTAATATGTATTATTTAATATGGTTGTTTTTTTAATCAGCAATTTATCCATCAGATATCTGTGATACTTTTCATGCCGTCCATTTATAATGACCGTAAAATATTGTTATTTATATATATGGGGTATTATTCAAGTTGTATTTGAATATGTTGTTTATAGATAATTTTTTGTCTGTTATTTCTTATATATGTTACTTTGTACTTTTTCAATAAAACTGTTTTACAGGTATTTTGGTCTACTTTAAATCTCTTGGCCAAAGTCAGGCTACATCTGTTTGGATAAGTTTCAGCAATTCAACCCAATAGCTCCATTAAGGAAACTGCTGAACACACAGTTAAATTCATAATACTCTGCACTTTTTTCCAATATAAAAGTTTGGTCATGGAATAACAATGACCAGTGCTAAATTTAAGAAATAATTCATGGGGGCTTGAATATATCATGATTTTACCACGGGTTGGCCCTTTATGACAAATATTTTACCCTGAGCGATAGCTAGAGGGACAACCCGTGGTAAAACCTAGATATATTCAAGCCCCCATGAATTATTTTGATTCTAATAGAACAAATACGGCAATTCTTTTAGATCGAAGCACCCTAGAAGGAGGCAAATATTTGCCGTTCCCATAAATAAATGCACTGTTAAATTGGCGTAAAAGAACGGAGCAAACAGAATAAGTCACATGCTCAAACTATTTACAATAACGTATTTAGATAGTTTTGGATGAATTTAAATGATAATTAACTTATATGTCTTATATGTATTTAAAAAAATGGTTTATACCACATTTTAGCATCTTTTGTTTACGTTTCCTTGTGAGGATTTTTGGTTTCACAAGCGTGTATTTTTCTTGTAAAATGCTTATAATCTGACGTCATTGTTCTATGACGTCAGGTAGCTCATTTATAAAAAATAGCACATGACGTGGGAGTAAAATCGGAACAGCCCAGGCAGTATATTCATATTTTACCACAGGTGTGTACTCAAAGCGATTGAAGGACGTCATGTTAGAATTAGAGACAATTAATGGCATGCAGTTGTATAGATCTCCTATTGTATAAATGTTATAAACTGAGCTTTCAATTTTACAAGCTCGATTTCTACAACAATAGAAATGTGTTTGAGTGGTTCCAATTTTTTCAAGTTCCTATAAAATAAGGATCTTATTCTTTACAGTTTTGTATCATTTTATTAGAAACAAAGTTCCTGATATTCTTTAAACATTGGCATGATATTTAAAGTAGAATCATTTCAAATGAAAACTTTTATTTGACAAATCTGAACACTGATGTTTGAGTTAAAATATGACACTGCTTAATTACAAAGTCTTGGTCTACAACTTAAAAAGTCATGTGTCAAATCATTAATGAGTCTTGTAACAAAACATTTTGATAACTGCCATCTTCTCTTGGCACCACCAGAATCACATTAGAATAGCGACAAAATGCTGAGGGGAGACTATCATTGACAATGATTTTCCTGAAATATAAATAAAAGATGATTATTTCTATCAACCATAACAATTATGTATTAATAATAAAATGTAGTGTATTATTCCAGGGATAATGCTACATTGAAATAAAATAATCTAAAATATTAAAAAATTATCTGAAAAAGACATCAAAAGTACAGATTTTCTCATAAGGCCAACTAAAATTAATAAGTAGATTTTCATCCAAATTTTTGAAAATAATGGGGCGGGTGGGAGGATTTTATTTTTTAAATTTTATTTCATATGAAACCCTTTTGTGACGAGTTCTTTATATATGCAAGTGTAATAATAAGCTTATATTATGTATACACAAGTATGAGGAATCTTACAAAATATTCCAAATCCTTAAATGAATATATCTAATTGCAGCTTTAAAAACTTAACAAAAAAACCGTGTGAGAAATACTCTCTTCAGTTAGACTACCTACACAAAATGTATTTGGGTTTCTAAACAATGGTTTGTATTACCATAAAATGAAAACTCAGAGAGTGTTGAAAATAATGGGGTTGGTAGTTTATATGCAAGATGAAAATATAATCATCATGTAAAACATGAACTTAATAATAAAAAAAAAAGTTGTTCTTCAATGAGTCATTCTGGGTGTATTGGGACATTTGCTGTTTGTCAACATAAAAAGACAGCCATGGGTAAAATCAAAGGACTTGCATAAATAAAATGCGTATGTTAGTTCAATAAACGGTCATAAATCTGACAAGTTTGTGCTTGTGTTTCAATATAATTCAGTCATGTTTTCTGTATCGATGGTTTCCATGAATCTTGTGCTTTGGGTATCATTTAGAGTTTAAATTTCCTGAGACAAAGTCATTGCATAAATAAAAAAGTCCGCAGTTTTCTAATCACACAAATTTGTGCCATACCGCGATTTGCAGTCTTGGAAACAGCATTTTTCTCGTAACACCAATATTTCATGTCATTCTCGTTATCAATCTCTACTCTCGGAAGATGATGTTGTCGTCATAGAGCAGCGGAAAGGTCGACTTAATCATTTTGGTTAGATTTACTCGAGATACAAAACCGAAATTTGAAACAGGAAGCATTGAATGAAACGAAATTTTAAAGGTTACTGGTAACAGGATTGAACAAAATCCGGAAATGGTAAATTTTATAAAATAAAAAAATTCGGGGCGGGGCGATTTTAGAGGGGCGGGCGGGGATGAAAATCTATCAATTAATTTTAATTGGCCTAATAAGAGAAATTAACTTTACAAAAAATCTGAACTTCTTTTTCAAGTAGTTACTGAACCATTAAAATGAGGTCATGGAAAATGGGCATGTGACAGATGGAAACTTCTTAACATAATACATCTTTAAACATCCAGGTCTTCCACCTTCTAAAATATACAGCTTTTAAGAAGTTAGCTAATGGCGCTGCCAAAGCCTCTGCCATAGCCTCCTCCACCGGATCACTATATCACCTATATTGAGCTTTCTGCGACATAAGTTGCAGGCTCAATAAACTAGAGGCTCTGAAGAGCCTGTGTCGCTCACCTTGGTCTATGTGCATATTAAACAAAGGACACAGATGGATTCATGACAAAATTGTGTTTTGGTGATGGTGATGTGTTTGTAGATCTTACTTTACTGAACATTCATGCTACTTACAATTTTCTCTATCTATAATAAACTTGGCCCTTTAGTAACGGAGGAAAATATTTTGTAAAAATTTACAAAAATTTACCAAATAAATAAAAATTGTAAACTAGAGGCTCTTAAGAGCCTGTGTCGCTCACCTTGGTCTATGTGCATATTAAACAATAGACACAGATGGATTTATGACAAAATTGTGTTTTGGTGATGGTGATGTGTTTGTAGATCTTAATTTACTGAACATTCTTGCTACTTACAATTATATCTATCTATAATGAACTTGGCCCATTATAGTTACAGAGGAAAACATTTTGTTAAAAAATGGGACCAAAAATTAGGAATCTTCATACACAGTTAGATTCGACATATCAAAGAACCCCAATTATTCACTTTTTGATGAAATCAAACAAAGTTTAATTTTTGACCCTTTGGGCCCCTTATTCCTAAAATGTTGGGACCAAAACTCCCAAAATCAATCCCAACCTTCCTTTTTGTGGTCATAAACCTTGTGTTAAAATTTCATAGATTTCTATTCACTTTTACTAAAGTTAGAGAGCAAAAACTAAAAGTATTCAGACGACGACGCCAATGTGATACCAATATATACGACCAAAAAATTTTCAATTTCTGCGGTCGTATAAAAACAGCAAAATTTCCATAAAAATCACCAATTCAGGGGCAGCAACCCAACAACAGGTTGTCCAATTCGTCTGAAAATTTCAGGGCAGATAAATGTTGACTTGATAAACAATTTAACTCCATATCAGATTTGCTCTAAATGCTTTGGTTTCAGATTTATAATCCAAAATCTACATTTTACCCCATGTTCTATTTTTAGCCATGGCGGCCATCTTGGTTATTTGGCCAGGTCACCGGACACATTTTAACACTTAATACCCTAATGATGATTGTGGCCAAGTTTGGTTAAATTTGGCCCAGTAGTTTCAGAGGAGAAGATTTTTGTAAAAGTTTACGGATGACAGACGCCGTACGACAGAAGATGGACGCCAAGTGATGAGAAAAGCTCACTTGGCCCTTTTGGCCGGTTGAGCTAAAAAGGGAGCTCACTTGGTTGAAAATTCACAGAATACATTTCGTCTTTAATAAACAGATTTTTCAGAACATCAACGAACCAGTTCTTGCTCTTACTCATACAGGAACAACATTTTTACAATACAGTTTTGAGATTCTAAATTACAAAAGTTCCTAAGTAACATAACCTATATACATACCTTTGAACACAGCTTCATTAGTGAGAACATTGATATATCTATGAGTGGACTGAGGGACAAACATCTGACGTCTCAATAAGGCACATTCTCTATGTCCAGGCTTCCATTCTTTCCTGAAAAAAATATCAACATTGATGTAATGCAGCTTTCTTAAAACTTTATAGAACATTTATCCTTTGGTTTCCTGTACTGCTACAACTGTAAATTCAGAAATTATTGCAATGTTTTATTATTGTGAAAAATGCAACAGGGTTATAATCGCAATAATTAAAACTCGCATTTTGAAATTTTTTTTATGAATAAATTTTTTGATTTTTTTTATATCGCAAACAATAAAATTGCATTTTTACTTATTCAAAATATATATATAAATAAATACCTTCTCATCTCTGTCTCATTGACCTCAGTTAATCTGTCAATGTTTACTGTGTCATAAAAACCTACAAAATTTAAAAATAGTTTTTTCAAGATCTGTTTTCCTGGCATTGCAACTCTTCGTGGTAGACTGTGAAAATCTACTGATTGTATCAAGTATTACCTGAACTTGTACATGTGGTTCTTAGAAGTGCAAATAGCATGTCCTGCAAACTGGCTGATTTGTTCAAGAAAGACACTTAAATATTAAAATATCATGAAAGTTTTATAATGGCACAGAAATATGCTAATAGATATAGGTAATTTATTAATAATTGTACTCAAAATATTTTATGACCTTAGTCCCTGGTGATCGCAATATAGCTCCACTGGTGTTATTCAATATATATATTTCAAAATCATCATTTTCATTATGCAAATTTCTCCTTTATCATGTACAACTGATTTCATGGGATGCTTTCACCTCAAAAAGTCAAAGTTTTACTTATCTTGTAATCAAAACAATATGCTGGGTTTATTATTAATGAAAGTAGGGATTAAACTCATATCAAGCCTATAATACTATTACGACAACCTACCATTTGTTAAATTCCAAGTAAAACAAAAACTGGTCTGGTACATCTTGATGGAATTTTTGCTACAAAAGAATCACAAAATTTGAAATTACACATTTTATAGATAATTTTCATGCAATTATGAATACTCAACTTTTATTTTATATTCCATATTTGGTTTAATTATGATATTTTTAAAGTTTGAATTAATGTATCGCTAAAATGTCTGCTAACAACCTGTAAATTCCCCAAAGAAAAAAAAACAAAAATTCTGAAAACAGCACAAATCTGTATGTGAAACCTCTAGAACACTTATAACAAGATACACCATGCACTTTTAAAACACTTCTTAGTTCCTAGTTTATTAGTTCTAAACCTTATTATACTCAATAATTACAGCAACCCTAATTTTGTCAATAACAAGAAGATATGTTGTTACGAGACTAAACACAGGTCTGGAATCTTTTCAGTGTGTTTTTTATATCTGTTGCTGTCTCTGTTGAATCCATTCACAATGTGTAGCATTTATCTATGATCAATAAAGACTATTTTGTATCTCAGGATGTTCTTTTTTTTCTATTATTGATTTTGTTCAATTTCTGTCTGGCTAACAAATACCCCACAATTCTTTAATTAATAAATATTCAAAGTCCTGTAATTAAAAGTTTACATGGAACAATCCAATGGTGCAAGTTATCAGAAAATCTAGTGTATACACAAAAAAAAATACATAAACCCTGTCACATGCATTTTTCTCATTGTTGAAGGCTGTACAGTTGTCTATAATTGCTCACCTCTACTTCATTTGAACCTTGATGGATAGTTAATGTTGTCTTACTGACCATCGTACAACATTTTCTTATTTTTATATATAAAGTGTAGATTGAATTATATTTTTTCTGGATGTTGTAATTTATAATATATTCCTTACCATCTCTTTACTTTCTTTGGCAGGTCTACTTCTTCACGGGCATGTAATAAAACAATGACTTTTCCAACAACTAAATTTCTGTCTGCACATACCTGTAATTAAGAAACAAATAAACATCTCAAAAGGGTGTCCATTAAAAGTGAAGCAAAACAATATAATTGACTGATGTTTGCTAAATTTCGAAGAGTAAATATTTCATTCATGTTCAGGATGAATGCATAAATGCAGATGAAAAATATGTGACACCATAGACTAGAGTAGTGAATATAAGTTAATTGTCGAAAACCCTTTTATTTAACATTCGTGTTGATAAAATGGAAATTATTTTATAGATAAATGTGTCTCATCTCCACAAGATGTTGAACAAGAATGTGTCCTAAGTACACAGATGCCCCACTCGCACTATCATTTTCTGTGTTCAGTGGACCGTGAAATCGGGGTAAAAACTCTTATTTAGCATTAAACTTAGAAAGATCATATTATAGTGAGCATGTGTACTAAGTTTCAAGTTGATTGGACATCAACTTCATCAAAAACTAACTTGACCAAAAACTTTAACCTGAAGCAGCAGGAACAAACGGACGGACGGACGGATGAACGAACGGACGAACAAACTGATGGACCCACAGACCAGAAAACATAATGCCTCTCTTCTATCGTAGGTGGGGCATAAAAATTTGTCTTTATTCTAATTTTCTAAACAGGAAAGAAATTTTAAAAATATTTTATATGTGCCATTTAATGAGCAGTAACTTACTACAGATGAAATATTAACCTATATAAAGAAACACTTTTTATTCATGATTATCTAGATATTAGTTTTAATGTTTGCTTACATCAAGAATTTGTAGGTCATAGTTTGTAAAAGAAACATAACGATGACCCCACTCTGCTTTTTGACCAATCACTTCCTCAAGGTAATGCTCAACATCAAACGTTAACTGCACAACCTTTAAATGTTTCTGGAAAAAATTAAAAAGCATAATTGAGTTAAGCCTTCCAATTATATTTTATCGTGTGTTTTTCTATGTTGTGATGTTATGCTATTGTTTCAGAAAAAGGGAGAAAGTTTGGTACCATTAAAACGTTTAATCCCGCTGCAAATGTTTGCACCTGTCCTAAGTCAGGAATCTGATGTACAGTAGTTGTCGTTTGTTTATGTAAGTAATACATGTTTCTCGTTTTATATATAGATTAGACCATTGGTTTTCCCTTTTGAATGGTTTTACACTAGTAATTTTGGGGCCCTTTATAGATTGTTGTTCGGTGTGAGCCAAGGCTCCGTGTTGAAGGCCCTACATTGACCTATAATGGTTTACTTTTATAAATTGTTATTTGGATGGAGAGTTGTCTCATTGGCACTCACACCACATCTTCCTATATCTATTATAAAATTTCAACTAACAGTATTCAAATGTTTCTGCAAAAACAAAAAGTATATTAATAAATTCAAAATACAGTATATTGTTCTTCAGCTAGGATCCCAATATATCTATCTATGTGATTGTCATAAGTCAGAAACCAAATCAGTGTTCTTATGTCTTATAAATGAGATTAGCATGATAAGCTACTACATGTATAAAGTAAATGCATTTATACATAAGTTTCAAATTTTTTTTCACAATAAATTATCCAACCAACCTGATTAACGTCTTTTTTCTGTGAAAGTAGGAGTGATCTCCCCTCAGGACCTTGTACATCAACTGGTAATACACTACGATAGGCCAAGTCTAAATCATCTGAAAAAAGTTTAAAAAGTGAAAGATTTAATAATTCTGTCCACATTTCACTGTTTAGATACTGTGACGTACCACCAATAACTGCTGACCTTTCAGAAGCGCTAAAATTTTTCCCACTTTTAATTTCTTGCTCAAACTTTGATTTTCTGTACATGTGTTCTTTGTGCACTGTTTATTTGTCATTCACTTTTTTAATAGTCTACGATGTAAATGTACAATGTCAAGACTCTGTGCACGTGTTGACGGCTGTACTTCAACCTATAATGGTTTATTTTTTCAAAATGTCACTTGGATGGAGAGTTGTCTCATTGGCACTCATACACATCTTCTATATCGATTGAACAATCAATCAGGAGTATTTATTCTCTCAGTACAATATATGAAACTGATTATGTACAATTTACCAATGCATAATCAAGAATATTTGAACAATCGATCAGACCTATATCATTTCCAGTTCATCTCATGACTTTAATTTGTCTGCCTAGGAAAGACAATGAGATTTCTAACAAGATTATTTTACTTGCTACCTGAATTCAGCTGAAATTTACAATTATCAATAAATTTGAGAATGGAAATGGGGAATGTGTCAAAGAGACAACAACCAAACCATAGAGCAGACAACATGGACATGTAACTTGTCTATCTACTACAGATAATCATTATGCAAATATTTGTTCTTTGAACTTATGCATAAAGGAAGCCCAATGTAACCTACCTTCAACAACCTCTTGTGATTCATCATCTTGTTCAAGTGACTGTGTATATTTTCTCACAGAAAACGTGACTGTCCTTGAATCATTCACTTGTAACACAAGACTGTCTGTCGTACTTCTACTACTTGTGCTGTTGGACGGTGAGAAAAACGATCGTTGTGATGCCTGTCTTGATTGAGAATTCTGGGTATTGGTCGTAATACGGAGAGGACTGTGTGCCACTTGATTGTCAGAACAGTCATAATTATCTGACACATGTAAAGGACTAGATTTAGAAGGCAAGTAAATACTGCTTTGAACACTACTTTTTGAATCACAAGAATTTTCATCTTTTGGTGATCTTAAGCACCTGTCTTTGGAGATTCTGTCCTGTTCAACCTCCATACTATGTATATTAGATCCACCGTCATGAATTTCATGAATAACAGATGATGAATGAGCAGTCAATACTCCGTTTGATTGATTTTCATCCCCCATGCTTTCAAACCACTCTTGTGAACTCATCCCTTGGGACCCATGTTTACCATTTTTTCGTTGATTTGAATCAATGACACGTGGAGATTTTGGCGATTTTTGCTTGCTATATTCTTTTAACAAATATGCTTCCATATTCTCCTTCTGACTTTCATCAGAAAAGTTTTTAGGCGAGGGAGAGAACACATACTCATGTTTACAAAACGGTCTCTTTCTACATTCACTACATAAATGTGACGGAGAGGCTGGACTCCTTACGGCAGTATATTTAATAGTATCAGTAATGACACCATCGGTAGAACCAGGATCATCCATACTTTCCACTACGGAACAGTCCATTCTACACATGGGTGAATGTTTACAAGAATCACCAACACATACAGAAAGAGCCACAATAGAATCACCAGTATTTACCACTGCTACTCCATCAATCTTTAATTGAGTTCTAGGACAAAACGGTGGGTAAGGTGGAGTCAATTCAAATTTTGTATGAAAGGCATATTTATGAGCAAGGCACTTTGATATCGTCTGTAATTCTTTTGGTGCTGCAGAAGACAAAAAAAGTATATTTAGATAACAGTATAAAATAAGTTTACATGAATAAAATAAAGAGTCAGTGTGCTAGAAGTGCCAAGTTTTATTACCTAACTATAAGGGTTGTGAAAGTTAGAGAGCAGAAATGATTTTTAACATATGCACACAGGGTGCCTAAGTTGAACATAGTTTTTGACAATGATTTTTATTGTGTCGACAAAAAAGACAACAACACTAAATATAAATATAATCCCATGAGATTAACTACACAGAAGGAGATAGATGTCAACTACACGAGATGCTGTTACCTTTCAAGAAAACACTAACATTTCTATTTATATATTTTCTATTTTAATTTACTTTCACTTTCTATTTATATAACGTCACCATAACTACTATTATGTAACTTACACTTCCGGTTAAAACCGCTAACCGCTAAATTCATACTTCACTGTCATATTTCTTTGTACAATTGTCCTGATGATGCCTATCGATTAGGCGAAACATGTAGACCCAATAAACAGATACTATGCGGTAAAAACATGAGTGTTGTTGTCTTTTTTGTCGACACATTCTTTATTTTCAAGATGACTGTGAATACCTAGCGGTATCCACTCGTTTTTACCCTACCACACAATCACCACTTCAGGTGTTGGTTCACTCGTATTTTTATTTTAATGATTTTTATTGTTTGAAAAAATGGCTCACCTAACAGTCAAGCAAACTTAACTTTTATGCACAAGGTACACATTCAAATAGTTTAGCTGTAATGAAAGTTTATAAGTATATTGACTGATTGATTCTTAGTTGGTGTTAAAAGCCACTTTCGGTACTACTAGCACCAAGTTTAAAGTATTTATTTTTCAATGTACTTAAATGACAGGAATGCACTCATTCTTTCGTAAAGGGTACTTTCATGAATGGTATCTTGTACATGCTTTGTCTGGTAGGTCCATTCATTTCATTAACATTACGTTCAAAGGGCAGACATATAAGATCAACTAAATTACTGACCAGCATTGTAAACAACATCATTTGCAATAAATAAACTCCCCCCTAATTTACCTGTCTGAAGCAGCTGACAAAATGAGCACCTGTAGGAGGTAGGAAACGATGTAATTGTCATGTAACACTGACAACAACTATCTCTATCTTCACTTGGTAAACTGTAATACACAATATAATTTTTATGTAACACTGATAACAACTATCTCTATAGCCACTCGGTAAACTGAAATGTCATGAGATAGTCAAGTTCAAGTTGAGGTTTAAATTATTGTAATGTCAGGGGAGACTGAGATTCTGTAAGCTTATATATATCTGTCCATTTTCAATATAGAATTAGGTTTTAAGACAGCCGCAGCATAAACTTCGGAATCCATCCTGATTACTTAAAACCAGATGCTCCGCAGGGCGCAGCTTTATACGATGCTTTCAAACAACTCTTGTGAACATTGGGGCAAGTATGGACACAACATTCAAGCTTGGTACAGCTCTGAATTTAGATTGTGATTAAATAGTTGACACAACAAAGGTTTCTGACACATAATGAATGTGGTCTCAGAACTTAAACTTAACAAGAGTGCACACACTGAAATGTCTCGCCTTCTTTACTAATCCTTGATACTATCTTGATAGACCTAAATATCAAGCTTTATTACAACTGTCACATAAACTCAACATTAACCAAGAAAATGAGACATTGATTAATGACCCATGAAAATGAGGTCAAGGTCAGATGAACCATGCCAGGCAGACATGTACAGCTATCAATTCTTCATTACAACAAATATAGTTGACTTATTGCTTATAAATAAAGAAAAACAGACCAAAACACAAACACTTAAAACTTAGCAATGGACCGTGAAAATGAGGTCAAGGTCAAATAAAACCTGTGTAACCAACATATAGATCATAAAATATTTCAATACACCAAATATAGTTGACCTAATGCATAAAGTATTAGAAAAATAGACCAAAACTAAAAAACTTAACTTTGACCACTGAACCATGAAAATGAGGTCAAGGTCAGATGACACCTGTCAGCTAGACATGTACACCTTACAATCATTCCCTACACCAATTATAGTAGACCTATTGCATATAGTATAAGAAAAACAGACCAAAACACAAAAACTTAACTATAACCACTGAACCATGCAAATGAGGTCAAGGTCAGATGACACCTGCCAGTTGGACATGTACACCTTACAGTCCTTCCATACACCGAATATACTAGCCCTGTTGCTTATAGTATCTGAGATATGGACTTGACCACCAAAACTTAACCTTGTTCACTGATCCATGAAATGAGGTCGAGGTCAAGTGAAACCGGTCTGACAGGCATGAGGACCTTGCAAGGTACGCACATATCAAATATAGTTGTCCAATTACTTATAATAAGAGAGAATTTAACATCACAAAAAATCTGAACTTTTTTTTCAAGTAGTAACTGAACCATGAAAATGAGGTCAAGGACATTGGACATGTGACTGACGGAAAGTTCGTAACATGAGGCATCTATATACAAAGTATGAAGCATCCAGGTCTTCTACCTTCTAAAATATAAAGCTTTTAAGAAGTGAGCTAACACCGCCGCCGCCGCCGCCGTAGCCGCCGCCGGATCACTATCCCTATGTCGAGCTTTCTGCAACAAAAGTTGCAGGCTCGACAAAAACTATAAATTTTAAATTGGACATTACCTATTATGGTCCAATATCAAAAATCAAAATACATGTTTAGATTCAGCATATCAAAGAACCCCAAGGATTCAATTTTTGTTTTAATAGCACACAATCAATGGGGTACTGTACATGTGCTGGAATTTAAATCTATCTTACCTCTGACCCAAGACTAGGACTTTAGAACTATCATCCTGCCACTGACAAAATGTGATAAACAAATCTTGTGTGACATCTTCTTCTCCGAACAGTCTCACTTCAGAAACCTGAAAATATAAACAAATCTTGTGTGACATCTTCTTCTCCAAATAGCCATACTTCAGAAACCTGAAAAGATTAGAACAAAAAAATACTTCTATAATGAAGTAACATAGTACTTTTACCGGTCAGGCTAAGAAACATCACCAGGCGCTGTTAATTATGTGTATTGGCACATCAACTATATTTTTATGTTTACATTTTCCCCCCGCTGATGCACATAATTAATATGGCTTCTACTAACGAAAGCTCTATTTGGAGCTAATGTGTCACTACACCTTTCCTATATTGCATAACATAGTACTTTTACATAGTGAAAAGACTGCCTTTTTACATAAATAATTTATTTGGGACATTAGGAAAAATAAGAAAAAATAACTTAAGATATCTTATTTATATTGCAAACAAAATATCATATTTACAGAACAAAAATGCAAAGAGAGTATAAGTAAATATGATATGATAGCAAAAAAGAACTGTCATATGATATGATAGCAAAAAAGAACTGTCTTGAAGAAAGTTTGTTAATAATCAAAATCTAGTTTAAAAAAAAATAAGCATTGAAAAAAGCTTATCCTCTGGCTCCAACTAATAGATAATTAAATAAATTGCTTTGCCGAGTGCAGCTGGATACAACCGCAGAGGGTCAACCCTGAACTGTTGGGACAAAAATGGACAGTATTTACGCTTGAAACAGGTCTGAATTTGGATTGTAATTCAATATTTGACACAAAAAAGGTTTCTGACACAGAATAACTGTAGTCAAAGAACTTGGAATTAGTTATATGACTAGAATTTATATTCAATTTTTTGCCTTTCAGCAATACACTACATATGCTGTTGCAAAATGACCCCCAGCCCCAGAAAAAAAAAAAATTTACCCCCCCCCCCCTTTTTTTTGCTTTTGTGCAATAAAACATGCTGTGGCGAATTGACCTCCCTCCCAAAAAAAAAATTTTATTTACCCACCACAAATTTTGTTAAACATCCCCCCCCCCCCCCCCCCCCCCCCCCCAATTTGGTTTAATTCTTTCACTCAAGATATGATCATAACCTCAATTCAAATTTCCAATGGCAATGGAGTTTGCAACCATAATTACCCATTTAAATACATCATAAAAGTATTAAAATAGAAAATAACTTACATAATCATGGCTAAAATTAATATACCTTAATCAGCATTTTTAAAATTATTAATATAGTAACTTCTAAAAATAAATTGACAGCTAATGGTCGGAGTACACAGTTATTTCGTAGTGCATTTCTTTTAGACAATAAATGAAAATTAAAAAAATCCCACCTGCGCTTTCTCAATAATATTTTTACAGTGTGTTGTACTACTTTTGGGACAAATTATATCAAAATTATAGAAAACTTCATCAGCTCTAACTCAAAATATGGACAATTTTATGTTAAGGGGGTCTTGAAATCTTTTGACAGCTTCCGAAGTGCTAATTTTTTACCTTTTTAAGCTGGACCTAATCACTACTTTACATTAATATTTATGACCCAAATTTTTTTACAGTGTCATTCCAACCCCCAACTTGCTATATGATGCATAAAACATGGAAAAATAAATTTGGAAGGGGTTTAACAAAAATTGGCAAGTAACACACTGTCCACACTAAGGACTATATTCGTGGACAACGAAAATCAAAGGACGATAACTGTGTACTTGGACCTAATAGGATAGAAAAAGTTGACCAATCTTAATAAAACTTGGTATGACTAAAGCTTAATATATTATAAGACTGCTTACAAAGTTTCACAGCAATAGGATATATATTATAGACAATATGATTACCGGGTAATTCTATATTCAACTTTGCGTGTTAAATTTAGACGTTAAAATTGAGAAATTTCAACTATCAACATTTGGGGCTTTTAAAATTTAAATATTGCAAAAAAACACTTTTAAAATGCCTTAATATATAATATATCATGTATTTAAAGCAATAGAGTACTCATTTGATATATCAGACTTAGCATAATTATTCAAAAGTCAAATTAATATGAGCCTGTCAGTGTTCTCCCCAGAAATTTTGGATAGCATCACATTTTGCGTAAAAAAAAATAACTGTATTTTTTTTAATGTCGTTTGTCGCGTCGCATTGATGCTCTATTTCCTTTATACGTTTTAGTTTATATTGTTCAATTCATAACTGAGAATACAATTAAACTATAACCACAAAAACAGTTGTTTCAGTTTATGTCTTCTTTATTCATTTATAGTAACAGAATTATTTTTTTCCTCTTGTGCCAAATAAAAATAAATATGTGGTTTCAGTTACCCAACAATAAGTCAAATGAATGAGTGCAACCTGTATATATACAAAACTAAATTATCTAGTACACAAAATTAACTGCTTTTTATATTATATCAAGTAAAGATAAAGTAACAAAAGAAGCAAAAAAAAATCAATTTAAAAACTTTTTTTTATCATGTTTATGAAATTCATTGTTTCATGCCACTCAATGAATTAGTCCCAGTTGTTTCTTATCTTTACATCAAAATCATATGTATTTTTAACACAGTTATCGAACAAATAGTCTGGTAATGCGTAGTTTTCTCTCTTGGTTTAATTTTTCTGTCTACTGTTCATCTGTTGTCATTATCGTGAAAATGCGGATTTTTGTCATATCTGGTCCGGTTCCGATCCGTAGTTTACACAAAAATGTGCAATGGCGGCCGTAGTAAAATTTACGAAAATGAGTCCGAGAATAAACATTGTTTGACAAGAGATTGTGAATGAATAAGACGCTTTTAATGCATTAAATGGATTAGACATAAACTGAAGCCAATTATGATAACTTTTTAAAGAAGTATTAAACTTATTTTAGCTCTAAACCAAAATTCTCGCTCTCGTATTACCGGAAGAGAAAGAAAGTAATTTTTGGAGAGTTGCACAAATAAACTACATTTTAAAAAAAATAAAAATCGTTTCAATCTTTGAAATTTCGTAATACAAAACGTAGATTTCGAATTGTTTTGTGATTGCATTTTTCCATGTCGATATTGGTGATTGCAGACACGTGGTATTAGTCATGTCACAAGTGTCAGCTTGGGATATTCGCATCCAAACAGTTATCACCCTGAGGGCAATTAACACCTAGCTATTTAATCTCTTAATTACCTTTAGTGTCCGACTTAAAGGGATTACAATTAAAGGTGATATAATTTTTATGATCATAATCGATAATAGATGAAAGTTCAAAATTGAGGACAAGTAAAATAGCATCTTCAAAATAATTATAGCGTCGCGGGAATTATTATAGCATCACGGTGAAAAAATATAGCGTCGCGGTACCGCGACGCTAAAACGGCCTGGGGAGAACACTGCCTGTGCCTAAAAATGGAGGTTTTCCAATGAAGGGGGGCCTTACATGAAGATGTAATATTTTCCAGCAATTTTAAATTTGTGAAGCTTTTTGATTATAAATAATCCTTGCATATGTATTTAATGTACTTTAAATGGAAACAAAACTTGCAAATAACATATCATATTAGTTTAAAAGGGTCTTATATTTAGGCCAAGTAAGACTAAAAATAATTTAGGGTCAATTTAGGCCGTAGCACATATTTACATTTAAAAATGCATATTGAAGCTATAGGAAATAAAAATTTGTGTCTTTTCTATCATTTCTATACTCAGGTGACATGATACAATAAATCTGAGCACAAAAAGGCTCTAACATTCAACTTTTTAGCAGACAGTATGGTCTGATACAAAGATTTTTCACTTTTTAGTGAAAAACTTGCATGCAATTTTAGTCTCAACAGGCTTATAATTGAACCACATGCTATCCTACAGAAGTAAAGAAAGATATTATGTGAAATGAAACAGGTACAAAAGACATTGTTAAGTGCTTTTTATACAAATTTAGTGAGGTCTTTATTATGGACTTCAACTTTTATGTGCCATGCTCCTCACATTTAACTTGATCCAAACAGGGCGTTAGACGAGGGTCATTTATACAACACATTTCATACATATTGTCTGAGATAATCTTCTATTCTGTAGATTCAGAGTTCACAAATGAGTAATAAAACTGGATTAAAGCATAGAAACACAAAAATTGACACATGAAAACATGTCAGATAGAAAGTCAGAATGCCACTTATGCATCAAAATTGAAAAAGCTATAAAATGCTTATTTTGACCATATAATGCCAAAATTGGTAATTTTTGCAGAAATTCTATCAAATAAAAGTTTAAATCCTTTAGTTTTATGCTATTTGACAAATTGACACCATCAAATCATTCAGGGAAGTTGCCAAAGTACAGATTCTATATTTCCTGATTTCACCTCTTAGGTCCGAGTACACAGTTATTTCGTAGTGCATTTCTTTTAGACAATAAATGAAAATTAAAAAAATCCCACCTGCGCTTTCTCAATAATATTTTTACAGTGTGTTATACTACTTTTGGGACAAATTATATCAAAATTATAGAAAACTTCATCAGCTCTAACTCAAAATATGGACAATTTTATGTTAAGGGGGTCTTGAAATCTTTTGACAGCTTCCAAAGTGATAATTTTTTACCTTTTTAAGCTGGACCTAATCACTACTTTACATTAATATTTATGACCCAAATTTTTTTTCGGTGTCATTCCAACCCCCAACTTGCTATATGAGGCATAAAACATGGAAAAATAAATTTGGAAGGGTATAACAAAAATTGGCAAGTAACACACTGTCCACACTAAGGACTATATTCGTGGACAATGAAAATCAAAGGACGATAACTGTGTACTCGGACCTAATCACCTCAAGACAATACAACATTTCTTTATACATAATTTAAAAGCAGTGTAAGGGAGGTAATTCAAACACAACATTGTACTTAAGTACATATAATTGTTTTTTCTCACTTTTTTGCCCCTAATTCCTACAGTTTGAGAAATAACCCCCTAAAGCCAATCCTTACCATCCCTTTGTGGTATGGAAACTTGTGGTATAATTTCAGAGCGATCCATACACTGTCACACAAGTTATTGTCTGGAAACTAGAATAAAGGGCTGCGCTTAGGCGCATGATACGCCCGTTGCTCTTTTAACTTGTCTTTTATGCTTTAAATGAATTTATATGATCAACTAGAAATAGTGTGAGCCCTGTCAAATACAAATAATAAATAAAAATGCACAAAAAAATTGGCACTATTAAGGCTACCTCAAATTTAACTAAGTTTGTTTTCTTAATTTTTCATCCATACATAAAATTTTGTAAAAGTGTTAGTTATAGTCCCAAAATTGGAAAAATCCCCCCTTTTTTAAGCATAAAAATTCATAACACGGAAATGTAAAATCTGAAATTTATAAAAATTGAAAGGGAGCTTACATTAATAGATATAAACAATTCACCAAAGTTTCATGGACATTGGTGAAAGCCTTTTTGAGTTATTGTCCGAAGTGTTAAAAATCACCCTTTTTTTTATGAATAAAGCCCCATAAATCCAAAACTTAAAATCTGAAATTTATAAAAATTGAAAGGGAGCTTACATCAATAGATATAAACAATTCACCAAAGTTTCATGGACATTGGTGAAAGCCTTTTTGGGTTATTGTCCTAAGTGTTAAAAATCATCCTTTTTTTATGAATAAAGCCCCATAAATCCAAAACTTAAAATCTGAAATTTATAAAAATTGAAAGGGAGCTTACATCAATAGATATAAACAATTCACCAAAGTTTCATGGACATTGGTGAAAGCCTTTTTGAGTAATTGTCCGAAGTGTTGAAAATCCCCCCTTTTTTATGAATAAAGCCCCATAAATCCAAAACTTAAAATCTGAAATTAAAAAAAAACGAAAGGGAGCTTACGTCAATAGATATAAACAATTCACCAAAGTTTCATGGACATTAGTGAAAGCCTTTTTGAGTTATTGTCCGAAGTGTTGAAAATTCCCCCTTTTTTTATGAATAAAGCCCCATAAATCAAAAACTTAAAATCTGAAATTAAAAAAAAACAAAAGGGAGCTTACGTCAATAGATATTAACAATTCACTTAAGTTTCATGGAAATTGATGAAGGTGTTTTTGAGTTATTGTCCGAAGTGTGGACGACGGACGGACAGACGGACGGACGGACGGACGGACAGACGGACGGACGGACAACGGTATACCATAATACGTCCCGTCCCGGGCGTATAAAAATGCTTACCCGGTATATGGGCCCCTAATTCCTAAAACTGCTTGGACCATAACCCCCAAAATCAATCCCAACCTTTCTTTTGTGGTTAGATCCGGAAACCAAATGTCTTTGGACGACGATGACGTGATACCAATATCCGACCCCAAATGTTTTTGCAGTCGTATAAAAACAAGTTTACTTTTAAAAGTTACATAGATACACTCAAAATCCAGAATACTAGTATCTAGGGTTATGAATATTATAATTATGTCAAACGATTCATAAAGAAAGAAAAAAAAAGATCCAACAAGTGAAACTGCGAGCTACTGCTCACTGATGATACCCCCGCCGCAAGTGGATAATATTAATAGTGTAAAAATATGCAAGTGTTCGGTAAACAGGAAGTTGTCGAGTGATGAATCTGAAAACGCATCACACGGTATAGCTGACTTATATAAATCCTGAAACCAAATTTCAGAAATCCTTGTATTGTAGTTTCTGAGAAAAATGTGACGAAAATTTTCAACTTGGCTATCATGTGTAAAATCATACAAGTGTTCGGTAAACAGGAAGTTGTCGAGTGATGAATCTGAAAACGCATCACACGGTATAGCTGACTTGTATAAATCCTGAAACCAAATTTCAGAAATTCTTGTATTGTAGTTGCTGAGAAAAATGTGACGAAAATTTTCAACTTGGCTATCATGTGTAAAATCATACAAGTGTTCGGTAAACAGGAAGTTGTCAAGTGATGAATCTGAAAACGCATCACACGGTATGGCTAACATATATAAATGTTGATACCAAATTACAGAAAGGGTGGATGTGTAGTTCCTGAGAAAAATGTGACGAAAATTTTCAACTTGGCTATCATGTGTAAAATCATACAAGTGTTCGGTAAACAGGAAGTTGTCAAGTGATGAATCTGAAAACGCATCACACGGTATGGCTAACATATATAAATGTTGATACCAAATTACAGAAAGGATGGATGTGTAGTTCCTGAGAAAAATGTGACGAAAGTTTCATGGGACGGACTGACTGACGGACTGACTGATGGACGGACTGACGGACGGACGGACTGACAGACAGAGGTAAAACAGTATAAAACAGTATACCCCCCCTTTTTTAAAGCGGGGGTATAAATATATATACTTGTCATGCCCTTTCAGAATACTGTCAACATATTACCTAAACCTTATCAATGTTTAAAATTGTTGTACATGTACATGTATGTATTTACGCCAATATACACCAAAAACAAGACTTTTACATTATATTATTCAATGGACAAGATTTTAAATGCTTGATCAAAATACTATATGTATAAGCACATAATTAGAAATTTGCAGATGATAGGTATTCATTCATGGAAGAATAGAAAATAAATGCAGAATGTATCCCAATGGACACAGATGATGCCCCCGCTTGCATACAACATTATGAAGGGACATAACTCAAGAACAATAAAAGTGACGCTACCCAAATTTGTACTTGATCTGAGTTTTGTGGTAATAAGTATTGAGTATAGGTTTCATAATGTCTGGTTGCGGCAAACTTAAGTTACAGAACATAAATTAAAATTTTGCAATTTTTTTATTTATAAAGGGACATAACTCAATAATGGTTATAGTGATGCCACTAAAATTCACCTTGATCTGTGTTTTTAGGTAATAAACATTGTGTATAAGTTTCATAACATTTGGTTGAGGCAAACTTAAGTTAGAGAACAGAAACTAAAAATTTTGCATTTTTTTTTTCATTTATAAAGGGGCATAACTCGAGAATGGTTAAAGTGACCTAACCAAAATTCATACTTGATCTGTATTTTGTGGTTATAAGCATTGTGTATAAGTTTTATAAGATTTGGTTGAGGCAAACTCAAGTAAGAGAATGGATACCAATTTTGGGATGACATACATACGTACAGACGGACAAGAGTAAAACTTAATGCCCCCTCCACTACGGCGGGGGCATAAAAAGAGATATATTTCATAATCCAAACGTAAAAACTATGTCTCCAAAATAAGTCTGTGGATTATAAGTTGTCCTTTATTTGATACCAGATTTTTATTTTCTAAACTTATTTCCCTACCATATGTAATGGACTATTGGGTATAAATCTCCACCATTGTAGTTTATAAACATAGACAGGTAATGTTGAATGTTCTGCAGCAACCAGCAACTGACAGGAATACGATACCACAAACTGACCACATTTGGTGAATCCAAGAAAAACAAGTCTGTAAGATGCACATCAATATTATTTAATTGTTATAAAGCTTTTAAGGTTTATCTAAATATAATGATCCAAGTTTTTTTTATAAATTAACTGTAAATCTTTTGCTTTTTTAAAATACCTTATCCACATAAATTGTGTCTGTGAATAACATATAGGTTAACTTCAGGATGGTAGCTAGTTATTTTCAATCATTAATTTTTTTTTGAATCGATATACTATTGCATATACTTTTAAAATACTTTATTATAGTACAAAGTGTAGAAATTGAGCACATACCCTTCTTCAAGAAGATCTTGCGGAACTAATGCACAAAGACGATAACACATGCGTCGAGGAATGCTGTTGAACAGTCTTGCTGATGTTGATTTTCTGTGTTTCTTCAATGAACCAGCAGTCTATAAAAAAAGGAAACTTTTTTGAAATAACACAACATTATATACAATAGTTATATGTACAGTCAACCATGTCAACTGTTGTCATCTCAAAACCAAAGTGATACCATTTTGAATTAATTAAAAGGGAGATGATTAGAAATGAATTAAGGGGAGATCACTAGAATTTGCCCAAGAGAAAACCAGTATTGTGTATCCCTTTTATCTGACCATACATTGTATTTTTGGATACAGTGATCTGGAAGGTTTTTTTTACTATGGGCCCAGGGCCCCTCAAAAATGAATTCAATGGGCTATTTTAAAAAATAATGGGCCATGTTGTCAAATGAGTGGGCCCTTTGAATTGACTTCTGTAAAAAAAAAAAAAAGTATCAGTATATTTTGGCAAAGAGGTGTTGGTACTTACTGGATATTGTTCCTGTGATTTTGTAATTTCAATTTCAATGAATATACGATAACTTCTTCCAACCCCAACAATAATTAAGGTTTATGTACCCTTCTGTAGCCATTTTTGTACGAATTTTTCAAACCTCAATTGTATCAAAACTAAAGATATAATAAATAATAGAGATAGGCCATTTAGTAAATGTTCCAAGGGGAAACTTGATGCAAAGCATTATTTTTTACTGTTTCATTGCATTTGATAGAAAAAGAGGACTTTGTGGCAAATAAATCAAGATTTTTATAGAAAATCCACAGCCTTTAATACAGAGATTTTTGTTATAAAATTTGAAACATAAATTACTCACTTGATTTTCTATGATGTGCTAGTGTTTATTTTTTACAAATGTTCTAAGTAACCTGTAAATTCAAAAACACCTCGTGCTGGGTCACTTAAGTCGAGCACACCCTAAAAGGTGTACTTGATTTTGGCCATATTTATACTTGTCTTAACTTGTTTTTTTTTTTACATTAAATTTGGGTCTTCGTCGATACCATACTTATTCCAGACGTTCCGTATCAGAGGACATTTCAGACATTTCCTCTGCACTTCTTGTATTATTAAAACGTCATCACGGTGACAAGAATAACAGTATAGAGTACCATTAATTCATAGAACAAAACAACAAATAGCTGAAGTCATGTTTACAAAATGTCAAAACGAGCCAAAGACCAAAAAATGACAAGGACAATAAAGCGTCTTTTATGGAGACAAAAACTATATTCCTAAAAAGTCTTTGGGGTTCTTTAATCGAAATAATAACAAGCTAAACTATATGAGATTATTATTACAATTAGATCTCGTCTGTACTAGCCAAATTTCACAAATGTAAAGTTGTTTACAAAAAATAAAGAACCTTAGTGAGCACGCTCACATACCCCATGTCCCCACATTGTCATTGGAGAAATTAAATAAGTATAAGAAAAAAAATTGTATAAGAAAAAATATTGAATAATAATTTCCTGTCAATATACATAGTATGTCCTTATTATCTACAAAATTTCATGAAATTCTGTTGTGTGTTTTCAGAGGAGTTGAGATGACAAACTTTTGCAGAAGTACATTGAAGCAAATAAGTTCAAAGGGGCATAACTCCTAGAAAAAAAATTGAACCGTAATTTCCTGTCGATATGCACATCTACATAGTATGTCGTTTCGTGAAATTCTGTTGTGTGGTTTGAGAGGAAATGCGATGACAAACTGTTGCAGTAGTACATTAAAGTAAATAAGTTCAAAGGGGCGTAACTCCTAGAAAAAAAATTGAATCACAATTTCCCGTCGATATGCACAACTACATAGTATGTCCTTATTATCTGAAAAGGTTTCGTGAAATTCTGTTGTGTGGTTTGAGAGGAGTTGCGATGACAAACTGTTGCAGTAGTACATTAAAGTAAATAAGTTCAAAGGGGCGTAACTCCTAGAAAAAAAATTGAATCGCAATTTCCTGTCGATATGCACAACTACATAGTATGTCCTTATTATCTGAAAAGGTTTCGTGAAATTCTGTTGTGTGGTTTGAGAGGAGTTGCGATGACAAACTGTTGCAGTAGTACATTAAAGTAAATAAGTTCAAAGGGGCGTAACTCCTAGAAAAAAAATTGAATCGCAATTTCCCGTCGATATGCACAACTACATAGTATGTCCTTATTATCTGAAAAGGTTTCGTGAAATTCTGTTGTGTGGTTTGAGAGGAGTTGCGATGACAAGAAACAGGACTGACGGACGGACGGACGGGTCAAAAACATTATACCCTCCATATATATCATGAATGATGCTTAATTACGTTTTTCGGGTTATCAGTTAGACCGCATGGTTCTATTATTACAATAGGAAAACACCCGAGATGTTACATCGCATGGTTCTATTATCATAGGGAAACACCCGAGAGGTCCCAAAAATATATAGGTGCTCCTATTATTGGAGGAACATTACACAGTTGTGTACATACACATGGCGCACGGAATACGATCGGAAATTTATTTGACGATATCTAAACGTTTCGAAACGAAGTGAAAAATATTGTGCGCCACGTGGGCGCTTACATTTGTCACTGTATGCGCCATTTATTGTCAATATGTGCTATAGGCGCAGGGCGCACGTCGTTCACGATCACTGGGATATTGTTCCAAATAGCCTTTTTCATTTGAGGTAAAGAACCACTAATTCCAGCCTGGTTCAATATCCACAGTTAGGATTGTTAGTTTTGCAATATGGCCCCTGTGGATTTTTTTGTAAAACAAATTGAAATGGTAAAAGTAATTGAAAATTAGTAAAACCAAATAATGTTGCTACATGTATGTAAGTGGTTGTAATGAAAAGATATATCCATGGATACTGAACTTAAGCATTATTGTTTTAACTTTTTTTTAATGATTTGGAATTGTCTGAAGAACAGGATTCTAAAACTGTATACATGTTTGGGTATCAATGTAAAAGTGGCTTTATCCATTTCAAAATGCATGTTCATGTTCCTGGACTTTAAGATGCAATTTCACCTTCAGATGCTAACTGTGGAGGGCTACCTCAGGCAAATTACCTCAAAACTTATCAACCATTATGCAGGAGAGACTAGTTAAAAATAATATTGGTGTCACCAAAATAGAAAGTTGAAAATCCTTTCCTCACTATTTTTATCTTATCAAATCAGATTCAATAATTACTCCATACAGGATTTCAGGAATTTGAACTGATTTTTTACATGTTTTAAAAATAGAAAGAATACCTGAGTGAACCGGTATCATGTACTAAAGGCAATTCCTGTACTTTCAATATCAATTTCTCAGTACTGGGGGGTATTGTACAATGTACATTGTTCATGCCAAAGGTGCAGAAGGTGTAAAATTAATCTAAGTTGTATTAAATCTTTCAGATGCTCCCTCTCAAAATCTGCTGTTTTGTTTTTATTAACATGGACAATAGAAGGACAATAGATATCTACACAACAATAGGTAAAACAGTTGGGACCATAACCCCAAAACTCAATCCCAACCTTCTTTTAAAGATTATAAACCTGGTGTTACAATTTTATTGATTTCTATTTACTTATACTGAAGTTATTATCCAGAAACCATCTTTGGACGGCGCTGACGACAACGACGACGTGATTCCAATATACGACCAAAATTATTTTAATTTTTGAGGTCGTATAAAAACAACTCAAGATTGGTTTATTTATTTCCTTCAAATTAAATTAAGGTTCATCAAAACAAATGGACAAATATGGCCGTATTTTCACCTCAAAGACTAGTCTGTGTACAGACTTACCTGTGCAGTTTGGAATGTTTTAAGGCCTGGCATCCACTAGATATATAAAAGTTAAATTTATTTTGCATATCATAAAGATAAAATCGTTTTTGGATTTTGATGGGCATTTTTTTTCCTTCCTGCAGGTGTAAAAATAAACACCTGAATTGCATTTGATACTGTCCACTCAGTTACTACCTTTAACTCACCTATAGATGTGTAGATATCTATTGTCCATGCCAATCAAGGACAATCAATCTCAACGTTGTATCCCAACTTAGTTTATTTTTACACCTTTTGCAGGAACGAAAAAAAATGCCCATCAAAATCCAAAAACGATTATATCTTAAATTTAACTTTTATATATCTAGTGAATGCCAGGCCTTAAAACTTTCCAAACTGCACAGGTAAGTCTGTACACAGAGCAGTTTTTGAGGTGAAAATACGGCCATATTTGTCCATTTGTTATGATGAACCTTTAAGTTATGCCCTTAAGATGCACAATAGTCAAAAAGTTTGTTTTGATGTTGCCTATGTGAGCAAGTCACTTATGATTCCGGAATTTATTCATGTGTAACCGGTAATTTTCTATTTTTATTGTAACCGGAACCACCGTTTTGATGACGTATTAATATGCACTTATGATAACGCTGGAATGAATGAAAGAAACGTCTTAAAATAAGCCTTTTTATACCATCTACAGGTAAATTATTATTGTATTAATTATTTCCTGGCCTTTATATTATTATAAATTGCTTTTATTGTTTGTGTAAAGTCTTCAACACATATATAAACATGATAAACACATCAAAACAAACAATATTCATACGGCAAACCATTGCCGACGTATTTCCATATTTTTGTATCATTATCGGTGTATACAGCAGCACTATGAATTAATAATACTGACAAACATATCATATTATATCTTCTGTAATTATGTGACACATAATTTATGTCACGTAGAATACTATAATTTAGGTTAGTTGTTTTTGTTGCATAAACATTGTATTTTTCATTGTTAAATAATTGTTTTGGTATATTAATCACATGCATCTATAATGATGGAACAATAACCATCCGTGTTCACTTCTGTAAAGTTTAATTAACATTTATTTTGTACACAAACGAGAGCTATTTGCTATAAAAACTATGGAAAGCCTGTTTAACATTAATGTGTCTTGTTATGGAACGCAGGTTTAACAATATTTTGTAATTCAATTTAAATGAGTGTTTTGATTAAGTAAACTTCATTTTGAATATGAAAGAGAGTTAATGAAATGATTTAAGCAATATTTACTGCATATAAACCATACTTTGTCATATTAAATGTATACAAGAGTTATTGGTATTAATACTGAGTAATATTGGCTAAGGCAAGCAAATTATTGTAACTATGTATTTTGCTGATATCATTTACATTATAGTGTACATTATAACTGAAGTTGTGTTCTACATGTAGACAATTGTATTATAAAAACCTTCTTTTTGTGTATTTGCAGGACTACCTGCCACCTTTGTTAACTAGTAAAACAATAAAGATCTTATCATCAAATATGTCACTTTCTATCAGCCTCACTATACACCTGGCTACATTTGGCGTCGTCGACAGGATTAATGTGACAACTTTTTACTGAAGGTGGTAGACGGAGAACAACATTCAAGATGGCCGACGGAGATGTCAATGCTTTGAAAAAGGAACTAGATGATGTTAAGCTGAGATTAGCTAAGGTAATAGCATGTAAAGAAACAGTAGAACCGAAGGTTGTTTTTACACCAAGAGAAAGGAAAATAGAGAAATTCTCAGGTAGGAAAGAGGACTCGCAAACATTAGAGGAGTTTATCGAAGATGTTGAATTGACAATAAAGAGTAGGCCCACCCCAGAGGAAGAAAAGGTTAACTTTATAATTAGTCTCCTAGAAGGTCCAGCTAAAGAAGAGATAAGGTACCGACCACTCTCTGAAAAGAAAACAACAAAAAGTGTGTTGAGTATACTGAGGGAAGTATTTGGTGAAAGGGGAACAATATCAGAACTATTGTCAGATTTTTACATTTGCAGACAAACAGAAAACCAGACACTGCAAGAATTTTCACATATCCTCATGTGTAAACTAGACAAGATATGCAAGCGAGACAACAAATGCATAACAGATAGAAACATTGTCTTGCGCAACCAGTTTGCTGAGAATGTAAGACCAACATGGCTCAAAAGAGAATTAAAGAAACGCATAAGAGGTACAAACACTATTTCATTTAATGATATTCGGGAGGAAGCAACTTTGCTCATGGAGGACGGCGATGTACAAGAAACTAGCCAACAACAAGACAACAGGACAGACGACTTTGAAGTCCCCATTTTCGCTACTCAAGCCAAACCATCTGGAGCTTCCGACATAGCAAAAGTACTTGAAGATCTCAAATCGGAACTCCAAAGCATAAAATCAGAGGTAAAAACGTTAAAAGAAGAAAAACAAGGAGCATATAGAAAACCTAGAGATTGTTACTATTGTGGTAAGACTGGGCACATAAAAAGAAACTGTCGCAGCTTCATCAGAGATCAAGGTAATGCTACACATAACCAAAGAAATGAAACAAATGATTTAAACGAAAACAGTCTACGGCAGGGAGCCGGTCCGTAGGCGCTGGTACAAATGGCTCGTCCCTTGTTAAGAAATCCGTTGGAAGTAGTCCTATTGTTGACATGAAAATTGGAGATGTTGTTGTATCATGTATTTTAGATACTGGATCAATGGTTAGTACTATTTCCGAATCGTTTTTCAATAAGATGTTAAAGTCAAATTTTGAATTGCATCAAGATAAGAGTTGGCTTCGGCTTAGGGCAGCCAATGGATTAGACATTCCGTACGTTGGATATATAGAAACAGATGTATACTTACCTTTATTTGGTGAAACTATTAGGGACAGAGGAATTTTGATTTTAAAGGATTCTCCTGGAGTAAACAGGAAGGACTCGTCTGGCCTTATTGGTATGAACATAATATCTCAATGTATGGATCTTTTCAAAACTATAAACAACTCAATTAAACCAGAACATTCTGAAATTAAGGGATTTGCAAGAGTAGCCGGAAGTTCTGAAATTTGTGTACCAGCTAATTCTGTTAGTATTGTAACAGTTGTAGGACCAACACAGACAAGGTCAAAGGACAAAATTATAAACATTGAACCATTATCTAGAAATACAGAAGTTATGGTAATTGACTCTGTGTCAACTACAGAAAGAAACCGATATCCGGTGAGGATAGCAAATTTAAAATCATCTGATTTATGGCTAAAACCAAATACTAGGATTGGTGTTATAAGAGAAGTAACTTGTTTGGTAAACCAAGAGGAATCAGAAGTAGAATTTTTTAAAACCAATGATAATGAAGAAACAATAGTTTTAAAAGCTGAAATTAATGAAATCAATTCTAAACAAGACATTTCTGTGGACTTTTTAAAAGAATTAAACTGTAGCGAAACTGAAAAACAGAAAATAGTGGATTTGATCGAGAAGCATCAAGATGTGTTCATATCCGAAGAATTAGATCTAGGATACACCACTACTATGCAACATCAAATTAAGTTGTCTGATGATAAACCAGTAGCTCAGCCTTATAGACGTATACCACCAAGTCAGTACGAAGAAGTTAAAACGCATATCAAAGACCTTTTGGCGAAAAATATCATAAAAGAAAGTATTAGTCCGTATGCGGCCCCAATTGTTGTCGCAAGGAAAAAGGACCAGACTATACGCCTATGCGTTGATTACCGGAAGTTGAACCTTAAGACAGTCCGTGACGCATTTCCGCTACCACGGATAGATGAGACTTTGGATGCACTTCATGGAGCAAAATATTTTAGTACTTTGGACCTTGCCAGTGGTTTTCACCAGATTGCAATGCACCCCGATGACCAACAGAAAACTGCTTTCAGTACACCATTTGGGTTATTTGAATATACTAGAATGCCATTCGGATTGTGCAACAGTCCAGCCACATTTCAACGGTTGATGCAGCACATTTTTAATGATTCTGTCTTCCAAATTTTGCTCATATACCTAGATGATTTGATCATTTACTCTTCAACGATAGAAGAACATTTGACAAGATTAGATAAAGTGCTAACGAAGCTAAAAGAACATAACTTGAAACTAAAAGGAAAGAAATGTCATTTTTTCAAAGAACAAGTAAAATATCTAGGTTACATTATATCTTCAGATGGCATCGCAACCGATCAAGACAAAGTGGATGTTGTAAAGAAATGGCCGCAACCAGAGACTGTAAAGGACTTGCGCTCTTTTCTTGGATTTGCGAGTTATTATCGTAGATTCGTTCCGAAGTTTGCACACGTAGCTAGACCTTTATATCATCTTATCAGTGTTTGTAACAAGGAAAAGACAAAACAGAAGTCAAACAAACAAATGCAACTTTCATGGACAGAGGAATGCTCCTACGCATTTACACATCTAAAAGAGAAGCTGACAACTTCACCTATATTAGGGTTTGCAGATTATAAATCTGAATTTATTTTAGAAACTGATGCTAGTTTCAGAGGACTTGGAGCAGTTTTAATGCAAAAACAAGGAAAAGATCTCCGTGTAATAGCCTATGCTAGCCGCACACTTAGGCCTAGTGAACGAAATGATGCCAATTATAGTTCTGCTAAACTTGAACTATTAGCCGTCAAATGGGCAGTAACTGAAAAATTGAAAGACTACTTACTTGGTTCTAAGTTTGAAATTATAACAGACAACAATCCTCTGTCACATTTACAAACTAGCGGGAAACTAGCAGCAGTGGAACAACGATGGGCAGCTCAGTTAGCTCAGTTCAACTTTACAATTTCATACCGTTCTGGAAAATTAAATGGCGCCGCTGATGCTTTATCACGATTACCCAGTTACACGACAGATGTACCGACCGATTTACGTGTTATAGCATATCAGAGAACCGTAGAATCAATCGAATATGAAGTTGAGAAGAAACATGAACAGCCTAACAAGGATGGAATATTACAAGCGTTATGTAATGAAGTTAGTGCATTACCTAGATATAGTAACATTGACATGAAACTAATGCAAAATATTGACAATACGATTAAACAGTTTTTGGTATACTTCAATGAACAAAGAAAACCGTCATCAAGTGAGCGAATGAAAGAGTCACCTAAAGTAATATCTATGTTACGTCAAAAGGACAGAATGTTTCTCAAGAAAGGGATTCTTTATAGAAAAGTGATTGATCCACAACAAGGTGAAACACATCAATTCGTTGTACCAGAGGCTTTACAAAAGCAAGTGTTAGAAATGTTACATGAACAAGCAGGTCATCAAGGAATAGAAAGGACAACAAGCTTGATTCGTTCAAGATGTTACTGGACAGGAATGTTCAAAGATATCGACAATTACTGCAAGACATGCGAACGTTGTAATGTTGCAAAGATGCCATGTCCGCGCATATCAGTTCCAATGAGTCACTTGTTAGCAAGCAAACCAAATGAAATCCTAGCTATAGATTTTACTATTCTAGAACCAGCAAGTGATGGTAGAGAAAATGTATTAGTAATAACAGATGTATTTTCGAAATTTACAGCAGCAATTCCGACACGAAATCAAACTGCAGCATCTACGGCCAAAGTACTAGTTTCATCATGGTTCATGCGTTATGGAATACCCGAACGTATCCATTCGGATCAGGGGAGGAACTTCGAATCTGAACTTATTAGTGAGCTTTGCAATATTTACAACATCAAAAAGAGCAGAACTACTCCTTATCACCCACAAGGTAATGGTCAGTGTGAAAGGTTTAATCGAACATTACATGACCTCCTTCGAACACTAACACCAAAACAGAAACAACAATGGCCAAACTTTCTTCCAGAATTAATCTTTACATACAACTCAACAGTTCATGCGTCTACAGGGTTTTCTCCGTTTTATCTTATGATGGGTAGACAGCCTAGACTACCTGTTGACTCTCTTTTTGACTTTGAAGATGATGAAAATATTAGTGACAATAGACATGAGTATGTCTCTGAACATCTTAATAAAATGAAGATTGCGTATGAAAAAGCAGGGGAGCACTTAAGGAAAGAAGCTGTTTTACGAGAGAAAGCTCATAACACAAAAGCGTCCGAACATAAACTTGAAGTTGGTACTCGAGTACTTATTCGTAATAGAGTACAAGGCCGAAATAAAATTCAGGACAAGTGGAATTCTTTACAATATCAAGTGATAAAGTGCTTAGACGCTGACCGTCATGTTTATCTCATTGAACCAATTGATAAATCTGGACAACCTCGCGTCGAAAATAGAACTAATTTACAAGTGTGCAAATTCAAGTCACAAACAGACAGTGACAGTAGTTCAGACGAAGACCCTATTGCAGTTGGATACAACGGATACCGACAGCTGAGACGATCAAACAGAACTAACTTTGGTGAACACTCAAATGTTTATAATGAACCAAGATCGACTGTTTAAAATTGTATATTCATGCCTTTGAAAATTTTTGACAATCAAATATTTTTTTTATATTGTACCAATGTAAAATGTTTAATGACTTTTAAAGGGGTGAACGTTACCATTTCTAGTCAAGGTTGTTTGCTAATGCTATTTGATTAATTGTTTAATTCATTTTTAAAAGGTGCCTGTTTGAATTTTTTTATTTTCTTGACACTTTAAAATTGGACTTTTTGCTGATTTTTTCCTTTTTGTGTAAATCTGTTATTGCATTGAAGGTTTTGAAGTCAAGTTCTAGTCAAAGATAACTTGTAATTGCATTTGAAGTTAAAGATAATCACACCTTGCTAGTAAGAAATTATTTTTGTGTGTGTGTGTGTTTTATTATGATTATGAGTTGTATCATATTTTGAAATTGAGTCCTATACTGTAAAATTGTACTTTTTGTGTTATGGTTGCAGTAACGAGGACGTTACTTTTATAAGCAGGGGAGTATGTGAGCAAGTCACTTATGATTCCGGAATTTATTCATGTGTAACCGGTAATTTTCTATTTTTATTGTAACCGGAACCACCGTTTTGATGACGTATTAATATGCACTTATGATAACGCTGGAATGAATGAAAGAAACGTCTTAAAATAAGCCTTTTTATACCATCTACAGGTAAATTATTATTGTATTAATTATTTCCTGGCCTTTATATTATTATAAATTGCTTTTATTGTTTGTGTAAAGTCTTCAACACATATATAAACATGATAAACACATCAAAACAAACAATATTCATACGGCAAACCATTGCCGACGTATTTCCATATTTTTGTATCATTATCGGTGTATACAGCAGCACTATGAATTAATAATACTGACAAACATATCATATTATATCTTCTGTAATTATGTGACACATAATTTATGTCACGTAGAATACTATAATTTAGGTTAGTTGTTTTTGTTGCATAAACATTGTATTTTTCATTGTTAAATAATTGTTTTGGTATATTAATCACATGCATCTATAATGATGGAACAATAACCATCCGTGTTCACTTCTGTAAAGTTTAATTAACATTTATTTTGTACACAAACGAGAGCTATTTGCTATAAAAACTATGGAAAGCCTGTTTAACATTAATGTGTCTTGTTATGGAACGCATGTTTAACAATATTTTGTAATTCAATTTAAATGAGTGTTTTGATTAAGTAAACTTCATTTTGAATATGAAAGAGAGTTAATGAAATGATTTAAGCAATATTTACTGCATATAAACCATACTTTGTCATATTAAATGTATACAAGAGTTATTGGTATTAATACTGAGTAATATTGGCTAAGGCAAGCAAATTATTGTAACTATGTATTTTGCTGATATCATTTACATTATAGTGTACATTATAACTGAAGTTGTGTTCTACATGTAGACAATTGTATTATAAAAACCTTCTTTTTGTGTATTTGCAGGACTACCTGCCACCTTTGTTAACTAGTAAAACAATAAAGATCTTATCATCAAATATGTCACTTTCTATCAGCCTCACTATACACCTGGCTACACCTAAACATTGGAATATATGTCGATCAATCTATTATGTACCACTACAAACGACAGAATATTATTGTTTTTTTTCTTGCAATTTTATGAAATATTTTTATAGATAGACCAAAGAGGCAAAGTCTTTGTCAAAGCGAACAGGAGAACCGTCAGGCGATACGACAAATTTTAACGATAAGTAAACACATTCTACCAAAGATGTTGATACTTTTTATGTGCAAACGAATATCTTTTGCGTCTGTATTTTATAGATAAATTTATTTCTACCTCTCTTAATTGGAGTTTTTGTACAAAATTCATATCTTCTGGTTTTCATTCCTAGTCCCGCGTGGTCATGTTCCCTAAAATGTTTGTTTTGAAATATGATCTGTTAGAAGAATAGTTTTACTCCGGTAGGTTCTTGCAGAGAACCACTCAGATACGACTAACACCAAAGTAAAATGTTCAAACAAAACGAACCAAAAAGTAAATAAATATCTATACTATTAAACGAGAAGACCTCATTTTATGTGTCGCTTCTCTTCTTTCCACAATAAATTAATCATCATGCCTCTGTGTTCTTTAGGTAACATGCATAGTCGCATTTGTCATCCGTTCTTATGATTATTCAGATTGAGTTATTTCAGTTGGGAGAAAAACCACAGGCACTTGTCTCAGAATAAAAATTTCCTATATACCTTATTATAACACGTTTAATACGTATAATAAGGTGTTATAATAAGGTATATAGGAAAAAAAATTCTGAGACAAGTGCCTGTGAGAAAATCGACAAAATAGGTGTCCGGATATTGTTTCCGTTATCAGACTGACTTTTGGTCATAGATAAGACTTCCGTTTTTAAACATGCACAAGAACAACCAATCGTATGATAGATTACAAAAATGAAAAATAAATAAGCCAATCAGAGCGTTCTCCATATCATGGGTATTAGATCGCAAAAACCACAACTATTATACCTCCTTAGAGACAATTATGTTTTCGCGTTTATCCGCCTGTAAACTACGATTATACTACTATAATATACAGAGACTCACTGTATTCTCTCTACTTTTTTCTGAAAAATTTACTATCTAAGGGGTTATACCAGTTGCATATATATTGAAATAAGTAAAACATGTGGAAACAAGAATGTGTCCATAGTCAGATACGGATGCCACATCGGCACTTTCATTTACTATGTTTAGTGGACCGTGAAATGGGTAAAATCTCTAATTTGGGATTAAAATTAGAAAGATCATATCATAGGGAACATATCTACTAAGTTTCGAGTTGGTTGAACTTCAACTTCATCAAAAACTACCTCGACAAATACTTTAACCTGAAGCCGGACAGAAGGACGGACGTACGAACGAACGAACGGACGAACAGACTAGAAACCATAATTCCCATAAATGGGGCATACAAATTTATTGTTGAAAGTGGCCAAAAAGAAAGTAGGGTGGAGATTAGAGGGAGGCATGACTTATTCGGGACGTCGGGATCGGGTGTTTCTAAGCTCGGGATTTCGGGATTGATCTTTACGAGGTGCGGGAATAATTTTTTTTAAATTTCGGGATGTCGGGATATGAATTTCGTTAAAATACGCACCTCGGGATTTCATGTTTTTAAGCCCGGGATTTCGGGATCAGGGCCTCTCAGACCACCCCTCAAATGAGCCTTAGTCATTTATATGGGATCTTACCAGA
The DNA here is from genome assembly GCF_963676685.1 of Mytilus edulis. Lineage (NCBI taxonomy): Eukaryota > Metazoa > Mollusca > Bivalvia > Mytilida > Mytilidae > Mytilus > Mytilus edulis. Next base: position 49,778,721 of record NC_092346.1, on the reverse strand, counting down.
TAAGACAATATTACAATATAATAAATTATTTTCTGTTCTTCTATAGTCTGAGGCCTGGGAAATCCCATTCAAATTCTTTCTATAATTTGTTCACCCAGTGTGCCCTTTCTTAGACCAGTTATTATTCGAGCAACATCTTTTTTGACTGAATAAAAAAAATCAGGTTCTTCCTGGCTGCAGTTATCTCTAATGATATTCCCATTCCATAATGGGTCTTATAAAGCCGAGATAAAGTGTTTTTTTAAGGTATCTCTGTCAGTCTTATTTGTTTTTAGATATCTCATGCCATGATATTAATGCGCTTACAGGAATTAATAAACATTTATCTAAATATGAACTGCCCACTTGACATTTGCAAAAAAAAAAAGTATTCATAGGTCCAAGTGTTTAAGCTTAGAAAAAATGTCAAAGGGAATTTTATTCATATGTACAGTGATGCAATATCAGAATTGTTTTTTGTTGTTAAAAAAAAACAGATTTGATTTTGGTATCATTAAAAGTAAAATTCAAACCCCAGTTAGAAGACCAATACTTCAAGAATATAGATCCTAATCAGTTAGATAATCATACTCAGTAGCAGACATCTCATCATCAACAATACAGTATAAGCAATATAATCTAAAAAAGTTTGATCTTAAGCTCGACTATATCATTGACAAACAATAGAAATAAGAAAGTACCTAAAATAGAACCTTGAGAAACACCATCATTTACTGTTCTCCATTTCGAACGAAATATCCATTTATAACCACCCTTTGTTGCCTATCTGATAGATCACGTTTGATCCAGTTTAGAAGATTCTCTTTGTCCCATATTTTCTAGGTGTACTATAATAGTTCCTTGTGCCAAAAGCGATCAAATGTTTTTGAGATTTCACAAATCACAAATAGTACCGTATTACTTTGTTCCAGATTCTTCCATCATAGATGATTAGTCGAATCTTTCTTTCTAAAACCCGACTGATGTTTGCTCAAAATATGAAGTTATCATGTATAGAATATGTACACTAGTAGCTGCAGGTATCTCTTTGGGACGAGTTTTTCTTGATTTAAGCAATGAACTTACTTTTTTTTTACTCAGTTGTACTTTAAAGAGATTTTTTTTCAATCTAATTAAAATATAGATCTCCGATTTCGTTATACTACGTTACTACATATTATAGATCTCCGATTTCGTTATACTACGTTACTACATATGTAGTAACGTAGTATAACGAAATCGGAGATCTATATTTTAATTAGATTGATTTTTTTTTAAATCATTTTAGTGTACCTTTGATTATCACTATCAATTTCGGTTACTCTCATAATCTAAAAGATAAACAATTATCCTTCTTTGTCGTATACATGGTTATTTGTCTCATTAGCTACGCATTATTTCGTCTTTTCTTCTCTATAAGGCTTATTCTCCCAGAATAAAACGAGAACATCTATTATTTTACATTTACAGAGTGTTTAGAATAACAATTGGCCTTGGTTGTAAAATAAAGTGTTCCTATAGAAAAATAGACTACACAAAAGTGTTAAATGTGGTTGCAAAAGAGTTGTTTTGCATTGAATTGAAAAAAATATTCATAGGTGACAGTGTAATACATGTACGGTCCATGTGTTACCAAATTATAAATACTTAAAGAGAGGTTGAAAAGGCAACTTCGGTAGATTTTTACACAAGTTTTGCGTATTTTTCTTAAAAATTAATAAGACCATTCCAAACAGGACAAAAAAAATTTTTTTAAATGACCAGGAGTTACCCAATATGTAGAACATTTCTCAAACGCATTGAATTATTTTGTTAAAAGATGCGCTAATTTTGCGAAACATTGGTAGAAATTGCAAAATGTATCAAAACTATCTTCAACAGCCATCCATATTGCAAAATAACTTTTCAGTTTTATGAGATACCTGCAAAAATATTTGAAAACATTTAAAGAATATTATTTTCACTCTTTAAAAACCACTAGGTTTCATGAACTTTTTTTCTATTTTAATCCTCTCATGTTTATTTTACAATGATAGATTGACACTCAAACGAATAATGGAACTCGTTTCCAATTGATGTGCAACAGAGATGACACCGTTTCTCCTTGCCACTTACCATTTTCTATTGAAATTTTATTATTATTATTAAATAATATTTTCACGATCTTTTTAAATATTTCTGTAAGCTAAAGTCGGTTTTGAAAAGGTCATAACTATTCCCCCTCTCCATGAATTTTGAATTTGGCTGTGCCAATGTAGAATGGATTAATCCGTCGAAGAGTTCATTCTTGTGTATATACTAGAAATGTCAAATGGTTATTATATTTTCGAGAATATTAAAGAAATATCCTTTTTTTCATCGAAATTTGACTACGGAGAAGGTGCAACGACCGGTTTATAAGTGATGTGCATGGTGAAAACTATTATTTTTTTAACGAAAAAAACGGGTTTGACCGTTGAATGGGCACTTTACAGGTACCCCAAAAATACATGTAAACATGGACGTCAATGTGTTTTTTCTCTAGCAGTAAATGATTAAACGAATACACAAGAGTGGTGTTTGATGACGGGGTGTAACAACAGTAATGAAAATATAAGTATAAAAGAGAGACGAAAGATACCATAGGGATATTTAAAGTCATAAAAAAAACCACCTGACAATTCCATGGCAAAAAACGAAAAACGACCAAACGACAAACAGCAGTACTCAAAATACAACATAGAAAACTAGGGACTGAGCAACATAAACCGCACCTAAAAACTGGTGATGATCTCAGGTGTTCTGGAAGGGTATGCAGATCCTGCTCCACATGGGAAACCCGTCGTAGTAATAATTAGTCCGTGTTATTACCAACCCAGTGATCAGTTTAATTCGTAAGGTCACAACATTAGGACGAAATTGTGGTTACGACAATTGGAACAATTCACATATCCATTGTCATCTGTGAAACAGATATTCTATAATGGTCAACTAACTCGTGATGGCGTCCGTCAATTTTTTCGAAGGGATGATTTCAACTTCAGCAATAGGAACTCTTGGTTTAATAGGTTCCTTGTCAGGAACACCCCTCTATTAAGGAAATCGTGATAGGAAATGCAAGCTCTGGAATATAGTTTCAACTTGGAGATGTATACTTCATATGCAGGCGCTGTTGGAATGTTGCTACGTATTAGAAAGATCACAGTTGGGAAGCTGGAATAATCTCTTTTGTCGTAAAAGGTTGTTATATCTGTGTTATAAACCAACCATCATTGTCAATTTCTAGATCTAAGTCAAGATATGAGGCAGACTTAGAGCGTTTATAATATTTCTGGTTGATCAAAAGTTTAAATGCCTTGCTCGCAAATTTTTTTCAAACATTATAATTAAGATCGTCAGGATCCTACTTCGTCAAAATTATCTCCCAATTACGCCAGTTCATTTTCACAATCGTAGAAATGGAAGCCATTGTAGGGATGACGCGCTACCAATTTTGCTCTTGGAAACCAATAAATTTATCAACATTGCACCAGTACGATCCTTATGTGTCAGTTGCATTTTATAAGAGAAATGTATCAACTCGCTAATGAGCATCAGTTAATGAAATTCTAATTAAATATTTCGTGGAAGGGCAGACTAGATTTTTTTAGTGGTTGAAGACTATAAACCCTAGTTATCACACACAAAAAATTATAATGTTTCGAAGATATGCATTTTCATCATCCAACTTGAAAGACTGTCGTCAAGTACTTTTAGTAAAAGAATAGCTATTCGAACACACCTACTCTGTTTTTGTGATTCATTAGATAGGTATTTCACTTGACCCATATATTTCATCTTTTAGTACTGTGATTTTTATAAGTTATAAAGTCAACCTGTAGCTTTGATATATAAAAATGATAGAATCTGAAGCGAGACGGTGTATGAAATATTCTTGCTTTGTACGATATCAAGACAAAATATTCAACTCAAACACGCCCTAACATAAAAAGGTGCACTCGATTTTCTCTTTTCGATACTATTGTTACCCATTTTTTGGAATTTTTTCTTGAGTCACATAATAGAAGGGCAGACACGAAAATTACTGAACTAATAGATTGATATGTTTTCCGTCCGTGGTAATTTTTTTTTTAAAGAAATCGGAGGATATGCATTTTCTACATCCAACTTGAAAGATACCCATGTTGTCGACCTGATATCTAATTGTTCTTCTTAACTATGTACTAGATAAATTGAAAACTTATGCAAATGGTGTTTTTAAAATAAAAGACTTCGTTATTAAGAAGAAAATTGTAATTTTGTTTGTTTCTATTAACTTTTAAATTTTTTGTCACTTTAGTAAACATTACATTACACATTTATCGCCTTCTCTAACAAAGAGTTTCGATTCTTTTGTTCTATTTCAACCGGATTTCCGACTGAGATTGACACCTAAAACTATGGATAGGGAGTAACAGTCCATTTACTATATACAAAGAATATTCTTAGATTTTAATGGACAATGAATAATATTATATTGTTTCTAGTCAGACACGTAAAGGGTGTACAGGAAAAAGGATATTTAGTTATTTAAAATGCGAACCAATTTTGAAAACTAATTAATGATACTAATACAAGTTTGACAGTAAAGAAAGATTTGATGGGATGAATGACATTTGTTCTATTATATAGAACGAAAGGTTTTGTGCACACACTTGGTTTTTTTTCAATACTGGAAGACGAAACAACATTTCTTATCATCATGTTTATAAATACTTTTGTTTTTCATATTATCAATACAATTTACACGAATAAGTGAAAAAGGCGAAAGATGCCAAAGGAAAATTCAAACTCATAAATCGAACAAAAACTGATGCCGCCATGGCTAAAAAAGAAGAAATATACAATTGAACAGAATTGTTTTACATTGTCATTTCGGGTCATTGTATAGCTAACTATGCGGTATGGGCTTTGCTCATTGTTGAAGGGCGTACGGCGACCTATAGTTGTTAATTTCTGTGTCATTTGGTTTCTTGTGGAGAGTTGTCTCATTGGCAATCATACCACATCTTCTTTTTTATATTAACTCATCAGATGGATACAAATACTACAAATATATGTGGACGTGGCCGGGTACTTTTACATCCCAACAACAAAAAGACACTAAGTTCAGATCTGAGAGTACTCGCAGTTACTGACAGCTAGTTCAAAGCAACTAACAACTAATAAAAAAAATTATGCATCTAAGACTAAATTATCAATCAGTACACATCCAACATCCAATGGATTAAGCGTAAAGACGTCAATATACGTGTGTGTTTTTTTTTAGTTATTTCTTCTTTTTTGTTGGTTCATAAATTGATAAAATGCTATCCCTGGGTTTATTTGGATTGTTATAATAAAACTATATATATGTTTCATTTTTTTTTTAATGCACGCTTGTTAAAATTAAACCAGACACATGAATGAATGAGTTTTTAAAATTGTGTTAATACATGTATTTCTAATTCATAAGTTAGTAAATACATACAAATGTTTGAGTTTGTCAGTCATATTCCCTATATTAATACTAATACAGTGGCCCTGAAAGAATCGAAAACTACTGATTTTTCAAATCGTAAAAATTTAAAGAGTTTTCAAGAAAGCGATCTGAAGTTTTTTTCTTCAAGTCTTGCAGAATATATTATACAGTCATAACGTAATTAGTAACCCAAAAAAATCATATTTTAACCAATTATCATAGTAACAGTAATTATATATTTAGAATTAAAATGAGTTATTTATGCTTTACATCTTTGATACATTTCAAAATTGGTTCACCTTTAAACTTTTTTTCCCCCGCAGACCCCTTTGCACGGGTCAATCTTGATTATAGGATTAAGTAAACAACCAAAAAAGTTTGCACTAGGCATTTAAACTGTTGATCAACATGGAATATCAAAAAAGCTCTAACTTGATATGTAGTAGTCTTTATCCCAAGTTCGATGAACTTGATATTCGTTCAACTTTGTCACCAAAAATTTGAATTATTTTGTGACATTGCACCATTTACAGTTAAAGGATAATACTACTTTCTCTTCATTAGTCCTAAAATGTTCTTGTATAAAGTCATCCTTATATCAACATACTTCATAGCATATACACACATAGTACTGCTGTTGTCATTTTCCATATAGACAGATAAAAACTAAATTGAAAATCATAAGGCCTGTTGATTTATTTATGATAAGTGAAAGACACATTTTTTATTCTTGTGATGATTTTATGTGACTTCTGAAGACTTCAAATGATTATTTACTAGCTGGATGATGTTACCAATAATCATTATATCCATCATAACCGTGATCTGAAGAAAAAAACACGACATATTTAATCATTATGTTTACACATGTTTAATGTACAAGAAATAATAAAAATAAAAACAATTGAAATGAGTCTAAATACCATTTGAATTCAACAACAAAGTAAATATACATATCAGCAATAGTTGAAATGATATAGGATATTTTTTTTTAGTGGGAGCTCACTTTTGCCGTCCACTGACTGTGTATTATACTGGGCTGATATGCACACACCGCTTAAAGTTAATATATCCAATCGTAGTACTAATTTGTTGTATGGCACGCATAATATAGAAATATCCGTCCGTTCGGCACATATCTCAGCTTGAGTAGTTTAATGCAAATCACCCCTTGACAAACAAAATGGACATAGAAGAAAATGCCATACATGAAAAGCGCTGAATTCTGTAATATCGGTTAACAGACAACAAAGAGCTTAGGTACAAATAAAACAATTATAAACAAGTATACGGTGCCCAGGAAATCTCGCAGTCATTTAAGCAAGCTCAGAGTACTTAATCTACTGGTCTAAATTCATACCGTATCAAGTTTTAAGAACAATAGCGAATAAAAATGCGCAAGATTATATTAAAAAGAAGAATGTTCAGGCATATATATTATAGAATTTTTTTTTAGAAAAAATAGTGCAAAGCTATAAAATTATAAAATCATAAATATAAAAAAGTTAGAACATCCATGTGCCTGCCAGGCCAGGCACAATGTTGATTTCTCTGAATTTTTTCTCTCTTACCATTACTATCTATACATAGATTCTAATGAAACCAAATTAAGGCTCCGAAAAAAAATGGAAGAAGTAACGGAATCAAATAATTTCGCAAGTCAAATTTTATCTGCATTGTTTAATGTTCATATTTATTTATTTATCCTTTTCAGGGAGAAGGTAAAATATAACTTACCTGGTACATAGAATGGTTGACCAAATCCAGCACGAGGGAATCCACCTCCAAAGCCACGATCAAAGCCACCATTATCACGTTCAACTAACAGGACATTTTCTCTTCCTCTGTTACCACCATTAAAATTATTACCTCCTCCAAAAAAATTTCCACCTCCTAAAAGTTCACTCGCGATACCAAGACCTAGAAGGGATCCTAAGAAATTTTGTCCTGAAGTTACAGCCAAACAAGCACTGAAAACTACTGCAAGCAAGAATGTCTTCATTTTAGCTGTGTTTCTATCGCAATCTTGCTGTCAAATGGAACGGACGGTGCTATTTATATCAAGATGTGTTTTTTTTAAATAGATTATGTGTTTGGTGTGATGCATTATATCTGTCCAATAAATTTTTTAAAAGTAATTATCAATAATGTTTATGTCTGTGTTTCATCAATTAAATGATGCATGGTGGTTAATTACTCGAGAATTTTTTATGATAAATTTAAGATATTTAAGGTGGATTTATTTAGAACATCAAGTGCAGAAGAATCAACATGTTTAGTATCTCACACTATTTACCTATAGATGATGGATAGTTGTCTGATTGGCAATCATACCACATCTCCGTATTTTTTTTATATAACAAACACGTTCAATTTATACCTTTCCTATTATATATTATCAATTTCCCCCTAATATGTAGTAATTTTAGAGTTGTTCATAACTTTATTGATCAAAGTACATAAGTTTCGAACATTGGATGACCGCAAGTTCTGGTGGATGGTCACAAGCACTTGTCTAAGAAAAAAATCACATCTCTATACCTGAAAGGTACCGGTTAAGGGTCATAGATATATTTTTTTTCTGAGACAAGTTCGAGTGTGAATGATGAAAGAATTCAACATCAAAGTAATAACTATTATATTGTAGTGATATACATATTTGTTACTCAGTATACTCTGGTTTGTTGTTATGTATTAAATTCATAAATTGTATATCATTTATATATTTTTCATCCATTAGTATATCATTCTATTCTCTTATTCTCGATAGTGTAGTGCAAGAGCATGGTGGACACTCTTCTGTAATAATTCGTTTTTCAAATAGATTGGATTTGAGTAGGCATTCATATTTTCCCGCGTTTATTACAAAACGTTCTTGAGATATTCTTCCGCATGCGTTAACACAATTTTTTTGTATTCTTGATATATATTTCTCAGGACAAAACATTTTCATATCATGTATCTATGTTCTTAAATATTATTTCCACGAGCATTTATTAATACAATTAATACAATTAATAAATAACAAGCGATAAGGAATGTTATTTTGAACACGATAATATCCGCGTAGTTATACGGTTTTTAGTCAAAAACGAATGTAAAAATGTCTGTTGCAACAATACACCGGAATGCCCTCAAGGTCATCCGATGTAAAAAAAAGAGATGTGTTATGATTGTCAATGAGACATCTATCCAACAGACAACCAAGTGCTGCATTACAGGTTCAGATATAATGTGGCGAGGTTAACCATGTCAAAAAGCACACAGTATTCCCATAACCTTGGACAATGCTTTGACAGCACAACATAACAACAAATAGTAGATAACCAATTAGAAATGAATAGACTGTTCCGATTGGTAAGAAACGCAAAAACAACAATCACATAGACAACAGATACAAGATACAAGAGTTCTCGCAGTTACTGAAACCTAGTTCTATCTAAATAACATAAATCATGTTTTCTCAGACTGAAATATTAATCAGTACACATCAAATGGATTTAGCGTGAACATGTCATCAAGTTAACATTCTGACATTCTTACAATTATGACCTTGTGCAATGCCAAAATATAAGTACATAGTAACTACAGGCTGTAGGACTATAAACGGGTTTCATAAAGATATAGCATTACATATTCAGTTATCAAAAACAAAATCAATGTGAGTATATCAAGAGAAAAAAAAAACAATATTCCACGATCTTACTTCGGTGATAAATTTGATAACCTTTCAGAATAGGTTTATTCAAAGGATTAATAGGTTATGTGAATCATAAAGACATTTACGTTCTGTGACCAGGTGGTATAAGACAGTATCGTCAGCCTGTTAACACCGATGCTGTGAGTTCGAACCCCGCACGTGACGCATCGTTCGACTCCAATCTTAATTGGCAAGGACTGCCAGTTTTCCTGCCTTAGATCTGTGATTATCTCCATGCTCTGACATTGCCTCTACGATAAAGCCAACCGTGTTAAAGCTGCATAAAAATACAACCAATCATCTAAAAAACGGACTTATCTGATGAGTTAAGCCTTTTTCAACTGGTTTTTATAGTTCGTTCTTATGTTGAACTGTTATACCACTGTCCCAGGTTAGGGGGAGGGTTGGGATCCCGCTAACATGTTTAACCCCGCCACATTATGTATGTATGTGCCTGTCCCAAGTCAGGAGCCTGTAATTCAGTGGTTGTCGTTTGTTCATGTGTTACATATTTGTTTTTCGTTCATTTTTTTTTTATATACATAATTTAAGGCCGTTAGTTTTCTTGTTTGAATTGTTTTACATTGTCATTTTGGGGCCTTTTATAGCTGACTATGCGGTATGGGCTTTGCTCATTGTTGAAGGCCGTACGGTGACCTATAGTTGTTAATTTTTGTGTCATTTTGGTCTCTTGTGGTTCTCTTTGATCGAACTTCAACTATTTCATCAAAATATTTTGCCGTTCTTTAGTCGGAACACCTCTTATGTCTTGAAATTCAACGATCACATGTAATTGTCATAATTATAAAAACAAATACCACTTTCATATCCTTATTTTCCACAGTTGCTGAGAAAAATGCCTTTTCTACTAACAGATTTGTCTAAGTAGAAGAGAGGCGAAAGATACCAAAGGGTCATTCCAACTCATGTCGAAAACAAACTGACAACGCCATTTGCAAACTAGAGGCTCTAAAGAGCCTGTGTCGCTCACCTTGGTCTATGTGAATACTAAACAAAGGACACAGATGGATTCAAGACAAAATTGTGGTTTGGTGATGGTGATGTGTTTGTAAGTCTTACTTTACTGAACATTCTTGCTGCTTAATATTATCTCTATCTATAATGAACTTGACCCAGTAGTTACAGTGGAAAATGTTTGTAAAATTTTACAACTTTTGTGAAAATTGTTAAAAAAAATGACTATATAAAGGGCAATAACTCCTAAAGGGTCAATTGACCATTTTGGTCATGTTGACTTCTTTTTAGGTCTTACTTTGCTGTACATTATTGCTGTTTACAGTTTATCTCTATCTATAATAATATTCAAGATAATAACCAAAAACAGCAAAATTTCCTTAAAATTACCAATTCAGGGGCAGCAACCCAACAACAGGTTGTCTGATTCATTTGAAAATTTCAGGGAAGATAGATCTCGACCTGATAAAATTTTATCAACCATGTCAGATTTGCTCTAAATGCTTTGGTTTTTGAGTTAAAAGCCAAAAACTGCATTTTACCCCTATGTTCTATTTTTAGGCGTGGCGGCCATCTTGGTTAGTTGACCGGGTCACGGGACACATTTTTTAAATTAAATACCCCAATGAAGATTATGGCCAAGTTTGGATTAATTTGGCCCAGTAGTTCAGAGGAGAAGATTTTTGTAAAAGATTACTAAGATTTACGAAAAATGGTTAAAAATTGACTATAAAGGGCAATAACTCCTAAATTGGTCAACTGACCATTTTGGTCACGTTGACTTATTTGTAAATCTTACTTTGCTGAACATTATTGCTGTTTACAGTTTATCTCTATCTATAATAATATTCAAGATAATAACCAAAAACAGTAAAATTTCCTTAAAATTACCCCAATTCAGGGGCAGCAACCAAACAACAGGTTGTCCGATTCATCTGAAAATTTCAGGGTAGATACATTTTGACCTGATGAACAATTTTACCCCTTGTCAGATTTGCTCTAAATGCTTTGGTTTTTGAGTTATAAGCCAAAAACTGCATTTTACCCCCATGCTCTATTTTTAGCCATGGCGGCCATCTTGGTTGGTTGACCGGGTCACCGGACACATTTTTAAAACTAGATACCCCATTGATGATTATGTCCATGTTTGGTTCAATTTGGCCCAGCAGTTTCAGAGGAGAAGATTTTTCTAAAAGATGACCAAGATTTGCGAAAAATGGTTAAAAATTGTCTATAAAGGGCAATAACTCCTAAAGGGGTCAATTGACCATTTCGGTCATGTTGACTTATTTGTAAATCTTACTTTGCTGAACATTATTGCTGTTTACAGTTTATCTTTATCTATAATAATATTCAAGATAATAACTAAAAACAGTAAAATTTCCTTAAAATTATCATTTTAGGGGCAGCAACCCAACAACGGGTAGTTCTAATTCATCTGAAAATTTCAGGGCAGATAGATCTTGACCTGATAATCAATTTTACCCCCTGTCAGATTTGCTCTAAATGCTTTGGTTTTTGAGTTATAAGCCAAAAACTGCATGTTACCCCTATGTTTTATTTTTAGCCATGGCGGCCATCTTGGTTGGTCGGAGGGGTCACGCCACACATTTTTTAAACTAGATACCCCAATGATGATTGTGGCCAAGTTTGGTTTAATTTGGCCCAGCAGTTTCAGAGGAGAAGATTTTTGTAAAAGTTAACGACGACGGACGACGACGGACGACGACGACGGACGCCGGACGCAAAGTGATGGGAAAAGCTCACTTGGCCCTTCGGCCCAGGTGAGCTAATAATATTCAAGATAATAACCAAAAACAGCAAAATTTCCTTAAAATTACCGATTCAGGGGCAGCAACCAAACAACGGGTTTTCCAATTCATCTGAAAATTTTAGGGCAGATAGATCTTAACCTGAAAAACAATTTTACCACACGTCAGATTTTCTCTAAATGCTTTTGTTTTTGAGTTATAAGCCAAAATCTACATTTTACCCATATATTCTATTTATAGCGGTGGCGGCCATCTTGGTTGGTTGGCAGGGTCACGCCACACATTTTTTAAACTAAATACCCCAATGATGATTTTGGCCAAGTTTAGATTAATTTGGCCCAGTAGTTTCAGAGAAGAAGATTTTTGTAAAAGATTACTAAGATTTACGAAAAATGGTTAAACATTGACTATAAAGGGCAATAACTCCTAAAGGTGGCAATTGACCATTTCGGTCATGTTGACTTATTTGTAAATCTTACTTTGCTGAACATTATTTCTGTTTACAGTTTATCTCTATCTATTCAAAATAATAACCAAAAACAGTAAAATTTCCTTAAAATTATCATTTTAGGGGCAGCAACCCAACAACGGGTAGTTCTAATTCATCTGAAAATTTCAGGGCAAATAGATCTTGACCTGATAACCAATTTTACCCCCTGTCAGATTTGCTCTAAATGCTTTGGTTTTTGAGTTATAAGCCAAAAACTGCATTTTACCCCTATGTTCTATTTTTAGCCATGGCGGCCATCTTGGTTGGTCGGCGGGGTCACGCCACACATTTTTTAAACTAGATACCCCAATGATGATTGTGGCCAAGTGTGGTTTAATTTGGCCCAGCAGTTTCAGAGGAGAAGATTTTTGTAAAAGTTAACGACGACGGACGACGACGGACGACGACGACGGACGACGGACGCAAAGTGATGGGAAAAGCTCACTTGGCCCTTCGGGCCAGGTGAGCTAATAATATTCAAGATAATAACCAAAAACAGCAAAATTTCCTTAAAATTACCGATTCAGGGGCAGCAACCAAACAACGGGTTTTCCAATTCATCTGAAAATTTTAGGGCAGATAGATCTTGACCTGAAAAACAATTTTACTACATGTCAGATTTGCTCTAAATGCTTTTGTTTTTGAGTTATAAGCCAAAATCTACATTTTACCCATATATTCTATTTATAGCGGTGGCGGCCATCTTGGTTGGTTGGCAGGGTCACGCCACACATTTTTTAAACTAAATACCCCAATGATGATTTTGGCCAAGTTTAGATTAATTTGGCCCAGTAGTTTCAGAGAAGAAGATTTTTGTAAAAGATTACTAAGATTTACGAAAAATGGTTAAACATTGACTATAAAGGGCAATAACTCCTAAAGGGGTCAATTGACCATTTCGGTCATGTTGACTTATTTGTAAATCTTACTTTGCTGAACATTATTTCTGTTTACAGTTTATCTCTATCTATTCAAGATAATAACCAAAAACAGTAAAATTTCCTTAAAATTATCATTTTAGGGGCAGCAACCCAACAACGGGTAGTTCTGATTCATCTGAAAATTTCAGGGCAGATAGATCTTGACCTGAGAACCAATTTAAGCCCCTGTCAGATTTGCTCTAAATGCTTTGGTTTTTGAGTTATAAGCCAAAAACTGCATTTTACCCCTATGTTCTATTTTTAGCCATTGTGGTCATCTTGGTTGGTTGGCCGGGTCACCGGACACTTTTTTTAAACTAGATACCCAATGATGATTGTGGCCAAGTTTGGTTTAATTTGGCCCAGTAGTTTCAGAGGAGAAGATTTTTGTAAAAGTTAACGACGACGTACGACGACAGACGCCGGACGCCGGACGCAAAAGTGATGGGAAAAGCTCACTTGGCCCTGTGGGCCAGGTGAGCTAAAAAAGCGAGATTCAAGGAAAGTGAACGTTTGTTTAAAAGGACAAATACGTGTAGTAAATGAAAGCTTTAGAGGAGAGCTGGGGCAATTTCATACAGACAGCAGAGGCATCTACAAACATTCTGAGTTAAATTTGAAGTTAAAATCTCAACAAGATGCTCCGCAGGGTGCAGCTTTATACGACCGCAGAGATCGAACCCTGAACAGTTAGGGCAAGTATGGACACAACATTCAAGCTTGATACAGCTCTGAATTTGGATTGTGATTAAATAAAATTAAATTAAGCAAAGAATTCTGACACAGAATTAAAGTGGTCTAATGAACTTAAATTATTATTTTTTTGCTTTTGTGCAATACAAAAGCAGTTGAATATAAGTCCCCTCAACAAAATATTTGAAGAAAAATTCTTTTTAAATTTCTGAAATCTGAAATGAGGAAAATTTTAACCCCCCCTGATAAAATTAAAATTTTCCTCATTTCAGATTTCAGAAATTTAAAAAGAATTTTCTTCAAATATTTTGTTGAGGGGACTTATATTCAACTGCTTTTGTATTGCACAAAAGCAAAAAAATAAAATAATTTAAGTTCATTAGACCACTTTAATTTCAATTTGGCCCAGTAGTTTCAGAGGAGAAGATTTTTCTAAAAGATGACCAAGATTTGCGAAAAATGGTTAAAAATTGACTATAAAGGGCAATAACTCCTAAAGGGGTCAATTGACCATTTCGGTCACGTTGACTTATTTGTAAATCTTACTTTGCTGAACATTATTGCTGTTTACAGTTTATCTTTATCTATAATAATATTCAAGATAATAACTAAAAACAGCAAAATTTCCTTAAAATTACATATTCAGGGGCAGCAACCCAACAACGGGTTGTTTGATTCATCTGAAAATTTCAGGGCAGATAGATCTTGACCTGATAAACAATTATACCCGTGTCAGATTTGCTCTAAATGCTTTGGTTTTTGAGTTATAAGCCAAAAACTGCATTTTACCCCTACCCCTATGTTCTATTTTTAGCCATGGCGGCCATCTTGGTTGGTTGGCGGGGTCACGCCACACATTTTTTAAACTAGATACCCCAATGATGATTGTGGCCAAGTTTGGTTTAATTTGGCCCAGCAGTTTCAGAGGAGAAGATTTTTGTAAAAGTTAACGACGACGGACGACGACGACGGACGCAAAGTGATGGGACAGGCTCACTTGGCCCTTCGGGCCAGGTGAGCTAATAATATTCAAGATAATAACCAAAAACAGCAAAATTTCCTTAAAATTACCGATTCAGGGGCAGCAACCAAACAACGGGTTTTCCAATTCATCTGAAAATTTTAGGGCAGATAGATCTTGACCTGAAAAACAATTTTACCACATGTCAGATTTGCTCTAAATGCTTTTGTTTTTGAGTTATAAGCCAAAATCTACATTTTACCCATATATTCTATTTATAGCGGTGGCGGCCATCTTGGTTGGTTGGCAGGGTCACGCCACACATTTTTTAAACTAAATACCCCAATGATGATTTTGGCCAAGTTTAGATTAATTTGGCCCAGTAGTTTCAGAGAAGAAGATTTTTGTAACAGATTACTAAGATTTACGAAAAATGGTTAAACATTGACTATAAAGGGCAATAACTCCTAAAGGTGTCAATTGACCATTTCGGTCATGTTGACTTATTTGTAAATCTTACTTTGCTGAACATTATTTCTGTTTACAGTTTATCTCTATCTATTCAAGATAATAACCAAAAACAGTAAAATTTCCTTAAAATTATCATTTTAGGGGCAGCAACCCAACAACGGGTAGTTCTGATTCATCTGAAAATTTCAGGGCAGATAGATCTTGACCTGATAACCAATTTTACCCCCTGTCAGATTTGCTCTAAATGCTTTGGTTTTTGAGTTATAAGCCAAAAACTGCATTTTACCCCTATGTTCTATTTTTAGCCATGGCGGCCATCTTGGTTGGTCGGCGGGGTCACGCCACACATTTTTTAAACAAGATACCCCAATGATGATTGTGGCCAAGTTTGGTTTAATTTGGCCCAGCAGTTTCAGAGGAGAAGATTTTTGTAAAAGTTAACGACGACGGACGACGGACGACGGACGCAAAGTGATGGGAAAAGCTCACTTGGCCCTTCGGGCCAGGTGAGCTAAAAATGTGAAAAAAATCAAAATACAAACAACATCACACAAAACACAACATATCAGGGATCCCGTTATCATGTTTAACCCCGCCACATTCTGTTGTATATGTCTGTCCCAAGTCAGGAACCTGTTATTCGGTGGTTGTCGTTTGTTGATGTGTTACATATTCGTTTTTTATTCATTTTTTTTTGTACATAAATTAGGCCGTTAGTTTTCTGTATGAATTGTTTTACATTTGTCATTTCGGGGCCTTTTATAGCTGACTATGCGGTCATGAACTTTGCTCATTGTTGAAGGCCGTACAGTGACCTATGATTGTTAATGAGAGTTGTTTCATTGGCAATCATACCACATCTTCTTTTTTATATATAGAAAACTAAAGACCGAGCAATATGAACCCCACTATACCGGCGATGATCTCAAGTGCCCAAGAAGGGTGTGCAGATCCTGCTTCACATAAGGCACCCATCTTGTTTCTCATATAAGGTAAGTCTAATTCGGTAGGTCACATTGGGGGAAACGCGTTGTGATTGTGATCCAACAAATGGAACATATCCGTCATTATTTGAGAAACATATATTCCATAACGGTCAACCAACTCGTGATGGCGTCCATACAATTTTACGAAGGAATGATTTCAACTTCAACACTTGGAACTCTTGGTTAGCTTCTCTGTGAGCAGAAACCCTCTATTGAAGAAATCATGATAGGAAATACAAGCACTGCATTGGATATCGCCTCAACTGGGAGATATATTCCATATGCAGGCGCTACTGGAATGTTGCTACATATAAATGGAAAGTTCACAATTGGGAAGCTGAAATCATCTCTTTTGTCGTAAAGTTTTGTTTTCAACCGACCCTCATTGTCAATTTCTAGATGTGAGTCAAGAAAGGAGGCAGACTTAACTGTATCTGTTGTATCCTTTAGCGCAAGTTCGATGGGATAGATGACATTGTTACCAAACTTTGAACTATTTGGTGAGAGAACATCATTTATATAGCGGAAAGTTAAGTTAAAGGATAATTCTAACTTCTTTCTTTCCTAAGCATCCTCTGTATGAAACCAGCATTATTAAAACAAAGGAATACGCCGGCAAGAAGAAGAGCAAAATTTGTTCCCAAGGGAATGCCGATTGTTTGTTGAAACACGTCTTCCAAATGTAACAAATATGTTGTCTATCAAAAAATCAAGCATCTTGATAATGTCAATTTCACAGAATTTGTTTGTTTGAATCAGTGTGATTTGTTTTAACAAAATACAATTTATCCCTCCCTAAGAACAGATACTTGTATTTACGTTGGTGACTCTTTTTAATGAAACAAAACGGGACCAAATATTTCAATTTGTCTTTGTTTGGAATGGGGAATACTTATATAAAGCGTTAAAAAGTCAAAGGTTTTAATACTATTGCATTTACAAACATTTAAGATGAAAAAGTCTTAGATTATAAAATAAAATTGTTTGTATTCTAAAAGACATGGACATTTTTAGTATCTACATCTGATTCAAGCCATATCTAGAACCTTTAGAATAGATGGTTTCACAATAAATTTTAAGAATGGCTTAATAGATGTGCTGATAACAATGATCTTAATAATGTAGAAAGATATGGCAAGCCGTTCTCGTCAAAACTATGTTAAAAACATTTTCGAAAATTTTACACACTGAGAATTTAAAAAAAAACACACTGAGATTAAAAAACCTAACACAAACACTGAGAATAAGAAATTAGTTTAGTTTAAACATATTTTATTGTCCAAAAACATTGACAATAGGATTAGACATAAGAATAAGAAATTACACACTGAGATTTTATAAAGACGCACTGAGATTACGAAAAATGAAAAACACACAGAGTTGAAAATTACACACTGAGAATTGAAAATTACACACTGAGATTTCAAAAAGACACACTGAGATGAAATAAACTGAAAAACACACACTGAGAATTTGAAATTACACACTGAGAATTTAAAATTACACACTGAGATTTGTGCGCACTTTTTATGCGCACATATCTAATTAGCATACGTAATCTTAATCTATTACAAGCTTAAAACCAGAGACACGTATTATATGTCTCTGATATAACCGAATGGTGAAAACTTTAAAATTATAAGAAATCATTGGAACAATCTACAAAAAGACAAACAATGCAATGACATGTTCAGCCAAGTGTCTATAATAACATATAAACGTAACAACAAAAATATAAAAGATTACCTTGCGAAATCAGGGTAACAATTGAAAGACTTTCGAAAAAGGACCTATGCTTAAACAGTTTTAAGCAAAAAATCCCGATACACCGTTAGCAATAATATTAATCTGAATCATATTGACAAATAACTTATGAATATGAGTTAACAAAAAAACGATGTTAAGTCTTGAAATTTATTATGAGCGTTGGTTGAAGGAACCGCATTTCATTATAATGACAAGAGTTCTAGTGACCAAGATATTAATCTGTTGAATTATTCATCTCATGAATATTCATTAGTAATTTGCATATTAATCTCAATGTGTATTTTTGAAATCGCAGTGTGTAATTCAGTGTGTGTTTTTCAATTCATTTAATCTCAGTGTGTCCTTTTAAAATCTCAGTGTGTAACTTACATTTCTCAGTGTGTGTTTTTCATTTTGTTTAATCTCAGTGTGTAATTTTGTAATTTCGATTTCTCAGTGTGTTATTTTAGGTTTTTAATCTCATTGTGTAATTTTTTTTTTCGAAAAAAGGGTTTAAACATAGTTTTGACGAGAACGGCTTGCCATAGAAAGATGTTTCGTGAAGCACTTGGAAGAGTCAGCAATATACCGTTCTTTTCAAGCAAAATAATAAATTAATAAATAAATACATAATCTTTATTTCAAGCGGATGATCTCATTAGTTAAAACTAGTCTTCCCAAGAGGCCTCAAAATAAAAAGAAAACATATTCGTAACGTACATACAATATAATATGATATATACACAACGCACTATTTTATATAACATTCACTAGCAATTTGACCAAGAAGTCATATTTTACCAGAAGTTACGATGATCTGAATTGTAAGTCGATAAATGTCGTCTACGGATTAGTGTGCAACCTTTGCGGATTGGTATACGTCGGTGAAACGAAAGGAAGGCTAAACAAACGTATGTGCGGTCAAAGATCAGACATTAACCTCAATGCTAACGACATTCTATACCAGCATTTCAATCAGCCCGATCATTCCATCGTTTCTATGACAGTTCGCATTATCGAAAAGTTATACCATAGCTCTAACAATCCTAATCTTTCAACGACTCTCCGTAGACAAAAAGAAGACTACTGGATTAGACAATTGGGAACTGCAACACCGTATGGCTGCAATGACAAAATTGATGGTATAGGTATTCTATCTAGTCCTTCGTGTAACTCGGTGAATGTGATGAATATTTTCAACTCGACTCCTCGACGTAGACGCAGTCATGGTCATCGTCATTATACACCACCTTCTCTGCATGATGTCTCTAGTAATGACTTGCTGTCATTCATACAAAAGCAGTTAGGTATTCATCACATTCGCACGAAACTTTATTCATTACCCCTTTCAAAACTTCATTCTCTGTTCAATTTATGTTTGGAATCCACTGTTACAAACCCTCATTCAAACCAATACAAACTTCAAGCTATAATTTCGGACATTGCAAGTCACAGACTTTTCAAGCCAGTTCGCATGGGAAAAGATGAAAAAGAGAAAAGATCTTTTCTAAATCTTTCCTTTGCCAACAAAGTTCTCGATGGCATCAACCTAGGTAATATCCTTCATCATAAATTAGTTCAATCGAAAATACCTCCTTATTTCAAAGACCAGTCTGTACCAATAATTTCTTATACCTATACCAAACCTATTGCAACTAAAATTTTCAATTACAAACGCGTTTTGCAGAATCTCGATATTGACGACTTCAAGTCTAAACCTCCTGATTGCACTTGTGCTAGTTCCCAATTCACATATAATCCTGCTGGCCACGTTATTACCGGTGACCTTAACATTGTCAATAACACTTCTCTACGAAGTGTGTTATCGAGGTCCGAAATATCGTGAGCCTAAATCCATCAATTGGAAATACAACTTTAAAATTTTGATGAACTCAGTCGAGGATTATGCCAGGCAATGGGCTAAACGTGAAAAGGAAGACGTAGACACTCTATCCGAATGGATTAAGGCAGTGAGATCGTTAATACAAATCAGAATTAAGAAACTGAATGGGTCCATCAATGCCCATGCTACGTCAATCTTTAAAGACCCAAATGTTGCTAAACACTTATCCGACATCCATGATAAATATGTTGTTGTCCCCGCAGACAAAGCCCCAAATAACATCGTTTTTGTCTGTAAAAGTCACTACATTAATTGCTTGATAAACGAATTAGGTATAGACAATTCACTTGGAAACTCAACATGTACCCTCACGACACTTACCAAAGAGGAAATCCTGGATAATCATAGGTCTGTTCTTTGTTCCTTTGGTATTTCAACCAAAGATGAAGAACTGGATCTTCCATCACTGTATTGGATACCTAAACTACATAAGTGTCCTTACAAACAACGGTATATTGCTGGGTCTTCCAAGTGCTCCACGAAACCTCTTTCTAAATTATTAACATCTATTTTATCAGCAATCAAAGACGGGCTTCAAAGTTATTGTGAAACTGCCTATTCTAGAGGTGGCGTGAATCAGATGTGGATACTTAAAAATTCCAAAGATCTTTTAGAGTACATACAATCTAACTCTCTTTCATCTTGTAACAGTATTAAAACATTTGACTTTTCTACTCTTTACACAAGTATTCCACATTCCAAACTAAAAGACAAATTGAAAGAGTTGGTATTACTTTGCTTCATAAAAAAGAATGACCAACGTAGATACAAGTATCTTGTCTTAGGGAGGGATAAATCATACTTTGTAAAGAATCCCTCTGATTCAAACAAAAAATTCTCTGAAACCGATATTATCAAGATGCTTGATTTCTTGATTGACAACATATTTGTAACGTTCGGAGGACGTGTTTTTCAACAGACTGTCGGCATCCCAATGGGAACAAACTGTGCCCCTCTACTTGTCGACTTGTTTCTTTATTATTATGAGGCTGACTTCATGCAGGAACTTCTTAGGAAGAAAGATAAGAAGTTAGCAATATCCTTTAACTCTACTTTCCGCTATATAGATGACGTTCTTTCACTAAACAATTCAAAATTTGGTGACTATGTGGAACGCATCTATCCCATCGAATTGGATATAAAGGATACTACAGATACAGTTAAGTCAGCTTCATATCTTGACTTACATCTAGAAATTGACAATGAGGGTGGGTTGAAAACAAAACTTTACGACAAAAGAGATGATTTCAGCTTTCCAATTGTGAACTTTCCATTTCTAAGTAGCAACATTCCAGCAGCACCTGCATACGGGGTATATATCTCCCAATTGATACGATATTCCCGTGCTTGCATTTCCTATCATGATTTTCTTGATAGAGGGTTACTGCTCACAAGGAAGCTATTAAACCAAGAGTTCCAAATGGTGAAGTTGAAATCATCCCTTCGTAAATTTTACGGACGCCATCCCGAGTTGGTTGACCGTTATGGAATAACCGTTTCACAAATGATATCGGATATGTTCCTTACGTCGTAACTACAATCCCCTTCCCTTTCATGAATGTGACCTACCGAATTAGACTATTTACCGGATTTGTAATCACATAAGCAACACGACGGATGCCACATGTGGAGCAGGATCTGCTTACCCTTTCGGAGCACCTGAGATCACCCCTAGTTTTTGGTGGGGTTCGTGTTGTTTATTCTTTAGTTTTCTATATTGTGTCATGTGTACTATTGTTTTTCTGTTTGTCTTTTTCATTTTTAGCCATGGCGTTGTCAGTTTGTTTTAGATTTATGAGTTTGACTGTCCCTCTGGTATCTTTCGTCCCTCTTTTATGAAAAACAATATTAATCTGCCTTCTTCATGAACACTTTTTAATATTTGTTTAAAAGTTATACGTGAATTATTCATCATTATGGCGTGTCAAACTGTCCAATATTAAGAAAAATTTAACATAGGTCCATAAAGTTAAATAACTGTACGTAAAAACGAATATATGTTCATTAATACAATATATATATATATATATATATTTAAAAAAATGTGTTCATGAAATAAAATATATATGCATAAAACATAGATAATTGTTCATAAAACAAATATTTATTGTTCTAAAAAAAGTATATTGCCATAAAAACAAATCATTGTTAAAAAAAGTAAGATAAACAATATTAAATCACGATATCATTATCACCGACTTGGAAACTAAAGAATTTGCTTTATAGGATGACAAAATAGAGGCAGAAAACATACACTATAAGTGGTCAAATTAAAGAAAGACAACAAGGAGATGAGGTTCAGAAACTTTTGGACACCTTCAAAACAACATGAACACCAACATTCCTAATACAGAAACAAAATCCCGGAACAACATTCAATAAATAAAAAATATGGAGAGAACAATGCTTAAGAAAAAAGAGGTTAAACAAACAAGCCAGGAAAACAAGCAAATGGTCCAACTGTAGGCCTTACAAAAAAGGAATGCAAGAGACAACTCATAAAAAGCAGAATAAGAATATGTCAGCCAAAACATCTTTAAGGGCATAATCAACAACGATATAAAGGCATTTTGGAAGTACATCAAATCAAAATGCCAAGTATCTGGAGGATTCGTACCATTAAAAAAGTTACCTATCCTCATCAGCGATAGTTCAAGAGAAACCTGAACTACTATTATAACAATTCAAGTCTGTCATTGCAACAACATCAGACGCTAACTCACCAACAACAAGAATAAGTTTAAAAACCAATATAACACCAACCACTATTGCCAAAATGGGAGTGGAGAAACAACTAAAACACCAATCTATACAGTTTCTCCGGACATAACAACATTCAAAACCGCATACCCAAAGAAAGTGCTGATTTACTAGTTCCAATTTTGCATATCATACATAATGCAATGCTCGCTCGACACGGGTGAACTACCCAAAGACTGGAGGGATGCAAATATACCGAGGCAAACGATTCACCAAAAAAAAACCTACACGATTCAAGAGACATTAATGAACTGGCGCCCTCTACAAGATAAAGTTTTCATGCAGATCCTGTAAAAAAACCCAACCAACAGACAAAATGTAGAACACAAAACACAACATAGAAAACTAAAGACTAAGCAACACGAAACCTCATTAAAAACTTGGGGTTATCAAATATGGCCCGGAAGAGTAAGCAGATCCTGCTCCACATGTGACACCTGTGGTGTTGATCATGTTATGACGAACCCAGTAATAAGTCTTATTCGGTAGTTCTAATTCGGGAAAAGGGGACGGGATTGTAGTTACGACATTCGGAACATATCCCTTAACACATATGAAACGTTAATTCCTAGATGGATGAATGTCAAGATATGTGACAGAATAAACTATATCTGTTGCATTCTTTATCTCAAGTTTGATGGGATAGATGCGTTCATCATAAGCACTAAATTTGGAATTATTTATCGAGAGAACATCAACTATATAGCGGAAAGCAAACTCGAAGGATACTGCTATCTTCATTTATATCTTTCAAAGAAGTTCCTGTATGAATTCAGCCTCATACGAATAAAGAAACAAGTCGACAAGAAGAGGAACACAGTTGGTCCAATTGCAAAGCCGATTGTTTGTTGAAAAACGTGTCCTCTAAACGTAACAAATATGTTGTCAATCATAAAGTCAGTTTCAAAATTCTTTTTTGTATTAACTAGAGATATATTTAACCAGGTAGGCATCCCTTCCCTGACTGATTCTGTTTTAGATCGTGATGTCCCAGTTAATGTCACTGAACTGTAACAGAAAGAATTGATAGCATTGAGAATATACTACTTTAACACTAGAAATTTATACATTGATAACACAGTAATAATATAATACTTAACACTAGAAATGTTGCACTGATACCAGTAATAACATAATATTTAAAACAAGAAATAAAATTGAGAAAGGAAATGGGGAATGTGTCAAAGCGACAACAACCCGACCATAGAGCAGACAACAGCCGAAGGACACCAATGGGTCTTCAATGTAGCGAGAATTCCCGCACCCGTAGGTGTCCTTCAGCTGGCCCCTAAAAATATGTATATTAGTACAGTGATAATGGACGTCATACTAAACTCCGAATTATACACAAGAAAATAAAATTA
Source organism: Mytilus edulis (assembly GCF_963676685.1). NCBI lineage: Eukaryota > Metazoa > Mollusca > Bivalvia > Mytilida > Mytilidae > Mytilus > Mytilus edulis. The sequence goes on along the minus strand of NC_092346.1, from coordinate 49,754,522 downwards.
AAAATCATACAAGACTAACAAATGCCAGAGGCTCCTGACTTGGGACAGGCGCAAAATTACGGCGGGGTTAAACATGTTTATGAGATCTCAACCCTCCCCTATACCTCTAGCCAATGTAGAAAGTATACGCATAACAATACGCACATTAAAATTCAGTTCAAGAGAAGTCCGAGTCCGAGTCCGAGGTAGGGGTAGTTAAGAAAATTAGTGTAAGTTTAAACTCTGAGAAGTTCAGGGCATATAAACGTTGAAAATATGCCGCACAGCCCTATATTTTGACCTTTGAAAAAAATTGTGGTGCATATGAACTTTCAATTCTAGGATAAGATTTTTTTCAAAACTTCATAGTAAAAGTGGTACAGTTTTAGCCGTAAAAGGAGTTCCTATGGGAAATTGCATTGTCAATATTTACAGAAATGCAACCTGAAAGATTATGTCTTCATCAGTATGCATTGATAAGAGTAAGAATATACTACTTAACACTAGAAATGTATGCATTGATAATAGAAAGAATTTATATGATACCTAACGCTAGAAATGTATTCATTGATAAGAGTCAGAGCGGGAATATAATAATGTTTACGCATTGATGACGGTGAGGACGTCCTATATGTCTTTCATTGATATGGTCATATTTATAAATTAACTGTTAACAAATCTTTTGAATTTTTGAAATACTAAAAAGTAAAATCACAAAAATACTGAACTCAGAGGAAAATCTAATCGGAAAGTGCATAATCATATGGCAAAATCAAATGACAAAACACATAAAAAAACGAATGGACAAGAACTGTCATATTCCTGACTTGAAAGGCTTTTCTACCTCAGGAATAAATAACCTTAATTGTATTTGGGAAATCATTTTGAAATTTTGGTCCTCCATGCTCTTTAACTTCGTACTTAATTTGGTCTTTTTAACCTTTTTGGATTCTAGCGTCACTGATGAGTCTTTTATAGACGAAACGCGCATCTGGCGTAAATACAAAATTTAATCCTGTTATCTATGATGAGTTTATTTACACATAACACCAGAAACCTACACATCGTCGCCTGAGCAAATAAGGTTTATACTACATTAAGATTTCATATGTATTTGGAGATACAGTACAGTGCCCAAAGCCGATCACTCTCCCTTAAATATGTTTTGTTTATAAAACGTATGTTATTTTGAAGTATTCATCGATCTAACCTTTTTTTATAATTTATGTAACAGATCATTAGGTTATATAGCTTAACATTATATGTGTTCTCTTCTTGAATTAATCACGGACAAACATATCTGTTATAATATATCATGTAGGTTTAAGTCGTAGTTGGGAATTTTATTCAATTTTTGATGAATGGTATTATTTTCTAAACAAAAACATCTTGCTTTTAAGATTTTTTCAAAGGTTTCACCCTTTCAATTACAACAAGTGGCATGTAAATTTATTACTCAAAGGTAAAAGGTAACTGTGGTTTACAAAGATTAAACTTAAGTGCAATCAGCAGAAGACAAAAAGTACATTTTTTTTTTATAGTTCACCCTTTCATAAAACTATTTATGCGAAATAATCTAATTGTGTTCTCAATTTATCAGTAAATATCATTTTAGTACTCGTATTTCAAATTGATTAATAAAGTTTATTTTTTATCAATAATCTTTGAACCATCAGTCTGGCATTTGATGCTGTTTCATAATTAAAAGAAAGAGGAGGTAGCTGGTAAAAGTTTTTATTTTAAATCTTAATTTGAAACCAAGAAAAATTGAATAATTTCTTTTTTTTATGAACCGATAAAAAGACATTTAAATAGTAGCATGCAAGTACAATGAAAAGCAGTAAACAAAATTCTCGCGCAAAACAAATACAAACTTTTTTGGATTCTACGTCACTGATGAGTCTATTGTAGACGAAACGCGCGTCTGGCGTAAATACAAAATTTAATCCTGATATCTATGATGAGTTTATTTACAACCACTGGTTCGAAGTCACTACTGTTGTAGTTTTAGCTCCCCGAGGGTGTCGCCAGACTAGTAGTCAGCACTTCACATGAATCATCATTACTATGGTAATATTCATGAATTAACTGTTTAGAAAACGTTTGAATTTTTGAAATACTAAGGCTTTTCAAACTCAGGAATATATTAACTTAGCTGTATTTGGCAAAACTTTTAAGAATTTTGGTCCTCAATGCTCTTCAATTTCGTACTTTTTTGGCCTTTTCAACTGTTTTGGATTCTACGTCACTGATAAGTCTTATATAGACGAAACGCGCGTCTGGCGTAAATACAAAATTAATCCTGGTATCTATGATGAGTTTATTTACAACCACTGGGTCGAAGTCACTGCTGGTGGAGTTTTAATTCCTCGAGGGTATCACCAGCCTAGTAGTTTATTTGATGGCTTTTGATGACCTGGTATGATCACCAAGAATGTCTAAAGCCAACACGTTAGAAGATATCAAGCGTATATTGGTGATACACATGATAATACTAATAAGTCTATGGATATAGTCAAGTCAGCACCATTGCAAGAAAATAAATAAAAACAACATTCCACTATCAAATAAGGAAACTCAGGATTTAACAACACGAAGCCTATGAAAACAGGGTAAACGCATGTGTACAGAAGAGGTAAGCAGAAAATGTTTCAGTACAGGCCACTCTTATGTTGACAATAGTAAGTAGAAATCTTGATGTACGTCGTATCCTGTGATTAGTTAGAAGGGGTGCAAATATAAGAATGTTAAAAGCAAAATGAAACCTTTCAAAGTTTAACAGTCTAGAAATAAGTCAGTGTCCTCTATTATTTTCCTTTATAACTTGCACTACGGTTTTTATTTGGCCCCCAAAAATGGGGTAAATCAATTGCACGGCTTTCGATAGAGATATTGCATAACTAAATCGCACAATTTATGTAGGCGATAGACACGCCATTTAGTAATTGATTAATCCTCTAATATAAGCCTTCGTAAGTCCATGTCGATTCGTTTCATCGTTTTAATCAGATTTTTGTTTACTATCAATGAATGTTGAACCACTGAATTGAGAAAAATAAGAAATAAATGGTATTGATATCCGGATGTCGTCATAACGGTCATTTCTTATTGCAGACTCGATTCTTTACTGTTTTAGCCAAACTTTATTAAGAACTAATCAAATACCACCTGACATAATTTTCTGCATGTATTTAGATGTCGTATTCTCTGTTATCTTTTAAGAATTTTCTCAAGATACCATTCACGAAGTGTATCCATCTCAACTTAATAAATCTAACGATAAAATTTATTGCTTCCCTTTTAATTTTACTTCAATAATACAATTTATCACGGTAATCTTTTACCAAATATATGAGAAATTGTATGACTTTCTTTCAAGGTGTTTTCGTAGTGTTAACTTTCCTTTACTAAATGATGATGTCTCAGATTGAGAAAAACGTAAAACAGGGATACATACATTATACGCTCATTTGAAATTACATAATAATTTTGTGGAAGTACAGTGCCGATTGGTTTATCACGGCTTTAGTACCATAAAAGAAGGTTAATTGTATTTTGATCCTACTTTTAGTACTAAAAAGGGATCATTTCTTAAACAGGTCATCAATCATTTTTTTGTTTGACTTGTAGCTCTGTTATTATAATCATCTATCACAGAGGTGAGTGATTTTCTTAAACTTTCATATTAACTTTCTTCTGTGCACATTTTGTGACTCTATATATTTAAAATTCGACCAAGGATGTTGAGTGTTAAATAAACCAGATTAACTAGCCACATGTACATGTCTTAATTCAGAAAATCTCGAAAGTCTATTTATAGTTTAATGTTTTGTTTTGTTTAATGAATTTTGTGTTGATGGGAGACCATTTATAACCACCAGTTAAGTTTCCATTATTGAAAGCTTTGTTTTTTTTGTTTATGCGATTGCTTGCTGTTTATCTAAGTATACCATATATCTTTAATTTGTTATTATTTATGTCAGTAAAGGGCCTCCAGGTAGTAATATGTTATTTTTTTTATCGCTTCTCTTTCTTTTTTTTTTTTAGTTGTATTTTTTTTCTGAGCGCAAACTGTTCAAATTCATTGGGGAATTTTTGCTTTATAGGACTCCAATAGATAAAGTTTAACTTTTTTTATAATATATTTGATGTTTCATTATATTTATATTTAATTTCGCTTGTTGACTTATCGGCAATATACTGCTATATCTGTTCAATATACATGTACCTTGTATAAGCAATAAACAGTAACATCGGCAACAATTAAGTACTATTTATGGAGTTTTCACCATATGTTACTGAGTTTCCTTGACCGTCTCGTCCTTTTTCCAAAAAAAGTTAAGGGGGTTCGCGGGTCTAAATCATTTATATAGGATTTCTCTATATTTTTCTATAAATGAACTTTATCTTATAGTTAACAGAAAAATAAAATAAAAAAGTGGGGTCACCGTTCATTTGCGCTCACAATCTGCCTTCGAAAGAAGCATACATATTTGTAAATGTGTTTTTTTTCTGTTGAAGTAATAGGAGAAATAAAGGTAATATCGAAAAAAAAAAGGAAGAAATTTATTACAGAAATTGGTCAAATTTTACAATAATTTAGTTTAAGTACAGCTTATATGGAAATTATATTAAAAAATATAGGTCACCGATAAGTTAAAAAAGATATTTCAATTTTAAAGCCAAAAAATGGCATTTTTCCACCAAAGGGAGATAATTTGGAACTTTTTCAATGATGTATACATTTTAAAAGTCATCTGGGGCCAACACGAATTGTTTGTTTTGAATGATTTTTGTACCATATAATAAGTAACAACTACAAAAGGTAACAAATAAAATTTGAAATGAAAAACAAATATTTATTTTTTTTCTGAAATTTTTATACCCTCGAGCCTCCTTAAAAGATAAATATTCCATGCCAGCCGCTAACAAATAATACACGATGATCTTGAAGTACAGACTACAGGTACTTACGTTATTTATCATCTTAATAATGTGTTATAGTATTCTTTTATTTGTCTTTGTAAATTATTACTTTTACTGTTTAGTCTATTTTTTTGTAATATCCATTTGACATTGCTCGGTACATTGTGTCATTGTGTTATTGTGTTAATACTTATGGTATTTTTTTGTATTCCTGTCTTTCGTTTTTGCTTTATAAGTGCATTGTCTATTTGACTTTTTGTCACGGTTTCTGTCTTTGTTACATAATTGTTTGTTTTATAGTGATTAAGATTTTAACACATTTTTTACTGCTGTACCCCTATTTTTATATTTTTACCTAGTATGTCTGTTTGCTTTATTCGAACACTGTTGTCAATATTATGGAATTTTATGCATCTGTCATACAAGTGAGAGGTTTTGCTAGCTTTGAAACCAGATTTAATCTACCATTTTCTGCAACAGTGAATACCTTTACAAATTCAGGAATATGACAGTTGTTATCCATTGGTTTGATGTGTTTGAGCTTTTGATTTTGTCATTTGATTATTATACTTCTAAACGGACAAACAAACCCAAGCACAAGAATGACAAAGATAATGTAAACAAAAGCTTTGATTGATTTTAATGTAACTCACACAACAAAAGGTCTTCACAGTTAAACATGATACATCGGATTTTGTGAAAATTTAATGTACTCAGTCATTGAAACGTGCAAAAGGTGAAACCATACGTATTGGTCTTTGAAAATGTTTAACCTATACACCCTTATAAATAAGTACCCTATAAAGGTATATGCGCATTTCTATTTAGAGATAAGTAGGTGAAATTTTGAAGTAAAACTTGAATGTCGTCGAAGTTTCAAGTTATCAATGACTGAATGTGTTTGTAGTTGAAAATCTTAGTTGTAACGAATTGTGTAAGGCTGGTTCTTATCCTTGCAAAACATATGGGTATCTGGGCAATTTGGAGGCGTGGCGAGAATGACCGAGAAGTAAAAATTGGGGTATCTGAGCCACCCTTGTCGGAGCTTAACAGATAAAGGACAGGGAACTAGTCTATAAGTGTTGTATAAGTTTTAAAGATGATTACAGACAGCCTGATCTTTTAAGTATTACAATGTGAGTGATTTAGGGTCGCATGTAAATGAGTGTTGAAATTATAATTATGATTGGACCTATGAATAGATATATATACACTGGCTCAGACGTACTTATAGATATATATATATATAAGTGTCTAAGAATGTAACTTTAACACACTAATGAGTGTTATAAAATTAGTTGTTATATTTCATATATTATTCACGCAATATTTCGCTAAACAAATTAGCTTCATCGGGCGTGTGCATCTATCTAGGTGAAATCGGATGCATGACAAAAAATATCTTTGTAGCTTGACGTTTTTGTGTAAAAGTTTAACATATTGATTGATGGGGTATATAAAACATATTTTTGCCGTTTATTGTACATAACAATTTTTAAATCTAAACAAATAGTTGTTTTAGTTAAATAGAATGAAATTCATGATTTATTCCTTTGGTTTTGGGTAGAACTGTTTTTCATCCCTCTCATTAAGTCCATCAGGTTCAAGAGTACGTAGCTGATGCATCCAGAACCTTTCTCTCTGTTTTCTCCTTTCGGAGTCCCAATTTTGATTTACCTCAATTATTTGAAAGGTGATATTATCAAAAGTATGTCCTGTTCTTAAGAGGTGTCTCGTAATTGGACAGTTTCTTCCTTTTGTATAGAACGACCGGTGATTGTTAAGTCTGATGTTGAATGTAGTTTCTGTTTCACCAACATACTGCAGCTTGCAAGTTCCACAAGTAAGAATATAAATACTATTTTCCGTTTTGCAATTAGATGTAACATAGATGTTGTATCGCTGCTTTGTTACTGTGCTGCTGAAAGAGTGGTCAGTGTTGGCGGCTTTACAGCACTTACAATTGCTTCTACCGCATTGTTTGTAACACCCAAATTTAGAAGTTTCTTGTTTCTTTACTTTTGATGTCACAAGTATGTCTTTGAGATTTTTGGGTCTGCGATAGGCAATAACAGGAGGTGATGGAAAAATTTCTTTTAAGGAAGAGTCAGTTTCGATAAGACGCCAGTGCTTTCGGATAGTAGATGAAATATTTGTCAAATCGGATGGAAGGTTACAACAAACGGAATTCTATCTGCACGGGTCGTCTTATCTTTGTATTCCATGAGGCTAGCTCGATCTTTTTCTTGGGCTTTATCAAAAGCGTCTGTGATGTTTGTGGTTTTATATCCTCTTGATTTCAGCTGTGTTTTTAGTTGTCCCAAACGATAATTAAGTTTGGATTCCGAGGAGCAAATTCGCTTTAGTCTGATGGCTTGACTGTAAGGTATACTCCTGGAGCAGTGTTTCGGATGACAACTTTTTGGAGAAAGGAACTGGTGTTTATCAGTTTTCTTTGTGTGGAGATCAGTTGTCATGACCCCGTTCTTTACAAATGTGTCACCAGTGACAACTCTACAACAGATTTATCCATCGGATCACCAGCAGTGATGGTGATACATGGCTGTGTACATTATGTATATACAACTCGTCTAAACATCAACCCAACAATGTTAGATCTGTAAATTTGCTTTCGCAAAGTTTTTGTTCTTCCCTTGTCGGGATTCGCACCCATGCTACTGAGATATCGTGACACCAAATCGCCTGCACTGTAGCCGTCCCGCTAGACCACACGACCACCTGGGCTTCATAAAAATGAAGCTTTCGGTGGCCGGGTGTTACCTTTACACGTCAGTTTTAATCTAGCGTCGTACTACAGTACATGATATATAAGGCATGAAGATGTTATTCTTACAGATCATCTAAATTATCTATAGTAAAGGATCCTACAAATTACATGACATAAAGTTTTCAAGTTTTCCGTTATGAGAACTTACTAGAAAACTAAGATTCAAAGTCACATGGAAAAATTGACCATAAAAGGTTTTTGCTTTTCTTTAATATGTATTTTCTGTTTCAGTATTTAAACAACACGTATGCAAGGCTCAAATGAGTAATTGCTAACAAATACGAACGATAGATACTTATAATAAACTCATCATATATATATACATATATTTATTAACCAACTAAGTACATTATTGCCAAAAATGACTATTTATTAAAAATTACATATTTTCTGTAATGGCCCTGTTTTTCTGTAATGGCCCTGTTTTTTTTCTGTAATGGCCCTGTTTTTTTTTGTAATGGCCCTGTTTTTCTGTAATGGCCCTGTTTTTTTCTGTACTAGCCCTGTTTTTCTGTAATGGCCCTGTATTAATGCCCCGTTTGTCTGTATTAAGCCCAGTAAGGGTTTTTAATAAAGTTAATAAAATTAAGTTGTAAAGAGTATAATACCTTTTTGTATTTTGTTTAATTTAGTAACCAGTAACAAACATTAAAGAGTTATAAAGAACCATATAAAGGGATCACTGTTCATCCTGTTTTTCAACACATAACTTCTTTCAACTTAGGTAATATCTTTGATATTTGGTATATTTAAAGCTTTATCATGGTGAAGTAAAATTATTTTTTTCAAACTTAAGTGTCATTAAAAGAGTAAGAGAGTACAGTTGGTTAATAAATGTATTAAGAAATGGGTGTTTTTATAATGGCCCTGTTATATGTCCTCGGTCAGTAATAATGGCCTCGGATGTCTGTAATGGCCCTCGGCGTTGCATCGGGCCTTTACAGACTTCCTCGACCATTATTACAGACCTTGGACATATAACAGGGCCATTATAAAAGCACCCATTCATTAATACTATAATAATAAACCAAAAATCTTTCCTTCGTTTCTAATAATCCGTTTTTATCAGCCCATTTGGTTCAATTCTGTCAAAATAAGCAAAATAAAATTAGAGATGAATTATTCACTCGAAATTGAATAATTCAATCTCATTAGATCCATATTCATGTGACTTTCAATTCAACTCATTAGCTAGAGATTGTTTGCGCATGCATTAGTCGTGTTCAGTCATTAAAAGGAAAATAATGTCAACATTGAAAGTATAACAAAGGTTAACAATTTCGTTCACTGATTCGATAAAAAAAAATCATTCTTATAAAGGTAAAAACCATAATAAACTTAATGGTTAACCTATAACATAAAATAAAACAGACCTAGAAAAATAATCCAATTGCACGAGGTCGCTTTCTATTTCTATTCCTGTTTATTGCGGGTTATGTGAACGTTAGCAGTCTCCGGGGTTCATCACGATAGTTAATAAGATGGCGTCTAGACTTAAATACACCCGGAAGTCTGATATATTTTAGCGAGTACACATTTTGTTAAATTTTCTTTAGACTATTTTAATTTGGATATTCGTTCTAGTATGTTATGAAGCCAATATTGGAATTTGACTCAAATAGGTGAACATGAATTTGACAGCCAGTGAACCTTTGAGGATTGTAAGGATGCTATATGGATAGTATATTGGTTGTCAAGATCTTATTGACAGCGCGTCATTCCTACAACGGCTTCTATTTTCATCGATTGAAAAAAAAAAATAGGTGAGGCAGACAATTTTTGACTGCTTTTGAATTAACGTGCTGGTGATTATTGATTTCAGCTTTTGTTCGATGTAAAGGTTAACAAATTTGATGAACTGAAAATAATGTTTTGCGTGTGAAAACACTTTCCTTAGGCATTTCCTATGTGTTCAAACCCTTGGTATGCTCCTCTGGGCACAAACATGTTTAACTTACGAATGTAAAAATTGGTTTAAATGTGAAGAAAAAATCAATAGAAAAAACACTGCATCACATTTTAACAATAACTTTATTCATGGTTGTTTTCCATTTTTTCTCATGGCGTTTATGGTTGTCAACGCAGTCCAAATTTACCTAAAAAACAAAGATTTTTTATAAACAGTGAATATTGGTATACGATTGACGATAAAATCCAAAAGAAATCTTTTGGTAATCAAATATCAAAAGAAGAAAGCAATAAATCAGTGAAATTTTCTTCCCGGCACATTCACAATATCTGACATTGAAGGTAAACGAAAGTCCGTTTAATTGTATTGGTCGAGTAATTGTTGATTTGTTTGCCCTAAAGGCTCTTATAGACTTTATCATGACTGTGCTTTGTAAAATCAATTAATCTGTTCCTGGGGAGAATATAAAATAAAACCAAATTTGATGTGTACAACAACGTTGAATTTAATATAGTTTCATATACTGTTTTTACATGTTTTACATATTTGAACAAATTTTAGTCAATACATAAGCCTAAAAAGTGTGAGGAAAGTTTATTGTACAATTACTGCTGCCTGTGTAACAGTTAATACCCGAGGTTATCACCAGCCCAGTGAATAGTGCTTCGCCACTAATATGACATACAGTTTTCAAGTTTTCCGTTATGAGGACCTACGTGAAAACTAAGATTCAAAGTCACATGGAAAAATTTACCATAAAAGGTTGTTGCATTTATTTAATAGGTATTTTCTGTTTCAGTATTAAAACAGCACGTTTGCACGGCTCAAATGAGTAATTAGTAACAAATACGAACAACAGATACTTATAATAAACTCTTAATAGAAACCAGGATTAAAATTTGTGTACGCTAGACTCGTATTTCGTCTACAATAAAAGACTCATTAGTTAAGCACGAATCTAAAGGTTTAAAAGGCGAAATAAAGTACAAAGTTGTTTAGCATTGAGGATCAAAAATTTTCAAAGGGTTTCGTCATATGCAACTAAGATGATCAATATATACGGGATCACAAATGCATTTATGGTTTTGTTGAAATTTAGACTAAATAAATCTGATTTTTTTTTCTTTTTTTCGAAAGTATCATTTTTCAGTTATAAAAGTAACACTTAAACACAGATCACCATAATATTTCACAACTTTGACAGTATTCATTTACTTTTAAAACGGAGTAGTCTTTCATCTCTTTTACAGCCGTCGTTAATGAGAAAAGCTCATACCAGATATTCGGCTATAAAAGGCCTTGACATGATAAATATGAAACAATTTTATTGGAAAACTAACGGCATAATTTAAAACAAAACAATTTATTTTCGTGTGTTTAATTTTGGCACTTTCAGTGAAGGCGCCAAATAGACCAAAATAAAACTACAAACAAAAACTACACAATTTACGGTATTTGAAAAACAAATATGACATACACGAACAAACGACAACCACTGAGCAACAGACTCATGACTTGGGACAGGTACATAAATAATATGGCGAGGTTTGACGTGCTTGAAGGCACCAACCCTCCCCTAACCTTGGGCAGTAGTGTAACAGTACACCATTAGAACAAACAATAAAAAAAAAATCAATTGAAAAGGGCTTAACGCATCAGATTGACACAAAGCAAACAAAAACACAGACTGGAAGTTGCAGGGTGCTTAAACATCCCCACAACAAAAAAAGACACTAAGTACAGATCTGAGAGTACTCGCAGTTACTTTCAGCAAGTTCAAAGCCAATAACAACTAATAAAAACATCATGCATCTAAGACTAAAATATCAATCAGTACACATCCAATATCCAATGAATTGAGTGTCATTAACAGTCGGAGAAAGTATGGATAGCGTTCGTGTACCAAATCTTCATTTTTGATCAGGAATAAAAAGAGACAACAAGAGACTTGTAATAATGATATGAAATTATCTTATATTTGTCCTTTTTTCATCCTTTTATTTGGTAGTCATAAAATTGCATAAAATCGAAATCATTTTATCTTTTGGAAATTAGGTTTTTACCAATTTACCCATTCCAATTAAGAACGTAAAACTTTGATGTAATTGTATACTTCAACTAACCAGCAAATTTGCAGAAATGAAACCTGTCAGGAGTTTGCATTAAAAATTAAAAAACTTGAAAATTAAAGCGCCAATAGTATAGATTTCCAGAAAACCAGGGATTATTTTAGCAGTACTTGTTTTCCGAACGTTAGTATTTAGCTGGAAGAATTTAAACATAAGTTGAAAATTGGCATGCGGAAAATACAAACGCAAAATGTTTGCAAAATTACTGCAAATTATTTTTGCAAATTTACGAAATAGTTTCTGAAATGACACAAACAAACAAAAAGTGACATGTGGCGCTAATATTCTTCCGTATACTCTTTTAGCAGTAACACGGGTCTTATTTCTGTTGTGGTAAAAGAAATAAATGTTATTAAGATTTTTGATTTAGATTTGATTTATTTGTAATTGGAACATAATCTGTGAAAACTAGAAAATGCATATTCAGGTATTCTAATGATGTGCATGATCGAGTAGAAAATTTAGAAGAATTAGCATAACTAATTTTTTAAGTTTAGACTGTTATTGAAAAATTTAATATCAATACATGTATTATGACTTAACTATATAATTATGTATCACAATACTTGGTGTGTTTTCAGATGAAATAAAAATAAATTACAAAAAAAACCTAGAAAATGAAAACGTATGTTCAATTTATAAAGAATTGTAATCTTTTTATAACCATAATCAATGAAACTTAAAATGTAACTTTATTTCAGAATTATTCAGAGCTACTGAAGCAGACTAGAGCATTGATAAAGAGAAATATGCGTGTGTTAAGCTAGTATTAGATAAAGGCAATAAAATATATACTAACTGATAGAGCTTAGAAGAAATCGTCTTCGAAGAATCCGAAATTATTAGATCGGAAATTATTGAATCCAGTTTGTTGATCAAAGTTTGAAAATCCTCTATCAAAGTCGGGAAATCTTTCTGAATCATCTGGAATTATTAGATTTACTCGTTCAAATGTATCTTCTCGTCCTCCACCTCCATTAAAAAAGCCGCCGCCGCCTCCTCCTCCACCTCCCCCAAAGAAACTGTCAAGTAAAGATAACCCTATTCCTGCCCGAAGTAGGCCCCCTAGTTGTCCATTAGTTATGGTTAATAGCAAACAAAGAACACAAGAAAAGAGAAGTATACGCATTTTGTTGTGTACTGAGCTAATGTGATGAAATCATAAGAAATGTTTCGTTTATATATGGTAATGTAATAGTAAAGACAAGCATGTCAAAAATCGATCACTTGCTTCTCTGCACCCTTGATTGATACAGGCATAAATAAACTTTAAGTCGTGATGTTTAATTGCCAAACTTAATAAATGGATTAAACGTACTTTTATATTTCATTATTCCTGAGTTTGACTGATTATATTCATTACAAATTGAACCTAGGGGCGGGTGTGCTATTACATGAGAACATTATAAATTTTACTTGAGTTTTCGTGGCGCAGAAAAAAGTCAAATCACAAAAATACTCCGAGGAAAAATCAAAACGGAGAGTCCCTAATCAAATGGCAAAATCAAAAGCTCAAGCACATCAAACGAATGGATAACAACTGTTATATACCGGAATGGTAAAGGTATTGGTGGATTGAACCTGGTTTTACTGCTAGCGAAGAAAGTTTTATAATTGAAGGAATTTCCGATTGTATAAAAGGTAACTTTATTCTAGAAAACTACACATGATGTTCCAATCATCGAGCGATTAAAATATGTTAAACCGTTACAATCCTCCGTTTTACCTATTTGAAAAAAATATTGAGGTATTTCTTTTCATTATTTTTATCTTTTTTGTGAATTATCATATATTCACATATATTAATCTACTGGCATATGAAAATATACTGGCAAATGAAAAAAGTATGCAAATTATGGTATTGCCACAGTTTTAAAACGAAACTATACTTGTTTCATCTTATTTTTTTGGTCATGCCGAAATTGTCAAGAGCTGTGGTCAAAATGTAAAGTTTGATTAACGCACATGTGACAATATGAAGTTTCTTCTTCAAGATTAGGAAGCAAAAACATTCCATATGTAACTTTTTGGAGAGAGAAACTGGTTTGCTTTGTGAGAGAACAAGTGACCCCGTTATTTAGAAATGTGGTGGTGTCGAGAAACACAATTTTCTCGCTTGAAAGTGCAGATGTTAATTTTCCTGAGGGATTGAACTTGTTACAATGATCAAAAAGTTTTGTAGATGTTCAAATGTTCAGCCGAAAATGTGCGCCAGGAGCATTCCTTACAGTCAAACCATCAGAATAAAGAGAATTTTCTCCTAGAAATTCAAACTTTACTACCGTATGGGACAACTCATAAAACAACTTAAATCAAGAGGATACAAAAACAAAATAATAACAGAAGCTTTCGGTAAAGCCTAAGATAAAGATCGAAAGATCGAAATGACGCTTCCCTAAAATAATGCTTCTTTACGTTCCGCCTGTTATTGCTTATTACAGACCATAAAGTCAAACAAACAAGAGAGCTCTGAAATCAGGTTTTACAAACAATTCGGAAGAATCAATTGTAAGTGCTGTAAAGTCACCAACAGTGAAAACTCTTTCACCAGCACAGTATCAAAGCAGCGATTTAACATCTCTGTAAACGGAAAATAGGATTTAAATTCTTACTAGTGGATCTAGCAAACTGCAATATGTTGGCGAACCAGAAACTAAATTCAACACCAGACTTAATAATCACCGGTCGTTTTATATGAAAGGAAGAAACTGCCCAATCACGGACACATCTTAAGAACAGGGCATATTTTGAAAATATCACCTTTCAAATAATAGAAGTGAATAAGGACACCCAAAGTATAAAACAAAGAGAGAAATTTTAGATGTATCAGCTATGCACTCTTGAACCTCATGGACTGAATGAGACAGATGAACAAAGTTTTATCAAAAACTTAAGGAACAAATATATTGAACTTCTTACTATTCAATTTTTGATAATGTTTGTGAATTTTTTGTTACAGGCTTTGATGTTCCAAATAGAAGGTTTTAAATTCTTTTAGGATTTGACCTTGTGAATGAAACAAATACAGGATACCCCTTTCCCCCAAATATTGTAAATACAACTTTTATACACTTGTTAAATGAAAATACTGAAATAAAAAATCAGAAAAAATTATTTAATAAATCAAAAATATTTATGATAAGCTTTACGGAGGACAAGAATGTTTATAAGAAATAAACTTACCAAGGAAACATCATTAAATTTCACTTGAATGAAAAGATACGAAAAGAACCATGATAATTTAATATTTGTCATTGAAAAGGATGAAAAATAATAAAATTTCAGAATTTTTTGGAAATATATAAATAAATAAAGGCAACAGTAGTAAACCGCTGTTCGAATTCATAAATCGATAAAGAAAAAAAACAAATCCGGGTTACAAACTTAAACTGAGGGTAACACATCAAATATCAGAGGAGAACAACGACACAACAGAAACACAACAATGACATGCAACACACACAGAAACGAACTATAATATAACAATGGCCATTTCCTGACTAGGTACAGGACTTTTTAAGAAAACATAAAGGGTTGAACCTGGTTTTATTGCTAGGCAAACCTCGCACTTTTATGGCAATGTTTAAAATATTACTAAAATGACACCATTACATGACAGGAATACAGAACAAATAAATGCAACAACGTTCGGGACAGAGAATTACGCGTTTAAACAATACAATTAAGTACATTTCGACAACGAAACAACAGAAACAAAATAAACAATAAATAAAAAAAGATGTGGTATGACACGGTGTTATAATCTTGTCAAATAATTTAAAAGAGGGGATAAAGACACCAGAGGGACAGTCACACTCATAGATCGTAAATAAAATGACAACGCAACGAAGGGTTAATTTCAACTAACCATTTGGAACTCTTGGTTTAATAACTTTTTAGTGAGCAGCAACCCTCTATCAATGAAATTATGATTGGAAATACCAGCCCGGTATAGTATCAATTGAGAGATATATATCCGTATGCAGACGTTGCTGGAATGTTGCTACATAGAAATGGAAAGTTCACAATTTGGAAGCTGAAATCATCTTTTTTGTCGTAAAGTTTTGTTTTCAATCGACCCTTATTTTCAGTTTCTAGATGTAAGTCATATCCGCTATCATCTGTAAAATGTTTAGTTCTAGATAATGCCAAGATATGAGGCAGACTTAGCTGTGTCTGTTGTATCCTTTATCTTTAACTCGATAGGATAGATGCGTTCAACATAGTCACCAAATTTTGAATTATTTAGTGAGAGAACATCATATATATAGCAGATAGTAAAGTAAAAGGATATTGCTTTATTCTTCCTGAGAAGTGTCTGTGTGAAGGCAGTACAGTTAATATAGCATTCAACAAAAAGTCCAAGCAATCTTCCTCTTTTTTTAATAACGTCATACCACGTATTGCTTTGATTTGTTGTGCTATTAAAAAAAAATCCTGTTTTAAAGATAAAGACCATCAGGCATGTAAAGGCATTAACAATTTCTAGTAAAATAAAAAGTAAAATCACAAAAATACAGAAATCCGACGAAAATTCAAAACGGAGAGTCCCTAATCAAATGCCAAGTTCAAAAGATAAAACACATCAAACGAATGAATAACAACTGTCATATTCTTGAATTGGTACAGACATTTTTTATGTAGAAAATGGTAGATTAAACCTGGTTTTATAGCTAGCTAAACTTCTTACTTGTATAACAGTTGCATAAAATTCCATTATATCGACAACGATGTGTGAACAAAACAAGCAGATATAATAGGTAAAAAGGCAACAGTTAACATTGTGTTATCATCTAAATCACTATAAAACATATAGATATGTAACAATATGTAAACCAAATGCTACTATGTTGAAACCCAATGTTACAATGTTTAAACCCAATGTTATAAGATAACTTACCTTCAGAGAAAATAGCAATATTACTTTTATGTATAAATATATATATTCACTTTTAATTTCAACAATAAATAGTAATCAGCTACAGCGTCAATTTGTTTATGCGAGTCTGTTTGCGACTCTGGCAATAAAATTACCATCTGCGTACACTATTACAAAAAGTTTAAGATAATTATTAAGTTCAGTTTTTAATTCATCTAAACGAGTTTTCAATTCATCTACTTTTTTGTCGTCTAGAAATTCTTCTAAATTATTTACATATAGCGAAAAAGTGTAGGGAATACATTTTTCGCTGGTCGTACTCTAACATTCATCATTAGAAATCTGAAAATCCCTTACAAGATTGTATACTTTTATACAAGTTTACAGCAGTTTTATACATTTTACCTTTTTATATGAAATATATTTGAAGTATGATACTTTGCAAAGTAAAATGACATCCCTGATGTATGCTTCTCTTGATGGATCACGAAAAGGCCTTTGATTCTGTTTAATTGTCAATTTTTCTCTCTTTGAAACGTTTCAATTTAGAAGATTCCGTCATAATTTTTTCAAAAAACAATCAACAATTAATAATATTTCTTTGAAGGGACATTAGCTACGAGATATAAAAAAAATATGATTTTTTGTTGGTTCAATCATAAATAATTAAATTTCGATGTAACGCGTCTTCTGGTTGGCTGATAGTGTTTTGCCAATCATCTCATAGACATGATTTTGTCATTTGACCATGACGTCATCAACGTTGTTTTCATGATTTACTCCTGCTTAAAATGGAATTTAGAAGTAAAATATAAATATTGACTGTCTATTGAAATAACATAAAAATGTGTTGCACTTTTAAATAATACGCTACGCGGGTTATTCAGTGTACACCACTTTTTTATGTTATTTCTTCATAGACAGGAAAAAAACCCAGTAATTCCTTCAATGAAAGGGAAATAGAGATATTAATTTGCCTAAAGCAGCCAGTTTGATTTAATTTTGTCAAAATGAGCTAAAAAATATCGATGATGAATTATTCACTTGCGAGTGAATAATTCGACCTCACTGAATCCGTAGTCATTTGACTTTTAATTTCACCACTTAACTAGAGATGGATTACGCATGGTTTAGTAGTGTTCAGTTATTAAAAGGAAAAGAATTTCAACATTGAAAGTGAAATAAGGGTATTTTTTTGTCTCGATATTTATGTTTAAATCGAGTTATATGACCGCCGGTAGTCTTCGGAAATGATGTAACATATTATCGAGTCCATGAATTGTAAATTGTTTATTTCAGACTTTTTATAATTTTGATTTACGTTTAAGTATGTTATAACTCTAATGAGAGAACTTAAGTCAAATCGTGGAACATGGATTTGACAGATAATGCCCCTTCAACAGTCTAGTCAGCATTAGTAATGATATGAAGGGTATTTCGATAGATGATACAGAGTGAATGTAGTCTTAATATACAGACGACGCATTATTTATTCTTGATAGATTTACTTATTTTACAATTATCTGCTGTCTGCCTGAGATATATAACTGAAACTTAACTCAGTAATACTAAAGTTTATTACAACTAGTACTTTTTGTAATGCTTTATGAATTCTACAAATAAAATGATTTATTGCGTTTAAAAAGTCTGATACGCATATAAATATTGTTACAGGGTAATAATTAATAACTCAAAACAAAACAATCGTTATCCGTTCGAGTGTTATATATTTTGAATGATTGAACTTGTGGCATTTTCGTTGCGCTTATGAGTATGTAAATTGATCTGAATGGTAATGTTTTTTTAAACACTACTTTTAACAATAACTTTATTCATGGTAGTTATTCAGTGTTTTCTCATGGCATTTATAGTTGTCAACAAGGTCTATCTGAAAAAGAACAATAATAAAGGTTTTTATTCAGATTGTATATAAGACTTCAACAAAATTTAGGTTGAAACGACGAATCTGTTCAAATAATTGTCTCTGGAATCATTGATACAATTATCGATATACACTCTTTGACAAAAATTTAAAAAAGCAAGTATTTCTTTAAAAGTAAAATTGTAAAAATAAGTGTCTAAACTGAAAGATACAGGTATATTTTTTTAATCATGGAAGTATTATATCGACAATATAATACTTCCACGGTTTAATCGAATTTGATTGTTAACAAACTGGTTAATATTTTTTGTTTATAATTTTAAAAATATGTTTTCGTCAGTTTTCGTGTTTCTGATTTATGACTATAATATGAGTACTGTTATGCAACATTGCAAAGTTTTGTCCCTAGCCTCTTCGACCAATAAAACGACTTAAATTTAATGTGAGGCATGAAAGGTTTGTCAATAGTACCAATATCATTAAATCCCTAAATGGTTAAGGTCATGTCTTGGCCGAAAGACTTATCTTTCAGAGCGACATCGCTTGACCTCGTCGTGCTCGCATTGCGAAACACTTTGTTTAAATTTTAGTCTTAACATAGGTTTCCCCAAGTTTGATTTCCGACGTCTTGCTAAGAAAATGAGAAGATATTCGCGTATTAATAATTGTGTTCCGGAAACGATGATGGTATACCCAATATTGTGATATGGAATATCGTTGTTTTAAACGACAGTATAAGTGCATAAACAACAACAATTTGTATCTGCATTTACAAATAGCTTAAATGGCGTGCACATTAAAGTAATATGAAACCTCAAATTAAAAAAAATTATGCATACGTTTTTTTTATGATAAAATGGATGGTTTTCATTCTTAAACTTATGTACATATACTTTTTTCTGAAGAACATTCTTTAATTTGTCCACATTTCGGAGAAGTTGACTTTATTTTCAAATGCATGCTTCCAGGTAGCAATTCGCCGACATATTTTTCGTATACAGAGTGACCTTAGCGTGAACCTTTTCGTAAAAAAAAAATTCCGGAGATCGCAATACACGTTAGACCTGTCACTGAAATAAACTATTATCTGATTGTACATGTTAAACACGTGCTCAATATCCATGCTTATTTGTTGTTTACTATAAAGTGACAATCGGTTAACTTCGGCTTCAAAACACGGCAAGTAATGAGATGCCATAATTTCACATCTTAACAAATGGAGAGAAAAACACGATTATACGATACATTTGCGTAATAAATGATAAAATCGTGCACAGAAGACTAAGTTAATGATATATACATGCATTGGTTCAAGAATTGGATAAACCATTATTTTTCACTCGTTTCATATGACTTTAAACTTACTTTCACTTGTAAGTTGTATTATTAATTTCGTTTTTTTCTTCGGTCAAGGAATAAACATAATTAAAAATATATTGTGAATTCTTGTATCATGATCTTTAACCAGTCGTGGTCAGAAGTAAAATCACAAAAAGACTGAACTCAGAGGAAAATCCAATCGAAAAGTCCATAATCACATGGCAAAATCAAATGACAAAACCCATCAAAAACGATTGAACAAGAACTGTCATATTCCTGGCTTGGTACAGACATTTTCAAATGTAGAAAATGAAGGATTAAACCTGGTTTTATAGCGCTAAACCTCTCACTTCGGGCCTCAAACAATATTGTTTTTGTTTGCAAGAAACACTACATTGACTGCCTGATTAAGGAACTGGGGATAAATAACACACTTGGAAATCCTACATATACACTAAGTACGCTTACGAAGCAGGAGATCCTGGAAAACCCCAAATCGGTTCTAATCTCCTTTGTTTTTAATCCAAAGGATGAAGACCAGGATCTTCCATCCTTATATTGGATTCCTTAGCTTCACAAGAATCCTTATAAGGAAAGGTATATTGCAGGTTCTTCCAAGTGTTCCACTAAACCCCTTTCTAAAGTTCTTACTACCATACTCACTGCAGTCAAAGAAGGACTTCAGAAATATTCCGAAACGACATATTCAAGAAGTGGTGTTAATCAGATGTTGATACTGAAAAATTCTAAAGAGTTATTGGTGAATTTACAATCTCAATCATTAAAACATTGTACCAACATTAACACCTTTGAGTTTGCAACTCTTTATACCACTATTCCACATACTAAACTTAAAGCTCGACTGAAAGAACTCGTCAGCTTATGTTTCTTTAACAAAAAGGGCACTAGACGTTTTAAATATCTAGTTTTGGACTGGAATTCAGCTTCCTTTGTGAAAAATCATACAGAGTCAAGGGAAAATATACCGACGAGGATATCACTGCCATGCTGGACTTTTCAATTGACAACATATTTGTTGAATTTGGAGGTTTGGTTTTCCAACAGACTATTGGAATCCCAATGGGTACTAATTGCGCTCCTTTACTTGCAGATTTGTTTTTATAATCCTATGAAGCAGAATTTATCCAAGGGCTTGTACAGAAAGGAGAAAAGAAATTAGCCCAGTCTTTTAATTTCACCTTTCGGTATATTGATGATGTACTGTCTCTTAATAATAATAGATTAATGGTCACTTACATTCAATATATCCAACTGAACTATAATCTGCTTCATATTTAGACCTTTTTCTCGAAATGACTACTGATGGTAGGTTGAATACCAAATTTTATGACAAACGCAATGATTTTAAATTTCCTATAGTCAACATTTCTGTGTAGCAACATCCCAGCGGCACCAGCATATGGAGTATATGTGTCTCAAATGATACGTTACTCTAGAGCTAGCTCAAAGTACGTTGATTTTGTTGAACGAGGAATACTGCTTTCTCAAAAATTGCTAAGACAGGGCTATGAATTATTTTTTTAAATATGAATAAAAAGAGTTTTGAAGTTTATGTCAGTCAAAAGACATATTTTTGATAATTGCGGTGAAACAATTCATTTTTTCTCTCGAAAGAATGCAGAAATTATTTCAAAACAATCTCATAGTTGAATGGACGAATGCTTCAAACTAACATCTTTGCAGAAAAGAAAGGTTTGGTGAAAGAGAAAAGAATTTAAATCTTTTTAAGCCATCATTAACTTTTCCATCATTTTGCATTAAAACTTGTGGATTAATGCGCTACAAAGTATACCTATTCAAGATTTCCAGAAAGTATTCTAGAAAGAAATATTGATTAACAAGCATATTTATTATGCAGATATAGATATAAGGAAATTTGGTATGAGTGCCAATGAGACAAAAAAAAAAGAGGGACGAAAGATACCAAAGGGACAGTCAAACTCATAAATCTAAAACAAACTGACAACACCATGGCTAAAAATGAAAATGTCAAACAGAAAAACAATAGTACACATGACACAACATAGAAAACTAAAGAATAAACAACACGAACCCCACCAAAAACTAGGGGTGATCTCAGGTGCTCCGGGAGGGTAAGCAGATCCTGCTCCACATGTGGCACCCGCCGTGTTGCTTATGTGATTACAAATCCGGTAAATAGTCTAATTCGGTAGGTCACATTCATGAAAGGAAGACAACTCTCCATCCAAGTAACAATTTTTAAAAGTAAACCATTATAGGCCAAGGTACGGCCTTCAACACGGAGCATTGGCTCACACCGAACAACAAGCTATAAAGGGTTAAAAAAATTACTAGTGTAAACCATTCAAACGGGAAAAACAACGGTCTAATCTTTATAGGACAGATGAAAACAATTGCAAACAATTGCAGCGGGATTGCATTGACATGTATGAGTTTTGATATTGTGTACATACCTGGCCTTTTCCATATCGTTAGTCTTGGTCTGATATGGGCCGAGGATGATACCCGGGCCGTTATGAAAAACGATATGTATCATTCTTTTTATCATATACAACCGATGTACGAAAAAGCCCAGTCTGTTACCCCATGTATGTGTTTCATGACGTATTCTATGTTTTTCATTATAAATAAATGATCGTCTTACAAATATATTAATGACAGTTGAACTATGGTCCATGCGGAATATTTCACTTATAGTTGCATTGTATATTTCTTGTTATCAGCTAAACAGATTCTTTTTAGAAAAAGAGGAGTTTGTGCAAAGAGAACACTAGTGACAACTTGCTTACATCTTGACTGACTTATGTTTTGTCATGTTTCATCTGACATTGATCCATTTTCATGGTCAGATGGTTTTTGTGGTTTTGTCTGTTTCTCAGATACTATCAGGAATATATCAGCTGTATTTGATTGAATGCATGATAGTAGGGTTTAAATGTCAGTCTGGCAGGTTTTATCTGAGCTTGATCATTTTCATGGTTCATTGAGCAAGTTTATATTTATCGGTTTGGTCAATTTCTCAGATACTATAAGCAATAGTGACAGTATATTAAGGAATGATTGTAAGGTTCACATGTCTATTTTTCAGATTTCATCTGACATTGACATCATTTCAATGTTTCATTGGTCAATGTTCAGTTGCCATGAATGTGTCAGTAGATACTCTAAATAATAGGTCAACTATATTTAGTGCATGGAATGATTGTTAGGTGAACATTTAACCTTGACAACAGTTTTAAGAAAGAAAGGTTTCATCTGTTCAATTTTCGTCATAGTGGTCTGTTTCTCAGATACTATAAGCAATAGTTTAACTGTATTTGTTTTATGGTATATATTCAACCATGATATCAGTGAAGCAGGCGAGATATTTAAGCGTATGCACTTTTTTTTTTATAGTTTGTTCTTTTTTTGTACGTGTTACATGGGTAAATGATACAGCTAGCCTAATTTCCACCTGCCTATCCCAATTTGGGAAACAATGTCATTTGTTGTCGTATGTAATATCTAAATGGTGTTCGTTATTTGGAGGATTATGTGTTAATGACACATCTTTATAGAAATAAGGCTATGTTGTACGATTGCCATTGAGACAACTATTAAACAGATTTTAATTGACGAAGATAAAAGCAATTATAGTATGTCCTTTAACAATGAGAAAAAAACTCATACTATATAAACAGTTGTGATTATTGTGAAACAATTTGAACAAGAAAAGTAATGGCCTAATTTATACAATACAATATACGAAAAACAAATATGATAGAAAACAAAGTAATTCTACTAATGCAATATTTAGACTTAAAAAATACTATGGAACTCGGGAAAAGCTTTTGTTTGAACATCTGCTGACAGAGCACAATTGTCTTAAAAGAGAGACGAAAGAAACCAAAGGGATAGTCAAACTCATAAAACTCATAAAGAACAACGCTATGGCAAAAAGGGGGGGGGGGGGGCTAAAAGACAAACAACAGTCAACAAACACAACATAGAAAACTATATGCCGAGCAAACACCACATAAAACCGGGGATGATCCGGAAGAGTAAGCAGATCCTGATTCACCTACGATACCTGTTGCTGGTGTAAGTACAAATACCGTTATAAGTCTAATTTGATAGGTTATATTCGGGGGGAAACAAGGCGGGATAGTGGTTACGACAATTGAAACATACCCGTCGCCATCTGAGAAAGAACTATTCCATAATGGTCAATCAAGTCATGCTGGAGTCCGTAAATATTTGAATGGCTGATTTCAATTTAACTACTTGGAACTATTGGTTTTAAACCTTCCTTGTGAACAACAACCCTCTATCAAGGAAATCACGATTGGAAATTCACGCCCTGGGATGTCGTATTAACTGGAAAATATATTGTAAACCAATTATTTTGCGACGTTCGCGAGAAGAAAAATTACGCGAATATAAATTGTCGCGAATATATAAAACTTGAATCATTCATTAAACTTCATCAAGTAAGTCAGAAAATTGCGAAATTGAATAGCCGCGAAGTGGTCCAGAGAGGGTCAAACGCGAAATAAAGTATCCGCGAAAATAAGTTGGTTTACAGTATACTGTATATGCAGGTGCTACTGGAATGTTGCTACATAGAATAGATTTTTTTCAATTTGGAATATGAAATCATCTGTTTAGTCGTCAGGGGCTGTACTCAACCGACCCTATTGTAATTTAAGATGAAAGTCAAGATATAATGCAGAGTAAACTGTACCTGTTGATTCCTTTATAGAAAGTTATTTGGGATAGATGCGTTCATCCGGTCACCAAAAATTGAGTTATTTAGTGAGGCATCATCTACATAGCCGAAAAAGAAGTTTAATATTAATTCAAGCTTCTTTTCATTCTTCATAAGAAACTTCTGTATGCATTCATCATCATGTGAATAAAGGATAAGTTCGGCAAGAAGAGGAGCACAGTAAAAACTATTGTTTCCCAGTTCTCCTGGGAATGCCGATTGTTTGTTGAAAACACGTCCCCAAAACATAAAAAGTATTTTGTTAATAAAGAAATCAAGCCTCTTGATATTGTCCGTTTCAGAAAAAAAATGTTTGAATCAGAGTGATTTTTTTACGATGTACAATTCTTTCCTCCCAACGACAAAACACTTGTATCTACGTTGGACATTCTTTTTAATTAGACAAAGCAAGACAACTTTATTTTTAATTTCTTGTTTTTATTTGGAGAAAAGAATGCTTGTGTAAAGGGCAGAAAAGTCAAATGTTTTAATACCATTGCAAGGTGAAAATTGGATACCAGATTTCGCCTAGAAGTGTTATTGACGATTGTAATTTCGACAGTAATTATGTGACCAGTTGTGTTATATATGAATAGGAAACCAGCACTCGCACACGTGCCATCGTCAATATTCAGATCCTGCAATACGTGTTTGTAATTGAAAATATTAGTATGAATTGGTTTAGTAAAGGTAAACGAAATGAGACTGATCGTTCAAATAGAGATGTATTTACCAGTGAACTGATTTATGATGAGGGATAATGCCGAAGTTGATGGCACCGAGACCTTTGTTGGTGTAGGAACGTTTTGGAAAGGATCGTTTGTTCTTTTCTTCTTATCCAATGCTGATCGGTTTGAAAAGTCTGTGACATACAACATTTAATAATTCAATCTCGGTCCGAGTTACACTAACTATCAATTAAAATTTAAAAAAAATCAAATTTTAGTTTTTTTTTTAATTTTGATCAAAGTTTTTTTTTTTAACGTTGTGTTAGCCTCTAATGTAGAAGGTTGTTGATATCTTTCTACATTGATATCCTCTATACACATTGAATTTAAAAACTAAATCAAATACATGTATGAGTAGCTTGGAGCCAGGATGATATTAGAAGGTAGAAATTTATGCTTCAACTCAGTGTGATTGTATTGTACAAGCTGAATAATTCATAAAATATAACCATATAACATTAACATTATTTCCAACCTCCATATGTGTTTGATAGTTACCGCGGTACATTAAGATATACCTTGTAAAATTATCCTGGCTACAAGCTACTAATATTTGATCTTACTCTTAAATGCAGCGTGTATAGCGGGTAGCAGTTTAAAATTTATATCAACAACATCCTACTTTCGAGGCTAACACAACATTTTTTGTGACACCATGGATTCTGTATTGCTTCCGTGCCAATACTTAGAACTAATATCAATGATGTAATGAAATATATGATCGTTAGCATTCGATAAAAACAAAAACAACATGTTAAAAACTGAATGACTCCAAAGCGCACATCTGATTTTACCTCCATCAGGAACATACAAAAACCGAATATTTGAGGGGCAATGATTTATGATAGCTAAAATAGTTGATTAAAAGTTAAGGATGATTGTTAAAAATTGTACGCTCAACAATTTCATCTGCCGACATGATTGAAGATAATAAAAATTAAGTCTTAAATAAATTAAAAAAGAGGGAACACACGTGTATTGAACCATTGTATGCCTAAACATATGGTAGAACGTATATACATACTCAACCCTAACATACTATTTGGCTTACTGCGAGTTGATCAGTTATCATTGTTACTCCTAAATGATGGGCGTTTGGAATCATCAGAACTGTGTTTGTTTTATCATTCTTTAGCTTAATTTCTGCATATCATAATAAGAGTAGCAATAGTGTACTTGGTTATGTGCACAGTACTTTTAAAATACATTGACAAAAGTTCGTCTAGATACTCGAGCTACGGTCATCTTTTAAAAGTTACTACCATCTTGCGTCGGTAACGACCATCATCCAAATTACTATAGTTGACGTTATGATCATCACACATTTAAGTTACGACCATCATGCTCGCATGTTTTAATTAATGACTATTTTACGAAAAATCGAATGTGCTATGTATCAAATTTTATTTTAATATCAACGCACTCACGATTAGTATGTATGAGACAACCGGTTTGGCTCAAATGAACCTTTTACTACACGAAAATGGGAAAAGAAAAACTTATCTCTAGAGTTGTCTCCCATTTTCGGCCAACCATAACTTTACGTAACGACCATCCGCCTACCATCAGTGAATATTGTTAATTTTCTAGTTAGTCAAAGGCTCACAAATTTCCAACAACTGTTTTCAGTTTTGGTTTTTAGCAAAAAAATACCTCAATAGTCCTTAAACATAATGCACAAGCTTATATACTTACACATAAAATGTTGTATCGGTTTGGTATAAATTTAAGAGAAGTTGTGAAAAGTAAATATATAGTATGATCGAACTAACTATACCTATATTTCTCAGTGTTGATTTTTTTATGTACAAGCGATAGAACTCATAATACGGCTCGGGAGGGCTCAGTCTTCATGGGGACATTAAAATCCGACGATAACGACGTGTGTTCAACCATGTAGGTTTGAAAATTAAATAATGGTAAAATTATGAAAAAATTATAACAACTCAACTTTTGTGAATTAACGCAAAATGTATCCGAATTAATTTCTGGTCTAGTAAGGTTAGTGTTGGATACAGTCATTTTTTGTAAAATTAATCTCTGGAAATTTATTCTTAAAAATATTAAGAATAATCATATTTCCAATACTACCAAATAAAAAAAAATAAAAATATTTTATACCGTATTCTGCCAAATAATACCCCAATTCTTGATTAGTGAAGAATATGATTATTGTAAGATTATCGCAATTCTTAAAAATATAGGATTATATACATATAGCCTAGCAACTGTGACCTGACCAATTTTTCATGGGAATACAGAGGAAATGTCTTACATTTTGACTTTTTAAAAGCCGTATACTACTGTTGCCTTTAATTACGTAAATTGTATATAACATGAAACCAGTAAGTTATTTGACTACTTCAATCTTCTGTTTTATAGTTTACTCAATATGGATACATTTCCATAATTATATAATTTCATTTTAATGTTTACATTTTTAAGACATAATAACGCTGTATTGTAAATAAATATACGTAACGTAATTTAAGGCAATTCTAATGACAACATACATAAAATGTTGAAATGAATTGGTCTAAGTATTTTTATTGCTATGCTAGTTCAAGTTTTTGAAAAACAAAAAAGTTGATACATGTACCAATTTAATCGTCATTTAATAATTTATTACTAATTACATAAGAACAATATATAACATTGACAGACTCAAGATTTTAACCAAAAAAGAAATAAGGAAATGTTGAAGAGGCAACACATCACATCTGAAAATGACAATTGTTTTAGGATTCATCTCATTCGTGTTCAAAAACTATTCAAGATAGTATCTAATCATGCTGCATGAAGTTTAGTGATTTAATTACGAGTATTAAAGACAGAAAACTGGCTTCCTTAGATTAATTGTATATACATGTATATTAACTGTAGAGGTTACAAAACAAAGAACAATCGTAAATGTCTCCGATATCGTGATTCAGGTGAAAATTTCGATTTTTGTTTCTTCGGAATAACCATAATGATTTTGAATTGCAAAAATGTTTTGCAACATTACTATTCAACATATACGAAATGAGGCTAAGATCAAATATATACGAAATGAGGCTAAGATCAAATGCTGCAGTAATATCTGCAGAATCATCTTCTGAGAGTTACAAGACTTCCTTGTTATTTCTGATGTGGGGAAAAAGAACATGGATGTTGTCAGGACTAACTGTTTGATTTGAATTTTACATACATTGTTTTGGATTAAAAGCATGATTGGTTATAAATATTAAATGAATTTGATTGTTTAAATTTGAAAAAAACGGACAATAAATTTTGTCAAAATTTTGAATTATTCAAAACTATTTCAGCGGATCAGATGTTGATAAACCGAAAGGTGTCTGTGTTAAAAAAAAAAAAGGGGGGGGGACAGTAAAAATGACACACCACTATAAAAATCAAATGCGTCCGATGCTCTTTCCTGGATTTAACCTTCATCAGAAATTCTCAAACCAAAATACTAATATGTAAAAGCCAATGATGAATAAGAATAAAAATAGTTAAAGGTCTATATGCCCAAAAGAGACCTCAAAATAATAGCTATAGTTTTATCTAAGTTAATTTTCCCGAATTTCTTTTTTCATAAACCATTTTTGAAAAGTTTGTTATAAAATCATGTCAGTACCGGTGTACCACCTATAGAACTGACGATACCCTCGGGGACTGATAGTTTACCAGTAGTGAAATTGACACAGTGTTGTGAAAAAACAAAACAAAAGTTATACATACTGATAGTGCTTAGAAAACATGGTCCGTTAAAAAAAATCATCTTGTCCACCAAAGTCTCCTCCAAAGTTATCAAAGCCTCCATCACCAAAGTTATCAAAACCTCCACCACCAAAGTTATCAAAGCCTCCACCAAATTCATCAAAGCCTCCATCAAAGTCATCGTCATCATCTGGTATTATAAGGTTCACTCGTTCGAAAGAATCTCCTCCTCCTCCACCACCAAAATTACCACCAAAATTGCCGCCTCCTCCTCCTCCATTAAACAAACTGCCGAGTAAGCCAACCCCTACTGCTGCACGTGCTAGGTTTCCTAAGTTCGCACCAGCTGCGGCACCTGCAGCACCTGCCCCTCCTAATGCCCCACCTAACAAGCCAAACTGTCCATCTGTTGTTGCTAAAAGCAAACACAGAACACAGGAAAATAAAAGTATATTCATCCTGACCTGCATTGAGCTAACCACTAGTGTTATTTTATTTTAATCTGATATATATACAATAAGAGGTCAATGTCAGAAAATCTGTCAGCTTTTTGTATGAGGCGCAGAAATTAGGGAATGCGAGGTTAATTAATCACTTCAACAGTTCAAAATTGAATGCAAAAACGTTGATATTTTTCTGACATTGAGAAAATATTGTTTTTATACTGCAGCTTACAATTATAACGGTTGCATTTATGAAAATGTAAACAAAAAGCCCAACTTTTTTTCCATCCCTAAATGACCCACAAATAGTTAAGAAAAGGACGCGACATGAAATTGATATTGCACGAAATACTTTTATGTTACTAAATTTGGCAGATAATGACACCGACATCAGGAAATAATCTAGATGCAGTACCATGAAATAGTAAAGACATCGATCACTTGCTTCTGTGCAATCGTGATTGATATACCTTAATTATGATTTAGTATGCGCATACAACACGTGTTTATTATATAAATACATTTAGAGTTAATAATGCCACTAGCTATTTTAGAATTAAAAATAGTGTGTCTAAAATTAAAAAAAAAATTTTGTAATAAGTTTTCACCATCAGGACTCGATCAGCAGATTGCCAAAAAAATATCATGTTTTACATTATTGTTTTTTCGTATTTATTTTGTGTCTAATAACGATACAAATTTTCGAGCAAAGAGCACTTAACTATCGATATTCAATTTGATATACTGAAAAATCATAGTTTTTTTAATATACGGATATGGATAGAATACTGCACATTGCTAGAAAACAAAAACAAAACTATTGATGACAACGGGAGATATGACTTTTTTTTTTTTTTTTTTTTTTTTTTTTTTTTTTTTTTAACTTTTTTGGATTCTAGCGTCACTGATGAGTCTTTTGCAAACGAAACGCGCGTCTGGCGTATATACTAAATTTAGTCCTGGTATCTATGATGAGTTTATTTACAACCACTGGGTCGATGCCACTGCTGGTGGAGATTTATTTTCCCGAGGGTATCACAAGCCCAGTAGTCAGCGCTTTTTGTGCTGACATGAATTGTCATTGATATGGTTATATTTATAAATTTACTGTTTATAAATTTTTGAATATTTTGAAATACTAAGGCTTTTCTACCTCAGGCATAGATCACCTTAGCTGTATTTGGCAAAATGCTCTTCAACTTCGTATTTTATTTGGCCTTTTAAACTTTTTTGGATTCGCGCGTCACTGATGAGTCTTTTGTAGACGAAACGCTCGTGTGGCGTATATACTAAATTTAGTCCTGATATCTAAACACATGGAAAAAAGTATTGCAACACCATATTGAAATTGAAATTAGAACTAATTAAACATTAAGTATCACCTGAGTTTAATCAATAAGTATCGACTCGATAGGTTCTTATCTGCACATGCAGCTACTGTACACGTAAACAGCAAAACAGATGTTTTTATGCTCATTGTTGTCAACACTTAAAATAACTAAGTTTTTAAAGTTATGTGATTGACACCTTGTAATGTGTCCTCGACAAATCTTTACTGCAGCAAGATGGTAGATTATCAGCATGAGAGAAGCAGGGATGTCGCTGCAACAACCGCACGTATTGTTGGTCATCACCATTCCACTTTAAGTCGTTTTGAGAATAAAAATCAGGCAATAAACGATGTTAAAGACCTTCCGAGATAAAGAAGACCCCTTATACCATTTGCTAGGGAAAATCAAGCATAATGAAGGTTGGTCAGAAGGAAACCCATTGCATACAATACAATCTTAAAAAGAGAGTGGTGGGCATACAGGAGCCTTCTAACAAGAACTGTTCGAGATCGACTCATCGCTATTGGTTATCGTGCGATAAGACTATTTCGGAGACTTTTGCTTACGAACAGACACACACTTTTCCGTATCCAATGTAGTGCAGAGCTCGCCAAAGTTGGAAATTAGCATCGTGGAGGAAGATCCATTGTTCCAATGGAATTCGGTTCAACTTCCTTGGCCCGATCGTAGCCCAGATTTGAACCATATCGAGCATATGGGACACTATTGTGCGGATAGTCCGCGAAAGGACACCCCAATTCAAACACATCATGAAATAAACAATGTCCTTCATCAGAAATTAGTCGATTTATGGGCAGGAATCAAAAGACGTTAAGATGCGGTTATCCGTTTGAATGGAGGCTGCGCACAGAGGTCTAATTCTTTGGCGTATAACGATCAACCATGATGTAAACAGTCATCTGAAGATTAATTTTGAAATGTCTGACGTTGTAAAGTTCGACTACAGTAAAAGTTGTAAAATGCATTTTTTTGTACAAAAAACACTTCATTTTGTTATCAAAATTGTGGTTATAAAAATCATTTTTTTTTCAAACATTTTTGTTCGTTAAAATGCCAATGTTATCATAAACTATGTTTCAATAATATTATACAAATATTTTGTTATATTTCATCCAAAAAAGGCTGATTTTTCCAGTTTTAAAAAATCAAGGTGCTGCAATACTTTTTTCCATGTGTATATGATGAGTTTATTGATAAAGTAATACTGACAGGTAGGAAATATTTATACATAACATTTGTGTTTTTCATATAATCTGCTTACCTAGTCCGAGTGGTTTACACAACGATTTCGATATATCGTGGGTTTAAATCGTTTCTTTTCAGATAAATAACTAAGTATCAATAATCTGATTAATGTGGTCATTCATCATCCATGGATTTATTGCAAGTTGTACACAAAAACTGGCTGATATCAAGTTTAAAATAACACAGGAAATTACGTACACTATTAAAGAAGTTGAAATAAGACCAAATGCTAATTATTTAAATCTGATTATATTGGCTTCAAACGGGCAGATATCCAGTTGAAATTAAACAAATAAAATGGAACTCGTTGTTAGAGAAGACAAAATTTCATAAAAACAGTCGATTGTGCAGGTCAGGTGCAAATACAAGTTGATCTTTTTGTGCATAAGCCCAAATACACCACAAAAATATAACAGATTGATCTTTTTCAGCATTTCTAACCACGGGGCAGTGTTGTTTGTTCATTCATTCATGTCTTTATATCTGGTACACAATCTCACTTCAGATTCTATTTATATAAATATATATATATATATATTTGGTTAAATAACATTTAAAATTCGCTGTACTAAAAATTGAAATATATGGGTCAAGTTAAACAACAGAATATATGTATTTGAGAAAATTTCAGAAAATTGTTTTTAGTTAAATAAATGCATAAAAGTACATTGAACGATACTCAAAAGCTATCAGATACATTTGTTAACTAAAATACAAACTGGCATATAAAGATCGCAATTGGAGTTGGTGCAATATATATAAATTGATCGGTTTTAAATTGGCAGATTATTACAATTTAAAAATTAGCTGGTGTAATGGGAAGAAAACTATCAAGAATCAAAACTAACTATATATATTTTATAGTGACTCTAACCATACAATTTAAGTTTTAAAGCATCCATACGGCTAAACCCTGTATCAATGGAAAGCATTCCATCTGGACTATATCTTTTTCATACGGAGCAATTGATGTCAAATCACGATTAAATGTTCAAGGACGGACAATTTCTTATTTAACAAGACGTCAACAATTTTGAATATTCGGTCCTCCAAATAACAAAATTTGGCAAAATATGTCGGTATTTTGGGTCTTCAATGCTAATCAACTTCGTACCTTATTTGGCCTTTTAAACTTTTTTCGATCGTCACTAATTTGTCTTTTGTGTCTTTTGTAAACAAAACTTGAATGGAAATGTTTTTCCTAGTTTCAATGATGAGTTAATTTACAATCACTGGATCGATGCCACTGCTTGATGAGGATTCCGCACCAATGGTATCACCATACCAGTAGTCAGCACTTCTGTTTTGACATGAGTTATCTCTTATAAAGTCATCATTATAAATTTACTCATTGGTTAAAACTTTTGAAATACTATGGAGTTTCTACTCCAGAAATAGATAACTTAGCTGTATTTGGCAAAACCTTTCTGAATTTTGGGTACTGAATGATCTTCAACACCGTAATTTATTCGGTCTTTTAAACTTGTTTTCATTCGAGCGTTTATGAGGAGTCTTTTGTGGACGAAATGCGTGTTTGTCGTTCAATCCATTACAAAACTTTTAATTTTTCGGGATTTTTTTATCCCAGGAATGGATTGCCTTAACCGTTTTTGGCCCAACTTTTTGGAATTTTGGGTCCTCAATGCTCTTCAACTAAGTACTTGTTTGGCTTTATAACTATTTTGATCTGAGCGTCACTGATGAGTCTTATGTAGACAAAACGCGCGTCTGGCATATTTTAATTATAGTCCTGGTACCTTCGGTAACTATTAACACCACCGGGTCGATGCCACTGCTGGTGGACGGTTCGTCCCCAAGGGTATTACCAGGCTAGTATTCAGCACTTCTGTGTTGACTTGAACATCAATTATATGGTAAATTTTATAAATTTTCTGTTAAAAAACTTGCCGACGAAACGCGCGTCTGGCATATTGAATTATATTCCTGGTACCCTTGATAATTATTTAAGCCTAGTTTTTCATATACATGTATTACAACTTTTATATTCTTTAATCAATTTCATTAAACAGTTTTGAAATATGCTAGATCATTTTGTATGGTATTGACAACCATGGGTGTATTATATAAACAATGAAAAGCAAAACAGTCCCTATTCTCAGATGGTGGTATTTAGGGCAACTACAAAAGCTGTTTGAAAAGGCTGATTCCGGACCATTATTATATCAATTAAGGTTTAAAATGAAAATACTCTACCTATAGATAAAGGCAACAGTTATATACCGCTGTTCGAAATTCATAAATCGATTAAGAAAAAAACAAATCCGGGTTACAAACTAAAACTGAGGGAAACACATCAAATATAAGAGGAGAATTACGATACAACAGAAACACATCACTAAAATGTAACACACACAGATACGAACTATTACATAACAATGGCCATTTTCCTGACTTTGTACAGGACATTTTAAGAAAACAAAATGATGGGTTAAACCAGGGTTTGTGGCTAGCCAAAATGACTACATTTCATGACAGGAATACAGTACAAATAAATGCAAGAACATTCAGGACAGAGAATTGCGCAAATAAACAATACAATATAGCACATAAACGATAAATATAATGCATTTATGCCATATACCTATTGATATATTAAGAAATATTTTGCTTTTAGAGCAATTAATTAATTTTTTGCGGATTTTTAATTATTTCAAATTTCTGTGAATATTGCGCAATTAAATTCAATATGCATTTGATTTGTAAATATGGTATTTTATTCTATTATGTTTATAACTGGGTAATATGATTTAAGAATAATAAATATCATAGAAGAACCAGAAATGGGCATCTGTGTTAATCTTGCAAAATTGGGGAATGTTCAGTCTTGACCTTTGACCTTGTTTTACACCGTACGAATTTTCGACGACCGGGTAAAATAGAAAAAAACAGACAACAAGCTTTCGAATGATATGTAATATAGCCTATCTCAGCTGGCTGCATTAAAGTAGTTAACTCATCGTCTTTTTGAAAAATGTAACTCGCCTATTTCATATGTAGATTATATGTATCAGTTTAAAAGAAATCCAAAGAATAGACATTAATATTATCGAAAAGTGAAAGTAGAGTACACCTTTCATGCGTGTTTCAGTTGACTATTCTGTCTTGAAAACGTATAAAGCAAATCATCTCGCTTGAATTCTTCTATTTAGGTGTGTTTGAATTACATTTGTTTTAATTATAAATAGTTGCCAACATATTTTAATGGTGGGTCTTTTTTGCGCACAGTAAAAAAGGTCAAAACATCTTATGTGTTATCTAGGGTTATTAGCCTGCCTATGAACAAAATGTTTTTTTTTTATTTTCAAAAATGTCCCAGTACAACCGAGCATGCAGACAATAGTTTTAGTTTGACTTAAGGCATAAAAGTATATTACATGTATATTAAATGTTGCTTAATATTTGCTACATACATTTTCTATTAAAATACAACTGGCATATAAGAATCGCAATGATACGTATGGATAAACTAAATCGGATTTCAACACAATGACTCGGTTAGCAGATTTTTTTTTACATAATTGTTTTCCGAATCTTTTCTCGTATTTCCTGTCTATTTGTAATTACATTTTTTACGTTTTTAACGTAAGCATCAATGTTTCATTATTTTCTAGCATGTGTAGTTTAATATCCATATCCGTATACTGAAAAAAATCAAATTTCAAGTGGGCATCTGCTTGATAGTATAGAGGAGGTAAAATAAGACCAGGTTGAATTATTTGAAGTGTCTGAGCAGAAAGTTGATGAACCAGGGGTATCTCAAAGAATGTTTCGTCCTCTTTCTAAAAAAAGTTCATCGGAAGGTACCAATACATTGTTGATAAATAGTCCGTATCAACTCCACACATAGTACACGATGGTCTTGAAGTATAGATTCTGGGTACTGACGTTGTCTACCTTCTTAATATTCTTTTATTTGTCTTAATGAATATAACTTGTACTGTTTAGTCTGTTTTTGTGTTTTTAGTGATATCCATTTGACGTACGTGACTCTACTTTTACATCCCCTCATTGTGTTATTGTTCTATTATAGGTTTTGTATATTTGTCTTTTATTTTTGCTAATGTGCTTTCTTTATTGCCTTTTTTGTGCTTCTTTGATACATATTTGTTTGTTTTATAGTGATTAATATTAGAACACAAAGTTGACTGCTTTACCCCTTTTTGACATTTTATCCTATTATTTCTGTTTGTTTTGTTCACACGTCATTGTCATTATAATGGAATTTGATGCGACTGTCATACAAGTGAGAGGTTTAAGCTAGCTATAAAACCAGGTTGAATCCACCATTTTTCTACATAAAAAAATGCTTGCAACAAGTTAGGAAGATGACTGTTGTCATCTATTCGTTTGATGTGTTTGAGCTTTTGACTTTGCCATTTGATTAAGGACTTTCCGTTTTGAATTTTCCTTGATTTTACTTTCTAAATCTGTTTTCTATGGGCTTTAAACGTTTAGTGTAGATACGTAGTTTAGGGTTTTATACAACGTTAAAACGTGCTCTTTATTAAATTATTATAGTATGGAGCTTCGAAATATTCTTAATCCTTTAGGTTAAAAACACATTTTTCACAAAACAGTCGAATGTAGTCGGTACAAATATATTTGGATCTTTTGTTCATGCATAAGCGAGAAAAAATCCACAGAAAGATAAAAGAGTAAGTTTTTTTAATACATTAATTTGCGTATCTGCCATGGCCAGCAGTTTCGTGTGGATTATCTATTGAATGAGAAATAATTTTATCGAAAAGTTAACGAAGGGTACACCTTTCTTTTTAATTTTCAGGCGTGTGTGAGTTGACTATTTTGTCTTGAAAACGTATAAAGAAAAAATATTTAATACATCATCATCCTCATCGTCGCTTCAAATCTACTATGTAAAGAGTATATAACAGAGTTGGTGTGTTTGAATAACATTTTGTTTTTCATTTTTAAAGCACTTGACAACATACTTTACTGATGGATCTGTTTTGTGCACAACAAATCATTTTGTGTGTATATTATCTAGAGTTATTACCTGCCTTTCCACGAAATTAGATTTAATTTTTTTTTTAAATGTGCCCTTACAAACGAGCATGCAGACAATAGTTTTAGGTTGATTAAAGGCATAAAAGTACATTAAATGTTGCTAATATCTAGTACATATACTTTCTTGTAAAATACACCTCCATGGCTTATAAGAATCGCAATGATGATTTATGGATAAACTTATCGGATTGCAAGATCTAAACTGACAGCACGCGTCATCCCTCCATGGCTTTAATTTTTACGGTGGCTTAATTGGGAGCTAATTTTGAAGAAGTAGAATTTTGACCCTATGAAACCTTTTAAGGAGAAATTTAACAACTTTCATTCGAATTAAAAAAAAAACTAACTGTGAAGACAATCTATGAAAAATTGCCCAATATGCAGATTGTCAGCTATGATACTATAGCAAGTATACTAAAATACATAAAACATAGATAATAATCTCAGGTTTACAAACCACCTGCGAAACAAGTAGTCAGCCAACATAAACTATCAATAGGTCAACATGCCATGTATTTTGTTTTGTTAGAACCATATCATTTTTTTGTAATACAACAAAGAATACAAGTTAATTCATTTAGGAATATGGAAAAATACTAAAATTTTAAGATATTTTAAAAGAATTAAAGAATTAAATTGAATTGAGATTTATGTATATATTCGTGTTTGGAATACGATATCAAGAATATTTCCCAGACTGAACATGTACTCCAAATTTCATGAAATAATCTGATTGCATGAAAATTTAAGGCAATAACTTTAATAGGCCTAGAATTTAATCTTAATGTCTAATTTTACTTATTGCCGCTAATATACTAATCCAAGTCCATTAAAAGAGGGACGAAAGATACCAGAGGGACAGTCAAACTCATAAATCGAAAATAAACTGTTAACGCCATGGCTAAAAATGAAAAGACAAATAGACAAACAATAGTACACATGACACAACATAGAAAACTAGACTAAGCAACACGAACCCCTCCAAAAACTGGGGGTGAAATGCATCCTTTATGATTGTTTTTTTTTTAATATTTACTCGAATTCATAACGTATAATCGACAAACAATATTCAAGTTATTGAAAACTTAGCCTGCTAATTAAGTTTCGTGTTTTATTATCGAAGTTTACAGATTGATAAAGCACGTGAAAACCCACGGTGTACAGACATCCAATGAAGCAATGGTCGGTATATTTTTTCTATAGGTTCCATTCGTTTCCATATGTTAAATGAATTTTGTCATAATAGCTGTTAAAGAATTTGGTATGTTAAAATGTTCCCTTTAGAATCACCTTCTTACTTCCATGAAAGTTGACCCTTTCTTTCATCACGATTTCTCCCTCGCATTTGCGCTTCGCGGATGTCGAAGTACTTTTAGTACTAACAAGAAGTATCGTGTTTAAGGTCACTGCATATTAAAACTCTATATGCGAACTATAGTACGGAAAGAAAATAAATCAATAGCAGTACATTCATGAGGAATTATATAAGATAAAAGGATTGTGTTCAAAGAAGGTCCATGTGACGCATGTTTTATAAGCCGTTCAAGTGTACAAAACATATCCGTTTTTTTATTTATTTGAAGTATCATATGTCTTTAAGAGAAAAAAAGATTGAACGAAATGAATTCGACCTCTTAAAGATGACTTCGTAAAGTATTTTGATGTGTAGACATGATCGGCAAGATGTGATGTGGCCATGTCTCAATCAATCACAGAAGACTATTTCTGTCTTTTTAATTGGCATTTTCAACGATTAATGTCAACATAAAGGGAAAGATGAAATAAAATCATCAGTCAATGATTTAACAAATGAACGTATCATAAACAATTAGATTGTGTTATATAGGAAACCATCCATGAAAATACATATACAAATTATCTGTTAAGTAATCGAAGCAAAAAACATTGTTTTAGTTTGCTACTTAAATTTTGAAAGGAAAGGTCTTTCAGCAGTATGTTATTTACCGGTAAAAAAACATGATAAAAGGTTGTTATTTTAGTGGAAAAACAAAGTTATGTTAAATAGATAATGTATATACACATATTACGCAGAGTAATGCGCTTTCCGTAGTATTGTAGACCAAATTTCAACTAGCAAATTGAATAGGAAATCAGTGATTTCATGGAAAAGTGCATATTTCTTGTTATTTGCTTTGAACTAGCTACCAGTAATTGCGAGTACTCTGATATATGTAATAAGTGTCTTTTTGTTTTGAGGATGTATAAGTACCCGTCAATGTCCACTCTTCATTTTTGTTAAATGCATTTC
This sequence comes from Mytilus edulis, assembly GCF_963676685.1. NCBI lineage: Eukaryota > Metazoa > Mollusca > Bivalvia > Mytilida > Mytilidae > Mytilus > Mytilus edulis. The sequence goes on along the minus strand of NC_092346.1, from coordinate 49,715,172 downwards.
TATGTGAATATATCTGATAAGTTAAGCCTTTTTCGACAGTGTTTAATTTTTTTTAGTGTGTTCTTATGTTGTACTGTTACACCACTGTCTCAGCTAAGGGGAGGGTTGAGCGCTCACAAACATGTTTAAACCAGCCACATTCTGTTTATGCGTGTCCCAAGTCGGGAACCTGTAGTTCAGTGGTTGTCGCTGGTTCATGTCTGTCATATTTGTTTTTTGGTGAATTATTTTGTTATAAATTAGGCCGCTTAAATAATTCAATTGAGAAACCTAACGGTTTTATTTATAACAACCCAGTTCACGAAAAATTAATATTAGACATAAATCGACGACAACCACTCATCCACAGGCTCCTCACTTGGGACAGGCGAATAAAGCATGGGCGTATCCAACTTCTTTTAAAAGGGGGGGGGTTCCAACCATATATCCTCATTTAAAAGTATTGATCGTAAAAAGGGAGGTGGTTGCAAACCCTAGGACCCCTGGATCCGCCAATGAAAAGAATGTGGCGGGGTTTAACATGTTGTGAGAGCTAAACACTCTCCGCCCTAACCTGTGATATTAGGTACAGCACAACAAAAGAATAAAGTTAAAAATTGAGTAGCAATTTGCTAAATTGTTATTATTTTATATTACCAAATCATATCTATTGAGTATAATTAACAAGAATGTGTCCTTAGTATACAAGGATTCCGCACTCGCACTATAAGTTTTGTGTTCATTAGACCGTGAAATTGGGGTAAAACTCCAATTTGGAATTAAAATTGGAAAGATCATACCATAGGGAACATGTGTACTGAGTTTCAGGTTGATTGGACTTCAACTTCGTCAAAAACAACCTTGACCAAAAACTTTAACATAAAGGGGGACAGACGGACAGACGGACGGACGGACGAACGGACACACAACCAGAAAACATAATGCCCCTCTATTATCGTAGGTGGGGCATAGAAACAGTGGTAGTCGCAAACTTGGTCAAATACCAAAAAAAATTATTGCATGATAAATCAAGAAGTGTGATGCAACATTATAAAAGGCTCTGAAATGACAAGTCCAGATATATACATGTATGTATATAGATGAAACAAAATATTCTGTTTACACAGGTGACAATGTTATGATATTAACATTATTAAATTATAGTATTATATATTTTTTTTAGATATATAACTCATTGTACCACATCTTTAAGACCTTTAACAATGCTGAAGCATGTGACAAATGATGATAGTGCTGCAACGGATTAAATCCGTTGCAGCACTTCTGGGAATTGTATAAACCAAATGATTTTCAGATATTTTCATATGTTTACGCGTCTTTTTAATGATACGGTGCGAATTAGACACATAGGTAAGTGTGTACAACTTCCCGCTAATACCGCTTCAAGACAGCACTCGCCGCTCCCGCAAAGTGGAAAGGACTTAATATAAGTTTCAATAACTTGCTTCCTATACACTATAAATAATTATGTTTAAACCACAAATGAATTTGTGTGATATGTAGGTGAATTTAATAAAAAGTTAGTATTAACAAAATGAAATTCTGATGCATTACATTACAAAAAGCATTTTGGAAAACTACGTCACAGTGAAAATGGCATACCACACAGGTAGGTGTAATGCTATTCCAGTCACACAAAAAAAAATCACATTTCACTACAAATTACACAATCACTCTATAGAACATATATAATAACAGCAAAATAGCTGGGGTAACCATCAGCTCAAACCTTAAATGGTATAACCAACAACATGTTTTATGCAAGAAAACTGACAGCACTCTAGGCTTTCTAGGAACCTGAATAATAGTTCAACATCCATTTAAAGCATACAAGTCCCTATTAAGATGTTCTTTACAGTATGCATGCCCTGTTTTGGATTCAGTTTTACAACAAGACATAGATAGCATTGACCATGGGTATTACATCTATGCATTGACAAAGTTCAAAGGGCTGCCTGTCTTGTAACCAACAAATACGATCCCGAATACAGAAACACCTCAAGCGTTGGTAACACATTACAACACATTGAAGATGACACAGCCTGTCTGACAGAAGAACCGTGCACGAGATTCACGATTGGCAATGCTTTACAATATAAGACACAAAAAGATAGGCAATACCCGTCTAAAATAATTCCACAAAAGTCGAAATAGTCAAAGACAGACATGACCGATTCAAATTTGAGCAGCTTCCAAGTTCCATCCTGCAAAACACAATACAGAAAAGATTGTTCTACCCGAGAACAATAACCGAGTGGACAAACTGCCCGATAACATCATACATTGCACATCAGTAGACTCTTTAAAATCATGATCAATTTCAAAGCATCAATATTAAACTCAGCTATTCACATCAAACTAATCATTTGTACATTAATTTTGTATTTCTCATTTTCTCTATTTTGTGTATTTTATATATATTTTTTTACATTCGATGAAAATATATTTTGTAATATTTTGTCCCATATCTGAGACTACTCAGTACTATAACACATAGTAGTCTCAGTAGTCCAGTCAAACTAAGATTTAACCTCAAACTAATTGCAACAGAAAATGTTTGAGTTCTAATCTATAGCATTATGCCCTTAATATACAAAAAAAAAAAGTCCCATAAAATCCAACTTGAGAAAAACTAAAAATCAATTTTAATTTCCTATGGAAATTAACATTGGAAGGGGAGATAACTTCGCAAAAATGAGTCTTTTATGGTCAGTTTTTGGTTGATTTTCTTGAAATTTATGTAAAGTATGATACTTTGATGGAGTTATAAGTTGATTTTTGACTAAATTATATAATCTTCTGCTCATGAAATGTACAAAACCAAAGTATTATGGGTAGTGTTTTTTTTTGTGCATTTTTCATTAAAGAAAAATTTTTGCAAATTTGAAACTTTGTGACCATTTTGAAAAAATAATGTGAAAATTTGGTATTGTTTATATCTGTAAATTATATTTTTTCAGCATCTAACTTGTCTAAAGAAACTTTAAACCACAAAAAGAATAATACATGCTTAATTATTTTTATTAAATTTGAGATTCTTTACCTTGACATGTTGAAAAATTCGATCATAAATGGTCAAATCACGAATTACGAAATCTAGATTATAGCTTGATAAAAGATATGAACACAACTTTATAATTGTTTGTTATACCCTAAAGACAAATAAAAAAATCAAGAATCAATACATTCTGATGAATAGAAGCGGTAAAATCATAATTTTGTATCAATTTTATTAAATTGATATTTCTGCCTTTTTTTTGCAAGAGTTTTCTCCCTTTTCAATGCAAATCTTGAAAAATTTAAATGCCAGGATGTCCGGATCTGAGAATAGGAATTTTAAATGGTGATTTTTTTAGTCTTCCTCAAATAAGATTTTATGGGACTTTTTTCTGTGTATATTTGGGGTATAATGCTAAAGATTAAAATTAGAAATCTTCTGGTACTTTCAGGTTAGATTATCAGGGGCGGATCCAGCCATTTTAAAAGGGGGGGGGGTTCCTAACCCAGGACAAAGGGGGGGGGGGGGGGTTCCAATTACATGTCCCCATTCAAATGCATTGATCGTCCAAAAAAAAGGGGGTTCCAACCCCCGGAACCCCCCCCCCCCCCCCCCCCTCTGGATCCGCGCCTGGATTTATGCTAGATTTGGACTACAGCCCATGTTGATTAAAAATAAATTGTCTATGATATACGGATCTCAGTATTTGAGAATCCGGAATTGATTTTTAGTTAATATGTACTTAACGTACTCGTAACAGTAGATTCTGTCCCCTGCGCTGTAATGTTCCATGCTCCATGTGGTAATATTGTTTTTATTCTGAATGTGATAATTTAGGATAATAAGTCTTTCTATTGCTGAAATTTTGTTCACATTTCATGCAGGTATGCACAAATCACAATCTATTTGTTAAGTATTTATGACTAAGGTTCATCAAAAGGAATTGAAAACATGGCACATATGACTTCGCATTCTTATTCAATTTTTAACGTTTTATACTGATATTTTCATTTTTTATTTTTTTTGAAGGTGGCACATTGATAGTAAAAAGAAAATATCAGAACAGCAAATAGAAATAGTGAATAATGCCCCCGAGGTCATATGTTATAGGACTAATGGCATAGGAAGACACACTTTCAACGTAAATTTATAATTTTTATGAGTTCGCGAAATCTTTTTTTCCCTGGTGGTCTTTGATAAAAAATTTGCAGGTCCTCACTATTAATTCTATTGAAAAATTCCCAAACTGTGTCAGTCCTATACCAAATTTTAGTGGTAAAATCCTGAGGACCACCACTTTTCACGAACTCTGAATTTGTCGTATATTTACGAGTAAATTGATAGTGGGTCTTTCTATGGATAGATATAAGTGGCTGTGATTGAAAACTATGCTAATTTACTATTACTCAGGCGAAAACCAGTGGAAATAGAACAAAAGAATCCAAGCTCTTTGTTAGAGAAGGCGATAAATGCTTACTGTAATGTTGACTATGGTAACAAAAAATTTAAAAGTTGATAGAAATAAATAAAATGACAATTTTCTTCTCAATTCTGAAGTGTTCTATTATAAAAACACCATTTGCATATAAGGTTTCAATTTATCTATTACATACTTAAGCAGAACAATTAGATATCAATCATAGGTGCTTGAGGACAGGATCCTGTAATGAGCCCCCCATTGTCCCTCCCCCTTATTATCATAAATCTCAGATTTTTTAATATATATCACTTATTTGTTCCATATATATACTAATATACCATATTTTTACTTTAAATATGCATGTTTACTATCAACGTGAATCTCGACTATAGAGCGAAGCGAAAGGTTGCCAACTTTGTTTCAAGAAATCGGGGCAATGGTCAGGAAAAATTGTTTTAAAATCTAATAAAATGTCTCTTACCGATCTGATCAACGAGTAAATGTACTTGCTGTTCCCATGTAAATTTCCTTATCGAATATCAATTTCCAGACATAATATATTCATGATATTACTGTTTAAACACTTTCAGTGATCGGGAAGGACGTGCGCCCTGCGCCTATAGCGCATAACGACCAGAAATGGCGCATAGAGTGACTTATGTAAGCGCCCACGTGGCGCATGTTATTTTTCACTTGGTTTCGAAATGTTTAGATATTGTAAAATGGATTTCCGATCGTGTTCCGTGCCGCCATGTGTGTGTCTGCACAACTGTGTAATGTTCCTCCAATGATAGGAGCACCTGTATATTTTTGGGAAGTCTCGGGAGTTTTCCAATGGGGTAAAAGAACAGTACGGTATAACTGATTACCCCAAAAAACGCAATTAACCATCATCATGATCATTCATGATATGATTTTTATAAACAACTTTAAATTTGTGATATTTGGCTAGTACGGACGAGATTTATCTCTAATTATTATCTTTTCCAGTTTAACTTGCCATTATTTCGATTGAAAAACCCCAAAGCCTTTTTATGAATATAGTTTTTGTCTCCTTAAAAGGCTCTTAACTGTCCTTGTCACTTTTTGGTCTTTGGCTCGTTTTGACATTTTGTAAACATGCCTTCAGTGAATTATTGTTTTGTTCTATCAATGAATGATACTCTCTACTGTTACTGTTGTCATCATGATGAAGTACTAATAATACAAGAATTGTAGAGCGAATGTCAGAAACGTCCTCTAATACGGAAAGTCTGGAATAAGTATGGTATCGACGAAGACCCCAAAAAAAATCATGAACATGAACAAAACAACAGTACCAGTTAACACATTGAAAATAAAGGTTATCTTAAATATTGTCCGGTTTGGAAGAAGTTATTTTATATTCTTTGAAATTGAAATTACAAAATCACAGGAACAATATCCATGATATTATTTAGAATCATAAAGGTAATTGTACCACCACCTCTTTGCCAAAATATACACTTTTTTTTCTTTTTCACTGTAGTCAATTCAAATGGCCCACTCATTTGACAACATGGCCCATGATTTTTGTCGAGCCTGCAACTTTTGTTGCAGAAAGCTCGACATAGGGATAGTGATCTGGCGGCGGCGGCAGTGTTAGCTCACTTCTTAAAAGCTTTATATTTCAGAAGGTGGAAGACCTGGATGCTTCATACTTTGTATATAGATGCTTCATGTTACGAAGTTTCTGTCAGTCACATGTCCAATGTCCTTGACCTCATTTTCATGGTTCAGTGACCACTTGAAAAAAAAGTTCAAATTTTTTGTAATGTTGAATTCTCTCTTATTATAAGTAATAGGATAACTATATTTGGTATGTGCGTACCTTGCAAGGTCCTCATGTCTGTCAGACAGTTTTCACTTGACCTCGACCTCATTTCATGGATCAGTGATCAAGGTTAAGTTTTGGTGGTCAAGTCCATATCTCAGATACTATAAGCAATAGGGCTAGTATATTCGGTGTATGAAAGGACTGTAAGGTGTACATGTCCAACTGGCAGGTGTCTTCTGACCTTGACCTCATTTTCATGGTTCAGTGGTTATAGTTAAATTTTTGTGTTTTGGTCTGTTTTTCTCATACTATATGCAATAGGTCTACTATATTTGTTGTATGGAATGATGGTAAGGTGTACATGTCTAGCGGGCAGATGTCATGTGACCTTGACCTCATTTTCATGGTTCAGTGGTCAAAGTTAAGTTTTTGAGTTTTGGTCTTTTTATCTAATACTGTATGCCATAGGTCAACTATATTTGGTGTATGGAAATATTTTATGATCTTTATGTCAGTCGCGCAGGTTTTATTTGACGGTGACCTCATTTTCACGGTTCATTGACAGTGTTAAGTTTTTGTGTTTTGGTCTATTTTTCTTAAACTATAAGTAATGGGTCAACTATATATGTTGCATAGAAGCATTGTTAGCTGTACAAAATGTACATGTCTGCCTGGCATGGTTCATCTGACCTTGACCTCATTTTCAAGGTTCATTGGTCTTTGTTTAGTTATCTTGGTTAATGTTAAGTTTATGAGACAGTTGTAATAAAACTAAGCTTTATACTTACATGTAGGACTATCAACATAATATCAATGATTAGTATAGAAGGCGAGACATTTCAGCGTGTGCACTCTTGTTTAAAATGGCCCATTGAATTTATTTTTGAGGGGCCCTGGGCCCATAGAGAAAAAATCCTTCCAGATCACTGCACTTTTAATTAGTTTTTTTGCTGGCGGTGTTGCTGTTTTTTTGTCCATTTAACTTTGATCAACGGAAGTTACAAAACAACGACTCTGTGTGGTCGTTGTTTTGTAACTTTACGCTGGTTATTTAGTGTGCACCACATTTTTGATGTTATTTCTTCATAGACAGAAAAAAATTACAGTCCTTCCTTAATACATGTAATGAATAAAGCTGTAAATCATTACTAGTCTATAGATATTGTGAGTAAATTAACAAAAACAAGATTTGCAATTAAAGCAAGTGTTAGAACTTTTTACTATCAAGACTGTAAAGGGATTGTACCTACCAGGGCTCACGCTACCAGGCGACTTGGGCGAAGAAGTCGCTTTCCTGACCGTCACTTCGCTTTCCCCGACCCCCAAAAGCGAAAACAAGTCGCCCTGTTATTGACGACTCGCTTTCAGTCGCTTCCGTCATCGGACATTTTCAATTTTTACCAAGCTGATGAAACATCAATTTTTTAATGATAATTAAAGAAATTTAGACATAAACGATTCATTATCTTAAGAAAAGAGGTTAAAGCATTGTCTTTGCAGTGTGTAGCAGGTTATTTGATAAATTTACAACTTTTTATCACTTTGTGCATGTCCGCAAGTTCCGGTGCTTGTTACTCGAAACCGTACATCAGCCTAAATTTCGGTGGCAAAATAAGTTTGTTACTTCATTTAAACGTGATAAAAGTTGCCTCCAGTAAATGTTTAATCCATTTATTGCATTAAAAACGTCATGTTCCTTTCCAAATAACTTGTCAAACATCGTTTATTTTTGTAAATTTTCTTGCATTCGTCCGCCATTGACCGATTTTTAAACTACGGATCTGAACTGGACCAGCTATGACCGAAATCCGTACTTTTACAATAATAACTACGGACGTACGGATGGAACAGTTGACAGAAGAATATTGATCTCAAAGGGACAAATTACGTATTCCACATGCATTAAGAGACTTTTGGTTACATCTAATTGATTGGTGTTTATAATTCCCTATATTTTTTATGGATTGTTTCAAACTATTGATTAAAGTTGCTAAACTATGAGACTATTATACTAACATCAATATATTATGGCCCAGCTTAATAACTTATATATTTTTTTAATGAGAAAAACTGAATTTCATACACAAGATAGTTTTGAATTAAATTTTATTGATATATTATAATTTCTTTACATTTTTTAAAATAAAAAAATATTTTTTTTAGTGCTAGATATTAAATATTTAGTTGGTAGTTTCTCACAAGAACCTTAGTAAAACTTAAACAACTTTTAATTTGAAATGTTACTTTAATTGTATACTCAGATATGAATTAAACAATATAAAAAGAACATTATTTACATATGACCCTTTATACTATAGTAAAATCCAAATATTGTAGCGCACCACGCGAATGAGCACTTCTCTTTCAAATCTCACCACTTCTCCCTATCAGTTTCAAAAAGAGAAGTCACTTCTCCCTATAATTCTGAAGTAGTGTGAGTCCTACCTACAGCATGACCATGATGACTTGTTACTGCTAATTCAGAAATTATTATGTTAACTTATTGCATTTTTTTAGGAATTGACAAACATGCAATAAATTAATTATTGCAATTTCATGATCATGAATAAATGCATATAGATATATGAATCCTATATCAGAATGTGAGTTCTGATATAGCCATGCTTACCCATCCAGTTGCATTATTCAGAATAATATAACCCTGCAATAATTTTTAAATTCACAGAATATGTTTGTTCCAGATATTTGTTATATTAGGCCATAACTTGTATTTAACAATTGAAATTATTGTGTCATCTTACTTTTTTTTCAGATGTGATTTGTCAAAACAATGGAGGAAACAGAAATTGTGACGCAGACTCTCTGTTCTGTCAGCTTTGAGTTTTATAACAACACTGAAATAAAGAAGTTAAGCGTGAAGGAAATAAATAATGCCCAGACATTCGATACACTTCTTAATGCTAATCCTGGAGGATTATATGATTCAGCATTAGGTACAGTCTAGGGATGCATATTTTCTTCCTATTATTTTACCTGTATATGAAGGGTTGGGGTATGGTTTATGTCTTTTCATCAGTTCATTTGTGAATCACTAATATTTGTTTTTGGATGACAATATAAATACTGTTGAAGGAATTTTTCCAAGAAACATTTACAACTTAATGAAATGTAATACAAAAATGTATAGACAGATTTGGGGTTTAGATTTAACATTAAAAATATATATAATTTTAATGTGCGTATTGTTATGCGTTTACTTTTCTACATTGGCTAGAGGTATAGGGGGAGGGTTGAGATCTCACAAACATGTTTAACCCTGCCGCATTTTTGCGCCTGTCCCAAGTCAGGAGCCTCTAGCCTTTGTTAGTCTTGTATTATTTTAATTTTAGTTTCTTGTGTACAATTTGGAAATTAGTATGGCGTTCATTATCACTGAACTAGTATATATTTGTTTAGGGGCCAGTTGAAGGATGCCTCCGGGTGCGGGAATTTCTCGCTACATTGAAGACCTGTTGGTGACCTTCTCCTGTTGTTTTTTTCTATGGTTGGGTTGTTGTCTCTTTGGCACATTCCCCATTTCCATTCTCAATTTTATAGCTTTTGCTTTTCAGGAAAATACAGGTACAGAGAGTTTTTTTAGATCTTTACTCTGATCATCATGTTTCACAGTAATTGTTGTAATAAATTTGTACCTGGCTGAAAAGTCAATGGAACACGAGTTCATTAAACAAATTACAAATACTTAAAAGAGTGTGCTATGCATAACATGGGATTTGTAGATTAAAAAACATGGATACAGCACATAAAATTATGCATGAAAATACAGTAGACCATGAATATATATGTATATTAGACTAAAAAGAAACCAAGTGTGAATATTTATAAGAATTTAATAAACAGTCAGAATTTTCTTAGACATTTAAAGAATATCATTGCTTTTATTCCTTTTAATGTTAAAGAAGCATTATATTGGGTAAAATAGAAATTTTATTAAGGTGGTTCTGTAGAGGAAAAAAAATAAAACAATAATACAATTCATAGTTGTTTGTTTGATATTTTTTGTCTGGCCTGTCAATTTTTTACAGTCTTGTAAATTGTGATATATTTTCAGGTCCAACTGACAAAACCGATGTGTGTGGAACATGTGGTCTCAACTTTGTCCATTGTCCAGGACATATGGGACACATTGAACTTCCTGTTCCTGTTTTCAATCCTGTATTTTTCAAGATAATGTATAAGGTTTGTTTGTTAATAATGTTATTTCATACAAAAATGAAAAGATATGAACTTGTTTTTAGCTCAACTGACTTCAAAGGCAAAAAAATAGTCAACAATACAAGATCTACTAAAAAGTTCAAGGTTAAATGTCTCCTCATTTGAGTTAAGGACCTTTATATGATATTTGTTTGTGTTTTTACCTATTACCTAATAGATGTAGAGAAATTTTAAATAGTAAAAATTAACAACTTGGAAGGATCTACCAATAGGTTAACATTGTTGGTATCGTCTGATGACTCCTAACAGGAGTTATTGCCCTTCAATGACGATTTAATGGTTTTCCAAAGTCTGCAATCAAGCCTATAGAAAATTTGTACTTTGTTAAATTATTAAACTAGTGGTTCACCTTTATCCACAAAATTCATGAAAAATGTTATTCAACAAATAATAATGAATCCACAGGTACATCTCAAAATAATGATGTAAGTAAGGTAAATGTAAGCTGGTAAGCATGGTTGCTAAGTCCTCAAGGAACTTTGACAACCACTGTTTGTAGCCAATAAAAATGTATTCTGACAATTAAAAGAAAGTGTTTGAAAGGCAGATGACAGTGTCATCAGGTAAAACAAAGATTTTGTAAGGCAAAACAAAAATTTGTAGGCATGCAGGTTTGACCATTATTTTGTAAATGATTAATTAAAATAGTTTTCTTGTAGACTTTATGTGGATCTTGCTTTGAGTGTACACGAATGGCAGTTAAAACAATAAATAGTGCAGTATTCATAAGTCAAATGGAATTACTTGATCATGGACTTTTGACATCAGCCATGGAAGTAGAACAATATGGAAACCACCTTCAAATAGAAATGCAAGACTCAGATGAGATACCTGACAAGGTAAACCAATGGGTACAACAACAGATAAAAGGTAAGCACATTCCTTCCTGGTCCTATATATTGAATTGTTAGATTTAAAACAGTCATGGGAATGTCATTCAAATATATATTTTATTTTTACTATTTCTCAACACTGTTGTTCACACAGAATAACACATTTGAAGCCATTCATGTTGAGATTAAAAAAAAAAAGGAAAAAAATAAATAAAAAAATCTGTATCTCATGAAGCCAACATTTAGCTATTACCAACATTTTTTAACTAACATGGCCATAATATAAAAAAAAAGCGAAGATGTGGTATGATTGCCAATAAGACAACCCTTCATACAAGACCAAATGACACAAACATTAGCATTTATAGGTCACTGTACAGCCTTCAACAATTAGCAAAACCCATACCTCATAGTCAGCTATAAAATGCCATGAACTGAAAATTGTTTAACAGTCCAATTGAGAAAACTAATGGCCTAATTATGTACCAAATAATGAAAGAAAAACAAAAATGATATACACCAACAAACAACAATCAATGAATTACAGGCTTCTGACTAGGGACAGGCACATATAGAGATATTCTCCTCTGAAATTACTGATCAAATTTTATCCAAACTGCAGGTGAATGTTCCTTAGGATATCTTGTATACATTTTGTTTGTTTTGGTCAGTCAATAAATACTATAGCTAAAAATAGAGCATAAGGGTACAATGCGTCAATTGTGTTTGATCTTAAAACCATAACAGAGAAAAAAATCTGACAGGGGCTACAAAGTTCATAATAACATTTATACCTACTTCAAAGGAGTAGGTCCAGTAAGACCCCTTTTTGGCCTCAAAATTTAGCAGTTTTACAAAATTGTTAAAATGTAAACTTTTAGTTATTTATTGGACAGTAGAATGCTTCTGCTACATAAATATGGGCTGTTTTTGACAATAGAATGCACATATATTGGGTACTAGCACCATTAAGTCATGCTAAATTACTGAAATCTTCACAATTCTAGCATTTTAGTTAAATTTTAGACGGTTTTCATGTAAAACGGAAGTGGCCGCATTCGTGTTCATCCTTAATATTGAAATGCAAGTTGTATTTTATGATAATACATAACATATATAAAGGTTGAGGATGAACACGGATGCGGCCACTTTCATTTTTGACAAAAACCATCTGAAAAGTGACATTTTTCGGCATATTTGGTAGATTTTTCATATTTGAGCTTGAATCGGATCGTTTTTAATGACTAAATCAGATATAATCTTTCACATTAACTAATTGTATCAAATGAAATAGACACTTAAGTGTTTAAAAAGTGGTCAAAATTTTTCGTCAGATGAAACTGAAATTTGAGGCCAAAATCGGTCCTTACCGGACCTACTCCTTTTGTGACCAAAATTTTCAGATGAATCTCTTGGGAGTTATTGCCTCCTAAATGAAGATCTTTTGGGCTAACCTTCACATACATTGAACAACAATTTTCTTATAGAAAATAACAATTTCCAGTATATAAAATAAGAAGAAATCTGTGACCAGTCTTTCTGTTGTAAAATATTTTTTCTTTAATTTGTAGACAGCACAGTAGAAAAAGACTCATCAAAACATATAACGGCAGCCAGGACATCATTTGTTACTAACTTTTTGAGAGAGTATTTGGCCAAGCAAATAAAATGTCCACATTGCCAAGAGAAAAAGAAGAAATTACATCATGAGCATTTCAATAAGATACTTCTGCAACATAAATTATCTTCCAAGTAAGTATTTATTAAATGTATAGGCAAATACTTAATGCTAAACTCAGCCACTCTACAGCACGGATCATCTTTTATGGATTAGTGTATAATTGCTGCAGCATTAATGATATAGGGATTACTATCTGGTGGCAGCAGTGGTTATGTATTTGTATAAAGCTTTCAGAAAATATAAGATATATGAGTTGATGGGCATGCTACATTATTCATTATTGCTATCTTACAACCAATTGCATTGAGTGTGTAAGCAAGGCTAATATCTTTGGTAAGCTTGCTTGCTAGCTGAACCCTGAAGTCCTTATTAGGTAAGGTATACTACCCTCCTTTAAAAGTAGACTAGTCCGACAGATAACCAATCTATCTGTCTGTATGATAAGCCTAGTTTGAAAGGAGGATATTATACGTTACCTAATGATGACTTCACTGTTCAGCTATCAAGCAAGCTAACCAAAGAGATAAGAATTACCTACACACTCAATGCAATTGGCTGTAAACCATCTCAACTTGTTTTTTTTTATCATAATATCCTATATCTACTGTACATCTTTTGAAGTAAAGTCCTTAAAAGTGCTTTCTTAATTGATACAACAACACACTGAAAATAAATTCAATCTTTAAAAAAAATAAGTTAACATGTTTACTGTGGCCTAGAGGTTGATTACCTGAATGCTGCATTAAATTTTAGGTTCTTCCTATTTATCTGTAACTACTTTCATGACCTTAGACAAAAATAAAAATCCATATTTATTTGATTTTATGGCAGGAATTTATTAGTTTTGTTGACCATGAGTGATTCTTGAAGGTTTATAATATATTTTTTTTATTATTCACAGAGATAAGTCTAAAGTGAAAAAGAAAAATGACAAAAGTAATAAAGAAAACGAAGAAGAAGAAGATCCAGGTGATGAGGAAGAGGATCAAAATCCATCCAAATCTACTGGTACCCAGAGATACTTAACACCTACAGAGCTAAGGGAACACATGCGTGGATTATGGACAAATGATAAGACATTACTGAAACATTTGTTTAAAGCTCTGTCATTAAATGTGGCTGATCAGTCAACAGATATATTTTTTCTAGATGTTATTCCTGTACCACCATCAAGATTCAGGCCAGTAAGTATATCTTGTAAACAAGTATTCACATTACCTATACTTTTAATTAGGCCATATATAATAGAAATTATGATAGATGAATCACAAAAATGATTGTTGAGGCAAAATCTATTAAAAAGTCAAATTTTGCTGATATAGTTTGTAGATTTTCATACGCTAAGGTGAGCCACAGGCTCTTTAGAGCCTATAGTTTGTCATAATTTCCCCCTGCTGATACATATCATTAAAAATGTGTGATTTACAAATAAGAAAAATAAACTGCTAGATGAACTGGGGTCATTCAAGGGAAAATTTGTCTTTGGACATTGTCACATGAAGATATTTGCTTTGTGACATCATAATTTTCTTAGTAATTAGCACCAGTTGGAAAATAATGTATTATAATCATCAACAAGATCATAATTTGGCATAAACAATAGATCATTTTTGTTCTGATCTTCTTTGTAATGTTCTAAGTGAAACAAGGATTTAAGCATTCACTTCCCATATTTATCATGAATGTAGGTCAGAAAGTCACAGGACAAAAAGTCACAATTCATTTTTTCTGATTATTTTCTTTGAATAAAACATGCTTATTTCTAAAAAAAATATTTTTGTATTTTTCTTGAACTATTGTATATAAACCAACTTTGTAAACAAATTTTATCAAAAAAATATCAAAATTGATCAAGTAATTGTTAAAAATCAAAATGTCAAAGTGGTTTGGCACTTTAATGGCTTCATGGTGCCAAGAAATATATCATTTGCATGATTAAAATTAAATAAATCTTCATTTTTCAAGTATAATGACACATTTCCTAAAGTTAAACATGAATATATGAATCATTGTGAATTAAAAAGTAAATATTTCAAGATTTTATCTTACATATTCAAACAATTTGTCAAAAAATTATTTGTGACTTTTTGTCATATCAAATTTGTGACTTTATGACCTGTGTCTTTTTATCCTGTGACTTTCTGTCTGTTTACCTTTATCATATGATATAAAACTAAGTTCCAATATATATTATATATTTGTTCATTTTTAGGTAGCAAGAATGGGTGACAAACAGTTTGAGAACCCTCAGACTGCTAACCTCTCCAGACTTCTGAGTGATTCCGTAATAATACGACAGATTATAGACTTGATGGATAAACAAAACAAGGATAAATCAGAGACTGTTGAAATACCTGTAAGTCTATACATTAAGTAGAACAATAATTTAGAATTGTGGTTGGTACTTAGTGAAATCAAATCAATGGAAAAAGAGCTCTCTATTTAAAAGGTAAAAATGATCAAAATGAAAAGATTAAGATAATTAACATCTTTGTTCATATTTATAACAAGTTAATTGCAGCCATGTAATTTAGGAATATTTTTACAATATTCATGTATTTACTGGTACAATGTATACATATGTAAATTGTAGTATGAAGATAACAGATAAAATGTCTCTCTTTTATAATTAAAAAGACAAGTAGTTGTATAATAACAGGCTTGGCTTATTGTAAATTATTTTGTACTTTGAAGATGACTCCTCCTAAATTCCATTGAAATAAATTTGAATCAAGATAAAAGATTTGTCTAAGCATCAATCATAAACATTTGAAAAAAGTATGATAATCTCAGTAATGACACAAAGTGATTAAACTGATTAATTTCCAAGAGCTCCCATGAAATGGCATGATCTCTACAGTGGAAATTCAATCATTTAAAACGGGAGATAATTTGTTGGCAATAAAAACAACCTGAATTAAACCATGACCATTAAAATAAACTTCATCTGTTATTTCTCGGCAGTAAAATTGTATGGCTAACAAATTTGAACTTTCACAGAAGTTTGAGCTCACCTACAATTCATGTCATGTTTTGGGGGTTCCTTTAACCCAACCTGTTTTATTGAATAAAATTGTTGTGTTTTGACATAAAAGATACTATTACTTTTAGTATTCAAGTGCATTCTTGTAAAACAATCATCCTAATTTGACAAAAATTAAAAAGTTGGGAAGAGCAACAAAGTGTACAGATTCATAAAGTATTGTCCATGAAAAATGTGTCATTGAAAGAAGAAGATTTCCCACTTGAATTTGAAACAAAATTAGCCTGACAAACAATTTTTAAAGACAATGAAAGAAGCCTTAAACAATTTTAATGCAAATTTTGAAAATTATCCTTTTACTTTGACTGGAAGTCCTATAATGAATCTTGTGTTTCAGACAAGTTTATCCGTTGTACCAGGGAAAACACTAGTAGATAAGTTACAGAATGGTTGGATATTCTTACAAACACATGTGAACAGCTGTTATGATGGTGAACTTGATAGATTATCTACAGAAAAAAGAAATGGAATTAAACAGGTAAAATATTTAAAATCTATTCATAACTATATGTTTATATACAGGAAATAGTTTAAATTCATTTGATGTTGAACAGTATTGCATGACATTCCTTCTTATATTATCACTGTATTTTCCATAAATTGAATCTGGGGACGACCCCTGTCAAAGTAGGCCACAGCTCTACAATTTGAGCATATGGAGTACTTCACTAGCACAGCTACTGGAGGACGGTTATGAAGCTGTTTGGTTAGGTGAAACCCTTGTCTTCTACTGAAATTGTTATTAAAATTTATGCATAAAAAGAAATGTTCTAGAAATTGTCTTTTTTTAAGCAATTTTCTCTTATTTTGTATTACAGAAAGATAAGAACATGACTGGAAAATTTGCTTGTCTGGCTGTTATTTTTTGAAAATTAAAAGTTCTCATACTGAATCTGTGTTTTTGCCATTGTTGGGCCTACCTTAAAAAAAAAGAAAATTGGGTATAATTGCCAATGAGACAACCCTCCACAAGAAACAAAATGACATAAAAGTTATAAACTACAGGTCATACAACCTTCAACAATGAGTTTAGCTAGTCTTTTTCATATTTGCCATTGCTGATATATGCAACTGAATTACCAAAACTTGACTGCTTATTTTGGAATAACTATGACCAAAGTTTTGTCCAATAGAAACATTAATAAATAAGATACATTTATACTTCAGCTGTTGGAGAAGAAGGAAGGATTGTTCCGTAAGAACATGATGGGAAAGCGTGTTGATTTCGCTTGTAGATCAGTTATTTCCCCTGATCCTTCTTTAAATACTAATGAGATTGGCATCCCAGAAGTGTTTGCTAAGAAGTTGACCTTTCCACAGCCAGTGACGCCATGGAATGTTCATGAATTAAGACAAGCTGTTATAAATGGACCATTAAAACATCCAGGGTAATACTTTATTATGTATTCATTTATTTTTTCATAGATATTTGATTTCATTGTTTTGCCAAGTTAAGCCTTCAAGGGTATTTTATTTTTTACTTCCATGAAATATTTAAATTTGTCGTCCACCTTTACCCATGAATTTCACTGAAACTTGTATATCACCAATAATAATAAATCCTCAATAATAAGCCAACTGTTTTTTTCATTTCATATCTGTTGTGAAAGTTAATTTCAATAATCTTATTTAGTATAATAAATATTTATTAATGATTATAGTTTTATGATATTTTTCCAAAGTGATGACTATGAAGGCTCCAATAAGATACAAGCTGAATTCGGATATACCATGAAGCTTTCAAGAGCAGATGAAAATCTTGCTCCTAATATACTTGAATAGTGGAAGCTTAGCATACATATGGAATTGTTGTTTTACAGTTAAAGTTTTAATTCTAAATTACTTGAATCAGTCAACAGCAGTGTTTTGAAATCTTTTTTAATCTGAGGGTGTGAGTTAGAGCTCTGCACTTGACAGGTGCATTTGACTCCAATCTTAATTGGCTTAGATTGCCAGTTTTCCTGCTAAAGGTTGATGTTTTTCTTTTCCATTCTGGCTTCTTTTAACAATAAAGCTGGCCACCACCATATAGCCAATAGTGTGTAAAGTGGCGTTTTAAAACCAACAATCAATCAATCTATCAGTTTTAATCCATAAACCCCAATGCAAAAGAAAATGAACTGTAGCGAAAAAACAACTTACATTTGCTCAGTATGCAATTTGTAAGGACATCATGGAAATAGCTATGGTGGAGTCAAGTAAACATGGAATATATTGTGTCGAAAGCACAGCATCCAAAAATGTCAATTTGAATTTGCCATACAAATTGCACTAGAATCTGTTTTTAGCTCACCTTTCCTAAAAGGAAATATGAGCTTTTACCATCACTTGGCGTCCGTCGTCGTCGTCGTCGTCGTCGTAAACTATTTTAAAGATCTTCTCCTTTGAAACTACTGAACCAATTCAAACCAAACTTCATCTGATTGATTCCTAAGGTATCTAGAATAAAGTTTGTGTTTTTATTCCCATTTCATCAAAAAACATGGCCGCCATGGCTAAAAATAGAACATAGGGGTAAAATGCAGTTTTTAGCTTATAACTCAAAAACCAAAGCATTTAGAGCAATCTGACCTGGGGTGAAATTGTTTATCAGGTCAAGATCTATCTGCCCTGAAATTTTCAGATGAATCGGACAACCCGTTGTTAGGTTGCTGCCCCTGAATTGGTAATTTTAAGGAAATTTTGCTGTTTTTGGTTATTATCATGAATATTATTATAGATAGAGATAAACTGTAAACAGCAAAAATGTTCAGCAAAGTAAGATTTACAAATAAGTCAACATGACCGAAATGGTCAGTTGACCCCTTTAGGAGTTATGGCCCTTTATAGTCAATTTTTAACCATTTTCCATAAATCTTAGTTATCTTTTACAAAAATCTTCTCCTCTGAAACTACTGGGCCAAATTATTCCAAACTTGGCCACAATCATCATTACGGTATCAAGTTTAAAAATTGTGTCCGGTGACCCGGTAAACCAACCAAGATGGCCACCATGGCTAAAAATAGAACATAGGGGTAAAATCAGTTTTTGGCTTATAACTCAAAAATCAAAGCATTGAGAGCAAATCTGACATGGGGTTAAATGGTTTATCAGGTCAAGATCTATCTGCCCTGAAATTTTCAGATGAATCGGACAACCCATTGTTGGGTTGCTGCCCCTGAATTGGTAATATTAAGGAAATTTCGCTGTTTTTGGTTATTATCTTGAATATTATTATAGATAAAGATAAACTATAAACAGTAATAATGTACAGCAAAGTAAAACCTAAATAAGTCATCATGACCAAAAAGGTCAATTGACCCCTTAAGGAGTTATTGCTCTTTATAGTCAATTTTTAACAATTTAAAATTTGTAAATTTTCACTAACATTACCTACTGTAACTACTGGGCCAAGTTCATTATAGAGATAATTGCAAGCAGCAAGAATGTTCAGTAAAGTAAGATCTACAAACATATCACCATCACAAAAACACAATTTTGTTATGAATCCATCTGTGTCCTCTGTTAAGTATTCACATAGACCAAGGTGAGCGACACAGGCTCTTTAGAGCCTCTAGTTAATTGTTGAAAAGATTTCAAAATTGCCTGTAGTAATTAATTAATGTAATAGATATTGAAATATAATTGATATAATCATCTCTTTTGAAATCAATGTTTATGTTGTTAATGTGAGCATGTTTATGACATTTCTCATTTTAGGGCATCCTTTGTTGTAAATGAAAATGGTGGCAAGGTCATGTTAAGTGCCACAGATAAAACCCAAAGAGAGGCTATAGCTAAACAGCTACTGACACCAAGTAATAATGGATCTATGATGGGATGTAAAAAGGTAATGCCTCCATAATAGCACTTTACATACAATTAGCACATTTTTACTATGTAACCATTTCATTATGCCCCAGATGTGGTGGAGGGGGCCTTTAGTTTTACCCTTGGCAATCTGTACATCTGTCTGTCTGTACATAAAAAAACATCTGTTTTCTAACTCTAGTTTGTCTCGTCTACTGTTATGAAAGTTATACACAAAGCTAATTTTCATCAAACACATCAGGCTTAAATTTGGGTGCCGTCACTTTCACCATTCTCAAGTTATGTCCCTTTATTAATGAAAATTATACCAAATTTGACTTTTCCACATTCTAATTTTAGTTTGCCTCAACTAAATGTATATAAACTTATACACAATGCTTATTTTCACCAAAAACTGATCAAATTTTAATTTTGGTGGCGTCACTTTCATTTTTCTTGAGTTATGTCCCTTTAAAAATAGAAAAATTGCTAGATTTGCCATTTCCATGCTTTAACTTTAGTTTGCCTTATGAAGAAGATTTTTCAGCAGGTTCTGCAACATTATTGTAAATCCATACAGTACCTCTAAAATGAATAAGAAATGTGTTGTGTTAGTTCTTTAAATGCTTCACTTGTTTATTTTGTTTTGAAGGTGCTTAGACATTTGAAGAATGGTGATGTTCTATTGCTTAACAGACAACCAACACTTCATAAATCTAGTATCCAGGCACACAAGGTAAGGTTGGGCAAGACATCATAAACTGAGTAACCAGGTTAAAAAAAATAAGGATAGACCTTGTAATCAGGAACACATTTGGGATACTAGAGAAATCAATGTTAATTTTTATGAAATCTACAAACAAAGTTTTTTTATGTCACATTTAGGTTTGGTCATCATTTACATACTTGAGATTTCTGTTTCCAAAATGTCCATATTTTCTAAACTTGTAACTGAGATAAAAAAATTAAAAGATTGTACTGTATTTATACTTGATGTTGGCTATACAGGTAAATTTTGTGGCTCTTTCAACAGTTAAAAAGGGATTTAATAATTTTCCTTTTACATATGAATTTTTTTTTAGTTTGGGGCATTATGTGTATCTGTTTGTGCCTCTGTTCGATTGTCCTTCCCTCTGTCTGTTCCACTCAAAGTTAAAGTTTTTGGTTGAGGTAGTTTTTGATGAAGTTGAAGTCCAAATAACTTGAAACTTAGTACAAATGTTCCCTATGATATGCTCTTTCTAATTTTTATACAAAATATAGAAACTTAAATAGATTGAAGAGAAAAATATATGCAGAATTATAGAAAGAAAAAAAGAAACCTGTTTTATCAGTTATATCCAGTAAAATCTGAAAAGAAATGATATAAAACCATAAATGTGTTTGTCCCTTAAGGAATCTTACATGGCTGTATAATTGACCTTTTGTCATTTACTTTGTAGGCTAGAGTATTACCAGGAGAGAAAACATTAAGAATGCACTATGCTAATTGTAAAGCTTATAATGCTGATTTTGATGGAGATGAAATGAATGCTCATTTCCCACAGAATGAACTATGTAGAGCAGAAGCCTATCATATAGGTAAGAGGATTGACTTTAATTTCTCTCTCAATGCTTTTGTTTTCTGAGTGATTTTGAAAGCCCTAAAAGACTCCACAAGTTCCAAATTAAAATCCCTTTTGAAGAAACTTCCAATACTTTGATCATTTGAACAAATTTTGAAGGACACATGGAAACTAGGTGGCCTTCGGCTGTTATAAGCTCTTTAGTCAGGTTGTTGTCTCTTTGACATATTGCCTATTTCCATTCTCAATTTTAAACATTAATTATTTTTCTGCTTAATATTGTCCCCAGAAGAAAGCATTTTTTTAAACAATAAAAATTCCAGGAATTTAAAGATAAATCTTTAACCAGAAATATTAAATTGTTTATATGCTTTATTATAGTGGCTACAGACCATCAGTATTTAGTGCCAAAGGATGGCACACCATTGGCAGGCCTTATCCAAGATCACATGATTGCTGGAGCTTCATTGACAATGAGGGGAAGATTTTTCAACAGGTATTATTACACATTATTCCTTGTTAAAAGCAGATGCATTATAATATAAATTCCAATTTGTAATTTCTTTTATATGCCTCATTTATTATGCCCCATTTATGGGAATTATATTTTCTGGTCTGTGTGTTCGTCCGCTTGTTTTTCTGTTTGTTCATCCGTCCGTCTGCCCACTTCAGGTTAAAGTTTTTGGTTCAGGTTAAAGGTTTTGGTCGAGTTAGTTTTTAATGAAGTTGAAGTCCAATCAACTTGAAATTAAGTACACATGTTCCTTATGATATGATCTTTCTAATTTTAATGCCAAATTTTCACAGTCCATTTAACATAGTAAATGATAGTTCGGATGGGGCATCCATGTACTAGGGACAATTCTTTTTTTTTTTTTATTTGAAGATGAAATATCTAATACAATATATAGAAATTTCACATATTTAGAACATCACAGTATCTCTATTGTGGGTGGTATACTGCAATGTCCTTGTCTATAGGTTCATCTGTTTGTCTGTTCATCTGTCCATAACTTTTTTTTTCATAGTGCCCAGCTTCTCTATTATGAAATGATTTGATAATTGGTCTCCTGCTCTGTAATATTTAGTTGTATAGTATGAATGATTATGAGAGGCAATTTCTTTCTGACAATAATTTGAGTATTTATCATACCAATGAGCATGGAATATTTTCTTCACAAATTACTTGGCTTCTGTATTAAAGATGGATTTGATATTTGGTTAAGTCAGACTTGCTTGGCATTCATTTACTGTTTGACAATATGAGAACAATGTCTAATAACGATTGGAAGTATTCTTTACAGGACATCATATACAAGGTTTTTTTTAATGCAGTTACAAACTGTTATTACTATTGTAGTACTGTAAATTTAGAAATTATTGCGAGGTTTTTGTAAATGCGAATAATGCAACTGAATGAGAAGTGCAATGCCAATAATAAAAACTAGCATTCTGATATATGACACATACAAATGTATGCAGATTTTCCTGAAATCGCAATAATAAATCTTGCATTTCAGTCTATTCTTCAAAATTCGCAAAAATAATTGCAGGCAATAACTTTTAAATTTATAGTAGTTTTAGGTTTTGATTTGATTACAGCTTCATGTCTCCATGACTTTTGTTGTAATCTTGCCATTACTCTTTTGTATTTTTTTTATCTAATAATAAATACATTTTTATCTATTAATATGTACGTTTTTATTTAGACATGACTATTGTCAGCTGGTGTACACAGCACTAGGTGATAAGCATGGAAATATCAGGATGTTGAAACCAGCTTTGATTAGACCGTACATACTGTGGTCTGGTAAACAGGTTAGTCAATGTTTATTAATATCAAATTAAATACATTGTAAGCACATGAAAGACAAATATGAAAGGTGTTATTTGTTTAGTACTTGTGACACAGTGTAGAAATTGAGAATGTTCAGTCAATTAAAGATTTTTGTCCTCTATTCTTCTGAAAATTTTATATTAAGGTAATCATGAAAATTGTTTTTTACTTGTTAGAAAATAACTTTGTTGGTGAATGTAATGCTATAAGTGTTTATTTTTGACATGTGTTTTGTAGGTTTTGTCAACAGTTCTGATTAATGTCATTCCTCGTGGTAAACCTGCTTTACATTTGGATGGTAAAGCCAAGATTAATGAAAGGGTATGTTATATTACAACTCCTCGTAATGTAAATTATGTACCATTTATGTTAAAGGGGACGATTTGAATCAAATTCTCATATTAGACTTTTAACAATATAAAAAATTTAATCCAAATTATAAAAAGTCCAAATCAAACAATTTACAG
Organism: Mytilus edulis; assembly: GCF_963676685.1. Lineage (NCBI taxonomy): Eukaryota > Metazoa > Mollusca > Bivalvia > Mytilida > Mytilidae > Mytilus > Mytilus edulis. The sequence continues at coordinate 49,691,507 of NC_092346.1, read as the reverse complement.
GGTATGAGCTCTATAATATATAGCTTCGTTTCCTGTGTATTTTAGTCTAGACGCCATCTAAATAAAGTCATATGAAACCTAAAATTTAAAAAAATGATGCATATGATTTTTATAACTAAATGGATAGTTTTCATGATAAAACTTATGTATGTATACTTTTTTCTGAAGAAAACTCTTTATTTTGTCCACATTCAGAAGAAGTATACTTTATTTTAATTGCTTGCTTCCAGGAAGCAATTCGCTGACACATTTTCCATATATGCAAGTGACCTTAGCGTGAACCTTCTCGTAAAAATCCGGTGATTGCAATAAACATGAATCTGTCAATAAAATAAACAATTATCTGATTGTATATGTTAAACATGTGCTCAACATCCATGCTTTTTGTTGATTGTTTACTATAAGGTGACAATCTGTAAACTTCGGCTTCAAAAGACGGCAGTTAATGAACTGCCATTTTTGTTAAATCATATCAGACAGAGAGAAATAAAATTGACGATTATACGATATCTTAGGGACGACATCAAAAGTTCAATGAAGGATAAAAAACTTAATTCACATAGTTTTTTCGCTGACTCCCCCACCCCCCCTCTTAACTTAATTTGGAAAAAATTGATTGACCAATAAAGGGCATATATGCTTTCAGAGTATACCTTTTGTATCGGATGTTGTTTTCTCCTCAACAATGTATTTTTGTTTTGTATATTGACTTCAACATCTCTTTTATTAAAAATGTGTGAAGAAAGTGTGGGTGTAAATTTATGCATTGGGAAAGATACGGCTAAATCATAATTTTATTAACAATACAATCAGCATGGATTCTGCATTTTTCATCTGTCCATAATGGCATTGTGGTTATGTTTTTTTCTCTTTAAACAGCTCAATATTTCATATAATATATATAGCTTTGAAGTGAATATTGTGCCAACAGCGGAGAGAGGAAAAAGCACAATTCAAAATGAATAGGATTTGTGTTATTTTTATTTAATGTCTGTAGAACACTGTCACTCTAAATTGGGCAACACTTGGGAAAAGGCGAATTAGAACCCGCATCATTTTCCTCTACAAAATTATACATCATCTTGTTGCCATATATCCGACAGACCTACTTACACAATCTGATACAAGAACAAGACAACATTCACATATTTACTCTTTCAGACCCATACAAACCACTAAAGACTCATACGAGCACTCATTCTACCCTAGAACAATCTTGCAATGGAACCTTCTCCCAGTAGCTGCAGTTCAATGTACTACTCTTGAAAGCTTCCGAGAACAGATTCCAATATCTGTTCTCAATAAACATCTAAACATTTAAATAAATTCCACAATGTATATAGTTTTAACCAAAATGTATAGTACAAAAACAGAAGAAAACGAAGTTATGTTGAAATTTTTATTTTTATTTTCGTATTATTCACTGTAAATAAAATTTATATCCCACGCACGCGCGGCACAGATTTATAGTAAAATCAGTGCCCGGCACGTTATCATCAGTATGTTGATGGAGTGCTGAATTAAAAGAAGAACCCAAACAATCTGTGTTGATCTGTATACGATTTCATATCATTCAAAATTCACGATCGATTAAGCGTTTGAGCGACATAGATAATGGAGTCAATTTCGTCCCTATAGTTTCGGCCATAAAATTGTTTTCCGGTACGATTTGACGACTTTCATTTAGTTTGAAAGCCCGTGTAAATGTTAGGGGCGAATTTGAACTTGTATTTTTTATTCCGAAAATCAATGTCGGATAAATAAAACTTGCAGCGATTTTTACCCCCCCACCCCCAAACTATTTGAATAAAGTTTTTTATCCGACATCGATCTTTTGATGTCGTCCCTTAACGTAAAAAATGATAAAACGTGCACAGAAGACTAAGTTTATGATATATACATGCATTGGTTCAAGAATTGGATAAACATTATTTTTCACCAGCTACTGGCTTCATATGACTTTAACTATCAAATGACCACAAAAACAACAGACAGTCACATAACACAATATAAACATAGCATTGATATAAATAGATATATGGACTTCGTGCAAACGGATTTTTCTATGTCTGTTTGATTTCAATTTTATTGTAAAAAGAATAAGGTAATTTTCCATTTTACCTGTATAAAAATGATTTTTTGTGGATCGAATCAGTCAATCAAATGATTTACCATTGTTTTACTTTCCGTGTTAATATTCTTTTCTTTTAATAGCCTAACACGCATCAATCATGCATAAATCATATCTAGCTATTGGATTAAATTGAAGTTCACATGAAAACGGATGCAATTGAATAATTCATCATTGATTTTTTTTTATAGCTTATTTTACAAAATTGAACCATAAGGGCTGCTTATAATGATATTATTTCACTATTTCTCTCTTATTAATGATTGAACTATAATTTAATTTTTTAATGTATCTCGTAGCTGGTGCCCCTTTAAGTGTTTTGTGATATGCTAATTTATTATTTCTTTCTTTAGATTTCTCTTGATTAGTTTTTAGCTCACCTAGCCCACAGGGCCAAGTGAGTATTCTCATCACTTGTCATCCGTCATCTGTCGTCGTCGTTGTCTGTCGCCGTTAACCTTTACAAAAATCTTCTCCTCTGATACTACTGCACCAAATTTCACCAAACTTGGCCACAATCATCATTGGGGTATCTAGTTTCAAAAATGTGTGCGGTGATCCAGCCAACCAACTAAGATGGCCGCCATGGCTTAAAATAGAACATAGGGGTAAAATGTAGATTCTGGCTGATAACTCTGGAACCAAAGCATTTAGAGCAAATTTGTCATTCTGTAAAAATGTTTATCAAGACAAGATCTATCTGCCCTGAAATTTTCAGATGAATCAGACAACCGGTTGTTGGGTTGCTCCCCCTGAATTGATAATTTTTAGAAAATTTTGCTGTTTTTGGTCATTATCTTGAATATTATTATAGATAGAAATATACTGTAACAGCAATTATGTTCAGCAAAGTAAGATCCACAAATAAGTCAACATGACCATAATGGTCAGTTGACTCCTTTTAAGGAGTTATTGCCTTTTATAGTCATTTTTTTTTAATTTTTTGTAAATTTTTGTAATCTTTTACAAAAATCTTCTCCTGAAACTACTGGGCCAAATTTAACCAAGATTGGCCACAATCATCATTGGGGTATCTTTTTAAAAAAATGTGTCTGATGACCCGGCCAACCAACCAAGATGGATGCCATGGCTAAAAATAGAACATAGGGGTAAAATGTAGATTTTTGCAGTATAACTCTGAAACCTAAGCATTTATTGCAAATCTGACAGGGAAAAATTGTTAATCAAATCAAGATCTATCTGCCCTGACATTTTCAGATGAATCGGACAACTGGTTCTTTGGTTGCTGCCTCTGAATTGGTAATTTTTAAGGAAATTTTGCTGATTATGGCTATTATCTTGAATAGTATTATAGATAGAGATAAACTGTAAACAGCATTAGTGTTCAGCAAAGTAAGATCTACAAATAAGTCAACATGACCAAAATGGTCAGTGCACATAGACCAAGGTGAGCAACACAGGCTCTTAAGAGCCTCTAGTTTTGATATAACATTGTAATGAAAAAAGTCCCTGTAAATGATTTCATCGATCTATACCTCAAAAATATTTTATTTAATGAAAAACTTCATGTATTTCCTGAAAGTAATAAGTATTTCAATAAGGTAAAAGGTCATAATTGGGTGATCTCTAAGATTTTTCAAGACTTTATGCAGACATCAGGATTATGCAGACATCCACTACATATATACCACTTACATGTAATCAAAACTTGTTTGATACTGTATAAGTAAGAAAATTGTGTATGTTGAAAACTGAACATGCAATTATAACATTATGATTTGTTGTGGGAAATCATAGACCCATGAAAGCATGTAATCTAATATTATACACTTTTTATTACAATGAAAATGTGTTGCCACAAATTTATATTACATTTCTAATCTTTTATATATATAGATATAGGAAGATGTGGTATGAGTGCCAATGAGACAACTCTCCATCCAAATAACAATTTATAAAAGTAAACCATTATAGGTCATTGTAGGTCAATGTATGGCCTTCAACACGGAGTCTTGGCTCACACCGAAAAAAAAGCTATAAATGGCCCCAAAATTACCAGTGTAAAACCATTCAAACAGGAAAACCAACTGTCTAATCTATATAAAAAAAAAGAGAAACAAGAAACATGTAAAAATTACATAAACAAACGACAACTACTGTACATATGTTCACATTTAGATTTTTTTTGTAGAGTTGGGCAGAAGGAAGGAAACCAAAGTATGGAATTCATGAGGATGTATCAGAGGACATGGGAGAAAGTCATGTGATCTTCAGGGATGGGGAGTTGTTATGTGGTGTCCTTGACAAAGGTCATTATGGTCCTACACCTTATGGACTGGTACATTGTTGTAATGAGGTAACAGTCATAGTTGAAGCTACAAAAAATATATAAACGCCATTGAAAAATTTGATTGAATTGAATGTATAAAATCCAACCAGCTCTTTGTAAAAAGGGTAAAAGTATATACTGTTGGAGTTCAAAAAGAAAAAAAAAGCAAGAACCATTTCTTTTTAAATCAAGAAAAGTCTATTTTAACCTTGTAAAGAAAGAAAAATTCAGCATACTGTAGTAAATAAAATATAAAATGTGCATATGAATATAAAGTCATTTCGTGGCCTTCTATAGCTGACTATTTGTGAAGGCTGTACGTTGACCTTTAGTTGTTAATTTCTGTTTCATTTTGGTCTCTTGTGGAGAGTTGTCTCATTGGCAAACATACCACATCGTCTTTTTTTGAAAAATATTTCTTCTTTAATTGTGAACATATTTATTTTTAGTTATATGGTGGTGTTGTAGCAGGCCAAATATTGACATGTTTTGGTAGATTATTTATCAACTTCCTAGCAACAACAAGAGGATTTTCATTGGGTGTTCAAGATATTCTAGTCACTAAGAAGGTTAGTATTCTGATAAGAAATGGGAGGAAAAGTAGGAGGAAAACCAAGTCTGAATTAAACTTCTTTTATTAAATAGAAAATTGAAGAAAGGAAACAAATCTATATCAACAACTTAATTGAATTAGAATATAATGAGATTTGGGGTAAAACACTTTTGATGCAGCAACTTACAACACAATAAAATCACAGACGACATCCAGAAATCAACATAAAGTCTTCAGTAAATATAAAATGTCCAAACCAGATGTGGAGATCTAAATAACACACAGTGTTGACGTTTTTTTGTAAATAAGGTCTGAATAGGTATCTGCTTTAACATTATAAACATGTTGAATTTGATGCAGTTCACCTAAAAAGACCATTTTACACATAGTATTTGGAAAATAAGTTAAGAGCCATAAAGATATTTTACCCACATCAAGACATCCCTTGTTTAGTAAAATGTAATTTTAGGGAAAGCCTTTGCTCAATATAAAAATAGTAATGGCTAGAAAAAAATTTCAAAACTGAAAAAATACTGTTATCTCACAAATTCATGTTTGTGAAGGATATTGTTTGTTAAAAGACATCATACCTTCACATTCAACAGAGCCTACCAACTATCTGCCATATTTTATTATATCATTTAAAAAAAAAATCTTTAAATGATACAACTGATATTTTGGGTCATAGACAATATCAGTTAGTTAATTTATTGTAGTATTAAACAAATTTTTTAAACGTTTCGGCCATTAAGTAGTTTAGTAATCGTCAACACAAATTAATTGTTTATTCATAGGCTGATGACAAAAGGACAGAAGCTATAGAGATATCAAATAATGTTGGCCCGTCTGCTGCAGCAGAGGCCCTTGGTTTTGATTGTTTACCAGAACAGGAAGTCATGCTAAAGGCCCTGAAATCTGCACATTTTAACAAAGATGATAGACAGCTGAGAGAACTAGACCTAAGCATGAAAGATAAAACAGACAGAGTACAAAATGACATAGCAAGGTAATAATTATATGCAGTCAATTGCAGAATAACATTTGATGTAGATTTTTAAGGTCACACTCTTGTAATCACTCAGCCAGTGTAAACAGTGGAGCATTTTCTTTCCATTTTGTTTGCATCTTTGGTTGATACTGAAGATATTAACAAGGTCATATAATACTTCTTTTAAATACACATTGTAATACTTGTTTTAAATACACATTGTAATAATTGTTTTAAATACACATTGTAATAATTGTTTTAAATACACATTGATATACCTGTCAATTAATACATATTTCTATGATAACCTGTACCAAGTCAGGAACATGACAGTTGTTGTCCATTCGTTTGATGTGTTTTATCATTTGATTTTGCCATTTGATTAGGGACTTTCTGTTTTTGAATTTTCCTCGGATTTCAGTATTTTTGTGATTTTACTTTTTTTTTTAACATTTTTTATTTTCATTCCATGCTTTCCGTAAGTTTTGGACAGCAATATAAAGTCAATGATTTTTTTGGACACGTGACCTGTTGAATAATATGAGATGTAGTCATCAATGGTGATGCATGCTTGATTTTAATACTTTCCTAACTTGAACTATTTTGCAGGGCTTGTATGGGTGGATTAGAACAAGTCTTTCCCAGAAACAACTTACAGTTAATGGTTCAGTCAGGAGCTAAAGGTTCTACTGTAAGTATAGTTAACTTGACAGTCAGGGGCTTAAGGTTCTACTGTAAGTACAGTTACTATGAATTCATTTATTTTCGTGGGTACCAATTTTTATGGTTTGAGGAAAAATTGCATATTCGTGGATATTTGATTTCGTGGTTTTGACGAAGTTTGCATACATTCCTTTAGAAAATTTGAACATTTAAATTCATGGTTCCCCATTACCCACGAAATCCAGGAAATTTGGTATCCTAAACAAATATTAATGAATCCACAGTACTGTTAATTAACAGGTATTTGTGTAGAAACCAATTTTTGTGGATTGCAGAAAACCTTCCTTTTCATGGATATTTGAGTTTTTGGTTTTATCAACATTATACAACCTTATAGAAAATTAATTTGTTGAACATTTAAATTCGTGGTTCATCAGTATACCCATTAAAACCTTGAAAATTGGTATTTTAGTAATATTTAAGTCATATAAAATAGTTCTTGAGTTAGTTTTGGCAACAAGACTTCACGAATAATGCCTATCTTTATACATGTACCATATAAGTGCAAATAACAGGCCTTTCTAATCTTGTTTTTTTTTAAATTTTTATGCCCCACCTATAATAGTAGAGGGGCATTATGTTTTCTGGTCTGTGCCTCCGTTCGTCCGTCCGTCTGTGCGTCCGTTAGTCCGTCCATTTGCTTCAGGTTAAAGTTTTTGGTCAAGGTAGTTTTTGAAGAAGTTGAAGTCTAATCAACTTGAAACTTAGTACACGTGTTCCCTATGATATGATCTTTCTAATTTTAATTCCAAATTAAAGTTTTGACCCCAATTTCACGGTCCACTTAACATAGAAAATGATAGTGTGAGTGGGGCATCTGTGTACTTGGGACACATATTCTTGTTTATATGTAAACTGTATCTAGAAAGTCAAATTTATTATCTATTTGTAGGTGAATTGTATGCAGATATCATGTTTGCTTGGACAGATTGAATTAGAAGGAAGACGACCACCGCTAATGTTAAGTGGGAAAACTCTGCCATCTTTTTGCCAGTATGATGTATCTCCTATGGCTGGAGGCTTTGTTTCTGGCAGGTTTCTCACTGGAATAAGACCTCAAGAATATTATTTTCATTGTATGGCAGGTAGAGAGGTACGTCAAAGGGGTACAGAGTAGTATCAAATTAAGAATGGAAATGGTGAATGTGTCAAAGAGACAACAACCCGACTATATAGCAGAAAATAGCCAAAGGCCGCCAATGGGTCTTTGACCCTGCGGGAAAATCTTGCACCCTGAGGCTTGCTTCACTTGGCCCCTATACAAAAATATGTACTAGTTCAGTGATAATGGACGTCATACTAAACTTCGAAATATATAAATGAACTAAAATTAAAATCATACAAGACTAATGAAGACCAGAGGCTGCTGACTTGGGACAGGCACAAAAATGAGGTGGGCTAAACATGTTTTGTTAGATCTCAGACTCCCCCTATACCACTAGCCAAAACACACATCAACACGCATAGTAAAACTCTGTTTAAAAGAAGTTAGAGTCTGATGTCAGAATAGGTAACAAAAGAAAGTTTAAAAAATGACAATGATACATAAATTAACAAAGAACTACTAACATAGATTTACACATTTTCATTAAAAAATGACGGTATATAGAATTTTCCAAGTACATTTATTATAGGGTTTGGTAGATACAGCTGTAAAGACAAGTCGTAGTGGCTATTTACAGAGATGTCTGATCAAACATCTAGAGGGAGTGATGGTAAACTATGATATGACTGTTAGAGACAGTGATGGAAGTATTGTACAGGTTAGTTATGTTATTGCCTTCTTTAAAAATATTTTAAAAAATCCAAAATTTAAAGGCCTGTGGCATATAGGAACCTTATTTGGACTATTGTATACTGAAATTTGAACTTATTATATAAGTATTCAATTTGTGTCTGTTTAAATTCAGATGATGCAAAATTAGACATTAATTAGACAATAAGTAATTTAAATCCATGATATGGCAATAGATGTAGTTGTGACATCCAGGAAACAGCCATTCTAAGTGTTTTTTGGTGAAAAATACTAAAATGTTTGACAAATTTTTCAGAAATTTGTGTGTTATAAAGCACATTCAATTACATAATTTACAAATAAGATAATGATAACGATGAAGGCCAACTGTGCTGAAATATTTTTCTTTTAATCATGTTACAGTATTTCATTATATTTAAATGTTTAGCTTTATTCTGTATTGATTTTTTTCAGTTCAATTATGGTGAAGATGGCCTTGACATTTGCAAAACAGGTTTCCTAAAACAGAAGCAGTTCCCTTTACTACTAGAAAATAAACACATCTTAGAGAGTAAACAAGGTGGAAACAAGGAAATGGAATTTGACAAGAAAGTAAAAAAATGGCAGAAGAGGGTATGTACTAGGACTGGGAAAGATATAGTATTTCAGATATGGGAATTTGATATGATTATTTGGTCAATTGGAAACATTGTACACAGGAGCATTTTCTTAAATGAGAAAATTGCATTTTCTTATTATACCCCCGCTTTTGAAAAGTGAGGTATACTGTTTTACATCTGTCTGTCTATCCGTCAGTCCATCCGTCAGTCTGTTCGTCCCATGAATATTTACGTTACATTTTTCTCAGGGGTATCATCAATGAGCAGTAGCTCACAGTTTTACTTGTTATTTACATTTATGTGTTTCACATATTAAAAAGGTAGAAAGATCTCTTAAAATTTTATAGAAACCTTCCATAATTATACATATTCAATCCATGTTATCTTTATTACCCCCTTTTCAAAGCTGGGTTGTTGTTTTGTCCCACTTCTTGCTTTGCGTGTAGTGCCTGCAGTTTTTTAGCTCACCTGTCCCGAAGGGACAAGTGAGATAATGCCATCACTTGGCGTCCGTCGTCGTCCGTCGTCTGTCGTCGTAAACTATTTCAAGAATCTTCTCCTCTGAAACTACTGGGCCAAATACTTTCAAACTTTAACTGAATGTTCCTTAGGGTATCTAATTTATAAATTGTATCCGAAGTTTTGATCTATCAACAAACATGGTCGCCATTGCTAAAAATAGAACATAGGGGTCAAATGCAGTTTTTGGCTTATAACTCAAAAGCCAAAGCATTTAGAGCAAATCTGACATGGGGATATATTGTTTATCAGGTCAAGATCTATCTGCCCTGAAATTTTCAGATGAATCAGACAACCTGTTGTTGGGTTGCTGCCCCTGAATTGGTAATTTTAAGGAAATTTTGCTGTTTTTGGTTATTATCTTGAATATTATTATAGATAGAGATAAACTGTAAACAGGAATAATGTTCAGCAAAGTAAGATTTACAAATAAGTCAACATGACGGAAATGGTCAGTTGACCCCTTTATGAGTTATTGCCCTTTATAGTCAATTTTTAACCATTTTTCGTAAATCTTAGTAATCTTTTACAAAAATCTTCTTCTCTGAAACTACTGGGCCAAATACTTCCAAACTTTAACTGAATGTTCCTTAGGGTATCTAGTTTGTAAATTGTATCCGAAGATATGATCTATCAACAAACATGGTCGCCATTGCTAAAAATAGAACATAGGGGTCAAATGCAGTTTTTGGCTTATAACTCAAAAACCAAAGCATTTAGAGCAAATCTGACGTGGGTAATATTGTTTATCAGGTCAAGATCTATCTGCCCTGAAATTTCCAGATGAATCAGACAACCTGTTGTTGGGTTGCTTCCCCTGAATTGATAATTTTAAGGAAATTTTGCTGTTTTTGTTTATTATCTTGAATATAATTATAGATAGAAATGAACTGTAAACAGCAATAATGTTCAGCAAAGTAAGATCTTCAATTAAGTCAAATTGACCAAAATTGTCAATTGACCACTTAAGGAGTTATTGCCCTTTAAAGACTTTTTTCACAATTTGTTCATCATGTTGACTTACTTTAAAAAATCTTCTCCTTTGAAACTGCTGTATCAATTTCAGCCAAACTTAGGCTAAATGAGTTTCAGAGTATCTAGTATAAATTTTGTATTTTATTTCCTTGTATGTCAAGAAGCATAGCTCCTATGGCTAAAATAGAACATAGGAGAACATGATTATTTTTTTTGGCTTTTGAAGAAAATAGGACGATCCAAAAAACATTTAAATAAATTGAAAAGCCAAAATAATCATTGATGAGAGATTTAACCAAAAGAATTAAGGTGAGCGATTCAGGCTCTTGAGAGCCTCTTGTTAATGAAGCTCATTTTATAATTTTTCCATTCAACAAAAGAGTTATTGAATCAAAGCAAGTCAACATTATTCCTTTTTACGCCCCATTTATGGGCATTATGTTTTCTGGTCTGTGCCTCTGTCTGTTTGTTCGTCCGTCCATCCGTTCGTCTGTTCCTCCGTTCATGCATCTGTCCCATTTCAGGTTAAAGTTTTGGTTAAAGTTTTTGATCAATGTAGTTTTTGATGAAGTTGAAGTCCGATCAACTTGAAACTTTTAAAATAACCATGTTACCTATGATATGATCTTTCAAATTTTAATGCCAAATTAGAGATTTTATCCCATTTGCACGATCCACTGAACATAGAAAATGATAGTGCGGATGGGGCATCCGTGTACTTGGAACACATTCTTGTTGAATAGACAATGACCCTTGAAAAGAATATTGTAGTAGTGTATATTTCTTAATAAGCTATTTTGATTTGTTTTACTGAAATATTGAATATTTTCGATAATCTCACCATTAGATAAGGAAATGGCACAGAAATCATGGGAATCATCGAGATTCTGGCTTCCTAGAATTTTGTAGAGAAAACAGTGATATTGAAGGTGACGATGATTCAATAGATAGTCATGGACGTACAAAGGGTGCTCTTCAGTTGGCCAAGATGTGGAGAAATCTAGACGCTGGTGAAAAGGAAAAGTAAGTGTAGAATAAAAATGTAAAACTAAAAATACTTAATCATGGTTTATTCAAAAAGTGGAGGTTTATAAAAACAGTCAAAATCAAATTAGAATAAGCTTTTAACTTGTAGACCTTTATCAAATCATGAAGAATTCCCTGGTCTTCAGAATTGGTGAGGGTTATGCTAAATTCTTAAAAAATATTCAACTCTTATCATGGTCTTTATTTGTCTTTGAAAAATCTGTTCATATTGTATTACAGATAATTTGATACACTGTAATGCCCTTCTCTATCACATCATGTGTTTGTTGGATTGTCCTCTTTTGTCTAGTTGTTTTAAAAAAAAGTATGAAATTGATGAGTAGGAGAATCTGTTTAAACGCACTGCCACGCTAGTAAAAAAATGTGTTGACAATTACGATTTTAAGACAGAAAAAAGTAATTGTAAATTGTTCATTTTTTTCCATTACAATACAGAGTAGTAATGAATATAAGTGTTCCTGAAAGCCTTTTAACACAGAATTTGAGTCCCCTCTGTCAATTAGACCTTGGGGTTTGAATTCATGTAGAAATATTTCAAGGGCTTGTATTTTAATATGATATATATATTGAGATCTTAGAATAACTCAATATTTTCCTATTTTACAGATATTGTAGTAATAAGGGACCTTGTCCTGATCCTGTTACATCCAAGTATCTACCATTTGAGAAGAATGGAGTATTTACAGAAAAAATGGGCAGTATGATTGAACAATTTGCTCACCAAGAACTCGGAAAGGTAACTCAAATCATTTTCATATTTGTTTTTTACTTGAGTTGCCGAAAGCCAGTATAGTCTCAGTTCTTCTGTCAGTCTGTCTGTCAGAAAGACCTTGGGTTGAACACTTTTGTAAAAATTTTCTTATCTTCCAAATCATTTAATATTTGGTCGGAAGCTTGATAAAGTTGATAATTAAGGAATTTTTACATAGGCTATGCAGCCACTTGCTGATATATTGATACTTTACAGCACTTGTTGTACCAAGGAAACTTTCATCACATTTTGTTTTTATCTCACTTAATATTTAAATGAATTATACACAAGTTTATATACTTTTACCAAGTATTATGCATATATTTATTACAGCTTCCAGCAGGAAAAGATGTGAAACCAGAAGAGTTCACAAACTTGTTATACAGCAAGGTACAGCAAGCTCTAGCACAACCAGGTGAATCTGTAGGATTGTTGTGTTCACAGGTAAATAATTACTGTAAACTATAGTCTGTTTGTTTGTTTGTCCATTTATCATTTCATCCTTCCTGTATCAGGTTAAAATCTTTTCGAAAAGTATTTTACCATGAAGTTGTGGGCTCGGCTCATCAACTTGAAACTTAATATGCATGTTCATTTTGATGTGAACTTTAAAAGTATATATCGAAATAGGATAAAACCAAAATATTAGAGTTCACTAAATAATAAAATGTGATATTGCCAATGAAGTAAGGTGTCCTATTCTTGTTCTAAGTATGTATAGGCTCATGTTGCTGTTAAATTATGATTTTGCAACTTAAAAGTTACAGTTTATATAAACAAAAACAATTTCATACTGTAAATTCAGAAATTATTGGGAGAATTTATTATTGCAATTTTTGAAGAAGGACAAAAATGGGGTATTAATTATTTGTGATATCCTGAATATCCACATACAAATACATATATCAGATATCAGTATGTGAATTCTAATTATTGTGATTCTCGTCGAATCTTCTGAAAGCTTTCAAACTAAATTAAAAAGATATAGGATTAAGTTACATTAGACATTGTGCACAATATCTTGAAAAATAAATCTGAGAAACTGTTTCTGAAATTTTTGATGATGAATGACATAAGATCATGTATCAGATTTGAAATGAAACATAAATTTCATCTTTTTAAAAGCTTAAGATTCTTCAATTTGTTTATTATGCATTTGTATATATTTCAGTCAATTGGTGAACCTTCAACTCAGATGACATTGAACACTTTTCATTTTGCTGGACGTGGTGAAATGAACGTGACCTTAGGTATTCCTAGATTAAGAGAAATTCTGATGGTAGCCAGTGCAGCTATTAAAACTCCCTCTATGGATATACCTGTCAATAATACTGACGAAGCCAGACAAGTTGCTAAACATTTACAGATGAAGTTCAATCGAGTATTGTTAAATGAGGTAGGTACATAAACCATGTTGAGAAATTGAAAATGTATCTTGATGAAGATAAATAGCACTTCAGGAGATGTATACTTGTTTATTTCATAATTGAATATAAATTGCTAAAATGAAAGGATGTTATACAGAGAAAATGATAAAGAATTCTCATTGTTATTTTATGTCACAATATCATTAGTGTATTGCCAGCATTACTTTAACCCCTGCAAATTAGAATACTGTAAAGCAACTAATTTTCTCGAGCGTTTTATTTTGGTGATTTTCACAAGTAGAAAAATAATGGGAATATGTAAAACTTGGATCTTTCCTTATTTTACAACATCAAGCAAATTTAAAAATCGCAAAATTGGATAGTTAGGGCTAAACGTGAAATAAAGTATTTGCGAAAAAAAGTTGGTTTGAAGTTGGTCATGCTATCACAGAAATTGGATGTAGCAAATAGAAGAAAAAAATTTATATATAATTCATTTATACATAATCAGCTCAGTTTTAACCAATGGAATTCATCATAAATTGTTTGCCACTTGTTGAAAATGTCCAGGGAAACACCTGTTATTTCAAATCATGTATGATTGCTTTATTTTCATGGAAATACAGGAATATACCATATAAATTTGAAAAAGATGTAAAGACTTTGAAATAAGCCAAAATCACAAAATTAACCAATATGAACGATATGTGTGACAAAAGGGAAGAGTTTTTGTATCTTCTTTAGAAAGGGACTGGTGTCATTACTGTTCTATAGAAAACTTGCTTCTGATTTTGTTTGCTTGACAGGTACTTCGAGATGTAAATGTGTGTGAATATTTGAAAGTTAAAGGAGTTAATAAAAGGTATCTATATATATTTACATTTAATTTTGTTTACACTAGAAGCAACTTCACAGAAAACATTTAGCTAACTTGTACATGAAAAAAGTACTTGGAGGATCCTTAAAAAAATACAGTAGTCATAAAAAGAAAATTATACAATATGTTCAGCTATTCAGATTGTCTGAATATCAATTGAAATCAGACCAAAGTTGAGATGTTAATCAACCAGCAGTCAATCGATCAATCAATCAATCAATTTATTGCAATACTCACCTAGTCTCATTATTTTCAAAAATAAAACCTTGCAATAACTTTTGAATTCACAGTATTCAAGAACAATTTGTTGATGATTTCTTAGGCCAAATAAAAAATATTTGTGTTTCCTATTTCCCTACCCTCCCTGTTTTTAAAGCTCAAAAATAGCCTACCCTAATGTTTATTGTCATTTTTAGAGAAGCACTGTTAAAGTCATAATGTCCCTCCGATAGACTCAATGTAAAAAAAAATAGTAAAATAAAAAAAATACCTACCTATAACTACCCTATTTTTTTCAAAGATGTAGAGGAATCACACATATTATTTGTTTTGGCCTTATACCAATTGTGAATTCACTTTACTTAATTTGGTTTAAAAATGCATGTGTTGTTCTCATCTTTATTCCAGCCATAGAAGTAGAGTATTCAGAGTAAAGTTTAACTTCTTACCAGCAGCAAACTATAAGAATAAGTTGTGTGTCAGACCAAAAAATATTCTACATTATATGGAAACTGTGTACATCAAACATCTCATTTCACTGATCAAGAAAAAGATCAAAGAATTAAAAGATGCAAGGTATAGTTACTTAGAAAATTGTGTGTTTTCTATGCTTTATTATTATTTTTTCAGCAAACATTGAGATCTTTGTTGGCACTGAAGTCCTGTATGAAATTAAAAAAAAACATTAATGTTTCCTTATTCAAAAGTTGACCAGAAATTAAAAAAAATATCCCTAATTTACAACAGTTTGCTTGATGAATATATTCTTGAGAGAGTCCAGAGAAAATAAAATACATATAGTTCCACATATATTTATTTCTAACTGATGTCCCAAACTTTTGGATGTGGTAGTTACTGCATAATTATATACTCAACATAGTTTAACAGATGCCTCTCAGTAAGAGGTGCTGTATAGAAGAAGAGTAAGAAGAAGAAGATGCTTTATCTCCATAAAATGGGCTCACAAGGAGCATACTATAATATCATTATATATGCTTTTTATGTGACTGGTAGGGATATTTAACAATTTAAAAAACACTTATAGTTTATATAACACTTTTTAATTTTTTGATTTAGGCTGACTAGTACAGGGACAATAGCACAGAGGCCACCACCAAGGGTGAATCATGATGCTGCTACAGCTCTGCAGGAAGATTTATCTGATATAGAAGAGGATGACGGGGATGCTGTTGCTGTGAAGGAGAGAGGAAGGATGGAAGAGGAGAAGGAATATGAGGATGGAGAGGAAGGAGAAGATGAAGAAAATAAAACACAAGCAGAGGATATTGATGGTAAAAAAAGTTGTTATTTAACTTTTTAAAATATTTTTTTTCAAGTAAATTGTTTTATGACATAAAGGAGTGATGTTGTTTGTTGTCCATTTAGTTTGTGAATTTTATCTGCTAACTTAACAAAAAATATAAAAATATAGAGAAGTGGTATTATTATGTGACAATTATCATTTGAACAGCGTTTCATATAACATTCAGTTAAACCAAGAATTTTGAAATAACATTTTATATAAGAAATTATAGTATCACATCCATCACAGCATCATTATAAAATGATTAAGGTAGCTTTTTGTAGCATCACAATACCTTGATGCTGTTAGCTTTGATACTGAATTAAAGTTTACCATCCAAGGAAAGCTTAAGACAGACAAGATCTCCATTCTGATACTGGTGGCCTTAAGCTTGGTGGTCGAGTGGTCTAAGTAGTTACTATTGTAATCACTAGCCAGTCAACACTGAGGTTGTGAGTCAATCCTCACTTGTGCAGGTGCACTCGACTCCAATCTTAATTGACTAGGATTGTCAGTTTTTCTATCGACGGTTGGTGGTTTTCTCCAGGTGCTCCGTCTTCCTCCACCAATAAAAACTGGATACCACGAAATAACCTAAATGCCGTGCTTAGAAGTGATGTTAAAACACAAAAAAATCTAAAAATTATATCAAATCAAATTCTGATACTTATTACTTACTTCACATTATTACAGACCCAGAGGGAGAAGCAGAAGTAGTAGAAATGGAAGGAACACAGGATGACCTTGAAGAAGAAGAAATGGAAGAAGGAATCACAAGTACAATAAAGGTGGAGAAAAAGAAAACTGAAGTTAGAATTAATGTGAGTGTTAGAATAGAAAATAAGTTCTATTCTGATTGTACAAGATAATTGTAATTCAAAGAAGATAATAACTTATAGAAGTTATACTCATGAATGAAAATAAATGGTTGTAACAATTACACTTCATGTTTTAGAATAATAGATTTGTACCTCTAATATGAAGGTTGCATTCTATATTCTTCTAATACCATATGTCTCATCTGAATAACTGGTCTTAAATAGGACTAAATATTATGGGAGATACTTAAATTCCAAACCTGTTTTAGTTGATGTTATCCTTCTCAATCCTAACATATTTTCTTAAATAGGTCTTAAATAGGACTAAATATTATGGGAGATACTTAAATTCCAAACCTGTTTTAGTTGATGTTATCCTTCTCAATCCTAACATATTTTCTTAAATAGGTCTTAAATAGGACTAAATATTATGGGAGATACTTAAATTCCAAACCTGTTTTAGTTGATGTTATCCTTCTCAATCCTAACATATTTTCTTAAATAGGTCTTAAATAGGACTAAATATTATGGGAGATACTTAAATTCCAAACCTGTTTTAGTTGATGTTATCCTTCTCAATCCTAACATATTTTCTTAATCATAGCTATCTCTGTCATTATCTTTTTTTATTTACACAAGTACAACCTAAATATATTGATACATGTATATTTCATGTGACGCTGTTAGAGCAAAATATCATCTACTTGATACATATAAATTGCAGAGTGTGTTACAGTCAAGTGCAGTAGTAAAAGATTACAAATTTGATACTAAAAAAGAGGAATGGTGTGAAGTAACTTTACAGGTATATATCTTAAAACATGAATAAGAAGTAAATGAGTAAAAAAAAGCAAGAAAATACAAAATTCATGAAAATGACATTTAGGGGTGACAATTGACATTTGTAGGACCAAGCATTAGAGTCATGGTCTAAATCTCACAAGTATAACCAAGTTATTGATAAATAGAGAAAACAAACAATTCAATACTGATTTATTTTTGTTGTAATGTACCTAGAAAAAACTTTCAAAAACAATACTGACTATGCATATATGATATTGTTGTGGTGCAATATAAAAATTGCTTATACATGTAACACACTGTTACTGGAAAAAGGACAATACATTTTGACATTCAATAAATAGTAATTTTATAAGAAAGGGGGGGGGGGGGAGGGGGTATTTTTGATAGGGTTGCCTTTAGTATGAAAATTGTAAACATTTAACATTTAGATTATAATCCAGGATCTAATTGTATATTTTTACAGTTTAATATATTGGACAGTAAGATAGATTTACCATCATTGATTGACCTTGACATTAGAAAAGCAGTAGTCCATGAAGTACCAGGTGTTACAAGGTGTTTCCTGTCCACACAAAAAAATGGAGAAGTTCATCTCAAAACAGAAGGAATTAATATCTTGGTAACTTTTCTATTTAAATGGGAATATACAAACAGCTAAAGCAACTTACAATTGAGTGATGTAAGGGGAGCGGGTGGGGAAAAGTTTGATTTTGTTTTTAAATTCTGTATTTTACTGATAAGTGGACTCACTCTTTATTCTTAAACGTTTACACTAACAGCAGCAATTGCCGGTGAGACGCAGGGTTCCATTTACAATAATTTATATTGCTTGTGTCAAATGTTTTTATTTTTCATTTTTATCAACATCTAAAGGTTGTTTGCTAATTAGTTGATTGTTTAAATAGTTGACCATTGATATTGGGAATGCTGTTGAATTCATATACATGCATAGGTTTATCTTGGTAGAAGTTTTTACCTCAGTAACTGATTTAAAATGTTAACCATTCTGAATAAGTTTGTAACTAGTACTACTTTACAAAATAAGACTATTTCTATTTGTTATTCTGTGGCATTAGAAATGGATACTATGTTATTAAGTATTCATGATTCTCAAATCCTTCAAATCTAACATTAAATTCCAATGGTAAAATAAGGGAATTATTTTTTTTTGCACTGAATGCCTCATAATTGAATACTTTTGTTGTAGGAAGTGTACAAATATTCTGATTTCCTGGATATATCCCGTTTATATAGTAACGATATCCATGCTATGGCAGAGAGGTATGGTATAGAAGCTGCTGGCAGAGTTATTATAAAGGTAATTTCATTTGTTTTTTGTACAACTTCCTCCTTAAATGTATTGAAGCAGGGTATGTTGTGATTTATGTGTCTGCATCTTTGTTCCTTTATCCAAACTTGTATTTCCTAACCTTGTAAACAAGTGATTTGTTTCCTCTCACTTTTGTCTGCACAATTTTTTCCCATTTTGCTTCTTTGCCAATTATTGAATAATCATTTACCAAATGTTGGTTCAAGAGTTGATTGTGGGATGTATATTAAAGTTATATTTCAATTTTATTAAAGGATAAATATTGAATTTAAAAAAAAACTATAAATGGCAAAACTGACTTGTCATTTGAGTCAGAATACTGCATAGAGTACTGTAAATTCAGAAATTAATGCGAGGTTTTTATTATTGCAAAAAATGCAAGCAGAGTTGTAAACGCAATAATTAAAACTCGCATTTTAAAATATTTTATATGAATTAAATAGGATTTTTCTCAAAATCGTAAAAATTAAAATTGCATTTAAAAGTCTAAAATGGCAAAAACCCAATAATAAATGCACACAATAATTTCTGAATTTACAGTATTTTTTCCATTCTCTAGATACAGTGCAATCCTGTTGTTTTTTTTAATCTGCACGTCTATTTATTCTGAAGACCTGATTTGGGAAACTGACAATTTTGTAAATGTTGCACATTAATTTATATTTTGTTATTTCATTTTTTTACAGGAAGTACAGAATGTATTTGGTGCTTATGGTATTGATGTAGACTACCGCCATCTTTCTTTGTTAGCAGACTATATGACATTTGAAGGATCTTACAAACCATTCAATAGAGTTGCTATGGAAACATGTTCTTCGCCTTTACAACAAATGAGTTTTGAAACAACAATGCACTTTCTAGTGAATGCTAGTATCCATGGAAGTCATGATTCATTAAAATCACCATCTGCTCAGTTAGTGACAGGAAGACTTGTTACATGTGGTACTGGATCATTTGAATTGATGAATAGAATAACTGTTTGACAGATTTTAATAAAGAGAAATTGTTTACATGTTTCTTTAATCTGGCATTTATTATTATATCTCTTGACAATCACACTATAAATGTATATAAGTAGATATAACATAACATAAGTTTTAATCAGATTTTGTCTAATGCTTAGTCCGTTTCTGTGTGTGTTACATTTTAATGTTG
The DNA here is from genome assembly GCF_963676685.1 of Mytilus edulis. Lineage (NCBI taxonomy): Eukaryota > Metazoa > Mollusca > Bivalvia > Mytilida > Mytilidae > Mytilus > Mytilus edulis. The sequence continues at coordinate 49,671,302 of NC_092346.1, read as the reverse complement.
TGTCGTTGTTCTCCTCTTATATTTAATGCGTTTCCCTCAGTTTTAGTTTGTTACCCCGATTTTGTTTTTTGTCCATAGATTTATGAGTTTTGAACAGCAGTATACTACTGTTGCCTTTATTTAATGCCCCCACTGCAGCAAAGGGGGCATTAAGTTTAACCCTTGTCTGTCTGTACCTATGTCCGTCCATACGTAGGTAGGTCCCAAATTGATTTCTGTTCCCTAACTTAGGTTTGCCTCAACCAAATGTTTTAAAACAGATACACAATGCCTAATACCACTTAACATACATTTAGTTTGATTTTAAGTAGCATCACTTTTACCATTCAAGAGTTATGCCCCTTTACAAATTGAAAAAATGCTGAATTTTCTTTCCGTTCTCAACTTTAGTTTGCCACAAACAAATGTTATGAAACTTACCCGATATATGGAATGCTTATTACCACAAAACAATGATCAAGTTTGAATTTGGATAGCTTCACGTTTACCATTCTAGAGTTTCGCCCCTTTACAAATGGAAAAAATGCTACACGTTTCATTGTATACATTGTATACTGAGAATAGCAGAAGGTATTGTAAAACATGTTGCAACATGTTAGATCTGAATTTAGGTATCATGTATTCTTTACATTATAAATGATCCATATAAATGAGGTCAAGGTCAGATGAACTCTGCCAGAGGGACAGGTACACCTTCAAATCATGCTATACACAAATAGTTAACGTTTTGCTCTTAGTATTTAAGAACCAGATGCTCCGCAGGGCGTAGCTTTATACGACCGCAGAGGTTGAACCCTGAACGGTTAGGGCAAGTATGGACACAACATTCAAGCTGGATTCAGCTCTAAATTTGGATTGTGATTAAATAGTTGACACAGCATAGGTTTCTGACACAGAATGAATGTGTTCTAATGAACTTAAAATTTTTGTTTCTCTTAGAGCAATTCACTATGCTGTTGAATATTAATCCTCTCAAAAAAATGTTTGAAGAAATTTTCTTTTTTATTTATGAAATTTCAAATGAGAAAAATTGAACCCAATTTTTTTAATCACATCCCCCTTTCCCTTATTCCAAAACTAATCTCAATTAAAATTTCTAATGGAGTTTGCAACAATAACTACTCATTTAAATACATCATAAAATATTAAGATGTAAAAAAACTGCTTGTTATCACTGAATGGTAAAGATTGTTTTAATTTATCAGATGGTAGTAAAAAGTGAATATACATTGTATATTGTATATAACAAAGATTTAAGTTGATTCTGGACAAAGAAAGATAACTCCAATTAAAAAAAAATCTTGCTATTGCACAATATTTTGCAATTAGATATTTCTTGCTTACTATTCTGGACAAAGAAAGATAACTCTAATTAAAAAAAAATTGATATTTCACAATATTGTGCAATTAGATATTTCTTGCCATTGCGCAATACTGTGCAATTGAAAAGACTTGCTATTGCACAATACTTAATATAATAATTTTAGATCCTGATTTGGACCAACTTGAAAACTGGGCCCATAATAAAAAATCTAAGTACATTTTTGGATTCAGCATATCAAAGAACTTCAAGATTTCAATTTTTGTTAAAATCAGACTAAGTTTAATTTTGGACCCTTTGGACTTTAGTGTAGACCAATTTGAAAACAGGACCAAAAATGAAGAATCTACGTACACAGTTAGATTTGGTATATCAAAGAACCCCATTTATTCAATTTTTGATGAAATCAAACAAAGTTTAATTTTGGACCCCGATTTGGACCAACTTGAAAACTGGGCCAATAATCAAGAATTTAAGTACATTTTTAGATTCAGCATATCAAAGAACCTAATTGATTCATTTTTTGTCAAAATCAAACTAAGTTTAATTTTGGACCCTTTGGACCTTAATGTAGACCAATTTGAAAACGGGACCAAAAGTTAAGAATCTACATACACAGTCATGACAGTTAGATTCAGCATATCAAAGAACCCCAATTATTCAATTTTGATGAAATCAAACAAAAGTTTAATTTTGGACCCTTTGGGCCCCTTATTATGTTGGGACCAAAACTTCCAAAATCAAACCCAACCTTTCTTTTATGGTCATAAACCTTGTGTTTAAATTTCATAGATTTCTATTTACTTATACTAACGTTATGGTGCGAAAACCAAGAAAAATGCTTATTTGGGTCCCTTTTTGGCCCCTAATTCCTAAACTGTTGGGACCTAAACTCCCAAAATCAATACCAACCTTCCTTTTGTAGTCATTAACATTGTGTTTAAATTTCATTGATTTCTATTTACTTAAACTAATGTTATTGTGCGAAAACCAAGAATAATGCTTATTTGGCCCTTTTTTGGCCCCTAATTCCTAAACTGTTGAGACCAAAACTCCCAAAATCAATCCCAACCGTTCTTTTGTGGTCATAAACCTTGTGTCAAAATTTCATAGATTTCCATTCACTTTTACTAAAGTTAGAGTGCGAAAACTAAAAGTATTCGGACGCCGGACGACGACGACGACGACGACGACGACGACGAAGACGACGACGACGACGACGACGACGACGCCGACGCCAACGTGATAGCAATATACGACGAAAATTTTTTCAAAATTTGCGGTCGTATAAAAAGACTTAACCAGAAAAACTTGACATGGAACAATGAACTCAAAAAATGAACCAAAACAATGAGGTCCAGATTAGATTGACCCTGCCATACCGATACATTTAGTTTACATCATTCTATACATTAATTAAGGAACCTTTGTGAGCATGCTCACATACTCCTCCTCTTCATATTGTCACTGGACTAACAAAATATAACTTGACAAGAAAAATAAACACTATCAAATGCTTACCATCACATATTAAATGCAAAGGGGCATAACTCCTAGAAAGAAAATGGAATCATAATTTCCTGTTGATATACACGTCTATATACATTTGTTGTAGTACCGGGTATGTCCTTATTATCTACATAGTTTCATGAAATTCTGTTGTGTGGTTTCAGAGGAGTTGCAATGACAAGAACAGGACAGATGGACTGCAGTATAGTGAGGTTAATAAGTTAAAATGGGCAGTGCTCTTATAAAATCAAAGAGTGCACACACTGAAATGTCTTGCCTTCTTTACTTATCATTGATATTATGTTGATAGTCCAAAATATAAAGCTTTTAAACTACAACTATCACAGAAACTTAACATGATCCAAGAAAATGAGGTCAAGATCATATAAACCAACAATAATTACATGTACACCTTGCAATCATTCAATACACTAAATATAGTTGACCTATTGCTTATAGTTTCTAAGAAACAGCCTTAACAATGAAAACTAAACATTGACCAATGAACCACAAAAATTAGGTCAAGGTCAGATGAACCATGCCAGGCAGACATGTACAGCCTGCAATCCTTCCATACAACAAATATAGTTGGCCTATAGCTTCTAGTATCTGAGATATTGACTTGACCACCAAAACTAAACCTTGTTAACTGATCCATGAATTGTGGTCAAGGTCAAGTGAAAACTGCCTGATGGGCATGGGGACCTTACAAAGTACACACATAACAAATATAGTTATCCTATTACTCATAATAAAAGAGAAATTAATAATACAAAAAATCTTTTTTGTTTCAAGTAGTCACTGAACCATGAAAATGAGGTCAAGGAGAACGAACAGACGGAAACTTCGTAACATAAGGCATATACACAAAGTATGAAGCATCCAAGTCTTCCACCTTCTAAAATATAATCCTTTTAAGAAGTTAGCTAATGCTGCTGCCGTAGCAGCGGCCGATGCCACATCACTATCCCATTGTTGAGCTTTCTGTGACAAAAGTCGCAGGCTCAACAAAAATTGAATCATAATATCCTGTTGCCATGCATATCAACATGTTCATAATTTGTCCTTATTACATTTATCTACAAAGTTCATAAAATTCTGTGCAGAACTTTAAAGGAGTTGCGATGACACTCTGTTTCAGTAGTTTATTGAGGCCAATAAGTGCAAAGGGCATAACTCCAATAAAAACTAGATGTGTCAAAGCGACACGAATGGCCCCGTATTCAAGAAGTTGAAAAATCTGCAATTTCAATAACGCATTTGGATACAAACATGATGGTAGTCTCACATATCAAAAATCAGCTCAAAATCTGTAGGGGTATTGTAAAAAAAGTCCCTATAACTGTGATTTTCAACAATTTTCAAAGTTTTAAATGTTTAATTTTTTTAATTCAAATTAGATCTGTATTTTGTTGAAATAAGCATTTTGTATATAAGTTTCATCAGTTTTGTTAAGGCAAACTAAAGCATCTTTTTTTTAATATTTAGAGATATTGTGATATCTATTGATTGGTCTGGTATTGTGATAACTTTTCATTGGTCTTTGATATTGTGATATCTTTTCATTGGTCTTTGATATTGTGATAACTTTTCATTGGTCTTTGATATTGTGATAACATTTCATTGGTCTTTGATAATGTGATATCTTAACATTGGTCTTTGATATTGTGATAACTTTTCATTGGTCTTTGATATCTTAACATTGGTCTTTGATATTGTGATAACTTTTCATTGGTCTTTGATATTGTGATAACATTTCATTGGTCTTTGATATTGTGATATCTTAACATTGGTCTTTGTATTGTGATAACTTTTCATTGGTCTTTGATATTGTGATATCTTTTCATTGATCTTTGATATTGTGATATCTTTTCATTGATCTTTGATATTGTGATAACTTTTCATTGGTCTTTGTATTGTGATAACTTTTCATTGGTCTTTGATATTGTGATATCTTTTCATTGGTCTTTGATATTGTGATAACTTTTCATTGGTCTTTGTATTGTGATAACTTTTCATTGGTCTTTGATATTGTGATATCTTAACATTGGTCTTTGTATTGTGATAACTTTTCATTGGTCTTTGTATTGTGATAACTTTTCATTGGTCTTTGATATTGTGATATCTTTTCATTGGTCTTTGATATTGTGATAACTTTTAATTGGTCTTTGATATTGTGATAACATTTCATTGGTCTTTGATATTGTGATATCTTAACATTGGTCTTTGTATTGTGATAACTTTTCATTGGTCTTTGATATTGTGATATTTTTTCATTGATCTTTGATATTGGGATATTTTTTTAGTGAAGCGATTTGAACTTAAATAGAGTAAGTTGTTTGTATCATGATACATTTGTACAATAGTACTGTGCTTGCCATGATAATAAGCAGACTGAATAAAGTTGGAACCAACACTGGACAGCTTGAAGTTATGTGTCTGGTTAGGGTGACATCTTTTCTTGATAGGTGTTACCTTGTGAACTGGTAAAGGAAACAATCAGATAAAACTTCATGCACAATGGTGTGATTGGTTTAAATAAAAATTCCTATAGAAACAGCACCATAATTTATTTCATAAATAATGTCATTACACCAATCAAAATGTCAGCTGGGGCACCACATGTTCCCATTACAATCTGGTAATTCTTTATAAGCTATATCCCATATCCAAGGACGATCTGAAAAATAAAATAATTGACAGTTGTCCATCTTAAAAATTCTAAAATACTCAAAACTTAAAAAATCATACTAACTACTGTTAACCAACTTATTTTTTGCGGATACTTAATTTCATGTTTTACCCTTTCTAGTCCACTTTCGTGGCTTGATGTAGTTTGATAAGTAAGATCCAAGTTTAAAATATTTTGGACAATTTATATTCTCGTTATTTTTCTACTCTCGAAGTCTCAAAAATAAATCACTCCTGAAAATAAATAGGTTTACAGTAATTACAGGAACAATGAGTTCTGTATTGAGTTGACGGATGATGATTTAACCACAGGGGCAGATTATGAGGGACCTAGGCCCCCCTTTTCTTGGAAAAATTTGGTTGATTATATATGAAATCACTGAAGAATGACCGGAGCGGGTCCACTCTTAAGCAGTCAATGGTCCCCTTATTATGAAAATTTATAAATCAGCCACTGAACCAATCAAATGATTTCTGTAAAATTTTTGAAAATATTTCCTTAAATTCATTTGATTCTGAAATGGAAAATTGCCAAAATTTCTGCCAATGATTTTTTTATTATGACATATGTACAGAACTTGTGTATACTCAGTCATATGAACATTATACAACGACTTACCTTCCTTCTGATATGGTTTCAGTGGTAAATCATAGGGCAACAAAAGGTTATCTGTATCATTAATATCACTGGAGATGGGTATTGTTTTCTTACTTCCCTGTATGAAAGTAAAACATAAATATATAAAGAACTTCCTCCAGTCATATATTTTGAAAAGTAATAGATAAATGGGTGATATCAACATTGTGGATACCTCTTGATCATTGATAAATTAAATTTAAAATAATGTAGTATATTTGTAATAGGGTTTTACTGGCATAATTTCCATTATTTATGCGCTTTTAACATTCAACAAAAAAATACACTAATTTTGAATTTAACATAATTTAATTCCTTTACATTATGCCAAATTGAATTTTTTCATAAATACAAAACTACAATTTTTTGTGTGTAAATGTATCAAATTTTATCTTGTGATATTTTTTAATAAAACTACAGTTCTGCAATAAATGGTAACTTTTTGGAGTCAATGTATGAAGTGTTATAAACAGGGTTTTGATTCAAAGTATCTAGCTTAAGCAGGGCTTTACTTTCACTAATTATTGCAGCATAAATCCATATTTGAAGTTATACAGGCATGACTGAATTTGCAAATGTTTAAAAATAATCAGATTTTACATTTCTAATGGTAACATTGAATAGCAAATGCACTTCAACTATATAAATAAAAAAAACTATGTTCATTGCCTGCATATTCAACATGGGGAAACACTTTAAAAACTAATGTTGATCACTGTTGTATTCAGATATGTAAGTGTATGTAGTTTCTACAAACATTTATAAAGGTATGGAAAGTTACCATAATTTTTTTCTTACGGTCTCAATACTATCATCTATATTTGTAATGTTGGTTTGCATGAATATATATTAACTTACAAAGAACTTTGGCAAGAATAATACTCCAAGTTCATATGACCTTATCATTAACTGACTTCCTTTCTTCTCCAGGGCTCCCCATGCTGCCTTTGACAGATTAGCACTAAAACATATATAAATCAAGTTTACTATGATAACTATTATGTAATATTCACATAAGAAGCATATTGTATTAGAACAAATACAAAACAATTAAACTATTTTCCCAATTGTTGCAGTCTTCAGATTCAAATCAATTTGTTGACCTTGAGACCAAAGATATTCAAGTCATAACTTTTAATTTTCTATCAAAACAATACTTATTGACAAGTCCAGTAAAGGCAGTAATGTAATTGTATAATCACTACTGAATGTTTAGAGAGCTAGCTGACTTTGATTGAAAATCTTTTTATTTTAGTTTTTAATGTAACAAAATTTTTCAGGTTTTTCTAAGAAATAACTAATAAATACATTTGTTGTAATTAATAACAATAATGAAGAAATTTTCTGCTTTACCCTTACACACACATTTAATAATACCTTGTAACAAGGAACCAGGCCACTTCCTGTGATGAAGGTGAAGGTCGACAATATGACTTGATATGTGGCATTGCTCTACTTCTTCCTCTTCCTTTAGATATCCAATGGCTGTAATTGTAATGTTTGGAAAATTGTAAATTTTGACCCAAACAGAAAAAAATGACCTAAACAATACTAAACTCTGATGCAACATTATAGGCTTAACAATTCAATAATAATGTTACATTAAACAAAAGGAACCACATGCGTACATCTTATTTTGTATTTTTAAAAACTATTTTAAATGAATCTTCTGCCACATACATGTAGAACAGAATGATATATGAAAAATATTTCATTGATAATTTTTCAACCTTACTTTTGATGATGATACAGACATTAATAGTGGCTTTTATCCTAATTCTGACTGAAACTATCATACAAAAAAAATAAAATCACTACAAACGCCCCTGAAAAAATCATCACTTCACTAAGTCTCAGAATCAATAGAAATTTAGATATTTATAGTTGTGCAGATAAATTTTGCTTAGTTAACTTGGATTGATAAAACCCAATAGCCTTTTTTAATATTGGCATTTTGATGTTGGGTAAAACAAATGGTGACTCCCTGTCCCTGATAAAAAAAATTCTATAATGTAGATTTACTTACTGGAAGTAAGAAGTAAGATATGTTTGTTTCTTGGCAACATTAATACTATATGGAATAGAGGCTCCAGCAGGATAGCCTTCTAAACTGCATCTTACATTATCTTTTGTAGGAAATATCTAAAATAAATTTTGAACATTAGCCATAAAAAATATTTTACTGGTAATTTTTTTATTCTTGGAGTGTTATCCTTTGAATTGTAACTTGCAAGATCTTTTGTATGTTGAGAAGTCTATAGTTAAATAGGGTAGGTTATGCAAAATCCCTTTTTCGTCTTATAAAGATAACATTCAGAACTTATCTTAAATTATCTTTTGATGTAAATTCTATAATTATAGATAGGGTTAGCCATGTAAAATCCTTTTTTCCTTTTTGAAAGATAACCTTCTGAACTTTTTTAAATCATACCTTTAGGAAAAAAAAGAAAGAATTCAAAATGGTTTAAAAAATTATGGTTTTAAAAGAAACTGTGACATCACTACTTCATCAGTATACAGAAAGACTATGGTGTATGTTTCAGCCCAGTTAAAAAAGAAATGAAAAATCTAGAGAGACAACATAATACTTCAAAAGAAATTATTCCAGTATCTCTATACACACAACAAACCCGCAATTGAATGTAAAAAGCTATTATCAAGCATTCCCAAAACTAGACCTTTATGTTTATAAAAACATTAAATCTGTGATGAAAATATATCTATATTGAGCTAGATTAAATAACCTTATTAAAATGTATTAATGACCTACAAGTTTCAGATTTATTGATGCTAATGGTACACAACTAGATCCCTCTACAGTTGCCAGTGACTGTAAGAACTCTGTAGCAAGCCATGCCTCTTTAGTTGCTCCTAAGGATCCAATACTGGAATACTGACCAATCACAGGCCAAGATTTCACAAAGTCTTTTGGTGGTCCATGTGTGTTTAAAACTTTGCGTAGTCTCATGTGGCCAAATTTGTGTTTATTTTCTGCCATATGTCTGCCTGGTGATGAACCAATTATAACTACTCTGAAACAAAAGTCTGCTTATTTTAGTGTTCTTTAACAACATCCTTTGAATTTTGCACAAATATGTGACAGAATAGGTGTTTAAATAAAGATATAATAGTGCGTTTTATAGGTGCATGTTGTTTGAAATCAGAAATGTTCATACTACTTTGGATTCATTTATTATCCTGATACCAATTTTCCTGGATTGAGGAAAAAATATACTGGATTTGCCACAGTTGGCTTACAAGCCTTTAGAAAACATGTACTTTCATGACCTTTTAAATTCGTGATTTACCTTTAATCAATAATTCTAGCAAATTGGTTTTCAACAAACAATAAATCAACAGTATCTGCTTAAGGTAATTTTTGTGAAAACAGATTGTACTGCAGTAAATTTATAGTTAAACCTTACTTTAACTGTGTTATCATATGAGATACAAAATTAAATCTTCAGGAATAACATATTGTATATTGTGATTAAGGAACTTTAAGGAACATACTTAGCACCAGACATATCATGGTCTGCTATATGTTGTTGCCAGTCCTTCAGTTGGTAGGCTTTATATGATCCTATATAGTCTAACAAATCTTTCTTGAAGTTTGTTGGTGACTCCCCTCTAGAGTAATTACTTTTATTCTCCTCTTTCTTTAACTTTGGAAATAATGGACTTATCCACATTCTAAAAAAGAATAAATAATTAAATTCATCAATTAAAGACATTTTAACAAAAGCATGATTAATAAATGATATGCTAATGTCGTGGCCATTCTTTTCTTTTAACAAAAGCATGCGTAATAAATGATATGCTGATGTCGTGGCCATTCTTTTCTTTATTTATCAAAATCATGACATTTTCTTTAGTTTAACCATTACCATGAACAGGCTTACATCCACTTCATTTGGTGAATAGTTATCTCATTGACAATCATACCACATCTCCTTATTTTTATATTTGTCTACAACAAATCACATTTAGAGGTTAAATTAACGAATTACAAAGATATACAAAGACATTTTATTTGTGTAACCTCAGCATCCTAAATAGTGATGCTTAAATCGTCAGGTTTTACATGATGATGATAAGAAAAAGTCATTTCCCATAATACAACATTTCTGACAATGTCATTTGTTACCCTTGAGTTTTCTGGTACCAATCTCTTTCTACCAAGTTAGATGTGTGGATAACAACCCTCATTCCCTCTTCATACAGTAGTATCATCATCTTTCTACAATAATAAAAAAAAAAAAGCTATTACCCAGAATGCAATTGCTTCTCTCATACTGTCTTCAAACACAGGTATAATCATGTTTCTACAATCATAAAAAAACCTGTATTAGCACGGTACTTAGACTGCAGGACAAAATTGTGAGTTTCTTGTGAGAAATAATTTAGTTCATAAAAATAATTTATTAAATTTCTTTAAGGTTAGTTTAAAGTTATATAAATATACTCCCCCCTCCTATAATATATTTTTCTGTATCCCCTAAAATTCAAAATTCTCAAAATTCTCAAATTTATGAAAATGTTTTGTGATCGCCAACAATTTTTAAACAACCTTTTCTTAAAACATACATATGCAAAAATGAATAATTTTGGTATATTTCATTAGAATCTTACGATATAAAATTATTTTTACATGTACATGTGATTTCTATTTTGTTCAAAAATATATAAAATTTACATAGAATGTATTGAAATAAGTGATTGTTTTATTAAAAAATTTACACATACAAGTTCATATAACTTCATACTTACGTGTGGTGTGTTCCATATATCATTTCTAATCTTGCCTAAAAAGAAAAAAAAGACCATAAAAATTGTTCTTCCCTTTTTATGATATTGAATCAAACTTAATCTATGATTGTAAATCTATTACGGTATATACTTATTCTAATGCAACATCGGTTGTAACACTCATTTTTATTGGATAACGTCACCAATATCCATGTCATCAATATTTGTGTACACTTATTTTAGTGATTGTTGAGCAATGAATATGTAAATATGGAAAAAAATGTGAGATTCATTATTTACATTTCTAGGAATGTTGTATATAGATAATAATCTCAAAATTTAAAAGTGTTTCTTTGAAATCTATCCTAATGACATTTTTACAGTGTAAAAATATAAAGCTATCACATACATAATTTATTTTTGCTTATTTCTTTTATATCAAATTCAGTATCATCTCCCCAGGAACATTAACGTAAGGAAGACATTATAGTTGTCATTAATTACAAACTCATGCACCCATCGATCACCAAACAACCCTCAAACAAAAATATTAAATGTCTTGTATCATATATTGTTTAAGTACAGCTCTTTGTAAGAACCAGGCAGAGTGCGATATATGATGGTTTCAGATTTTATTTATAATTGGCCTAGTAGAAGCAGTAAATGAATATTGCTCAAAAAAAAAATTTAAGTGGGAAAATATGAGTGGTTGTCATGGTAACGGACACTCTATTTTTTGGTGGTTAAGCTTGGTAAAATCTTTCAAAAAACAGCTAAATCACCACAATTCAGAGCCTGATAATGAATAGAATCATGCATTTTTCATTAATGTTCAAATCTAACATTGATAGAACTTGGTTTAAGCTTCATTTTAGTGAAGATTGCATGTCAACCAAATTTGTAATTTTTTTGAAAATTTTTGTGAAAAATGCATATTTTCAACATTTCTGAAATTGGGATTTTTTCGAAATTAACAAATTTTCTCTGGTGTTTTTCAAAAAAGTGCAAATGTGTACAGAATAGTTAGCACTGTAGTTATGAAGTTTAGATACTACTTTACCAAATTGAATAGAAAAATGCGTGGGATTTTCTTCAGTTTTATCACCATAGCAACCGATTTTTTCCTTGGAAACGGAGTTTTATTTGCAGAATATTGCAGTTTAAGAGCTTAAATGTCTAGGATTTTTTCATAACCGATAAGAAAATACATAAAAACTTTAAATTATTATCATCAAGTGTTGTTGACTTCAATTGTTACCACAGAAACACATATTAACCATAGCAACATCCACTCTGAAACTGCATAAATAGAAATTTATGTAAAAAAATACATAAATAGAGGGTGTTTATTTTCAAATTGGAACATAACTGCATGCTTTGCTTCACTCACAGTCTTGTCTGTTGTTTTTTCCTTCAGATTTTTCAATAAATGTAATATATAATGTAATATTGGGGTTAGAAGGTTAAAAAAGGGGGGGGGGGGGGGGGGGTAGGTTCAGTTTTTTTTAAAGATATCATACATGAAGATTTTTGAAAAGATAACGTTTGGTCGGCGAGCCTGATTATAAATAGAATCATTTTTTTTTCTCTCATAAATTTCTTATATAACATCGATATAACTTGGTTTTAGCTTCAGAGCTAAGTTAAGGTACATTGTAGTTGTCATGTTTTGGGATTTTTGTCAGATTTTGGGAAACCTCAAGTTTTATTCATTTGAATGCCTTAAGAATAAATTTGTAAGGGTTCTGCGGAACCCAGTGTCTTGCCTACTTTTGCTGTAAATCGCAGGCTCAACAGAAATGAGGAAAAAAATCGGTTTAAATATTCCTCTTGATACTATCTTTTGATTGTAAGAAGCTTCTGTCCAAGTTTGGTAAAAATCCAGGATAGTTTATGAATCTAATAAATGTTTTAAAAAATTTTACTGCAGACTGTATGTCATGTTAACTGGAAGAAAATCTAAGTCCGTTTAAAAGTAAAATACGGAAAAAATGGATTTATCTTTTTACAAAATTTACTTCTTGATATTACTATCTTATGATCATAAATAAGCTTCTGTCCAAGTTTGGTACAAACCCAGCATGCCCAGGATAGTTTGAGAAAGTTATTAAAATTCTAAAAACTTTAACCACAGAGTAAATGTAATGTTTCCCTGCAGAAAAAAATAAGTCCATTTATTGTCGAGCCTGCAACTTTTGTTGCAGAAAGCTCGACATAGGGATAGTGATCCGGCGGTGGCTACGGCGGAGGCGGCGGCGGTGTTAGCTAACTTCTTAAAAGCTTTATATTTTAGAAGGTGGAAGACCTGGATGCTTCATACTTTGTATATAGATGCCTCATGTTACGAAGTTTCCGTCAGTCACATGTCCAATGTCCTTGACCTCATTTTCATGGTTCAGTGACCACTTGAAAAAAAAGTTCAGATTTTTTGTAATGTTGAATTCTCTCTTATTATAAGTAATAGGATAACAATATTTGATATGTGCCTACCTTGAAAGGTCCTCATGTCTGTCAGACAGTTTTCACCTGACCTTGACCTCATTTCACGGATCAGTGAACAAGGTTAAGTTTTGGTGGTCAAGTCCATATCTCAGATACTACAAGCAATAGGGCTAGTATATTTGGTGTATGGAAGGACTGTAAGGTGTACATGTCCAACTGACAGGTGTCATCTGACCTTGACCTCATTTTCATGGTTCAGTGGTTATAGTTAAATTTTTGTGTTTTGGTCTATTTTTATACTACTATATGCAATAGGTCTACTATATATGTTGTATGGAATGGTTGTAAGGTGTACCTATCTAGCGGGCAGATGTCGTGTGACCTTGACCTCATTTTCATGGTTCAGTGGTCAAAGTTAAGTTTTTGAGTTTTGGTCTTTTTATCTAATACTATATGCCATAGGTCATCTATATTTGGTGTATGGAAATATTTTATGATCTTTATGTCAGTTGCGCAGGTTTTATTTGACCGTGACCTCATTTTCACGGATCATTGCACAGTGTTAAATTTTTGTGTTTTGGTCTATTTTTCTTAAACTATAAGTAATAGGTCAACTATATATATGTTGTATAGAGGCATTTTTAGCTGTACATGTCTGCCTGGCATGGTTCATCTGACCTTGACCTCATTTTCAAGGTTCATTGGTCTTTGTTTAGTTATCTTGGTTAATGTTAAGTTTATGTGACAGTTGTATTAAAGCTTAGCTTTTTACTTAGGACTATCAACATAATATCAATGATTAGTATAGAAGGCAAGACATTTCAGCGTGTGCACTCTTGTAAGTAAAATACGGAAAAAAATTGAATTTTATTTTTACAAAATTTACTTCTGGATACTTTCTTATGATCATTGGTATCTTGTAGAGAGTTGTCTTATTAACAATTATACCACATCTTAAGATCAAATGGTCACTTTTAGAAATTTCTTTATAGTTAACCAACAACATTCAAACTTGATCTCTGTTTTGTGGTAATAAGCATTGTGTATACATGTTTCATAAGATTTGATTGAGGCAAACTATAATTGCAAAATAGAAATCAACTTTGTGACGACTAATGTACTGACGGACATGGATTAAACCTACTACAACGCCCCCTCCCCCCTCCCAAATTGCGGCGCGGCCATAAAAGTGTTTATTTTAGTTTTTGCCATTGTACCTTGAATCGATCAAATGTGTGCACAACGCGTGGGACATCAGAAATTTATTCTTTTTTTACACATGGGACACTAAAGTCTTGTATTCATGAATGATTACAACTTGTTGGGACTAGAAAACATTGATAATTACAAAGAAAAATAACATTGGTATGTACTGCACTGTTTCTAGTGTTGCATTTAATTAAATAAGACCATGTGTGGAATTTGTCTTCAAATTATTACTGTTATTAATCTTGTATTTATGCAAATATTCTCAGCTTAGTGGTTTCATTCCAAATCTCGGGATTATAATGCAGTCTTTTATAAAGGTTACAGAGACAGATACAGAAAATAGGGGCGTAATTCATGTAAAGGTTAAAAAAACGTTGAGAATAGCAAAATATTTTTTTTGAAATTTGAACCTAAAACAAGATGCTCCGCAGGGAGCAGCTTTATAAGATAGCAGAGTTCGAACCCTGAACATTGGGGCAAGTATGGACACAACATTCAAGCTTGATACAGCTCTGAATTTGGATTGTGATTAAATAGTTGACACAACAAAGGTTTCTGACACATAATGAATGTGGTTTCAGAACTTAAACTTAAAAGCTTTAAATTTTAAATTGGACATTACCTATTATGGTCCAATATCCAAAATCAAAATACATGGTTAGATTCAGCATATCAAAGAACCCCAAGAATTCAATTTTTTATGAAATCAAATAAAGTTCAATTTTGGATCCTTTAGACCTCAATGTGGACCAATTTGATAACCGGTCCCAAACATCAAAAATCTAAATACATGATTAGATTAAGCATATATCAAAGAACCCCAAATATACAATTTTGTTGAAATCAAACAAAATTTAATTTTGAACCCCAATTTGGACCAACTTGAAAACTGGGCCTATAATCAAAAATCTAAGTACATGTTTAGATTCAGCATATCAAATAACCACAAAGATTCAATTTTTGTTGATATCAAACAAAGTTAAATTTTGGACCACAATTTGGACAAACTTGAAAACTGGGCCCATAATGAAAAATCTAAGTACATGTTTAGATTCAGCATAATTATCAAAGAACCCCAAGGATTCAATTTTTGTTAAAATCAAACTTAGTTTAATTTTGGACCCTTTGGACCTTAATGTAGATCAATTTGAAAATGGGACCAAAAATTAAGAACCCCAAGGATTCAATTTTTGATGGAATCAAACAAAGTTTAATTTTGGACCCTTTGGGCCCCTTATTCCTAAACCGTTTGAACCAAAACTTCCAAAATCAATCCCAACCTTCCTTTTATGGTCATAAACCTTGTGTTTAAATTTCATAGATTTCTATTTACTTATACTGAAGTTAGGGTGCGAAAACCAAGAAAAATGCTTATTTGGGCCCCTCTTTGGCCCCTTATTCCTAAACTGTTGGAACCTCAACTCCCAAAATCAATCCCAACCTTCCTTTTGTGGTCATAAACCTTGTGTTTAAGTTTTATTGATTTCTATTCACTTATACTAATGTTATTATGCGAAAATCAAGAATAATGCTTATTTGGGCCTTTTTTTGGCCCCTAATTCCTAAACTGTTGGAACCAAAACTCCCTTAATCAATCCCAACCTTCCTTTTGTGGTCACAAACCTTGTGTAAAAATTTCATAGATTTTTTAATTTACTTAAACTAAAGTTATAGTGCGAAAACCAAGAAAATGCTTATTTGGGCCCTTTTTGGCCCCTAATTCCTAAACTGTTGTGACCAACACTCCAAAAATCAATCCCAACCTTCCTTTTGACACACACACACACACAAAACAAGATATAATGTTATCAGAATCTTGAACTTATGAGATGTATGTAGAACGACGCATAATTCATAATTGATACAATTATTTTGCTTGATAATTTTGATATGATAATCTTGCCGGTAATAGCATAATTATTTTACCGAGATTAGCACAATTCCAACTTAGCAGATGTATTCTATTTGTCTATCTTGGAGATCCTGAATTTTAATAGCAGGATAGTATTACATAAAAGGAGTTATTAATGATATGTTAATAGGTACATGTATATTTAAAGAGGATTCCATTATACTGGACTTCTGATATTGGCGATCAACAATTGACTATTATTATTTTTTTTAAGTCACCACCAACTTAAAATGTGTTCAATTTGCCTGTCTGTCTATCCGTCCGTCCATCACACTTAAGTTTCAGTTTAGAAATGCTTTGACCAAATGATTCTATTATTGGTTTGTTAATATTATGTTACAGGTCAATTTTGTGATTTATGCTGGAATAACATCTTAGACGGGTGTGTGCCATAAGAAATTAAGAATTTTCTTACAATTGTTAGGGCCATATCTATCTTGCCTGGCCATAAGCCAGGTTGGCCCAGTTATTGTAAACCCATGAAGTTCATCATCTGCTAACTTCCAAAAATTGATAATCAGATGATGAACTCGGAACAAAGTCCGACCAAATGTAATTATCTTTTTAAGTATCTACTTGTATGCAACATTTTAAAAAATCAACATACCCCCCTAAACCCTCCCCCCCTCCAACCCTAATGTTACATTATATATTACATTTATTGAACAATCTGAAGGAAAAAAAACCCAGACAAGACTTTGAGTGAAGCAAAGAATGAAGCCATATTCCAATTTGAAAAAAAAACACCCTCTACTGATGTATTTTTTTACATAAATTTCTATTTTTGCAGTTTTTAAGTGGATGTTGCTATGGATAATATGTGTTTCCGTGGTAACAATTGAAGTCAACAACACTTGACGATAGTAGTTTAAAGTTTGAGTTGGTTTTTATGTATTTTCTTATTGGTTATAAAACAATTCAGGACATTTAAGCTCTAAAACTGCAATATTCTGCAAATAAAAACTCTGTTTCCAAGGAAAAAATCGGTTGCTATGGTGATAAAACTAAAACAAATCCCACACATTTTTCTATTTAATTTGGTAAAGTAGTATCCAGTCTTCATTACTACAGTGCTAACTATTCTGTACACATTTGCACTTTTTCTAAAAACACCTGAGAAAATTGGAAAATTTCGAAAAAATCCCAATTTCAGAAATGTTGAAAATATGCATTTTTTCGCAAAATTTTTCAAAAAATATACAAACTTGGTTGACATGCAATCTTCACTAAAATGAAGCTTAAACCAAGTTGTATAAATGTTACATATGAACATTAATGATAAATGCATGATTCTATTCATAATCAGGCTCTAAAATGTGGTGATTTAGCTGATTTTTTAATGATTTTGCAATGCTTCACAACCCAAAAATAGTGTGTCCGTTACCATGGCAACCACTCATATTTTCACACTCAAAATTATTTTTTGAGCTTTATTCATTTATTGCTTCTATTTGTCCAATTATAGATAAAATCTGGAACCCCCCATATATCACATGTATATGGCACTCTGCGGCTGCCTGGTTCTTATAAAGAGCTGTACTTAAATGTGCATACCTGACAAAATTTTATATTGGAGTATTTAGTGGCTTCTATTTCCAAGGCTGTTTTATTACCAGCAGTAAAACCATGTACAAGAAGTAAAGGTTTAGACCTGTAAAATATTAAGATATACCCAATAATGACCGATAATTAAAACTGGAATAATTAGATTTAAAATAAATGGGTAATGTGTCCATGGGACACAGATGATGCACCTGCTTGCATAGAAGGTTTTAAAGGGACATAATTCTAGAATGGTAAAAGTGGTACCACCTAAATTCAAACTTGGTCTGAACTTTAAGGTAATGAGTTTCATAACATTTGTTGAATGCAAACTTAAGTTGGAGAATGGAAACAAACATCGGAACGTACATACATATTGATGTCAGATAATTGTACAGACTGACAAGGGTAAAACCTAATGCTCCCTTTGCGAGGGCATAAAAACAATTAATACATTAATTGCTGTGTAAATTGTCTTGTCGTGCTATCAATAAATAATTGCACATACAATTTTACAAATAATTCATTAGATGTTGTTTACTGATATAAGAATCCACTGTATTAAAGATTAAATTCAAAGTTGTTTTTTTTTCTGAACTGACTTTTTGATATCTTCTCTTCTTAAAATGATGTTGTTCTTCTGATTAATCTAAATGGGAGAGTTGAACTAAAAAATATTTCAACTTTGCCACATGTTTAGCAGGAACCTTGGCAGTTGTTTTCAACTAAAAGTGTCTCTGTTAAAGGTGTGTTTACATTTCTCCATTTAAATTCCCAAATGTGTGCTCTAAACAACACATAGATTTGTTTTCAAAATTACAAAAAATGTGACAATTTTCCACGTAACGGCGACACAGAAGTTCTACAGAAGTATTGAATATCACTAATGAGAACTTTGCATGTCCCAAACAGATGTTACATATAACATGGAATCAAATAAAAGTACCTGAAAATATCATAATGGACAAAACAGTTTCAAAACCTGAATTTACCCTTCAGCTTAACCTTGAAGAAACTATGAGGTAGGAACAGTGTTTTTATCTTTGACAGCTTCTTTTCTTTATTAGTTCGTCCATTTTGTTTGGACTTTAATTTTCCATGTCATTATGATAATCTACTTTATATATACATGTATTTATAATTATATTATCATACTGGTAATCTATTATTTCTAATTCTGATTGTGTAGATTAGATTAATTATTTTTCAACAGGACTTAATATGAAAATGTGATTCCTTTCATGAAAGGGTTAATCTTTAAAATTCTGTCTGACACATTAACAAAACCATGTATATTCCCTATAATTGAATCAGAAAAAAAATCTAGTTCTTAAAATCATCTTTTAAAAGTAATTCATTATTGTGTTTCTGTTTCAGTCTGTTCAGAATAATTGCTTGGATAACTTTTGCAGCAACAGTTATTTCTAACAAGCAATGTGCTAAAAATGCCAACCTTTGGAAAAGTATTCAATATCAACTCAAGTTAGTTGAGAGTTCTGAGGGAAGATGTGAATGTGGATCCCAGGGTTTGAGTAAGTAAATATATACGTAATTATTCTAAATATCAACACAACAATGTTAAATCTGCAAATTTGCTGAAGCAATTTTGTTTTTCCTTCACCAGGATTCGAACTCATGCTATTGAGATATCAATACAATATATATGTAACTAAACTTTCCAATAAAAATACACACAATCAATGTACTGTTTATCATTTATTCTTGTAAGCGTGAAAGTCATGATTGGACCTTTCGTCAAGAGTAAAATGATGACAAATAATATAATTGATTGATTGTTGATTGCTTAACGTCCAGTGGAAAATATTTCATGCCTGTTCAGGACGAGAACATATTAACAGGTATGTCTAGTAATAGAGTCAACTTGGTTGCAGGTCGAGGAAATTTTTATCTGCCACAGGAAATTGAGGGTGTACTGAATAGGGAAAGAAATTAAGCCATGCAACAGGCCACCTACAGACCCCTCAGAGTTGTTGCAAGGGTTCTTGATGTGCAGAGACTGTGACACTCTCTCTACAAATGGCATCAGATTTAAGGTCCCCTTTATGACCAGACATCAACAAATAATAAGACAATGCACAAAGTAACAACAATAAACTACACATTCTCAGGTCAACAACCATAAGTTCTTCAATGACAATTCAAAACTGACAGTTTGTTGAAATCATCTGAACTTACTCAATAATAAGCAATATTGTTAAATTTTCATGTATCATTCTATTATATCATTTATTACAGACACTCATAAAATGGTTGGGTTTCTAGTCAAAAGTCAGAAGCACATACAAAATTTCAATGGAGAAGTGATCTATGATACGGTCGTCACTAATATTGGCAGTGGATATGATACTTCTAATGGACACTTTATTGCCCCTTATGAAGGTCTATATTACTTTTCATGGACAACACTTGCTTTGCATGAAAAAACCTTCTTTACAAACTTGCTGCACAATGATAAAATAGCTGCAAAGAATCATGCTGCTGCCAGAGGAATATCTACGGAATGGATGACAGCAACACAAAGTGTTGTACTTCAATTAGCAGCAAAGGATAAAGTCTACATAAAAACACAAGGGACACAACAAAATATGCATGGTAATGGTTGGTCTACATTCACTGGCTTCAAAATCTAACACTTTAACTTTGAGTTGTAAAATAAACATTCCAATTCATTTTGTATTTACGTTATGATTTTTTATAAACAAATAAAAAAGAGTTAATAATTGATCTACATGTATATAGAAAAATATGTGGGGTAAAGGTCAATTCAGATTAAATAAACAATAAAAGTACCGATAACCAAAAGACATTTAAGATATAAAAAAACAGCCTTCACCAAAAGACAGGTGTCTATACCTAACAACACTTTAATTTTTACCTGACACTGCAAAAAAACTATGGTTGGGAATATGGAGAACTAAATGAACTGACATGACAAACAAGATACATGCCACTATTGCCACAATATCAAATGGACTTTATTGTTATTTGGAAATCTGCGCCACTTTAGAATTTTACAGGAACCTTTTTGATATCCAGTAATGGGGGTGAACTTTTACTGCTGCAGTTCATTTTAAAATCACTTATGTCCATGCAACATTAACATATAAACAATACTTTATAAACATAGAAATACCAATATTCTGTGCTTTCAACACACAAGGGCAAATATTGTGTCTGTATCTTAAAATTAAGCAAAATTGAAAAGATACATCCACTTAGTTAGCAAATATTTCAGTCTCCATTTGAAAACACATTTCAAATGTTAGAGAACCATGAATTATACTTGTAACAAGCATATTTCTGTTATTGCAGTGTCATTTATTCACTTGTCTAGACTCTAGATATTTAGAGCTAGACACATGGTATAAATAAGCACTCTTGGTGTTATTTTTGGTTTTAAAGTACCAGGTATTGTAGAATTGGTCTCATTAATGTCAAGTTAAATAATCCATTCTATTCATATCATTTTTCTATCTTAAGATTATAAGGATCCATTATAATATTTTTTAGCAGTCAATCAAAATTCCTGTCAGTTTAAACAGGAACATATATATTATGTTAGATATACTGTTCCCAGGTTTAAACAACTAAACATATAAGATTCCATCAAAACTTATCAAGATAAGCCAATGTAATATTATCAATTCAATGTTGTTTAATATTGTGTTGTTGGATTACTGTATAGATAAATTAAGGAGATATGGTATGATTGCCAATGAGACAATTTCCACCAGAGACCGGATGATTTAGAAGTTTCCAACTATTGGTCACTCTACAAACTTCAGCAATGAGCAAAACCCATATCGCATGGCCAGCAAAAAAGGTCCCAAATTGACAAATGTAAAATAATTAAAACACAAAAACTAAAGGCCTGATTTATGAACAAAACAATGAACAAAAAGGAACTATGAATAAATGACAACAACTGAACCCCAGGCTCCTGATATGAAACAGGTTCACACAGAATGTAGCAGTGTTAAAATAGTTTCCCCTTGGTCATGTTGGTGCTTTTTTTTCTGCGAAAGGTCTTCTTGTTACATGTAGGTGTCTATTTAGATTGATACCCATTGCCACTTGGATGATTGATGAAGAAATCAGATATGAAAATTTAGCACAGAACGTTATGTTGGTTTTTTTTTAAATTAAAAATATTCCCAATGATGTTATGTGTATTGACTATCATTTGTCTATTGATATATTTCTTCTGATTCTTCTTTAGGTTATCAGTAGTTCTTCATTGATCTGAAGATTATTTACTGTTTTGCCCAGTGTAGCCTGTATATTTATTTACAAGAGCACAACAATCATTGAAATAAATTTGGAGTGCGTAAATAATATTGAATTGTGATTAAGAAAAATCTGATTTGATATTGTTATTTCCCCTTCATTACCAAAATTACCTGAACTGTTCCGGGTACTGTTTCATTAACCATGGAACTTCAAACATGTAATTAAACTGAAAATAAATAGAAATAACTGTAACTGTGAACATATATTTGTTCCGCATAATACTTGTTCCCCCTGGAACAAAACATTGTATAACAGAAGTTTTTGAGAACAAACATTACATAATATTAATTCCACCTTCATAAGATATTTTCCTGGAACTTAAACATCATATGGTTTCATAATATTTGTTCCTTTAAAAAAGAGTGTCATTTGATTTTTTATACCTGATTAGATCTTAATTAATGTACACCTCACATGACATTTACCTGTTCATGTAGTACATACAAAGAATGGAGTCTGAGGAATACAATTTTTTTTACGTATTTAAATGTTGGCTCTTATTCTAGACGAGGTACGAATATATATTTTTATTTTTTTATTACTGCACGCTCCACTGTGACTAACTAAACTAAATGGTCCATTAGTCTGTACCAATTTAGAAAGTTTAACTTATACATTAGTCAAGCATGAAGTTGGCCACAAATTTCAGATGAAAATGCCTGTACTTTATTATTGGAAATTTACTTCCATACATTTGTAGCTAGAAATAATTTTGGAAATTTGTAGTATATATAATTCTAGAACTTCGATCATAAAATAAATATTTCTAGAAATTAAATTATCTAATAACCATGATAACTATTCCTGGAACCTTTATAATATAGCCAATATTCCAATATGCCTGGAAGTTTTATAATATAACAAATATTCCTAGAACTTTAATTATCTTCAGAATATAACAAATATTCCTAGAACTTTTATAATATAACAAATATTCCTGGAGCTTTTTTAAATATAAAAATTTTCCTGGAACTTTTATAATATAACAAATATTTTTGGAACTTATATAAAACATTGTCCATAATTATATTCCAAAGAACTTTTAGCATATGACAAAAGTTCCATTGGGAACTTTCTTTATGTAATATTTTATCCTTTGTGAAGAAAATTTTCTTATAGCATTGGATAAAATATTATATAAGGAAAGTTCCCAATAGAACTTTTGACACATATGCTAAAAGTTCTTTGGAACAAATATTATGGGGGAACTTATATTCTGTCACATTACCATGTGCTGCTACTAAATATGGAATGTACAAATATTTTTTTTACTGATAAAGATACAGACAAAAATACTTCATCATTCTAATATAAGAAAGTGCATGCATGACTTCAACAGTTGTAACAAGCAACTATTGTTATACATAGATATATATTTTCACATTTAAGTTTTAATATTTTGAGACATTATCTTAAACTAGCTCAATATCTTCACTGCTTATATGACTACTGCTATGTCATTATGAATAGAACATGATTTAAAGATCATTGTACTCACTTTAAGATAACTGTTGTAATTCCACCTTCTAATATTTGTTTTTGAATTCATACTTATTAAAAGCTATTCATTTCTTTTTTAATATTCATATATATGAATATTAGGTGAGTGTTTAAAACTTTTATGAAAATATTGGTTTGTCTCACCATTGTTTAAAAATCTAAAAGCTTTAGATATTCTCAATGGCAAATAGTGAGCCAAAACTGTGGCTTCATTTATTTTTGTCGATACCAATTTTTGTGAATTGTGAAAACTGTTTGTTTGTGGATACTTGATTTCCTGGTTTTGTCATAGACTGCAGCATATAAAGCAAAAGCATATTTATGCAATTATAATTTGAGGATAACCTATACTGGTATCCATATTTATGCAATTATAATTTGAGGATAACCTATACTGGTATCCATATTTATGCAATTATAATTTGAGGATAACCTATACTGGTATCCATATTTATGAATTATAATTTGAGGATAACCTATACTGGTATCCATATTTATGCAATTATAATTTGAGGATAACCTATACTGGTATCCATATTTATGCAATTATAATTTGAGGATAACCTATACTGGTATCCATCAAATCCACAAAAATTGATATCAAACAAATAAAAATAAGTACACAGTACTTATTTAGGTTTACACAATACTTATTTAGGTATACACAGTACTTATTTAGGTACGGTGAAATACATTGATCCCTGTATATTGCATTGTACAAAAAGCTTGTTGCTCTCAACATTAATAAATATTCAACTTATTTTTAATTTTATTTTTGTCAATTGGTGTAATTGGTACTTGTATTACTGGCGAAAAAAAACTTAGTAGATTCCACAATTCATACTTTTGCAGTCACATAAGTTTTGCTGACTTGTCAAGTAGATCTATAAAATTGTCTAGATAAAATATACTATTTGACAGAGTGTTTGTCAAAAAGTCAGATTTTAAAATATGATTGAAAAAGGAAGTATCACTATATATTGCATGTCAAATTATCTCTCCTCTGCATTTAAATTGTTCATTAAGTTGCAAATATTAGAACATAAATCTGAATTTGTGATCACAATTCATACACTAAATAACAATTATTACATAAATACAGCAGCAGGTAGTAAATTGTGTGATAAGGTGAATGAGGGCAATTTTTCAAATCAATTAATTCTTGTAATATAAAAATAAGAAGTTGTAGGATTGACAATGAGACAACCCTTAAACATAGAACAAATGATGCTGAAGTAAGAAACTATAGGGAACTCTACAGCCTTCAAGAAAAGTGCAAAATGTATACCACAAGACAATTTAAAGGCCTTGAAATGACAAATGAAAAACATAAACAAGAAAACTAACAGCCATAAAACTGTTTAAATAATGCTTAATGCTTTATCCTTTAATCATAAATAGCAATATTTCAATTATTACAAAAACAAAAATACATCTTATTGTTATTTATTCCTACCGGGACAAGTTTTGAAATTACACAAATTTTTCAATATGCTACAAACCAGTTAAAGCTATCTAGGAGCCTGTTTTTGCAATGTATTGTGCATGAAACTTTTCCAAGAGACATGTTTGGACCACCGTGAACACTTTCAAAAATTGGATCATAATATTTAAATGTTTCCAAATGTTTAGTTTCTGACTGATAACCTATGGTTTTGTGTCACTTGACACAAAGAGGAAGTTGTTTATGTTACTATTTATTTTTCTGGATTTGTCTAAATAGCGATAAGGTCAAGGTTTATGAGAATAAAGATATATATATAAAGGTATATGTATATAGGCATAATGCTAACATGTTTACAATACCATAACCACAAGAATTCCATCAAATTTATAAATAACTTCAAGATAAACAGTATGAACCACATACCTGACACGAAGCTTGCAATGTTCCCATAATTGGTGACAGTATATCTGAAATTAAAACACTCAGATAATTATGTTAATAAAAATAACTCATTCAAAAGTTTTGAAATCAGCTATTTTTAAGCACAATGTAATGTTAATTAGCCTTTCTGAGTTTCTATGTTACAACTTCAAATGTAGATATGATTGTATGCTATTGTATGCACCTGTCCTTAGTCAGGAGTCTGTTATTCTGTTGTTGTCATTTGTTGATGTGGTTCATAAGTGTTTCTTGTTTTTTATATACATGTAGATTAGAACGTTGGTTTCCTGTTTGAACTGTTTTACACTAGTCTTTTGGGCCTTTATAGCTTGCTGTTTGGTGTTAGCCAAGGCTCCTTGTTGAAGGCTGTACTTTGACCTGTAATTGTTTACTTTTTACACATTGCATTTTGGTTGGAGAGTTGCCTCATTAAAAAAGGCAGTTTTCATGAAATTATTACAAAATTAAATCTGAGCAAGGAACAGCATTATAAATAGCTATTGCTGTTCACAAGAAAACAAATTCTTCAAACACAAGAATTTACCAAATATAAAAGATACCAATATTCTAATTGCCTAACAGATGCCCTTCATCTCTGTTGAACTTATAGAGTGGGAGTACAAAAACATAAAAGTTAATATGACACACAGCACTTTAATGACTTTAAGTCATCGATATTGTTTTGTTATATTATGATGGTAAATGAAATGTATGACAGTTATGCTGTAAATGTGCACCACATGATATCGCCTATAGTACAAGATGAATAACCAATGGCACTTGAAAAATTCATATAAGATTAATTACTGTAAGTATCATCTCTCACCTTTGATATCCATTGCTAAGACTTGGTTGTATTGGTTTTGTATACCATGAACTTTGGTTAGGAAGAAACTATATGGTTGTCCTTCACTATAGACTTGATCTGGAGATAGAGGACCTGTTATGGATATCTTTGGCTTTTTTCTTGGTGGAGATTCTTGTGTGGTTCTACCACTCCCTGATGTCTGTTGATTATCATCTGAAACACAAAATGTTTCCTGAAGAATGTGATTCTATGATACTTAACTAAAACCAAGCTAAGATATCTTTTGTTTATGTTATACATTACAAAAGTGAACTATCAGAGGCATATATTTATTATTGTTGTACAATATATAAATGTTGAAATTTTGTTTAATTTTGATCATGGGAAATATCTCTACTTTTAGAGTACATGTAACAACCATAGCAATGGTTAAACATGCTTAGAGAAAGCATATTTGATTTCTTACAGACATTTTTATAGTCGAACAAGAATGTGATCAGTAGTTGACAAGTGGCTTTGAAAACTGCCCTGAAACAAAATGCTCAACATGCAATATCAAATCATGAAAAGTATTTCCATTCTATATCATAGACCTATTATTCAAATAATCTGACTTATTCCTTTCAGCATATAACTGACAAACTGACCTTGCTCTTTTACCACTAAACAATGAACAAGAAACAAGCAGGTTGTTTTTGTACAATGATAACAAATGTTCTTTTGTTAAATTTTACTACTACCTGATAGGACAGGCAATTGATGCAAATCCTCTTTTTTTAACTTTGCTATTTAATTACCTGGATGGCTGAATTCTTGAAGATGAGATGGATTTTTCCTGTAACATTTTGACCCATACTGACAAGGAGGTTTCCTCCTACTAACTGTCTTCTTTTCTTCTTCAAGTAAAACTGTCTGTTTTCTCTTCAAGCCACTAGATGGTGATGGTTTATAATCAGAATGTTTGCCTTTCTCCACTGGACTGTCAAATCTTTTTTTAATATCAACCTTTTCAGCCTCTGGACTGGAATCAATCTTATCTAACCAGTTCTCTATTTCTGTAAATGACTTAGTCTTTTTCTCAGAGGACTTAGTCACACTTTCTGATGATGGTTTTGTTCTCTTGTCATGTGACTTAGTCAAAGTTTCTGGTGACAACTTTGTCTTCTTGTCTATTGACTTAGTCAAAGTTTCTGATGATGGCTTTGATCTCTTCTCGATTGACTTAGTCAAAGTTTCTGATGATGGCTTTGTTCTGTTGTCTAGTGACTTTGAAAAACATTCTGATGATGATTTTGTTGTCTTTTCTTGTGACTTAAGCTTAGTCAAAGTTGCTGATGATTTATTACTTTGTTTAACAAGTGATTTAGATTCGTTTTGTTCAGATGTGGATTTCAATGAGTTAAATAATGAAGATTTTCCTTTCCCTTTAGAAGTCCCTTTCAAAATGAAATATTCTTCACTTTCCTCTTCAGACTCTGAAATCTCATGAACTTCACTTCTTCTTTTACTTAATGACGGAAGATTTACTGGTGATTTGTGTGGTGATTCAGTGGTCACGTCACTATCTTCTGGTCCAACAGTAATATCCGAGTCTGTATCAGATACATGATGACCTCCCTTTGCAGACATAAGATCAAAATGATTCCAATATATATATCAAAGTGTGGAATTTAATTTACATTTTTTTTCCTAAAAAAAATAAATTTACCATGAATTTTTTTAAATTACATACCATATTACAAATAGGTTATTTTTACCTCCTGGTAATAGAAAGGGACAACATCAGAAAGCAAAGGACAGTATAAACAAGGTTTGTCCCTTTTTTGGGAGGTTCTAGATAGAATAAACTCATCATAGATATAAGGATTCAAATTTTATATATATGCCAGACACACAATTTTCGTCTACAAAAAGACTCATCAGTGAAGCTGGAATCAAAATATGTTAAAAAGGCCAAATAAAGTACAACGTTGAAGAAATGACAATATTAATTTATGCACAAAAAACAATCTTAAATATATACAATTATCATTCATTAATAACAGGCCATTAATGGAAGGTTAAATCAATACGGAATATTCTACAAATTATATCCAATTGATTCTTATATACTAGTATAGGGTGATTCAGTTTTATAAAGGTCTACTTTAGCAACAGACACAATCCGATTTTTTGGGAAAGTTTTGTATACATTCTGTTGGCCTGAGCTGACAATGGCTGAGGTACAAATTATTCTTACACTAGGAAAGTACAGTACATAGTGTTGTTACATGTATATGCAAATTCCTTCTATCGATTCTATTTGAATGAATTAATATAGTAATCATTAAAGACCCATCCAATAAACAGATTACCTGTAACAACAGATTATGACACCTGTTGTTACCATTGATTAGTTTGGGGTCTTAAACAAAGTCATAATAGTTATCAAAGGTACCACTAGCAGAATTATAATTTAGTACGCCAGACACGTGTTTCGTCTACATAAGACTCATCAGTGACGCTCATATCAAAATATTTATAAAGCCAAACAAGTACAAAGTTGAAGAGCATTGAAGATTCAAAATTCCAAAAAGTTGTGCCAAATATATGGCTAAGTACGTAATCTATGCCTGGGATAAGAAAATCCTTAGTTTTTTTCGAAAAATTCAAAGTTTTGTAAACAGGAAATTCATAAAAATGACCACATCATTGATATTCATGTTGACACCGAAGTGTTGACTACTGGGCTGGTGATACCTTCCGGGACGAAATGTCCACCAGCAGTGGCATCGACCCATGAGTGGTGTAAATAGTTATCAAAGGTACCAGGATTATAATTTAGTACAGCAGACAAGCGTTTCGTCAACATAAGATTCATCAGTGATGCTCATATGGAAAAGCAATCTAATTAAAACCGATCTCTTATTGCTCCTGTTTCTGATGTCGCGTGGGAGATCTAACGAAACCTGCTTTGAGGTCACATGTGAGTGACCTCGTAGGTGTGTCTTTTTCGACCAATGAAATTGAGTCTTCCACGATCTTGAAAGTTTAATGAAAGGTAAAGGGATGTAACTCATTTTATTTACGACGAAATCGTCAGTCAAAATAATTCATAAACTTTTTTGATTGGCTTACTAATAGGTCATCAACTCATTTGCATATCATTATAAATTTATAACTTTTAGTTCACTCACATGTGACCTCAAAGCCGGTTTCGTTAGATCTCCCATGCGACATATCAGAAAACGGGAGCGATGAGAGATCGGTTTTTAATTAGATTGATGGAAAAGTGATTGTTGTATGATGTCAAACGTTCAAGCGGAACAGATTCCAGGGTCATGCCAGACAGATTTCTAAAAATAAAGAATTTATCAATTATTATCGTTATTGTTTATACATGTATTTAAGGTTCATCATAAGGAATTGAAAAATATGGCCGTGTTTACACCTCCAAAATTACTATGAGTACAGACAAACTGGTACATCCAGGAAAGTTTTAAGGCATGGCAGGAACTAGATATATAAAAGTTATATGAAGTCTACGTTTCAGAAAATTAAAAACTTACCTGGATTTTGATGTTCATTTTTTTCCAGTCTGCAGAAGATAGCAAAATAAACAAACACCCGAGTTTCATTTGATACGGTCCATTCAGTGACACAGTTTAAACCTGTTAAATCACCTATTGTTTACAGGTGTCTATTGTCCATTTAAATCAATACTACTCACAACATTCATTATATGAGGGGAGCTTCTCAATCGTTTTCACTACTTAGTTAATTTTTGCACCTTCTGCAGGAACGAAAAAAAATGGATAGCAAAATCTAGAAAAGTTTATAATTTTCTGAAACATAAAATGCATTTAAAATTTATATATCTAGTTCCTGCCATCCCTTAAAACTGTTGCAGGTGTATAGGTTAGTCTGTACTCAGAGTAAAATTTGGGGTGTAAATAAGGCCATTTTAGCCAAAAGGTTATGATGAACCTTAAAGCATTGGACAATGTGTTTTATTCCTTCTCCAGAACAGGAATTGGTTATTAGACGTAAAATGCAAGAGCACACGTGTAAATTTATATGAGAGATTGATGATTGTTTATGAGGGAGATGCAGGATGTTGATTATTTATAAGCTATGAATTTTACACTGACAAATATGATAAGTTGTCATTATCTTGATAGAACTCACACATGTGCCAAATCAGCATTTGTTTACTAATTATTTTCGGATGTTATTATTTCATATTTTATTTTTAAAAGCGTTTAACAAAGAGTTTCATTTTAAATAGCAACTAATTATTCATCCAAGATCAATTTATTTTGATAAATAGGATTTATGCAAAATACGAAAATATCAAATTGTTAATGTCAACAAAAATGGTGGACAGGAATGAACATTAACAATTTATTCTAAAGAAAATGAAATTTCCTGATATATAAGATATCAGAGAAGCCTAAATCAGAAAAGTTTTAACCATTTAATAACAAAATTACTGAATTCAGCATTTTATCTACTTAAATTACGGCGTGGTAAGCAAAAAGAGAGTTTAAAGTGCCTTGGCCATGTTCGAACTTGAATTTTCCTAGCGGGTTTTAATTACTTTTGATTTTTATGTTCGAAAAGACGGGTTGGGCATGTCAAATAAAATGGTTTGCCAATTTAACTACAAGATTCATTTAATTGCTTTCTTTCTGTTTGAAATATTTATCACAAAAGGAAAGAGACACCAGATGGTTAGAGTTATGGTATCAGGTCCGTTAACGCCCAATACACTTTCGCACCCTACACGTTTGCTCCTCGCAGGTTTGCACCCAAGGTCCGTTCGCACTCTACACGTTTGGGCCCAAAAAAAAACCACAAAAGATAATTGTTTTTGATAGCTTGGTCACTTTGATCTGAAACAATTAAACAATAAAATAAAGCAATACACTATTATAACCAAAACAAGATAAAATTTATTCAACACACAAAAAAAAAACGTAGTCAAAATCTCACTTAGTTGTTTTGAAACAAGTCAATGAAACAAAGTTATAGGAATACAGTAACCAAAACATGATTAAGAGTTATTCAACACAAAATAAAACGTTGACAGAATCCCACTTTATTTATAGAAAGGATTATATTTTTTTTAACAATACACTATCCAAAACATGATTAAGATTTATTCAACACAAAAATAAAATGCTGTCTCACTTTATTTTAAGACAATGACAAGAAGAATACTCTTACCAAAACTTGCATGATTACAAAAAAAACCAATTAAAATTGGGCGTGAACATGTAGGGTGCGAACAGACTTTGGGTGCGAGCATGTAGGGTGGGAAAGTGAAAGGGGCGAACATGAGTGGGTGCAAACGTGAATGGGCGCGAACGGATCCGGATTCTAGAGTTATAATTGAAAAATGCATATGTTGCAAACATTGTTTATAATACATATGTAAATACCAAAGAGAGAACTTTCTGTGTTATTCAATACTACATAATTCATAAAGCTATCACATGAATCCATTTACAAATTTCCTTAAAGAAGAAGACTAGTACTGCAATAATGACTTTGAGGCCACATCAATTTAATTCCTTATTTGACAGACCTGGCCGCACCTATTTTATTCGAAACAGAAATAAATTTTAAGATTTATATTCCTGCTTCCCGCATCCGGAAATATAATCCTGTCTGTTTTTTGGTAAATATTATAAAAAAATATTAACCCTTAATTTAAAATCACAGTCTTACCTGCTTACCTGTATTTAATGATTTTAAACCTATAAGCACCCCACCACACTATGTAAATGTTTTTGTAAAAATTTGATTAAACATTAAACCCATATATCCAAAGTGGGAGTGCTCTGATATAAATATATAACAAGGGGAAAATACCTGTACATTAGTTTTCTTCCCCCTCACCTACATTCCCGGCCCATCAAAAAATGTTCGTTGTCAAAATAGAGAATGCAGAACTTCTGAAGGAGAAGAGTTGCCTTCAACTGCAATTATATTGTATGCCAGCGGAACGAAACTATCCATACCCACTGCATGTTTATGCACCTGTCCGCATTGATTCTGGGTCTATTGTTCAGTAGTAACATGTATCGTTTGTTGGTGTGGTTCTGTTCATATGTATTTTCCCGTTTGTATATATATGTAAATTAGATCGTTGGTTTCCCTCTTTGAATTGTGTACACTAGCATGACTAGTAATTTTGGAGTCCCTTTAATTTGACTTTTGATACATTTTATACATAAAAATGTACAACATAAAATTAAGAATGGAAATGGGGAACATGAACATATAATGTACTTTTGGAAATGTATTTGAGAGAATTCAATTGAATTACATATATATATGTGAAATAAGTGAGTTTTAAATTGTGTAATTTTATTTTTTTCCTCCGACATAATTGAATCTTGAATAGAGTAATTGATTTATTTTTACAGAATCATGGCAGAAGTACATATCATAGGACAGATTCTTGGTGCTGATGGATTTCCAGATCATAGTTTGTTTTGTAAATGGGGTATACATACAGGTGTGTTGAAATAGACTTATTAAACAACATATACATACATTTTTTTAAAACTTATTTTGAATAAACTTTGACTAGTTCTTTAGAATTATAAAGACTGTGAAATAGCAAGCAAACATAAAAAACATTCAAAATTAAACTTACTTGTAGTCTTCAGCAAAATTTTGAAGAAAATAATCTGTTTGAAGAAAATCTGATTAGAGAATTTGTTTTGTCTGTATATTAGCCCTTTTTCAGTGTGTTATGATTGATTATGCAGTGTAACCTGACTTTTCTGACACCTGAGTGTTCCAACATCCTGCTTTAACCGACACATTTTCATGGTCCCAATTTGCTTAACCTTGCAAAAAAAAAACCTGCCAGAGTATTCCGACACCCTGCTGAATCCAACATTTTTTCTGGTCCTCCAGTATGTCAGATAACACAGGATACACATTATTCAAATTCAGTAAATAGTTTTCTTCATTGTTATTGACCTACATTGTATATCCATAAACAATGTGCATGATTAAAGTGTTAACTTACATTCACCAATGAAGACCACAAAGTCAAAGTCCAGTGTTAGTTATTTGTTTTTATACTATAAGATATTTTTTTATGTAAAACTACATGTACCTCATATATCAATTCATATTTATGATATATTTTGTATTATCAGGAGGAGCATGGAAAGCTTTGTCTGGTCTAAGAGAAGGACAAACACAAGTAGATAACCCACAAAATTATGATGAAGCATACTGGGCTCATCCAATAGATGTTCACTTTACAACCAAAGGTTTACAAGGTAATTTGTTCAATTAAAACAATATTAAATATTACACTTCAGTTCTTATCAAAATATCAGATTTTGATTGGTTTATACAAGGGAGATAATTGACTCTACCCAATTTCCAATACTCTATTACCCTTCATGGAGATGCTTTATCAAGTGTGTGTTTTATTTAGTATAGATGGTTGTTATGTACAAGACATCATAGTTTATTACTTAGAATTTAAAATTAAAAGGACAGTAATAACAGAACTTTCAGAACAATCAGTATAATGAATTAAATAACAAATATATCTTAAAGTGTTATAGAGCAGATTGTAACCCCTCAAAAAGACATTGTCAACCTTGGCTATGCCTCAGTTGTCATAAATACCAAATAACCTGAATGACAAAACAAGTTAAAAAAACCACTGAAGTGGATTGTGAGAATCCTTACATTGTACAGGCACATGAACATATGCCAGCCTGAACTACTGTTTTATCTTAAGAATTACAAGTAAACCTCCCTTTTTTGGCTTCTAACAGTTGAATGACAATGAAAGGATACTATGATAATAAGTACAAGAAAACAACTAGCCTTATAAAATTCTTATAAAAGATAGTAAAACACACAATGACAATAAACACAAAACATATAATAAACAAAATTGCATCAAGGAATATTTTGATTTTATGAATTATTTTGTCAACTTGAACATAAATACTCCACGTAAAATATACAAGACATGACTCCTTAAACTTGCAAGTTTGATTGAAGATAAATCTTTAAATAAATTTAAAAACTTTTTTCAGGTTGGCCAAAAATTCATTTTCAAGTTTGGCATCAGGATTCTTTTGGACGGAATGAACTATATGGATATGGATTTTGCCATGTGCCTACATCACCTGGTACCCATAAAATTTCATGTCCAACATGGAGACCAGCAGGAACATTTAGAGAACAAGTTTCTCAATATTTTGTTGGTGGAGGACCACAGCTGAAGAATCCTGATCTGATTTACAGTGGAGCTGATAGATACAGACTAAATACAGTTGCCATGGGCAATGTTCACATGAATATAGGTGTTGTTCTTAGAAACTTTGACAAATATGGAATTGAATGTTGATTTTTGAAAAAAATGTAATTTATACATTATTTTTTAAATGATACCAGAGGCATGACGCAAATTTTTTATTTCAGAAATATTCAACAGCTCTTTCTGAATTTATTTCATAGATTCATTTTGATAATTTGAACTTATTTGATACAAATTGGTTTCTTTAAGTCGGCACCAAATACAATTGTCGTTCTCCATGGCTAGTGATTGATTTGGCATATTAGCAAAATATCATCTAAATTTCAAACAATAATTAATTTGTGTCCATGAATTAAATGAAATATCCTTAGTCTGCCTCTATTAAACACGCAGTTATATTTTGGTCATTTGGTAAGAAAATTTTGATTGACCGAAGTTTCAAAAACAAGCTATGGTTAACATTGAAAGGAATGGAGAGTCAATGTTCTTAATTTATTTTTATTATTTTTTATGTAATTATGCTAATAGTGATTTATTATCTAATAAATTTATACTTTGATTTCTCATCAGTCAGGATTTTCCATTTTGAATTTATCAAACATTATATAGGCATTATATATATTTTAATATAACTATAGTAAGATTTATGGTGTTTAATTATGTCAGTTTATGAAAATCAAATGGTTGTATTTTGTTGCGTTGTTAAAGATTATGATGGTATTTTTTTGATATTTTTTTGGTGATTTGTAAAAGGGTTCACAAGTTAGTCTCCAGTCTCCTAGCTTTATAAATACAATGGAGATGTTAGCAAGTGGTTCAGGAATATGGTTGTTTGGAGAAAAGGTTTTGTGAGCTAAATCTATTTGGAAAAAGGTGAAATTTGCATTAGGCTTAACATGGAATTCCAAAGAAATATATCTTTTGATTTTTGATTTTGTCCATTCAAAATTTATGTTTAGAACATGACACACATAGTGTCAATTCAAAACTTATGTTTAGAACTTGACACGCATAGTGTCAATGTTTCAACTCTGATATATCAAAACTTCATATTCACCAAAAGCAGTGTATTTGTACTAAATAACATAGAGATGGAAAACCTATTGTAGTTTTTGGTGTTATGATTAATCTCATTTGAAACATGTATTGATTCAACAAATGATACATTTATTCTTTTCATTTATACAAATATTTCAAATGACAGTTTGAAAATATGTAAGTAGTAAATTAGCAATATGTAAAGTTTGTAAATAAATTATGTATATTTCAAACATGTTATATTTTAGTGCTTATATAGGCACTTTACTTCAAGTGTTTTTAAATGAGTTTCAAGGGTATCCAGTAGTGGTAGTTGAACTCAATGGATCTGTATTGACAATAAACTAGTGTTACAACAATACTGAATCTACCAGAGAAGAAAGATCTTACAACTTTCTGAAAATATGATTGTGACTCAATGGTCTTTGTCTTTGTCTCACCTTCAACTTTTGTTAAAAACATTGGGATTAATTTTTGGAGTTGGTGACCAAACTGTTTTTTTCTAAGCCCTATATTTCAGAGGCAAGATACTTAGATGTTTCATACTTTGTAAACAAATGCTTTATGTAAGAAAGTTTCTGTCAGTCTTATTTTCTTGGTTAAAAAACTGTATATTAATAATTTGTCATGAGATTTTCTCACTTATTACATGTAATAGGATATATGTATATTTGTATATTGCTTGCAAGGTCTACATGTCCATCAGACAGGGTTCATCTGACCTCTACTTCATTTCATTGATCAGTGATTAATTTTAGGATTTTGTGGTCAAGTTGTAAGATCAACCATATTTGATGTATGGAATGATTGTAAGGTGTACTGGTTATTCAAACAGGTAACGCCAGGTATCATCTGACCTTGACCTCAATTGCATTTTTCATAAATCAATAGACAGGGTCTACCAAAGAATGAGAATCAAGGGAATAGGAGGTATCAATGATTCCTAAAAGAAGGACAAAAGATACCAGAGGGACAGTCAATTCATAAATCGAAAATAAACTGACAACGCCATGGCTAAAAATGAAAAAGACAAACAGACAAACAATAGTATGCATGACACAACATAGAATCCGGATTATATGTGAATTGGGAACTAGCACAAGTGCAATCAAGAGGTTAAGACTTGAAGTCATCAATATTGAGATCCTGCAAAATATGTTTGTAATTGAAAATTTTAGTTGCAATAGGTTTGGTATAGGTATAAGAAATGATTGGTAAAGACTGGTACAATAGGTGATAATGTGCCCTTTGAGTATTAGGTCTACTGTATATACTGTTTGGAATGATTTTACAGTGTACATGTCTGTCTGTCAGATTTCATGTGATCTTGACCTTATTTTTATGGTTCGTTGGTCAATAAACTCCTCATAGATTTACAAAGGACCAATTAGTGATGCTCGAATAAACATGTTTTAAAAGCTCCACTAAAGAACGAAGTTGAAGAGCTTTGAGGATCCAAATTTCTGAAAGATTTGCCAAATACAGTGAATATTAAGTTTTTGTAAGTTTGTAAATGTTAAGTTTTTTTTATTTGGTCTGTTATCAATTGGTGAAAGATTCTCGCTTATTATGAGTAATGAGATAACTATATTTGGTATATGGGTACCTTGTTGTACTTGTGTGTAAGACACTGTTTGTGTGTCCTGATTTCACGCATCAGTTGGCCAGGTTACATTTTCATGATCAAGTCCACATCTCGGATAACAATTGATCAACTATCTTTGGTGTATGAAATGATTGTTAGGTACTTATGTCTGTCTGGCAGTGTCCATATGACATTGCTTTCATTTTAATCTTTCATTGGTCAATGATGAGAACTTGCGGATATATCTGTATCATTGGTCAATGTGAAATTTTCTTAATTTTGTCAGTTTATCAGATACTATGATCAATAGGTGAACTATGTTTGGTGTATGGATGATTGGAAGGTGTTCTTGTCTGTCTTGCATGGTTCAACTGACTATGACCTTATAGACATGGATCATTGATAATGTTGAGTGTATGGGATATTTATAGTAAATAAAAGCAACAATAGTATATTGTTGTTCAAATGTCATAAATGGATTGAGAAAAAAAAAAATCTGGGTTACAAACAAAAACCGAAGGAAACACATCAAATATAAGAGGAAAGCAAAGGAACAAAAGGAACACCGAAGTGCAACATAATACAAACGGCAACACACATAGAAATGAACTATTTGATTATAACTGCCATATTTCTGACATGGTACAGGACATTTAAAGAAACACATGAGTGGGTTGAACATAGTTTAATGGCATGCCTAACTGCCCGCTTTATGACAATGTTACAAAATATTGCTATAACCCTTCTTGACAGAAATACAACACAAACAAGAACATTTTTATAACAGAGAAACGCACAAACAAATAATATGATAGTAGTCGATACAACATGCATAACAACTAACATAATTCATCAAAGACCACACGATATCAAAAACGGCAACGTGCTGACGTAATTTACATTCATATTTTAGACTTTCAATATGATTTCAATCATATGTAAAGCTGGCAAGACATTTCAGCATGTGCACTTTTCTTTCAAATACTATAAGCAATGGTTCTAGTAAATTAAGTTTATGGATCAATTGTAAAGCGTATATGTCCGTCTGTTATATTTCATCTAACATTGACTTCTTTTTCATCATTCAGACTGGTTGAGTTTTCCAGTTAAAATCGGTTTCTCAGATACCAAAAGTAATAGGTCAACTATACAAGGTGTATGGAATGATTAAAATTTGTAATTGTCTGTCCATCAAGTTTATCCGACCTCATTTTCATTGTTCAAAGACTAATGTTACATTTTCGTGGTGAGGTCTGATTTAAAAAAAAAACTATACGCACTTTGTTAATCATATTTAAGGTATGACATGATTGTAAGGTATACGTGTATGTCTGACAGGGTTCATCTGACCATAACCTCATTTACACGGATTATTGATAATGGTAATTTTTATATTATATTTGAAGTGTAACATTTCCTTTTTTAATTTCAACATTAATTTAACCTGATCACTAAAGCAGGCAAGATATTTCAGTATGTGCACTCCTGTTTTTTTCGTCTAATCTTTTTGTTTTTGACTTCTTATATATGCACAAAGATGACTAAATGAATTTACATTTACATAAAGGTTGCACGCACCGATAACATAACTCAAAGTATGAATGAGACCACGATGACACATATCTTATCTCCATAAAGTATGTTCATATGTACTCTTCAGTTTTTAGGCAAAAGAATGATCCCAAAATATTGCCTTTTGTTATATACTCGGCAGGTGGGGTACACTTCTATCGTTTTGTGGTAGGGATGAGCAGCTCAATCATCAATTACTCCACACTTTCCATATATTTTGAATAATAAAAATAATATCTACCCTATCATATATTATTTGGCAAAATAAACTTACAACTATCATGATTACGTTATAACATGGAAAGCTAATAATCATGAAATACATATACAAAATGTAATATCTAAAAACTAGAAAAAAAGTATACACACATGCATTATTAATTTTCTTTGTAATTTCTTTCTTTAAATATATACGAAAATCTATTATAATCATGTCTTTAATTTCACTGAAATTCAAACAAACAATTTATCATATATTTATATTGTCATAGAAAGATGATAATAATGAAATCCATATACAAAAATGTAATTTCTAGAAAGTAGAAAAAGTATACACATATGCATTATAATTAAATTTTCCATGTTAAATGTTATGTCTTTCTTTGAATATATAAGAAAATGTTTACTAATGATGTCTTTAATTTCACTTAAATTTAAACAAACAATTTATTATATAAATATTTAGCCTATAAAAAAAACCCAAAGGGGATGTTTTCATAAAATAAGAATGTATCTGTTGTTAACACCTGTTACAATTGTCAAATATAGTTCAATGCTTTAAAAGATCCTATTTAGGTCAATATGAATCATTAATAATTAACCTAGCTGTCAAAATCTGTGTGACAGGATACAACTGTACATAGTTGTATACATGTAATTAGAATTTTTGAAGTTGGTTGCAATGGGTTCTACATTATCTACTTTTAACACGATTTAAATGAAATCTGTATATTTGTTTAGCCTCTTGCTTGCTAATATTGTTAGAACTAATGACTTCACGAAATGAAATTAAATTGCGAATAAAGAATATCACAATTGTTGACAAAAATATGT
The DNA here is from genome assembly GCF_963676685.1 of Mytilus edulis. NCBI lineage: Eukaryota > Metazoa > Mollusca > Bivalvia > Mytilida > Mytilidae > Mytilus > Mytilus edulis. Next base: position 49,631,248 of record NC_092346.1, on the reverse strand, counting down.
TTATTATTGCGTTAAATTGTGTTGTATAGAATATAATTTAGTATAAACAGAGATCTATATACGATTGTTCCATTTTTGATTTGTTAGTGACCGTTAGTACGAAAAATTAAAAAAAAGACATTGTCAATATTAATACTGAAGATTTTTTACCCCAGAAATAGATTAGATGAGAACAAAAAATAGAAAAAAGTCTGAATGGCGCAAAACTTTTGATAGAGAAAGGTACTTCACAAAATGCGATAATTAATAAACATTATTACACACGATGCCCATTTTGATATCAGGGTCATTAGTCAAATATAAAACTATTAAGAACTTTAGAAAAATGTATCGTGTAACATTTTTACTATCAGGCTAATTATCATTCATGGCGTTCTTTATAAGAACTTTTGTAAAGTTTAGTTTTTATAAATTTCCTGTTGACAAAACTTTGAATTTTTCGAAAAACTAAGGATTTTCTGATCCCAGGCATAGATTACCTTAGATGTATTTGGCACAACTTTTTTGAATTTTGGATCCTCAATGCTCTTCAACTTTGTACTTGTTTGGCTTTATTAATATTTTAATATGAGCGTCACTGATGAGTCTTATGAAGACGAAACGCGCGTCTGGCGTACTAAATTATAATCCTGGTACCTTTGATAACTATTTACACCACTGGGTCGATGCCACTGCTGGTGGACGTTTCGTCCCTGAGGGTATCACCAGCCCAGTAGTCAACACTTCGGTGTTGACATGAATATCAATAATGTGGTCATTTTTATAAATTTCCTGTTGACAAAACTTTGAATTTTTCGAAAAACTAAGGATTTTCTTATCCCAGGCATAGATTACCTTAGATGTATTTGGCACAACATTTTTGAATTTTGAATCCTCAATGCTCTTCAACTTTGTACTTGTTTGGCTTTATTAATATTCTGATATGAGCGTCACTGATGAGTCTTATGTAGACGAAACGCGCGTCTGGCGTACTAAATTATAATCCTGGTACCTTTGATAACTATTAGGCATCGAGGATAAAGACGAAATATTTGCATTTTTATTTTTGATGTTGATACCAAAGGACAGAAGCGCAGATTTTGTGATATATTAAATTAAACATGAATTTGATATGCACCGTTTGACAGGACAAACATTTATCAAGTTATATAATTGGAATGTTTCAAGGTGTATGCGATGTAGTATATTTACTTTTTGGGGAATGGTTTAAATTTCGACGATTGAAATGAACATTTTACTATTTTTCACTTGTCTTGCAAAATTTAGTAGAATTCATGAGATGTGCAATTTACATATTGGGATAATAAGTTCGGGAATCTTAACAATAACAAAAACATTATAGCTTTCTCAAACAAAAATGTGTTTTCGATGCACTTACCTGGACGAGATTCATTTTGTCGAATTTGTTTGATTTTGATCAATTCTTTTGTTATCGTTTTTTTAGGAATCCAATATTAAGCTGATGACCGACCAAGGACTTGACCATCTTCAATAGTATCCACAATAATCTCCACAGCATCAAGGCAATATGTGATAATAGGTAATAATGAGGTTTAAATTATTTCAACATTAACGCGAACAAGTACAAGGTTTACATGAAAACAACATTTTATAGATTTGATGTGTACGAAGCTCTTTTCTAGTTTGACTAGGAAAGTTCAAACCTAAAGATTTGAAAACACCTTTCTTATCACCACACAACAAACATGGGGATCAACATTAGTCAAAATTGAGTATGGTGTAGACTTTCAAAGACTTTCATTTCTCATTATCAATCTATTCGTATAATTAAATCTGAAAATAATGGTGTTGCCAATGAATAGTTTATTTGGCTTTATAACTATTTTGATCTGAGCGTCACTGATGAGTCTTTTGTATACGAAACGCGCGTCTGGCGTATAAAATTATAAACCTGTGACAGATTACATAGTTTTTGGAAGGACATCCTGGTCAAGTGAGAGCAAGAAGTAATTCAAGCTTTCTATGGGTTCAATTTACAGGAAAAGTAACTGTCTTATACACGACAACATAATCAAGAAACAGTAAATACGATTCGTCCCCGAGGGTATCACCAGCCAAGGAGTCAACACTTCGGTGTTCACATGAATATCAATAATGTGGTCATTTTAATTTATCTTGTTTACAAAACTTTGAATTTATCGAAAAAACTAAAGATTTTCTTATCTCAGGCATAAATTACCTCAGCCGTATTTGGCACAACATTTTGGAATTTTGGATCCTCAATACTTTTCAATTTTCTACTTGTTTGGCTTTTGATATGAGCGTCACTGATGAGTCTTATGTAGACGAATCGCGCGTCTGGCGTACTAAATTATAATCCTGGTACCTTTGATAACTATTTACACCACTGATTGATGCCACTGCTGGTGGAAGTTTCGTCCCAGAGGGTATCACCAGCCCAGTAGTCAACACTTCGGTGTTGACATGAATATCAATGACGTGGTCATTTTTATGAATTTCCTGTTTACAAAACTTTGAATTTTTCGAGAAACTAAGGATTTTCTTATCCCAGGCATAAATTACCTTAGCCGTATCTGGCACTACATTTTGGAATTTTTGATCCTCAATGCACTTCAATTTTGTACTTGTTTGGCTTTATAAATATTGTGATATGAGCATCACTGATGAGTCTTATGTAGACGAATCGCGCGTCTGGCGTACTAAATTATAATCCTGGTACCTTTAATAACTATTTACACCACTGGGTCGATGCCACTGCTGGTGGACGGTTCGTCCCGAGGGTATCATCAGCCCAGTAGTGTTGATGAATATCAATAATGTAGATTTTAAAAATAATATTTTGATATGAACGTCACTGTCTTATGTAGACGAAACGCACGTCTGGCGTACTAAATTATAATCCTGGTACCTTTTATAACTATTTAGGGAGCTACCATTTGATTTTTATGGGGGGGGGGGGGGGGGGGGGCTAGGATGAAAAATTTTGTCCTGCATTTTTTGAGTTGTAATCTCTGTCCTGTCTTTTTATTTTTCACTCTATTCGGTCCTGCCTTTTTTTTATTAGTTTATCCTGACTTTTTTTACCTAAATTGTCATCCTCCCATTTTGTTTTTCAAAGTGTCTCATCCTGCCTTTTTTTTTTACTCAAAACTCCTGTCCTGCCTATTGTTTTCAAATTTCATCCTAGCCCCCCATAAAAATCAAATGGTAGCTCCCTTACATGCACGCAAAAATCCAGAATATTGGTGGCAACAAATAAAATTATCAAATAACCAGATACAATATGACTTCAATATTTATGAAATGCATGCACAATTATAAAAACAGTTTGAAAAAATACAAAACTATTCGTCACAATCTAAGTTGTATACTTTTTAAAATTTATTACAGAAGAAGTCTATGTTGTTATGTCTTTGGTTCCACAGAAGTGACCTAACAAGCAACCCCTTCTTGATATGGTTGACTACGGTTGGTCTCAAGCAGACGTTTTCATAAATAGATATATCTTGTATCGTTATAAGTCTGTCTTAAAATTGTCAAATATAGTTCAGTGCAAATAAAACACACGTCAATAAGGTCACTGTGAATCATTCATTCATAACATAACTATCATAATCTGTTAGACAGGATGACATCTTCAACATTATAGAATTGGAATTTTGCAAGTTGATTACATTATACAATAGTCTTTATTTCCTCTTTCGTCAGAGGTTTCCATTCAATTTTTTAAAGGAATCTTCGATTGCCCTCTTCCCTGGGTCCAATTAAAAATATTGATAAAACAAATCACGGTATATTTAAAAAAAAAATACAGCTGTCAATAAAAAGAACATACTTGTGATAAATGAACTCGTCATAGATACAAAGATAAATTTTGTACACAGTCAAAAGTTTTGTCTACAAAGGGTCATGCCCATTAATTTGCTAATAAGTATTGCGTTGAGATATTGAGTGTCTGCAGTCACAGATAACTAAGGGTTTGTTTAATTGGTTCAAGTAATAAAATTAGTAACAAATTTCATAATAGTTATCAAAGGTACCAGGCTTATAATTTAATACACCAGACGCGCGTTTCGTCTACATAAGACTCACCAGTGACTCTCATATCTGAAAAGCTATAAAGCCATACAAGTACAAAATTGAAGAGCATTGACGACCAAAAAAAGTTATGCCAAATACGGCTAAGGTTATCTATAAAGGCAACAGTAGTATACCGCTGTTCAAAACTCATAAATCCATGGACAAAAAACAAAATCGGGGATAAGAAAATCTTAGAATTTCGAATAAAACTAAAAATACAAGATTAGAAGTTTTGTTACCCGGAAGCACGCATTAGTTAACGAATGATATACCAAAGAGTGAAAGAACAAACGTACAGACATACACAAAAGCATATACAAAAAACACCAAGTGATTAAGTTTGAAAACTCATGAGCTTCTTAGACTTTGGCTTTATATATTCCGCTTTGTTTGGTCCCGGTGACGTCTAACTTTTACTTGTTAATTAATTGTTATAGTTGAATGTATTTTACAAAATGAAGTTATTAAGAATCTATCAATACTGGTTTCCCTTTTGATGATATCTGTTTAGTGAGTCCGGTATGTAAAGCAACGTGTTCAAGGTTTATAAGTTCATTATGACCACTTTACATTTTTTTCTAATTAAATCCTTCTCAATTCGAAAACTCCAAGTGTATGTATGCTTACTAGTGGAAAAATCTATAGTTGAGAAAATACATCTAGTGGTTATTTCATTTCTGTCTAAACCTTTGATACATTCAAGTTGAATCATTCAGTCAATTCAATGCAAATGATCGTTTAACATCTATCAGAAGATTATCACAACCGAAGTGACAAGATGAAATTACATAGTTTAATTTATTACAAACAAATAAAGCAACTCTTTATTCTTTTAGGACAACACATACAGATTGTCAAGTGTATTTACAGGATAAGAACATGTCTTGTGGATGCAATGAAGAAACAAAATCCGAAAAAAAACCACAAAGTTGTATACAGCAAAAAAGCAATAGAAACTGTTTTTATCCTTACCATTTAATTTGTTGGGGAATTTAATCGGTAACATATCATACTTCCTCATCCCATTTAAGAAGAGGGATTAAAGTTACAGCTGATAAACGGTAGACCAGTTAATGTAAATGATATAAAAAAAACACACCAAAATATGAAGCTTTTGATTTTGTATACCAGACGCACATTCGACTACAAAAGATCCATTAGTAACGCTCGAATAAAAAAATATGTGTAATACAGTATTAAATGGAGTTTTATTGGAATCCCCGAACGGTTTTGCAGTTTTTATTCCCCGAGGTTATTACAACCCAGTAGTCAGCACTGTTGTGTTGACATGAAACTATTATTGCTATGGTCATAATTATAAATTATAGGTTTACAAATTTATGAATTCTTGAAATACTAAGGCTTTTCTACCCCAGGAAAAGAATACATTAAGCTGTATTTGGCAAAACTTTTTAGGAATAGTTGGTTCTCAATGCTCTCCAACTTTGTACTCAATTTGGCCATTTTAACTTTTAATGATTCGAGTGCCACTGATGAGTCTTTTGAAGACGAAACGCGCGTCTGGCGCAAATACAACATTGTAATCCGGTATCTATAATGAGACTTTTTGCCAGATACAGCTTAAAATATTAAAAATATGTTACCATATAATCAATACATTTTTAACATTGCAATATAAGCGAAATGTTTAATTCACCGTTTTATTAAAGGTCCTGTACCAAGTCAGGATAATTGCAGAATAATTGCAGTTATTATCAAATAGTCCGTTTTGATGTAGTTGATGTGTTTCTTTCGGTCTTTGTTTGAAACACGGATTTGTTTTCTATTATAATCGATTTATGACTTTTGAACAGCTGTATACTATTGTTACCTGCCTGTTTTATGTGCTTAAATGAAATGCTTATGGGTGCAGATGCAAAGCACAGGCATGGTCATTATACGCGAACGTATCGTTAAAATCATTTAATTAGTTAGATTGCTGTAAAGCCAACTGTCATTAAATTTTGGTATTTGATATCCATCTAAACAAGAGAATTGATTCAACGATACCACATTCTTCTGTCCCAGAATTTCTGCATTCAAATTATAAGGAAACTACAAATTTATCACTTTGTCAAATAAAATGGTACGATTTTACTGGAAATGTAAAGGTGAAAATAACAAATATCGAACTAAAGTTGTCTTTTGTCATTCAACATATTCCATCAAAATTTCAATGAATTAAGGAAAAGGGTTGTTCTCTAATTATTTTTCAAAAACCATACAATTTTGAAATTTCCCGACAAATATAAAATATAAATATAAACATAAATCTGGAACGGTAAATGTGAAAACGTTTGATGAGTTTCAGCTTTTGATATTGCATTTTGGTAAGGGACGTTTTTAAGGGAAACAAACGAATGCTGAACTTTTGGTAAAAATCAAGACCCATAACTTTGGAACGTTAAAATTTAAAAAGAAAAAGTCATATATAACCTTTTTTGGTGGTTCAAAGTATTACTAACAAGCAGGTGTATTAGAATTCAATAAATATAATCATGAATTTCTGAACATGTCCAATTGAATAACCTTAATTTGAATTTCTGTTGTTTGGTAAGAGACGCATTTCTTATGACAACATTTCATGTGGTTAAATATGACGTTTCAAATTTTTTTTAAGAATTAGAGCTCTACTGCATTGAAATAATGTCTTATTCATTGTCATAACATACAGAATTTTTAAAGATTCTATGTTTTCTGTTTATCCGTGTTATCATTTTTCACAAATATATACATGAGTATAGTATATGGTAAAAATCTGTGCTGAGCAAATATTAACGTTCAGTCGTACGCAATACATAAATATATAAATACAATATATAGTATATTAACGGTATAAATCAATTGTCATGTTCTATATCTAATGTATTATCTTGTACTGTCAATCAAAATAACCGAAAAGGCAATAACTCTGAGTATTCATTTGTCAGTCACACTTTTTTGTGAACCTTATCATCTGTATATGTTTTTACATCATTAAAATCTTGTATATAATGTAAGACGTTATGTTAATGTATAATAATTAGTTCCAACACATTAATGCTAAAATGAGATAAGGTATTATTTCAGATTTTTTTTTCATTTATTAAAATCATTTGTTTAAATTGATGAAAATTACATGAATGCAAAAACGTACACACATTTAACATACCTGCAGTAATCAAAATAACCTTAGGCACGGGGCTAAAATGTGGTTTATAGCAGTAGAACTATTTCGAAACCCTAGCTGAATTTAATATTAGCACCATACGCTACATACCTATTGTCGAATACATATATGTGCAGGCTATGTATACTAGTCACTTCTATAAAAGATGATAAATCAAGCTTATTCTTAAATTTTCCTTTACAAAGTAAGTTGCTATATACTGTCAGTTGCTATGTATGTTGGCGTTGTCTCTTGTTGTAGTTCAGTGTTTCTGTTTGTCGTTGTATTTTTCTTCTTCTCGTTGTTGTATTTCCCTCGGTTTGAGTTTGCTTCTCGTATTTGGTTTTGATGACTATAAAAACAGCAGTACACTGCTGTTGCCTTTTTATATATATGTTGAGAATAAAATTTGATGAATTGATATGTCAGTAAGGCAACAAACCAAAATGATACAAGTAACACACGCATTGTATTTAGGCTTCAAAATAAAATAACTCGAATAAAGACACGTGCCTGTTCAATATTTTACAATTAGAATTGTGAGATGATCCAAGATCTGTTATCAACACCATTTTCTCAAAATATTTGGCATGAGATATGAACGAAAGGTACGACATTCTATTTTTGAAATTTCCATTTTCCATTTTGACAGTTCTTATATGAAGCCTTAACATTTCGGACTTCTAACTTGACATACATGTATCTCAATTCCAATTTGATATTTCTCACTCCCATGTTGGATATTTCTCACTTCCAAGTTTACTTTTTTTCAGTTCAAACTTGGAAATGAGAAATTTAAACATTAACGAGAAGTCATGTTCTATCATCTTGTCAATGTATATATACTTGTTTGGCTTTATAGCTTTTTTGATCAGAGCGTCACTGATGAGTCTTATGTAGACGAAACGCACGTCTGGCGTATCAAATTATAATCCTGGTACCTTTTATAACTATTTATGTACTTACATCTTGATACTGCGTACTGTCATGCTTATATCAGACTGTTTATGACGTCTTTGCACTGAAAACCCGGATGGATGAATAATACAGCATAAAGGTATTGGTAGTTTTTGAAAGCATTGTATACAAGTAATTTTTTCTGTCGGTTTTATAACAAATGTGTCTGCTTTAAAATAAGATTCATATAAATTACTTGGTAAAATACAATCAAATCCCCATGCTCATCATTGAAGGCGCTTCGGTAACCTATTGTTTTATAAATCTTCGTCTTCGATATCTATTGGGGTGTTGTCTCATCGTTAATTACGATAATTCCTGTGCATATAACTTCTTCGTTCAAGTATTATTTGACGAATTGAACAGCTGTCTTTATAGGTGTCAGCATTTTTTTTTATATCTCAAAATCGGTTCTAACACGTTCGTATTAAGTTCATCTTTCCAATTTGGGGCATGCGAGCTAATGTCGTCCCGGTGTTTTCGTCATTTTATCCGAACCACTTGCAGAGGAAAATGATATATATTTGATTTGAAATAATTAGTTACAAACATGTCAGTTCCGAAGCACTTACTACTGATCTGGTGACACCCTTGTGAACTAGCAGTCAAAAAATAACATGAACAGTTATAAATATTATATCACAGATCGTGCTTTTCCAGATTTACCTTCATCAGGAATGCTCAAACTAGATAATAAAAATTGTAGATTGAAAACTCCAAAAGTAAAATCACAAAAATATTCCGAGGAAAATTCAAAACGGAAAGTTCCTAATCAAATGACAAACCCAAAAGTTTAAACCAACCTAAGTTCGATTGTGCCCGAGGAAAGTGAAACTTTTATTTCTTAAAAAATACTAATCTTATATATAAAAAAAAAAGATATCAAAATATACAAGTCCACAAAAGAAACGACACAAGGCAATTTGTTTGCCTTATATAATGAAATTTTATACACTGTACCAAGGTAAATAATTGTGCAATTGATTTGAAAGTGTCATGTTCTTATTAAAACTATGATTTAAGGCAAATACGGGAATTGCTTTTTCCAAATTTTTGTTACTTCAAAAGTCGTATTTTCACCCAAAAACTAGAGCTTAGAACTTGCATCTTAAACATGATCTGCTTAGAATTTTTAAATGCCTTTGCAGATATTTGAATACTCAATTCTCATTTTTCAAATTAAGTGCCGACTTTTGTCGTCTTTTTCAGCAAAATAAATTTGACCCCTGTGTCCAATAACACATTACTTTCTGACTTTCTTAATATTTGGTCAGATTTTTTCAATCGTATGCATTTGCTAGGCAAATAAATGTTTTTCATTTGATAAGTTAATTTGTTATGAATATTTTTGGTACCTTAGCACTGACTGCTGAGCTGATGATATCCCTGCGGACTTACAGTAAAAAAACCAGCAGTATCGACCCAGTGCGAGAATAAGACAAAACCATTAAAAAGATGGTGTGTCCGAAGATCAAAAGATAAGAACAGCCTCCAAATCTTTAAGGCGAATAATGCAAGTAAAAGTAACTATATAATCCTTGGTCAGACTATTTCTTATTGGACAACCGGCCTTTTAATAATGTTTCAATAAACCTTTATCTTGTTGCGATATTACTTTGAAAGCTAATTGATATCTTCAAACTATTTCATTGATATGTAATGTTATGATGACCGTTTAAGGAATTCATTTTAAAATCTATGTTCGGGATGAGAAGACACTCGCAAGATTTTATTCGTATCTTTTAATCCCTATTTTTACGTTCATTTCAAAATGTCGTGCTTTTGACAGATGACATATTAGAGTTCCTAAGGTACTATAGCTATTGTTAATAGTACTTTTTATCTTATTTATTCTAATATGATGTTTACAGAGAGGAATTTAATTACCCACGATTGCACCACACAAGAATAAGAGGAAGCCACAATACAAATGTTTAATTTGAGTTCGATTATGTTAATGTAGGTTAAAAACAATGTTATTAAATATATAAAACTATTTACTTAAATTAAGTGGTACGAAACATCCTGTTTAAATATCACAACTGTCTTCTATTGTTTCATTTGACATTTGTTAATTTAATTATCTAATGCAATTTTATTGTTTCTTCGCGCAGTTTATGCAGTTTAAGTGTAAAACAATAATTCTTGTGATAATTGATAGATTGCATATTTTATAAAGTATTGTACTCCCCCAGTTTTTTCTCCTGTTAAATGCATAATAGCTATGATACAGAATAAATTAAACCAGCGCAGAATATTGGGAGAAGGAAAAGGGTTATTTAAAATAAGTATATTGTGGGAATTTTCAAAGTCATATTTGAAGGAAATGATGAAAAAAATCTACATGTTACTACCGATAATGAATTGATTTATATAGAATCTGATGGTTAACAAATAACTTTTTACTCGAATTGTTTAATTCAGTTTTATTGCGGATTTAATAAGTAAAAAGTACACTTTAACTTACATGTAATCGTCAGAAATGTGTCATTTCACTTGAAAAGCCTTCAAACTATCAGAAATAATTGCCACGGTCTAATTATCCTATGTATATTATATTAGAATTAATAAAAAATGAATATGAAAGTTGGTATGATTAATATCACATGCGAAATTCTCCATTCATAATCACTAATTAGATATGATGACTCTTTTGAGTAAGGTGTTAAGTTAAAACACATAATAGTAAATTTACATATTTTAAAAAATAATTTAATTTGTACAAACCACTAGTAAAAAGATATGCAATGTAATCTATTCGGAAGTCTGTTAGTTATCTCGACTATCATATAGTCACACTATATCATTATTATTCTACTTTATGATAATTCCTGTAACCATTTACTATATATCCAAACAAAAACGGACCTAGAAAAAAACCAACACCAACCTAAACGCAAAACAATACGATGAGCCACAAAGATCACCGATGAGTGGACTGCTATATCTATAAAAACTAAGCACAAAACATGCATTTCTTTACGATATATTACAGACACAATGCACCTACTGTGGATTCATTTATTTTCGTGGGTATCAATTTTCGTGGATTTAGGAAAACTTACATGTTCGTGGATATTTAAATTTGTGGTTTTGCTTAGTCTGCATACAAGCCTATTTGAAATTTGTAATTCGTTGAACATTTATTTTCGTGGTTCTTCTGTGCCCACGAAATCAACGAAAATTGGTATCCCACGAATAATAATGAATCCACAGTATACTATTAAACAAACGCACGAAAACCCCCATATCACTATAATAGGAAACAATTTTATGGGATAATTAAAATGGAATGTATTCTGTTGAGAACTAATTCCTTGTAGTATTGCAGCTTACATTTGTCGTTTTGGCTTTATAAATATTTTGATATGAGCGTCACTGATGAGTCTTATGTAGACGAAACGCGCGCCTGACGTACTAAAATATAATCCTGGTACCTTTGATAACTAATTAGAGGTGGTATTTTCTTCTCATATAAAGTTTACTTATTAACTTACATGCTCAACTATAATAACAAATACGGTAATATTATTTTCATATATCTTGGGATTGATAGACAGATGAATTCATATGTTGTCTATTTCAGGCCAATCTTCATGTGGTAGTATGCCATGAAAAGGAATAAAAGTGCCTGGTTAAAACCACGAAACGGAGAGGAATACAGTTTACATAATCAGTTCAAAAGCATTTATTTTTTTTACTTCACAAAACATTATTAATAAGATTGAGAATGGAAATGGGGAATGTGTCAAAGAGACAACAACACGACCACAGAACACACAACAACAAAAGGTCACCAATATGTCTTCATTGTTGTTTTAGGAACACGTTTAAGCAATCAATACGCGTTACTAATACACGATAGTAGTTCATTAGGTTCAACTTCTTTAAATATAGACAATGCAATTTCCCAAAACATTTTTGAAAGGAAATTCTTTTACGAATGAAACTGTGTCACTTTTCCATGAAAATTCGTAGAAAAATATATCCTAGAATGGAAAGTTAATATGCAATACTATTCTTTAAGAGTGTAAACGTATATTAAAATTCTGTACGACTCCTTCCCTTCACTTTAGGAATTTATCATTACTCAATTATCATTGATATGGTTATATTTATAAATTTACTGTTTACAAAAGTTAGAATTTTTGAAATACTAAGGCTTTTCTACCTCAGGCATAGATTACCTTAGCTGGATTTGGCAAAACTTTTAGGAATTTTGGTCCTCAATGCTCTTCTTCGTACTTTATTTGGCCTTTTAAACTTTTTTTAGATTCGAGCGTCACTGATGAGTCTTTTGTAGACGAAACGCGTGTCTGGCGTATAAACAAAATTTAGTCCTGTATCTATGATGAGTTTAATTACTGAAGAGACATCTATTGCTGAAATGCCCATCTGATGCAGTACCTGTGGTACCATTAATACTAATATGCATGTTTTATCTTCACCAAAAAGTAATCGAGCAATATCGTCACAATACAGTAGTAGATTCCATCATATTTCTGAATAACAACAACACATTCTTGATAATTGCACCTAGAAAATTATTAAATACTTAGGAAGATGACAAAACTATTTTAATATGCAAATATGACAAAGCAGCAATTAAATGCTCATCATTTTGCGACACATTTCCTATCAAATAGTAAATTTTTATTTAAAACATTATGCATGTGTATTTAAATCAAGATTTTTGCATATTTGAATGATGAAATTGTAATTAATTCAATTAAAATTTAATATAAAAGCAGAAGTGATTGACAGCCTTCTTTATGAAAAGGAAAGGTATTTAAACAGCAAAAACATATAATCATCTTACAATAGGTGATATTAACACATAGGAGTAAGTATTCATATTTTGTTATTTAATTATAAATTACAGAAAGAAATTTTTGTAAAAGACCATTTATATTCTAAGACATTCCTTTTTGAAATTGTTTTGGATTAGTTTTTCCAATATAATACCTCATTTGATTTACTACGAATTCAATGGGTATCTGATATTAATTGATATTTAAGTTTCAGAATGTCATATAAAATAAATGCGTGATAATGAAACTTAATCAATGATTAATATCCATGGGCTAAAATCTTTTAATTTATCTATTCATATTTTGGTGTAGGTTTTAAATATGTTACGTGTCTTTTCCTGTTCAACCCAGTAGTCAGCACTTTGATGTTGACATAGTTATCAATCATATGGTCATTTTTATAAATTTCCTGTTTACAAAGCTTTGAATTTTTCGTAAAATTAAGGATTTTTTATCCCAGGAATAGATTACCTTAGACGTATTTGGCACAACCGTTTGGAATTTTGGGTCCTCAATGCTCTTCAACTTTGTAATTGTTTGACTTTATAACTGTTTTGATCTGAGCGTCACTGATGAGTATATACATACTCTATCAAACATTAAAAAATAATCGGCTTTTATTACACAAATTTCAACATTGAGTAAAACCCATCCCATATCGTCAGCTGTTATATGCAATAGATTTGAATAGTTAAATTGAAGTCTTTTCAGTAGACATTCCACAACGTCACGACCAGATCGCACGGTGTTCTATCTTTTTTCGACTTATAAAAACTTTTTTTACAATGGTTTATTATTACATTGTAAGGTCTAGAGACGTTTAAATAAACTTTTTTACGTTCATTTTATTCATATATTTTTCCACGTGTTTAGATCTCATAAATCCTTGGCTTCCAGGGGGTTTGGCATGAGCGTTCCTGATGGACGCAACAAAAGAAAAAGCATTTCAAACGAACAAAGCTAATAAGGTGTTATTTTTATTTATCATTAACTAGGTGAGCCATGATATAGTGGTGATTTTACTATAAAAATCGCTAAAATGTCATAAGTTTATATGACTATTATTACTTTATTAATTGTTAATTTAGTACTTTGGTGTTTCGTAACAATAGTATTTTTCAACTGTCACAAATCCGGACATTGAAAAGCTGACTTATGTTGACAAAACAAACCTCCCGCTCAGTTTAAAAGTCATTTAGAATGGGTCGTTAGACAATCCAGGTTCTAAGTAATTATTCTGTGTAGAATTTAGGAAGAATAATTTAACAGTCGAAGGGAGTAAACAATTTCGTGACATGACACACAAATTATAGGAGATGTATACTTTATTATTCTTATAAAATGTGTTGCCTTTTTCAGCACCTCTTCCTTGCAAAATGAGGATGTTCATCGTATTAGTCGGGTGTTGTTTGACAGCTGTATATGGCCAAAAACAACAAGCCGAACCTTTATATCCACAATATCAAGGACCAGAGTGGGCATTGGTAAATGGGGGTAATCCTATGGAGATGCTAGGAGGTCAAGGAGGTCAAGGTGGTCAAGGAGGAGGTCAAGGAGGTCAAGGAGGTCAAGGAGGAGGGAATCTACCTCTCTATGAACAATATCTACCAGTAGGATCACAGGGAGGAGGACCAAACAGTCCTATCCAGGAAATATATCTTCCTGGAGGAGGACAAGGTGGTGCAGGGAATGGTCCACAATTTGAAATAATAACTGGATTAGGCCAAGGAGGAGGTCAAGGTGGCAATCAAGGAGGAGGTCAAGGCGGCAATCAAGGAGCCGGCCAAGGAGGTGGAGGCGGAGGACAAGGGATGTCACCATATCCAGAACTAATGAATGGTCCAGGTGGCCAAGGAGGTATGGGAGGACTTGATCCTGCTCAGTTCGGACACCTCCCTGCTGACATACAACAATTATTTGGTGGAAATGGTGGTGGAAATGGTGGTGGAAATGGTGGAGGAAATGCTGGTGGAAATGCTGGCGGTGGTGGTGGTGGTGGAGCCGGAAATCTTCCTTTTGACATATCTCAATTGTTATCTGGAAATGGAGGACAAGGTAAACAACAAGCCTACCTAATCATTCCTATGGATAAAAATGCAGCATTAGGACAAGGAGGAGGGCAACAACAACCAAATGGGCTCGATCCTCTCTTTGCAGATCCACTTGGACAGGCTTCACCGGCTGGTCAAAATCCAGGTCAACCAGGATGCCAAGGACAAGGTTGTGTAGATCCTTTACTGGACCCATCAATGGGAGGTCAGAGTCTACCCGGACAGGGTCAAGCTCCAGGAGGTTGTCCAGGACCAAATTGCGGTCCTGATCCATTAGCAGATCCTTTGGCGCTTGATCCCTTAGGCGGATCTTTATCACCTGATCCTAATGGGCAATTTGTTGATATAATCGATACAATTCCGCTACCAGCTGATAATGCTCCAATGTCACAAGATCCACCAAGTACAAAATCTTATGGTAAATCATATGATAAAAAAACATATGGAAAATCTTATGAGAAACCAAAATCGTATGGAAAATCTTATGAAAAACCAAAAACCTATGCTAAACCTTACGCCAAACCAAAACCGTATGGAATGAAATATGATAAACCCCGAACGTATGCTAAATCTTACCAAAAGCAAAAAACTTATGCAAAGCCATACGCTCAGCCAAGAAAAACATATGGGAAACCAACTTACGCCAAAAAATCATACGGGGTAGTAACGTACGGAAAGAAGTCATATGGCAAACCAATGACATATGGACTGTCTTATGGACAACCTAAACCCTATGGACAACCTAAACCCTATGGAAAACCCAAACCATATGGACAACCTAAACCATATGCAAAACCACGTACTTACGCTAGAGTATATGCTCAACCAAGAACATATTCTAAACAAACATATGCAAAACCTCAAGCATACGGAAAAACTTATAACAAAAAACCTACCTATGGATATGCCAAACCAAAGTCGTACGGAAATAGTTACAAAAAACGAAAGGTAAGTGTATTTTTGAAATACTTAGGCTTTTCTACCTCAGGAATAGATTACCTTAGCTGTTTCTGGCAAAACATTTTGGAATTTTGGTCCTCAATGATCTTCAACTTCATACTTTATTTGGCCTTTTAAACTTTTTTGGATTCGAGCGTCACTGATGAGTCTTTTGTAGACGAAACGCGCGTCTAGCGTAATTACAAAATTTAATCCTGGTATCTATTATAAGTTTATGTAGAATAAAATATTTTTTGTTGAAATTGCTTCCTTATGAAACAATAATGCAGTCTTTGTTAGAGCATCTTTATGTGTAGCTTCTTTATACTTACATTGAAATTACAAGTAAAAAGGACGGATGATACATGCATAGAACTGAAACACATCAAATTCGGTATACTTAATCTTGCCTAACAACAATAGTGTCGATAACATTTCTTGCGAACTTTTAGTCACTCGAGCTTTTCAATCTTGACACATTAAGTGTTGTTGCAATGTCACTTATGGTGATCAAGAGTTATGACAAATAGCCTCGTAGTTAATTTTACTCAGAAGTCAAAACGTAAATGTGGATGAAACGTATCGAATTTAAATATTAATTAGATTTATAGAGAAATATACTCAGATGATTTCGAAATAGTTTAATTTGTTATCAAAGGTACCAGATTATAATTTAGTACGCCAGACGCGCGTTTCGTCTACATAAGACTCATCAGTGACGCTCATATCAAAATATTTATAAAGCCAAACAAATAGAACATATGTCTATAAATATTTAAAAAAAACTACACAATGCGTTGCTTTGATATTAAACCATAAGATAAGATAAGCTTATTTTTAAAGTTGAAAATGTTGCAATGTCATACCTTTGTGCATAAATGGACACTTCTAACCACAATGGGATAATTTTTTATCTTAAAAAGAAAATATTTCTTTTATTCCAATACACATTTCATTTTTACAGCCTTATAGTACATTATCAAGATGTGATCCTGTAAATTCCAATAATGATAAAAAAAAAAGGATTAAAATAACTAAATAAAATAAATAAATTCACCGTCTTTCTTCCCATCTCCCCCCTCAATCAAAGTTTATCTCTGAGGGATTCGGCTATCATTTACACTTCATTTGTTTATATATTCCACCAATGAATCTATGCAATCCTGACTCTCAAAACTATAAGCAGCGCGGGTTCCTTATTAAAAAATCGCAATACCTCAAATGGTGAAAAACGTTTTCGCTAATTGAAATTGAAAACCTTATTTTTCAATAACAGATGCAATACTATGCTTCTTCCGTATAAATGTATAGGTATTTGTGAAATGGCAATAATGTTTTTTTCATATTCTTGCATTTTGAATGTTTTCTATTTTCAGGGTGGATATTAAAATGAACAAGAGAATAAAGATAAATACAGACAATGTGCTTGGTTCCAATTCATGACAGTTTTTGTATTATCATTTTTTTTATGTACCTCGGTTTTGTTTATACGAATACAATTTTGAATGTTATATGTACTTTATGTTTGAACGTGTGTAAATGACAGATTTACATCGATTTTTACAATTAAATAAATAAAATTCCTTTGATCTCAGCGATATAGTTACCTAGCTGAAAAAGAATTAACAAATATGGTCCTCCAAAGTAAATAAAAAAACTTGAAAGTCCATAACGTCTGACAAAATCAAACGTAAGACTGTATCAAGCATGAATTAGAACGAATGGGAAACATCTGTTTTTTTCTATGACTTAGTACAAGCTAAATCTCAACTGCTGCTCTTCGCATTTTTGTTCTTTAACCATAAAATGTGCGAGGGAACTATTGAAAAAAAATATCTTTTTAATTTACAAATATCAATGAACAATAAGTATGAGCTGATAAAAAAAAACCAATTTGTATTTACGATTTTGAAATCAAGCCCGAAGAGGAACAGGTAAATTTGAGATGGACTCAAATGTTATATTTACACATAGATAAGAAAAACTGTTAAACAAATGTCAATGAGGCATCAACCTTAAATACAATACAGGTAGAGTCACATTCTCCTGTATATGTTTCGACTCTAATATTAATTGACGATGATTGTCAGTTTCCGTCAGTACGGACACAATGACTTCATCCAGACATAAAAAAAGAAAAACCATTGCCTGCCGCAATGGCCAATAGTGTTCAGAGGCTTTTAAACTCTATCAATCAATCAATCAATAAGGTTATCAAAGTACATAAATAAAAAGTGAAAAGGAGAAGGTCACTTGTTTGGTCCCTGACAATATCATGAATATTCCAAATGATACCATTTGAATATTCATACGATATGTGTCTGTCAAACATCAGTATTTGTAATTTTAATATGCAAATCTAAGCTTCAAACTTGAAGTTTAGTGACAATCTGCATACCCTGCTGAAATAGTCCCATTTTAAGATCGTGTGATTTAAAGTTAGATATGCGCAACAGCTTAACCAGAAAAAATATTTTGCTTGAAGATGTAGTTTACAATGATATTAATGTGCATAAAATATCTTATATGGGTGGGGCTGTTGATCATATCTTTATTGTCCAAAACTATGTGTAAAATGACCATTAGGTCAAATATGTCAATGAAAACATATGTAGGATATCACAGTGTCATCATAAATGATCTAAATTGACCAGATTATATTAATTTGTTCATTTATAAATATAATAAATATAGTTTTTAAAGGCTTGAGTAATGTTACTATTTTTTTTATCCATTTTTTGGTGTGTATAATACACAGTTTCCAAAAAGCTAAAAAAAAGTTATTTAGAATCCTTAAAAGTGATATATTTTGGACAAACAGAAACAATGCATACTGTACATCCTTTAAAATATATCATCCAAACTGATCCAGTATAATGTAACTCTGAAATGGCTGTAGTTTATTAATGAAATGGACCAATGCAACCGAGTTGAAAATATTCATTCTCCACCGACCAGCAAAAAGGTTGCAACTTTATTAATGAAATTACAATTCGATGAACAGTGCAGGTACAATTTGAAATTAGTATGGCGTTCATTATCACTGAACTAGTATATATTTGTTTAGGGGCCAGCTGAAGAACGCCTCCGGGTACGGGAATTTCTCGCTACAATGAAGACCTGTTGGTGACCTTCTGCTGTTGTTTTTTTTCTATGGTCGGGTTGTTGTCTCTTTGGCACATTCCCCATTTCCATTCTCAATTTTATCTATTATTGAATGTCATGGTACAAGCGTGTATGTGTGCTTTTTTCATAAAGAGTTGTTGGTTTCTAATGCGCTGCATTTGTTGTATCTTTTTTTTATCGATTAAGCCTTCCAGCGGTTATGACTCGAGTGCAATTGACGATTTGATGCAGACAAAACGTATGACATAAAAAAGTATAGCTTGGTATAGAAAATAAATCAAAATTTTCTTTAGAACATTACCACTTCACTGCGAGTACTATATGTACTAGTACTAAGAGCTGCAAACTATTATATACGAATCATACATATTAAGCTTTTCCCGATTAAAGAATTTCAGAATTTACGCTGAATTTTCAACGCTTTAGGTCTCCTTAGAATATAGATTTAAAAAAACCCAAATAGAAACGTAATTAGTTCAACTTTGTAGATAAAATCGTGTGGTTCCTGTTGACCGTAAGATTCATCCCTAATCTTACAAGTATTTACGAATAAAAAAAAAATATTTTTTTTAATTTGAAGCTTTGAAAAAATGTCACAAAAAACGTATAACTGGAAAACTTTTATTCTCATCAGAAATTATAATTTCTCTAATTTTTGCGCTATTTTTATTTTTCTTGATCGGTATGCGAAACATGTGTTCTCGGCAAATGATTGGTCGAAAACTAATTAGGACGTAATCATTTCTTTGTGTCTTCTGAATTATCACATTGTAACGTCATGAAAAAAGACGACCAATGCACGATGACGTCACATTTAAAGTTTAAAGAATACAACTTTCTACAAATCTTTAAAAAGGAAATATATCCATCTGATGTTTGAGCTTCTTAGAACCTACATTCTTATCTGTATTATATCTTTGATATTTTGATTTATAGAAGTGACATCATACCCTGTATATGAATGTTGTCTTTAATAATGCTTTCGACAAAATGCTTATTTCTATAATAACATTAACGGTACCAATTTTTCTGGTCCAATATTCGTATACTGTAAATTCAGAAATTATTGCGAGGTTTTTATTATTGCGAAAAATGCGACAGAGTTATAAACGCAATAATTAAAAATCGCATTTTGAAATATTTGATATGAATTAAACAGAATTTTTCTCAAAATCGTAAACATAAGAATCGCGTTTAAGTCCAAAATGACGAAATCGCAATAATAAATGCACCCAATAATTTCTGAATTTACAGTAAATATGGCGACAGTAATTTACCCATGCTCAAATCTATCAAATTCATTAGAAAGAGACACAAACCGATGTTTCAATCAAATGTTCTTTGCGTATAGCAGAATTGAATTGTTACGGAATTATACTAATTTCGAGATGTGTGTTTGAATTGTGGAAAATGATAGTGTTAGGAATCGTTTTTTTTTTTAATTTATTTTGGTGGCGTTTTGGATGTTCGATCTGTTCAGTTTTGTTGGTTATGATTATAGTCTTTTTTCTTTTAGACATGATTTCTTTACTGTTTCAAATTTTCCTTTCAAAATTTTCCGATATGTATTAGTTATGACAATGTTAACAAATATGTCTTGATACCAACTGACCGATGATTAATATTTAGATTAACAATGTGTGTTAAATATATAACAAGTACTATAATAAAAGTTCCCTCAGTTTTAGTTAGTAACCCGGATTTGAGTTCTCTTAATCGAGTTATGGCTTATGACTAGCGGTATACTACTGTTGCCTTTATTTAGCGTATTTAATCTTACTTTTGCTATAATATTATATCAAAGAAAAAAGACGAGTCATTTGCAATATTTAATGAACATGAACCACATTTTATCTGGCAACTCTAGACATTTACTAAAAGTGTTTGTACTTGGTATCAATCTATGCGTGTTTAATAATTATATTGCGTTTGATTGAAATTAACTTCTTGATGCCATAATATATACCTGGTTAATACGGTGTTGTCGCAGATACATGAATCTTCTTGTATTCCTTGGTTAAAGAACATTGAAGTTATTTCTGGTGTGGTAAAATTCAGTTCTTGATATGCCAAAACTGTCGATTTATATGTGCAAGTTAAGGTATGAAACAAACCCAACTGTAACTGTGGTAGTAACTTATACTTTACGTTAAATTCAATTGGAAAGATGGGATTAAAAAAAACGTAAATAGGAAAGAGAAAAACAAACGTGTATACTACAAACTATGACGACATTGGTTTTTTTTTTGCTAATTTCTCTTAGACTTTTCAAAATACCACATATCTATCTGATTATTGACTATCGGTATGATTTTTTTTAAATCCGTTTTAAATGACTGGAATACTGGACAAGAATTCAGCAGTTGAATGAGTATACTGTACAGATTATTCATAAGAAAACAAAACGTGAAGATAATATTAATCATTGTGTACGTCATATTTGTATATTTGTTTTTCTAATCAATTGTAATTGTTATTAATGTCAATCTGACATGTATTCAAAGATAATTATATTTAATTGGTAGTGTTCTTTTATGCAAACAAATCGAAGACCGTTACACCCACACGGACATAAGAACAACATGAAAATTAATATGTAATAGTTTATTGCGATTGTTAATTTTATCTTCTGGGCTGACCTGGCACGATCCACGATTCAAATAATACATTTGTGTGTAAATAACAAGTTTAAATATTGTGTAATTGAACTTACTTCTGCGTTTGCAACTTTCCAAATAAGAATACGAATAAGATCAAATCAAATCAAATATAATATTTTATTGTCAATTAAAAACGCCCATTACAGGCATAATAATCACAAGTTAAATTTGGTACAAAAGAGGGACGAAAGAAACTCATAAATCGAAAATAAACTGACAACGCCATGGTTAAAAATGAAAAAAGACAAACAATAGTACACATGACACAACATAGAAAAAGAATAAGCAACACGAACCACACCAAAAACTAGGGGTGATCTCAGATGATACGGAAGGCTTAGCAGATCCTGCTCCACATGTACAAATGATTACAAAATGATTACAATGATTTTAATACAATTAAATATATGATTAGAAGATGTAATGTACAAATGGGGGCAACAGTAGTATACGGCTGTTCAAAAATCCTTATTCGATTGAATGAGAAAAAAATCCGGGTTACAAACTTAAATCGAGGAAAACACAGAAACACTAAACTGCAACAAAAACAAACGCCAACATACACAGAAACGGACAATTTGATAACAACTGTAATATTCTTGACTTGGACATTTAAAGAAAAAAGGCGGGTTTAACCTGGTTGTATAGACAGCCAAACCTCCCGCTTATATATCAATGTTAACACATATCGGTTAAATAACAACACTACGTGACAGGAGTACAATAACTCAGAAGAACAATCAGGACAGAGAAACGCTTAAATAAAATAAAAATAATACGCTAGTAAAATTTACACTGCAGAATAAGAGCGAACGTCGTAAACTAACGACAGCACAAGGCCCAACATGATATTATTGCACATCTCCGCCAGATATCAAATGATATATAAATCGACAAATGTAGTCAGTGGTGTTTACGCACCATAAAATAAGAACACATTTATCTTTTGTTGCAGAATAATTTAATACACAACAAAATTGGTACATGTGCGTAAATGATATCATTACCGTTTATGCTAATTATCTGTCTCCCTCTCCCCGTCTTTCTTCATATTGCTTTTTATTTTACTTCCAATTAGAGAAAATAAGATAAAATAATATGAAGAGGACAAAATGTTAATGTTTGAAAAAAAAACTTTACTTTGAACAAATCAGTAAGTTTCAAAATCGTCTGACAATCAAAGCACTCAATCAGAAATACGGAGACAAAGGAAATGGCGTTTCTTTTATTGGAAAAAGAGTTTGAAATTGTCCTCTTCTATTAAACCATAACTGATGGGAGGCTTGATATATGCCTCAGTTTTTATGTTTTCTTAGATTTGACTTGTAGCAAAAAAGCGCAATGGCAGAATGTAAACGCTTTATGAAATAACAAAGACGTAACAAAGGCAACAGTACTATACCTCTGTGCAATACTCAAATACTAACATAAACGTAAAAAGTTAAGTGAACGAGATGCGCATTTTAAATATTGCTGTATCTTCATTGATGTTTGATTCCAAAATATTAAAAATTGAAGTTCCAAAACTAATAAAGAGATGAAGGACCTAGAATTAGTCATTAGAAAACCAACCTAAATCACAAGACAAGACAACATTAACTGTAACGAAGATTAAAACACACATTGAAATTAAATCTTTAAATGGAAAAAAATTAAAGGATATATTTAAAAGCTTTTGTCATTGTTAAGACTTTTAGATACTCATTTACTGATACTTGAAAAAAATTACAGGGATATTTTTATGAGCGTTCGACCATCATATCATTATTCTAAATTGTTCTAGTTACAAAAATATATACAAAAATGATTAAATGATGAAAATACCGAACCGCTAGGCAAATTGCGAACGTATAGTCCCAAAGCAAAATAAAAAGCTCAAACACATCAAACGAATAGATAACAATAGTTATAAAAGATACCTGGAGTATGATTTAATACGCCAGACGCCCGTTTCGTCTTCATAACAACTGTCATATTCCTGACTTGGTGAAGGAATTATCTTAAGTACAAAATGGTGGATTAAACCTGGTTATATAACTTCCTAAACCTCTTACTTGAAGGTTGCATAAAATTCCATTTTATTGACAACGATGTGTAATTATGAAATGCTAGGTATCACACATGGTGTCGAAAATGTTCAAATCGTTGTAACCACAATCTCGTCCTGTTTTCCTGATTAAACCGGTTTTGTAACTAGCTTCACTTCCCACTTGACAGTCGCATACAATTCCATTTTATTGACAACGATATTAAGTTATAAAATGCTAGGTTTCACAGATGATGTCCAATATGATTAAATCATTGTATCCATAATGTCTTCCTGTTTTCCCGATTGTGATGCTTCGAATTAAACTTATTCGCGAGATTAACTTATATTAGCAACACAACGGGTGCCACATGTGAAGCAGGACCTGTTAACTCTTCCAGAGCATCCGAGATCACCTACAGTTTTTGTTTGTGTTCTTGTTGCTCAATCTTTATTTTTCTATGTTGTGTTTTCCTTTAAAAATGTCCTGTACCAAGTCAGGAATATGGCCATTGTTATATTATAGTTCGTTTCTGTGTGTGTTACAATTTAACGTTGCGTCGTTTGTTTTCTCTTATTTTTGAGTGTAAATTGACATTGCGATAAGACGTGTCACGGTACTTGTCTATCCCAAATTCTTGTATTTGGTTTTGATGTTATATTTGTTATTCTCGTGGGATTTTGTCCGATGCTTGGTCCGTTTCTGTGTGTGTTACATTGTAGTGTTGTGTCGTTGTTCTCCTCTTATATTTATGCGTTTCCCTCAGTTTTAGTTTGTTACCCCGATTTTGTTTTTTGTCCATGGATTTATGAGTTTAAACAGCGGTATACTACTGTTGCCTTTATTTATGTACTTCTGTGTGTCTGTTTGTCCTTTTCTTTTTTAGCCATGGCGTTGTCAGTTTTGATTTATGAGTGTGAATGCCCCTCTGGTATATTTCGTCTCTCTTTAAAATGAGGGGAGGATAACAATGGGAAATTCAACAATCAATCCCTATTTGGCTCTCTTAATGATATTGTTCCTATTTGTCCATGAAATATTTAGAATTTGAAAACATCCGCATATTTGATGGTTGTGTGTTTCTTAGATCTACAGACTACGAACTCAAATAGTTTATAATGTTGTTTTTTAGATACTCCTAAATGTTTTCGACAGTGTTGCCTTGTCCTATGTGATTGTGATCTACCTGAGAACGACATATTGTTTTGTCTTAGTTAATATTTATGTTTTTTTTTTATATTACACTTTCTAAACATATCCGATGGAATTTTGTTCATGGATGTTCATAGCCAAGCAATTAGATGTTGGTCTCTTGAATTTGGTTACAAAAATGTTCCACGTAGTTATTATATCGTTCTCTTTTTTTCTATTTATTATGTCTCTAAAATCCGACAACTTATCATCTCAACGTAACTTGATATGAACAACACGACGAGTTATGTTCGTAGAGGAGGAACCACTTCCCTTTTGGATCACATGAGTTTTAGG
The DNA here is from genome assembly GCF_963676685.1 of Mytilus edulis. Taxonomy (NCBI): domain Eukaryota; kingdom Metazoa; phylum Mollusca; class Bivalvia; order Mytilida; family Mytilidae; genus Mytilus; species Mytilus edulis. The sequence continues at coordinate 49,605,979 of NC_092346.1, read as the reverse complement.
GTTGTTCGTGTTGTCCACACTCCTAAATGTATTTTAAAGTATTTTGTTTGTTTGTCAATGTGCTGTCTTGTTCTGTTTTCTTCCATTTATTGGTTATAGCACGTGCTGTGTATATATCGCATTTTTTTTATGCTTAGTAAAATGACAACTGGTAATATAAAAATGATATCACCGGCAACGCAACGTGGTTCTTCGGTGCTGGCATGAGAATGAATATTTTTCTATTTAAACTTGCTGTTATAAAATTTCAAATTCATTTAAAGGAATGAATTTCGCTCCAGCATAACTTTGTTTCCTTGTACGGGGTTGCCTTTATTTTTTATCCTTTTGGTTTAATCAGTTTTATAATGTTGGTATTGGAAAATCAAAAATGTTGTCTTCGAGCATCCCTGAAATGCGCATCTGGTGCAATTAAATTGGTACCGTCTATGTTATAAAAAGAGAACATATATGTTCCTTGGTATCTCGATACGATATTATACAACACAGTTGAAACACGTGACAATTTATTGATAAAGTACACATAAAAGAAGAGAAAAAAGGGAAAAATATATGATTTAGATTGAAATCCCACTAAGAGTGGTAAAGTATTGACAATAAATTTTAATTTTTAACTAATGTTATTTCCTTAAGCTCGGAAAGTGATTCACATGCATCCATTTTAACATAAATGGTTAACATATATCAATTTTATAATAGAAAACTGTGAGAAAAACAACAAAAAAGCATACTACAGGAAAAGGTAGGTGTACATTTTTATGCAAATCATACTTATTTGAAACTTTAATTTAGATATGATTTGTTTTATATTAAATTAAAGTAAACATTTTCAATGTTTGAAGTCAATATATTTGCATATTTTAAGAAAATCCCCACATAAACATCGATGTGATTGATTGTTATTATTATCGTACGGAAAAACCTATATAAGCGAAAAGAGTGAATAAAGTTGGTGTTGTTTAATGAATGCAACATTTACGGTAAGACATTAAAAAATCATCTGTATTTCGCATTTTCGTTATGATTCTATCATAAATAATTTTTAAAAATTTTAACCAATTATCCGTATAAGGAAGTCAGAAAACATTTTCACATAATTTAAAAAAAATTGTATGCTATGTAGACTATGAAAGAAAGACACAAACTCAACTTCAGTTCAAGAAGTTTTAAATTCGGTTTTTATACTAGATATATGCATGTAAAATGTTTGTCTCTTCAAGGAATCAACGCACGAGTTAAAATATGTTTATTTAAAATTTAATTTCAGTTTCTTGTGTATAATTCGGAGTTTAGTATGACGTCTATTATCACTGAACTAGTATGCATATTTGTTTAGGGGTCAGCTGAAGGATGCCACCGGGTGCGGGAGTTTCTCGCTACATTGAAGACCCATTGGTGGCCTTCGGCTGTTGTCTGCTCTATGGTCGGGTTGTTGTCGCTTTGACACATTCCCCATTTCCATTCTCAATTTTATTTAAAAAAAATAATTAGAGTAGTATAATAGCATTTGAGACAACTTGCAACCTTCAACCAAAGAGTCACCCTCAGAAATGAAAAGGAATCGTTTGGAAACCTTTTTTCTAATTTCAGTGTTCACAATATTTTCATCAAATTTTCTGTAGAAGACAAATGTTTCCGTTATTTACGACGGCCATTAACATATTATTAACATATTGAAATTAGTTCAACATTTTTTTTAATCGCTTTTCGTTTTTACCATGGCGTTGTCAGTTTGTTTCCGACTTGCATTTTGAATTTTGCTTTGATATATTTTGCCTACCTCTCTTTGGAAAATGGTGCGATTAATTCGTTATTGCTAAACATCTGGTAAAGTGTATCGTTATCAATTTATTTTATTATTTCAGCGCATTATATACAAATCAAATGTCACGGTTTTTATTAGTATTAACCATATGGAGCGTGAATGTCGAAGCGCAGAAGTATCCAAAATATCTTGGTTCTATCGGAGGTTTACCACAATATGAGCCATATCAGCCTAACCAACAGATAGCTTTACCTTCAAATGGTGGATCTCGAACAAGAGGTGTTGGTCCAAATGGAATGGTCACTGGTGGTGAAATGGCTACTGAAGTTTTGCCAACCAGGATTGGTAGTGGCAACCAAATAAACAATCATTTAGCCGGAAGAAATGCTAATAACAATGTTGAATATTTATGGCAACAACAAACCTCTGGTATGGGTACAGGTTCTCCACAAGCGGGATCAGAGTATCCATGGGACGTAATCAACTCTGTAGGTGTTGGTGATGGCAGATTGAATATAGGTGGAATGCAGCGGCAATCGGCACAGCCTGGTGGAAAATCGGCGGGCATCGGGTCTGGTTTGGGCGGAAGTTCAGTTGAGCCAAATATTCCATATGAACAAGTCCCCTACAACAATGGCGTCTTATATGATATACATCGTCAATATACTGGACCAGTTGATCATTACGTTAATGTAGCTCCCAACATTTATGATCCCTTCACCATGTCAACTGCAACAAATGTACCAAATTATTTACCACCTAGTATGGCAACGGAACCAGTCAGTGGACAACGCCCTGTGTCACCATGGGATCAATTTGCTACCGATATTGGACTGGGACAAGGGATAGATATAGCAGTAAGTAATGGCAATACCCCGATTCAAGGTAGGAGTGTAAATCTAATTGGAAATGGTAGAACTACAGACAGAATACATGTTGGCGAACCGGTTTATGAGCAACCTACGGTAAATGCAGGTCAAGGCATAATAAATAATAGAGGATATCCTGGTTCCAACGGTCAAACGCTCGACTTTATACCTGGCAATGGTGGTCCAAGAAATATTGAACCATTCAATCCTGGAAATATTGATGCTATTTTGCAATCACCATTTCCAGAGAAAGGGGTTCAAAATGCAGTATTGTTCATTCCAATAAATCAGCTATTAGAAAAGAGTCAAGGAAATGGTTTCGATCCAAATCTCATCGGATGCCTAGGTCCAAATTGTGGAACTATTCCAGTCAGTGGCTCGTTTATAGATGTCGTAGATCAGTTAACAGACCCCAGAGCAACTAATCCAGTTCTAGATCCAGGATTTGTGCCTGGAGTTTCACCTGAAATAATCACAGATCCACTCTATCCGCACACAACGACTCGAATTATGGAAAGTCAACTAAGTAATGGATATAAACCAAAAAGTAAATACAACAAACCGACTTACAATACAAGACCATATAGTAAACCAAAGCAAACAGATGTTTCGTATCGTAAAACATATGAACGCCCAATATCATACAACAAACCAATGTATAGAAGCAAACACAATATGTACAATAAGCCTCAAGTAAAATATGGAAAGCATAAAGTGTTTAATGAAAAGGGCTACAATAAACCGACAAAGTATATCAATACAGTTAATTATGGAAAATCGAATTATCAAAAAAGGAAGACATACAGTGAACCGAGGAAATACCGTGCAAAGTCATCTTACAGTAAACGAAGGTCGTACAAAAAGATTAATAAGAAGGTAAACACTTACAGAAATAGAAAATTGGATAGATAAATCAAATATAAAGAAATAAAAAGCTCATTTCCTCTAAGTTCCAATAAATGATACTAAGGGACAGATTTTCATTCACGTGAATTTGAAATAAAATATCACTTTAATATAACACGAATGCCTATATCACACGTGGAATGAATAATTCATGGGTTGCGTATTGCTCAGTATTTAGTTTTTTGTGTTTCAAGAAATGTTTTGTAGATTGCTGTTTGTCTTCTCGTCAGTTTCATATTTTGTTAGTGCGTTATTAGTTTGTCATCTACTTATGAATATGATTGTCACTTTAGTATCATTTGACTCTCGAGTGGTTAATAATACCCGAGAACGTCTGAGGTATTTCTTATGTTTGCCGTATGTTGAAACTTTTTAATGAAACAGCAATTTTCCCAAATATTGATTTCATTCAACAAATCAATTTATGACCTGTATGTACGTGTCGCGATTTCTTAATGTAATGTAATGTAACATTTTTTTTCAGTTCCATGTTCATATAAAGCATATTGTTTATTATTCATTGATCAAAATGTTTTAAAAGAACTTACTATATTTTAGGGAGGATATTAGTATGACCATCCACATCAACACTCTTTGGTGAAGACGTAAATGGTCTTTGACTTGTAAATGGAAATGTTCAAGATTGATACTCTGTTGGAAATGTGTTCACGTCGCTCAGCTGGATTTTGAGTTTTAATTTTAATATGAAAATATGTTATGATTATGTTTTCATTCTTTTTTATATTGTATAAAATTACTTTGAGTGTATTATTGTCTTCACCTAGTAGACTTTGGTCGATACTGACAAGTAAATTGCAAAGGCTTTCGTTCTGGTGTTAGAAGGCATTACCCTTAACATTTGTCGTCTAATGGATTGCGTTGTCTTGTTATTTTAATGAGGCAGTATAAAGTTCAATAACCCCTGAATGTATTTCATCATAGCCATTTTTCTTTAGATCCCACTATCTTTACAATTCACAGTAAAACAACTTTAGAGTTAAAACAATATCATGATACATTTCTTTTCATGTATATGACTTAATTATAAACGACCTGTAAATACCATAATCAAAATTAATTTTGATAGAAGTGAAGGTTTATAATTGTCTTTCTGATACAAATAAATGTGTTTAGGTTAAGAGATGTCCTTTGATACAAAAATGAACAAAAACAAATTTGCATTTTTGTATGAGTAGCAGCATGTAGTGCATGTTGAATTATTTCATGATTTTATTAAATTATAAAACAAATTGTTGTAAAATGTTTCAAGTATGTGATATAGTTTCTAAATATTTGAATTCCAGTAGAAATTAACAATTTTTATATTTTAATCCTGAGAGTGAAAAAAAGTGATTATCATTTTTTCATACGTTTGTATATATGCGTGCGAAAACTTTAAGGGTTGTTATTGTAATGAAGAAGAAAAAACCACGTAATGCTTTTGTGAAAAGTACCAAAAACAAATAACGTTAACACACAGACGAGTGTTATATACTTCAACATTGTCGTCTTGCTGTTTGAGTTTCATCTATTTATTCAAAGACGTAGTACATGCACTATCGTGTATGAAATTAAGATGTTCTTATAAAAAATACAGATTTATTTATATTTGTTCCGTCGAACAGAACACGGGTTTAAGAAAAACTTAGTAAATTTCGTAACTGTTTAAATTATTTGCACTACAATCATGATGGTGACTGTCAGAAATATCACCGGTCTATGTCAAAATCAACAAGATTGGCATTAGAGTAATTAATTCTTTAAAAACTCATCAATCATATTAATTATTCATGAAATACCACATGATATGTTAATTTCCTGTTATAAAACATTCACTTCTTACAGTTATCATAGTTTCCCGCAATAAATTTAATTATTACACATGTTTGTTCAATTCATTAGGACACGGAAGATAAAGAAAACTTGATATTTAACTGTTATTATTAGGTATTATAATAATATTGTTGTTAGACTCGTGGTAATCATTAATTTTCTTATGAAAGTATTTGTTCAGTATAAGACAATAAACTATGTATTATCAATTAATTAATTTGTAATATAGACAATATTTTCAGCTCAGTTGATTGTATTTATTTAGAAATCTTACGTAATTATCTAATCCTGTGTTTTCTACTTTTATTGTATAAAACATATCAAGTAATATAAGTGTACATCTCACTAGGAAAAGGAGATTTTTGTTGAAAATGTGTGTTGTCCATAATCAAGAACAATACACGATTATGATCATGAAGACGTTTGATTGGAACCCTCTTATGAGGAATGTGAGTTAGTTGTCCACCGTATCGTACTTCACAACGAGACATGGTAATACTCTATGTTCACCCGTCAGTCTGTAACACACAAATATCCCGCGACCACTTGCCAACTAGCTCTCATAATTGGTAGGATTATTTGTCTTCTATACTCAATAGTTATTCTGAATTGATAATTGTAGCGGGGGTTGTTACTTATAACGCTTTGTAAACACAAATGAGACCGTTAACTCGAAAACTTTAATACATATACTAGGATTATTTCTTATCATATAGCTCCTAGAGTTTGCCTATCATCGGTCTGTTGCAGCAAAACTCATATCATGTGACCACTATAAGGATGTAAAATGTGGATCTGAAGTAAAGCAGTCTATAGTTGAGACACTTTTATTCCCAAGATAAAGAGTGACAGGGAACATTTTTATTCAGCATGTTTATCTTATATAGACTTCAAAAACTATGAAAAAAACGTAATATTTATCATAAAAATTATCCTTCATATTTACTAAATATCCTTTGCCGGACAATACAGTTACATAAAGTTGAATTTCACAAAGAAACTACTGTTCACTCCTTTAGACAAATTTGACTCTAGGTGGAATTAGCTATTCTTCCAATCAAATAGCCCCTAAAGTGTTAAAGCTTTGATATATGCTTGGCTTTCAAATGTTTTTGAAAGGGGATCTAGCGTTCCGAATGATTAAACTCTAGGTAAGCGCTTCGAATGCAACCATTTTCATTACGCTGACTATCTAATTGCGGATCATTTGATTAAACAAAGGCGGATTTAGTCAGCAACAAAAAAATGATTTCAATGATTATTGCTCTAGCTTGATGTTTGTTGCTTTCGTTATTTTTTGGCGGATTTAAGTAACTAGTAGAGGTAGATCTGAAAAAAGTGCTTTCGACGCACAATATTTACGAAGTGTTATTTTTCGTTTACTAACACTGGGTCGATACTGCTTCTGGTGGACTTTTAGTACCAGAGGGTATATACACAGCACAGTACTGTAGTCATTGATTTGGCATTAGTGATTTATCTCAAATTCTCCGTTTATAAATATAGAAATTGTAGAGAAACTAAGGTTACAATTTCTTTAGGCATATTTGAGGAATTTGCTTTACATTTTATGCTCCTTTTGGTCGTATGACTCAGAGGTGGATTTAGGGGGAGGGCAGGTCCCACCCCCCCCCCCCCCCCCCTTTTGGGAAAAAATTGGTTGCTTATATAGGGAATCACTGAAGCGTGACTGGAGCGGGACTCCTCTTAGGTCAGTCAGTGGACCCCCCACTGATAAAAATTTCTGGATCCGCCACTGTTACTCATCACACTTTTAGTTATTTAACCATCATGACCATCCTTGGCATCCTCGTGGTTATGTTTGGGCGTTTCTAATGAAGGGAGATACAGAAAAGCGCGATATTTATGCATTAGAAATGTCATCTTCGTTAAATGTATATCAGATGTTTACTTTTATTATTTCAATATGAATTATTTGTACACTTATTTTTTTTCATTTTTTTTTTGTAATATAATTCGTAATATATATTTATATGTATTAAACAGAATGGAAATTCAATGCAAAATTTATTTTGGTCATGGGTTGTCTTTCTTTGACTTTAGGTTTAAGGCAGTCATTGCCTCAAGTTTGTTGTATCTGATGTATCTTATCCCTATTTTTTTCTACCAGTATGTTTGTTTGTTTTGTTAACACATTGTTGTCAAAATAATGGAATTCACTATGACTTTCGTACAAATGAGAGCTTAAGCTAGGAATATGACAGTTGTTTACCATTCGTTTGATGTGTTTGAGCTTTTGATTTGGCCATTTGATAAAAGACTTTCCGTTAGAAATTTTCTTTAGAGTTCGGTAACTTGATATTTTGAGTTTTTTTTTCTTTTTCTGATATCTATTACGGATATGCTTTGTCTTCAAGCGAACTGGACATCAGTGGTCTCGGTATATACTTCACAATCAATCAGAAACAATATACAAACGTCTCAAGCATTGAACTTTATGATTTACAACAAATAACCAATTATTGCTATCAACACATAATCATTGAAACATTAACAAATGACAATAAAAAAACATAGACTCAAGACTTATAACAGACACGTTGTTCAACTATTTTGTTTTTGTATGTGTCCCTAACGCCAGTTATCTTTATTCAGATATGATTTTGCTTTAATCTTCTTGTTGGGCAAGTGTTTCAATTATGTTTGCTTGACATACCATCCCCTACATCTCCTTGTAATCATATGACTTATATAGCTATCCAAATTCGTCATCGGTCATAATCTTGAATCACAGGTTACTTTAAAATATACCCTTTTTGATAGAAAATTTAATCGAAACGAGATGAATAATTTTAAAAAGGAACTAATATTGAAATTGCGGCAATTTTGAGTTTGTGTGACACTTCTAGAGAAAAGTAAAACAAAAAAAGTAACAAAAATTCCGAACTCTGAGAAAAATTCAAACGGAAACCGGTAAATGGGGTTGATTGGAAATCCTAGACTAGTTTCGTTTTTGCTTCTGTCTTGTTTGGTCTTTTATCACTTTTTGTATCGATTACTTTGCTACATTGTCCCGTAAAGAATCTAGTGACTTAAATTTTTAAAAGAATTTGTTGAAACATTTTGATATTAATTTTCATGTCTTTGCTCAAATAATGTTTACTGAAAACACTAATGATATACACCAGGTTATAATTGTATTGTCCATTCGTTTGATTTGTTTTAGCTTTTGATTTTGACATTTGATTAGGGACAATCCGTTTTGAATTCGGAGTTCAATATTTTTGTTGATTTTACTTTTTAGTACACTAGATACACGTCTCGTCAATACAAGTCTCATCAGTAGAGCTTGATTCTAAACAACTGGAAACTAATATCAATATCAATAACATTGAATAACATTTGAAAATTAAAGTTTATGAAAGTTGCTAAAAAACGGCTCAAGTTGATTATGGATGTATGTAGGAAATCTGAAGGGTTTTCAATGCCCATTATTTTTTAACATTGAATTTACACAAAATGACTGTATCAATGATTTTCATGACAGCACAGATCGTACCCAGTGAAATCAATATATTTTATAAACATTATAAAAATTCTTATTTCAAACATTCAAGCGTACGATAGGTAACTGACGTTAAGAGATGCGATCGTACTAATCAAGTTTTCTTACCATATCTTTACTTGTACCTAACTGGGAAGAGAAGATAAAGCTCTGAGTAACACATTATCTTGGTGGTACAGAAGATAACATAATAACACAGCTTTAAGTGCCATAAACAGTTTTGATATTGCATAAAAGAGGGACGAAAGATACCAAAGGGACAGTCAAACTCATAAATCTAAAACAAACTGACAACGCCATGGCCAAAAATAAAAAAGACAAACAGAAAAACAATAGTACACACGACACAACATAGAAAACTAAAGAATAAACAACACGAACCCCACATAACAGATGTACAGTTGTTAATAATGGTTAATAAAAACTCAGTAACTCTTTTCATTTGAATTGACTCGCCACTGATTTTGTGCAAAAAATACAATTTTTCATAATTTTTCAGTAAAAGTCAGAAGTATCTAAAGGGGTAGTACAAAACAAAAGTGAAACAAAGAGACCATATTGAAAGAAAAACAACAACAAATATATATACATCAGTCCACATATACCTCATTAAACGAAATATTGGAACATGAAGTTCGATATAAACAGGAGATGCTGTTATGCGATCCAGAAAGTAAGGCAGTTCTTTTTAAAAAGAAGCACCTGTTGTGTTGATAATATTAAAAAGAAACAATAGAACAAAACTGTTGATATATGGTAAAACAAAATCTCTACTCTAGTGAGCTTATTTGAGTCTAAATGCTAACTTAAAGTTTTCTGTTCTGTCTGGTTTGAAAACATGTACGTCTAAAGGCTGACTTATGAGCAAACTTTAGACACATCAAAATATAAAACTAATTAGTCAAAAGAGGTTTTTGATATCTGCAGTAATCCAGGACATTTTCCCTGGGGTATGATGCCATCTACAGTATTTTCAGTATTTTCGAGTTTGTCATTTCCTAATTAACTTGATGGTTCATCTGGGTTATATTTTTCATTTGTTGATTTTAGATCTCTTTGATGGTTAACTTGGCCACTTAGGCGAGTGATATGAGAGCCAAATTTACATTTTTAATGCACCTACCTAACACACGGCTAAATTATATATCATTGGAAAGCTAAGAATGTGTACTTTCTAAATATCCCGGTCGTCAAAAGAAATTATGGTGCATTTTTTTTTAAATCGAGGTCAAAGGTCATGGGTGCAATTTCAATTCACGGATACTTCTAGTAGAAAAATCGAGTCAAAACAAATGCAAAAACGAAGCAATTATACAGAAATGCTGTATTACTGTTGGAAAAAAATATATTTCTATCATAGTATTAATTAATTTGGTTGATTTTAACGGTAACGCATGTTACGAAACGTTATCTCTCGGATACTTAACCATAAGTCACACAAATTTATCTGTAGTCGCCCTTGCATTATCTAAATCTTATAATACCTCCATATCATTAATTTGATTGCACGTATTTACAAACATATATATGCAAATTTGATATAAATAATCCGAAATAAAATATTTGAAGCAAAGGGGAAATATAACATATGACGTATTTTTAATTGTTTAAGAAAGTTCCATGATGAGCTGTACATTAAAATTGAGGAAACCTATGGTCTCCTGTTAGTTTGAAAGCCTGCCAACCGCTTCAAGATCAGAAAACCATAGGGCGATTTTTTTAAATGTTAAGTTTGCAGAATCATACCGCAATTTCATTTACATAAAAAAAATCAGATATGATAAGAGTACTACATTGTAACTAACATAAGTAAAATGAGTATAGTGCTATTAGTATATTTTTTATCAACAAAATTGTGACAATTTTAATATAAAAAATCACAAGGAAAATATGATCGCTCATTGTACGTCAAACTGTGTTTGATTTTACTTTAGTCGGCCGCCGTGTATCTTGAGATATCTAATTAATCAAACAACACTTGACAAAGTAGTTTGTCTTTTTTTTTAAATTACGCTTGTGATGACATTCGGCTACTTTGGCACTAAGTATTACTTTTTTATATCTTGTTTTACCACTTCAAACGGAGGACAATGTTATCCTAATATTGAACCTTTTATTTGGCTTTCTTATGTTAATATCCCGTTAGCTTATAACCTAAATGATCGAAACGTCGGACCAATGGGATGTTGGACCATTTAGGTTTCGGAATATTGCGATATTGGAATATTAAAGGTTCATTTTAACTTGTAATTTCATCATTCTTACATCGGTTAACATATCCACACAAAAACAACTTCCTTGGCATGGGCTATATCAGTACAGCAGAGGTTTTCCTCAAAGCGGACACACGATCTACTATATACAGATTGAATAAAAAATTGGGAATGGACATGAGGGGTTTGTCAAAGAGACATCAACCCGTTTAAAAAGCAGGCCACGACTGAAGACCACCAATCATATGGGTCATCAATGCAGCAAGAAACTCCCAAACCCGGAGGCGTTCTTCAGCTGACCCCTAAACAGAAATATACTAGTTTGAAATGATAATGGACGTCATCATACTAAGCTTCAAAATATACTCAAGAAATAAAATAAAAAATCATACAAAACTAAGGAAGGCCATAGGCTCCTGATTTGGGACAGGCGCAAAATTGCGACGGGGTTAAACATGTTTTTGGAAATCTCAACCCTCCCCCTATACCTATACCAATGCGTGAACAGATCAAATATTGTAGAAAGTTGGATGACATCATACCGGACCGATGTTGCCTTTTAGCCAACCAAAGCCATACGGAGAACTTCTATTGTTTCTGTAGTTAGGTCGACATTGTCTTGGATAAAATTTTGACCCCAAGAAGAAAAATAATGCCATGTAGAATGTGTGCCCAATTTTCAATTTTTCTAATCTCCTGAGTAGTCAAACTTGTTAATAGTTACCAAAGGGGTGTCCATAAATACGGTGCATTTGTAATAATAAACCTAAATGAAAAAGAGTAAAAAACAAGAATGTGTCCATAGTACATGGTTGCCCCACTCGCACTATCATTTTCCATGTTCAGTAGACCGTGAAATTGGGGTCAAAACTTTAATTTGGCATTAAAATTAGAAAGATCATATCATAAGGAACATGTGTACTAAGTTTCAAGTTGATTGGACTTCAACTTCATCAAAAACTACCTTGACCAAAAACTTTAACCAACGGACGGACAGACGAACGAACGAACAGAATGAGGCACAGACAAGAAAACATAATGCACCTCTACTATCGTAGATTGGGCATAAAAATTTATAGATAATATACATTCTACTTAAGCCATACATCTAAGAACTTTGTCAATAGGAATATCGTACGCTTTAATAACTGCCGCAGATGCGCCAACATCCAAAAGACAATACAGAAATGTTTTTAAAGCAGGAGGCATAATTCAATTGAATAATTAAGTGAAATGTTTTTAGATAATGGATATTCATCTGATTGGATTACAACTTTACCCGTTATCTGCTTCCGTAAAATACTAGTAGCTGCATAAAGTGCTTGCAACCATTTTTGCAGTCATTGCTCAGATCTTTAAATTTTACAGACTTTATATCACAGTCATTTTAAACGAGTAATTTTCCGTCATTACGGCATAAGACAAAATTATAGAGCTACTGTATACAATAATGGATGTACCTTGGCCTTGTTGATGCTGTACTACATGTAACTAAAAATTGACCATATATTTTTAGTTTTTGTTGAAGCTGATAATATGTTGTGTAGTTTTCTCGGCGGCGATCCTCGGGTAGAAATTAAGCCCGGTTAACTGATCAAATAATTAAAGTTGTTAAGCAGAATACTTCCTTGTGTACAGGCACGTCATCTTTAATCGTCAAAATGTTAGTAAAAGCTGTTTTATGTTCAGAATTAAATAGCTCTTTACTTTCTGATTTCAAATTTTGTATAGCAAATATTTAGCGATGCAAGCTCGATAGTAAACTATAAAGATTTCATAGTAAAATTATCATGAGTTATCTTGTAAATCAGATTATTGTAGGAGATACATTGTATACATTGTATGTAGTAACACTCAATACAGCTTGAGTTTGCTCCTCAGAGGATACCTTATGAAGTTGTGTAACTTGCTTATAGGCTTTATACATTTGCAAAATATACAAACAGACAAATCAGAATGAGTTGTAGATATACTGCCTTTGTTGATATATGAAAAGAGACTGGTCGGTAGAATTGGTAATTGCAGTACAAAGTCTTTGTACAGACAAAACAGAAGATGATAGGTTGTGCTTACTTTTGAAATATTTATAGCAACTCTTATGATATTTTGTATTTTCAAATGGGATGTTTTCATTTTTTTCATATTCATCGACCAGTCTTCTGTAAACTTTATCTTTTCGTTTTCCCACTGCGTCAATACAACCGTATCTTCATTTAAGTGTTTAACTACATAGTTTCTATGTAGTAAATACATGACATATCTGTGTCAATCAATGGATAGTTTTTGCTTTTTAGCATAGGAATGGTTTCATTGTGAACTGGACTGTGAAAAATTGACACGACTCGGAAAATTTTCTACAATTTTCCGATACGATTCCTTATTTAGAAAGGGGTGAATTCTGCAGAACTCAAAAACTATGTTTTACTTTGATTTGATCTGAATTTCAGACGATTTTATATCTGTTTAAGCTACACTGAAGTTAAAGATAGAAATAGAACCGTTTAAATATGATTTATCGTACTCTAATATCACTATTAAGTACACGGAAATCGACTAATATTTTCAGTAAAAAACGATAACGAAATAGAAATGGGATTCCGGAAACTATAGTGATTTTACCCAACAACATAAAATTACAGAAATTCTTGATTTTATGAAATGTTGAGATAAAGTCTTGATCTTGAATAAAAAAACGATAACTGATGAGTAATTTGGTGTGTTCTAAAACGGATAGAGTACAAAAGCATTTAATAAAAAAATAATTGTAGATCCGAAAAAGGTCAGGATTATGAAATTTTCGTACAAAATGTCAAATATTTAGAAGGAATGCAAAAGCATGCGGACTTACAGTTGAAAATATTGTTTTTCATTATTTTAAGAATCTAATTCACTCAATTATTCTGTTTAAAAGATGAGATACGACTAATTTTCTTTGCTTGAAAAACATGTCGTAATTTTATAATTTTCAACTAATTTCTGAAATAAACGTCAATTTTACAAAAACTGCACCGTACGATTTTGTGACGACCGGGCAAAAATCTTTCATTCAAAAAAGAAATTAGCCGTGTGTTAGGTGGGTGCATTAAAGTCCTTAACTAGACGTCTTTTTCAAATATTACACTCGCCTAACTTTGCATTTATGTAAAATGATATCTTTTTGTTCCATTTTGGGTTGTAAATTTGGTACGGTTTTTGAACTCTATAAATACCACGTCATGGTCAGATATACTAGGTACCGTATTGTATCAACCTGATGAAGCAATTTGTGTACTTTGTAATTGTGACCAGGGAAAAAGCAGCTTCGTTTATTTTTTAGGACTTTAATATGAAATTTTCAATTTTGATATTTTAGACTTAAATTCTCTGTTTTTTATAATTCATTTTATTTTATATGTTCGTTTCTATTAACATTTCGTATCCAGGACTTAAAATCAACATGCTTTGATATGCATTTAATTCTCAGTTTGGACATTGAGTGACATGTTATACTCTGTTAGCTAATTAGTGACAATTTACCTTATTCATAATGTATGTTCTTCTAATTTGCATAATCAGATAATCATTTAATATTTATTCTTCAAGTTCTAAAAATAGTTTAATCTTTGTCAGTGAACAATATTACTCAAATTAATTGTTATTTGTTATGTCTATACTTGTCATTTCAATTGTGTATAAATACTTGTTTATAAATTTTATAAGCAAGATTTGGACTCAGGACTTTACACTGAACCATCTGTAATAAAAGTATAAGTATTCCATGCTGAATTATTGGTTTATTCATCACTAGTTTTAGAGTCTCAAAAGTTAGGTTTCACCCGTACTCAGAGTTCTCATTGCTATTCAGAGCAATCGTTCGTTGTTTGATCAGGTGCATCACACAGTTTCAGTAACAAGAGGCCATTCAGTCAGGCTCTTGTTACTCAACCTTCTGTCACCGGGGAAACTGGGTGACTTGTAGGGTGGGTAACAAGAGCCTGACTGAATGGCATCTTGTTAATGAAACTGTGTGATGCACCTGATCACACAATGAACGAATTGCTCTGAATAGCAATGAGAACTCTGGAACTGAAACTCTGGTGAAAACTAACTCTTAAGACTATGGAACTAGCGATGAATAAACCAATACTTCAGCATGGAATACTTATACTTTTATTACAGATGGACTGTGTTCAGTGTAAAGTCTTGAGTCCAAATTTTGCTTATAAAAATCATAAGCAAGTATTTATAGAAATTGAATTGACAAGTATAGACATAACAAATAACAATTAATTTGAGTAATATTGTTCACTGACAAAGATTAAACTATTTTTCGAACTTGAAGAATAAATATTAAATGATTATCTGATTATGACAATTATAAGAACATACATTATGAATAAGGTAAATTGTCACTAATTAGCTAGCAGAGTATATAATAATAATATATAACATGTCACTCAATGTCCAAACTGAGATTTAAATGCATATCAAAGCATGTTAATTTTAAGTCCGGGATACGAAATGTTAATAGAAACGAAAATATAAAATAAAATGAATTATAAAAAACAGAGAATTAAAGTCTAAAATATCAAAATTGAGAATTTCATATAAAAGTCCAAAATAATAAACGAAGCTGCCTTTTCCCTGGTCACATATGCCTCTCCTCCCAAATTAAGTCCGTCCTCCGACTTAGCACTATCTACATCGGCCTTCTCTGCGGTTGTTATATTGTCTGTTGGGTCGCTGTTGGTTTTGACTTGAAGACAACATATAGTGTTCGTGACGGAGGTTTTGAAGTTCTTCTGTCAGCTGTTTAATAGAATTTTCATCAAATTGTAGTTCTGAATGAACATCTGATTTTTCATTTTTCAATGTTTCTATTTCGTCACTCCGTAAACTCGAGCGTCTTTGATTGATTGAATTGCATTAATAGAATTTGTGAAATATACCGCATCTACCACATGCTGGACTGTAACCTGAATGGACGTTCCATGGTCTCCATTGTGGTCGAAAGCTGTACTAAATCACAGAATATTGTCTACGCTACTTGTCTGGGGAACTCGCTTGGTTGGTTGAGGTCTCTGAATCGTGTGCTGAGCATAGAAGTCTCAGCACGCCGTCGTCGTCCACCATTCTGTCACCGGGGAATCAAGGATGACTTGTCGGTTGTGTGATCAGGTGCATCACATAGTTTCATTAACAAGAGGCCATTCAGAGCTAAGTCGTCATTCGAAAAGGGTACTTCGACTCATCACTCAAGTATAAAATTTTACTTTGACGTCTTCCAACATGACTAAAACTGTGTAAATAACATTTAATACAAATAGTTCCATATTGAGCTCATAATTTATGTACAAGTGCGGTTAAAAACATCTATTTTTGTTATTGTGTTGGTAGGCCACTACAGAGCAGTGGCGGATCCAGAACTTTTCCTAAGAGGGGCCCGCTGACTGACCTAAGAGGGGGCCCGCTCCAGTCATGCTTCAATGATTCCCTATATAATCAACCAAATTTTTCCCACGAAAGGGGGGGGGGGCGGCCCCCCCCCCTGGATCCGCCTATGCAGAGGAGCTTGGTGAGTTTGGTCTTGAATTTCTCACTGTTCTCAATCTCTAATAGCTCGTCTGGTAGTTTATTCCAGTCTCTGATGGTTCGAGGAAAAAAAGCTGTACTTGTAAATATCTTTGTTTGGCTTGATTTGTACATATCTTTTAGTGTTCGGTTGATGGAGTCTCGAAGTTCTTCTTGGTTTTAAAATGTGCGATGGAATTGGAACAGCTACTTTTTCATGGAAAGCTTTATGTTTATGAAAGAGTGTTATGCGTGCTATTTTTCTTCTGGTTTCTAAAGGTGTCAGGTTCAATTCTTCTAGAAGGGTTGTAACTGTGCCAGACTCTCTTGAGTAGTTGCTTTTGATAAAGCGTGCTGCACGGCGCTGGACCATCTCAATCTGGTATATATGTTTTTGTAGGTGAGGGTCCCATGCGCTGCAAGCGTACTCAAGGTGAGGTCGGACAAGGGCAAGATAGGCTTGTTTCTTGACTTCCTCTGGACAGGATCCAACATTTCTTCGTATACAGCCAAGTGCCCTGTTTACTATAGTGGCATCTTTATTAACATGTTTGTCCCATGACATTGTGTTGGTAAGTTCAGCTCCTAGGTATGGGTTTGGTGATACTGATTCTAGGATATGTCCATTGATGTTGTAGTTGTAGTTGATGGCTTGTCTCTTTTTGGTTATTGTAAGGACATAACATTTTGACGGATTGAAAATCATTTGCCAAGTTTTGGTCCACTTTACCATTTTGTCAAAATCTTCTTGTAGATGTTTGCGATCGTCTTTTGTTGATATTGCTAGGTAAAGTAAGCTATCATCTGCGAACAGGCGAATCTTTGATGTTATGTCGTTACCTATGTCATTTATGTTTCGGAGGAACAGCAATGGTACTAAAACTGTTCCCTGTGGTACGCCGGATGTTACTTTAGCAGTACTTGTACTTTCTCCTTCCAGTGTAACTTGTTGTTCTCTTTGTGTCAACCATGCTTCTAACCAGGCAAGTATGTTTCCATCGATACCGTATGATGCAAGTTTTTTCAACAACCGCTGGTGTGGTACTGTGTCAAATGCTTTACTAAAGTCTAATATAAGCATGTCGACCTGTTTGTTATTATCCAGATTTCTAGTAATGTCCTCTGCTCTTATGACAAGTTGTGACTCAGACGATCTTTTGCTTCTGAAGCCATGTTGGAAGCTCACAAGTATATTATGCTTGTCAAGATGGTTCATGATGTGCTTGAATACGTTATGTTCCACTATTTTACATGGATTTGACGGGTTGTACCCTTCTGTAGCCATTTTTGTACGAACTTTTCAAACTTCAATTTTATCAAAACTACAGATATTATGAATAATAGAGATAGGCCATTTTGTACATATTCCAAGGGGAAACTTGATGCAAAACATTATTTTTTACTGTTCCATTGCATTTAATAGAAAAAGAGGACTTTGTGGCAAATAAATCAAGATTTTTATAAAAAAATCCACAGCCTTTATCCTTGTACTCTCATATTTGGCAATTTGATTGACTGATAGATATAGGATTATTGCATGCAGTGCTAGCATTGATTTCCTTAAAACAAGTTTATAAATGTAGTTATTGGTTAAGACAAGTATAAATATGGCCAAAATCAAGTACACCTTTTAGGGTGCGCTCGACTTTAGTGACTCAGCACGAGGTGTTTTGGAATTTACAGGTTACTTAGAACTTTTTGTAAAAAATAAACACTAGCACACCATAGAAAATCAAGTGAGTAATTTATGTTAGAAAAATCTCTGTATTAAAGGCTGTGGATTTTCTATATAAATCTTGATTTATTTGCCACAAAGTCCTCTTTTTCTATAAAATGCAATGACACAGTAAAAAATAATGCTTTGCATCAAGTTTCCCCTTGGAACATGTACTAAATGGCCTATCTCTATTATTTATTATATCTTTAGTTTTGATACAATTGAGGTTTGAAAAATTCGTACAAAAATGGCTACAGAAGGGTACATAAACCTTAAGGATACTGGGCGGTAGTTATCTGGTTGACTCTTATGCCCTTTCTTGAATAGTGCGATGGCATTTGCAACTAGCCAGTCCTGTGGTACACTTTGATCTTCTAATGATTTGGTGAAGATTAGCTGTAAATATGGTGATATTGACTGCACACTCTTTCAATATTCTACATGATATGTTGTCTGGACCATTTGCCTTGCTTGGGTTCACTCCCTTTAGTAGTTTGATTAATCCCTCTGTACTGATGTGTAGCTTTGGTATTTCCGGTGTTCCATTTTCGTTTATATTGGGGAAGCTATTAAAGTCTTCAACATGTTCAATCCTGAATATTATACTGATTGAAATTGTGCATTAAGTGCTTCTGCCTTTCCTTTGTTGCTGTCTATTGTTACCCCATTAACTTTGAGTGTTGATACTCCCACTTTTTCTCTCTTTTTGAATTTTATATATTTCCAGTACTTTTTTTCTATTCTGTATCGATCTTGTGTGTTTGTTGAACCTTTTGATGTTGATGGGCTAACTTCTAACATATCAAATATATATATACCTCTTATGCGATAACTCAATAACTCAAGTTCTGTTTTTACTGCTTTTCTATATTGCTTGAATTTATCCCAGTGCTTTTCATCTTCGCTAGCCAATGGTTACGATCCACTCCCGCTCTCTGGAGTGGATCGTAACCCTTGGCTAGCGAAGATGAGTGCTTTTTAATTTGGTATTTTTTTGCAACTTTATATAGACGTTCTTTTTCCGTATCATTTTCTTTATGTGTTGATTCACCCTACAAGTCACCCAGTTTCCCCGGTGACATAATTATGAGATTAAAGCCGTGTTTGATTTAGTCTTCTTGGTTCTTGTACCATTTGTAGTAGGCTATGACCATGGTCGACTTGGTGTATGTTTGCATGATAAGTATTATGTTTTTAGGATTTGGTTTTCTAATCCTGGTCTGGTAAATTGAAACCATCAACCATGATAATACTATTTGAAATGCATGTTTATCGATTGTCCGATCTGGTTAATGTTTTCTCAAGTTCTAAGTACGAATGTTCATTGGATCGATGAGCTAAACTATACAGCTTTGTGTCCTCAGTTTGTGTCCAATATATATAAGTTATAGTTTGCATTAGACAATTTCACAGTCATGCAGTTTGTAGTTCGGGGAAAAAAGTTGTAAAAACGTATCCTTGATAGTAATTAGTACGCGTACAACCTCCACTCGTTTATGATTAATATGTCCGTCCAGGAAGGAATATTAGACTGTCAGTGAGCTAAAAATAGACAATAATAGTGCATTGACTTGACATATCAACGATATAAGGATGAGGCTTAGAAACGGGGAAATGCGAGGCTGTGCCGAGCATTTTCCCCGTTTCGGGCCGAATCCTTATATCGTTGATATGTCAAGTCAATGCACTATTATTGTCTTTATACTGCAATCTAAAGAAAAACCATTAATTTCAATTATTGTTTATAGTGTTAATGTTATTTTTTTAATTTAAATATTGGGGGAAATCCCCCTTTAAAACGGCCTCATATCACACAGACGGAGAAATATAAAACACGATGAAATGTACATCATTACCGCAATCAATGGTGAACGAATTCGTTGCAGACTAAAATATCAACAATAAACACAAAACATAATGATTTATAGGTTGCAAACAAAAAAATATTAAAAAGTGAAATATGTTTTCCCGAAAATTGCAAAAGAAACAAGTTTGAGTCGTTAAACGCATCGTTGTTTACATTGAAAACAAGAACAGGTTGAAGAGGTCGTATGAATAATTAAACACAATTTCTATTTAAATATTCATGAGGAAAAGTGATATCAGGTCAGTGACTGTATATGACATAGAAATATACGGTCAACGCATTTTGACTGCTCAAATAGAACGAGTGCAGTATAAGTGTTTTTATTTGTTCAAAGTTTTTTTTAATGATCTGTGAGGTATACAGCAATGAAAATGAAAATCCGATTGTTTAAAGGACCATTTAAATAAATTAGAAAACATTTTGCTTTACATAAGGATCTGTAAAAGACCAAGTAATCACAAAACCAAAACCCCATGAGGAGGCTCTTTTATCTGTAAAAATATTACTTGAAAAAGATTTTTTTTTGTAATTCATTAATAGGATGATTTCTTTTTGCCTTGTAACTTGATCATTGCTGATCTGAGTCTGAGTACTTTTTTCATAATCATAAATGTTAAATAGTTATTCTTTATTCTTTTGCTTTGCGTTCAATTATTCTTTATTCTTGACATTATTTGCTCGTTAGTCATCCGATAAGCTATCATCGACACCTAATCGTCTACATTTATACCTTTCGTGAGCCCCACACTCGCCTGTTAGAAATCACCTGATTGTCATGTGATTTAGTTGGATCTTTACTGCGTTTTAAATTATCTATTTTGACCTTACCTTTAAAAGCAGCGAAAATACATCATTTCAGATTATTCATAACAAACAACAACACGACGGAAGAAGGAAACTAATACAGGGAAGAAGAAGAAGGATGAAAAATGTTATATTATTTCAAATTTTTACAGTCCTGTTGGCTCTGATAAATGCTTGGGAAATTGAAAATGTCTTAGTTTCATCAATTAAGGTCAAAGATTTCAAGCAGCCAGAACAAATTCACATATCGTTTGGAGGTAAGCATGTATTTTATAAATTATGTAATTATTATACATTTGTAGCACTTACATAAATTCATTCATTTCATTAGGATATTTTAGTCTGACATCCTGGCCAAAATCTCCTTTTCACATCAGTTGCCAGGATTCACGGCTTAATGATATTTTTCGGAAGCATGCAGGACAAATCGCCCACTGGCAAAACGCCCACACCAAATTGCCCCACTTTTTCACCAACTCCCCCCACTTTAAAAAAAAATCGCCTCACTTGTGAAAAGGGTTAAATCCCGTTTACTTTTTCCCTGTCAACTCCCCCCACTTATATATATATATAATTATTTAAAATCTACTTCAGTGTACAATTTTCAGTTCTACCAACTAGCCTAGTCCAAATAATTATGACGTCTTGAAAGGCTATTATAATTTTTTTCTTTGACGCCTTACAGTCGAAGTAAGGCGTCAAAGAAAAAAATTATAATAGCCTTTCAAGACGTCATAATTATTTGGACTACCAACTAGCCCAACTTAGTTTTCGTATCATTATAGGAGAATAACTTTATACTTGTAAGCTTAGTTATTTGTATAACAAATGAAAAGAAACCTGTAAATTGTATCATAATCATACAATTTAAGGATTTCAATTAACATTAATTTGATTTTATAGCTCTTCACTAAGGTTTTCATAGGTATTGAAGTGGGGCAGGGACATAGATATACAACTGGATTGCATCTTTTTTCATAAGTGGGGCAAGTTGGCACTTATAAATTTATCGTGGTTTATCTATTTGTCATGAGTGGGGCGAGTTGGCAGACCTTATTTCAGCAAAATTTTAACCCTTTTCATAAGTTGGGCATGTTGTCCAACCCATTTGCAATGTGATTTTGCACTTTTTATTAAGTGGGGCGAGTTGGTCAACAAGATTGGGGCGATTTTTTAGAAAGTGGGGCGAGTTTGTGAAAAAGTGGGGCAATTAGGTGTGGGACATTTTGTCATGGATTCATATTTGTCTTAGATGGGAATAGTATATATTCACCTAGTCCAAATAATTATGAGGTGTTGAAACTGAAAGATTATAATTATATATATATATTATACTTTTGGCATCAATTAAAATATCATTGGCAGTTATATTGTTGGCTTTTTTCATAACTACCTCTACCCTTTTTGATTGGGAAAATATGCGTCATTTTTATCAAATTGGGAAAATTATATCAAAGCATGAAATTGACTGGAACTTCATTTTGCAGACCCCTTTCAAGAGGTAAACCCTCATTTGAATTAAGACCCCTTAATTATTATATCACTTACATAAATTCATTCCTTTCATTAGGATATTTTAGTCTGACATCCCTGACAATACTAGTATACAAGTATTGTGGTCGCCAAGATCATTTGATCCTCTTAGGGGAACTTTTGTGTATTAAGCTTGAATATTGTGTCCATTTTTGCCCCAACTGTTCAGGGTTGTACCTACAAATAAAATGTATGTGGACATCTCCAGTTGCACTCAGCGAAGCAGTTCATTTCTGTTCTATACATATATATTTTTTTAAATTTTATTATGTTTAAATATCTCTTTATAGATGTTCCCACAAAAATGTTAGTAACATGGAGCACCATGAACGTTACACAGAATGCAACCTGTTTGTATGGAATTCAAACAACAAATATGATTGCCAAAGGTTACACCAGAAAATTTGTTGATGGTGGACCACAACAGCACACACAGTTTATTCACAGGGTTACACTGATAAATCTGAAACCTGGAACTCGATATGGTAATTTTAATTTTTAAATTTTTTTTAAATTAACCCACACAGTTTTGACTGCTGTTTCCTGATTTTTGACAATTTGCCTATTATGTCTGTTTTTTCTATGCAATCATCGTTGTCAATATACCGTTGATGCAATTTTAAGTGAATGTGATACATGTACAAGTGAAAGGTTAACATCTAACAAGCTATAAAATATTGATGTTTTATCCAGGCCACCATTTTCAGCTCTATGAAATGCATGTACCAAGTCAGGAATATCGGTATGACTCTAGTTTTCAAATACTTTGGATTTTGCCATTTTATATATGAGACTTTCCATTTGGGATTTCCTTTTGAGTGGTATTTTTGTTATTTTTCTCTAATGTGCTCCATGTTTCCTTTAAATTGTTAATGATAGATCAATTTATCTGCTTGTATATTATTTGCTACACATGTAATTAGATTTTCCAGTGTATTTTAAAAAGTTAAAGTAAGTGTGGCTTTTAATCTTAGTATGGCCTATAATCAAGTCAAGTGTAACAATCAGGCCTCCTACTTTTCTTAAGGAATTTTGCAATGTCTATATGATATTCTACACAAACTGTATCTATGATCGTTTGTACATGTTGTTTTTTTTAAAAGTATCAAGAAATCTTGCGATGTACATATTATACGTTATGTGTATATGTATTTGTGTTTCTTTTTTAAAAAACAAATGTTTCAAGGAATATTGCTATGTTCAAATTATATTTATAAATGTATTGTATTTGTGTGTGTTTTTTTTTTTAATTTCTAATGAACACTCAAAGTGAAATGATGTACTGTATTAGCATTCAACTTGTAAAAACTGTAACATTTCAGTGTACAGTTGTGGCAATGGTGTACTTATGAGTGAACAGTTGACTTTTGTTTCCATGAAGGATGGATCTGACTGGAGTCCAAGGATAGCTCTGTTTGGTGATCTCGGCTTTGTTAATCCTCAATCTGTACCAAGGCTTATTAATGAAACCAAAAAGGGAATGTATGATGCTATTTTCCATGTCGGTAAGTATACATGTACATGTAGAATCTCTTGTCAATGATGAGAATTAACATTTGAAATTTGTTGAACACTGAAATTGATGGTTCTATATCCAGGAAAAAAAGTCACAATTCATTTTTTCTTATTATTTTCTTTGAATAAAAAACGATTATTTCTACAAAAATATTTTTGTATTTTTCTTGAACTATGGTATATAAACCAACTTTGTAAACAAAATTTATCCAAAAAATATCAGAGATGATTAAATAATTTCTAAAAAAAACCAAAATGTCAAAGTGGCTTGGCACTTAAATGGCTTCATGGTGCAAAGAAATCTTTCTTTTGCACGATTAAAACTAAATAAATCTTTATTTTTCAAGTATAATGGCACATTTCCTAAACTTTGATATGAATATATGTATTAAAAAGTAAATATTTCAAAATATTTCTCGTACATATTCAAACAATTGTCAACCTATTATTTGTGACTTTTTGTCCTACCAAATTTGTGACTTTATGTCCTGTGACTTTATGTCCTGTGACTTTCTGTCTGTTTTCCTTCCACTGCAAGGTAAAACTATTTATCTCTTTTGAAATGAAATTAAAAAAATATTGTAACACTGTAGTTAATTAATAAAGATACTATTACGTGTATTTCTGTATTGGCCTTGTT
The DNA here is from genome assembly GCF_963676685.1 of Mytilus edulis. Taxonomy (NCBI): domain Eukaryota; kingdom Metazoa; phylum Mollusca; class Bivalvia; order Mytilida; family Mytilidae; genus Mytilus; species Mytilus edulis. The sequence continues at coordinate 49,581,241 of NC_092346.1, read as the reverse complement.
ATTGGTCCTCGGCCAGCTGTATTGACCTTCGGCTTTGCCTCGGGCCAATACAGTAAGCCTCGGACCAATAACAAGGCCAATTCAGAAATACTTGCGTAATACTATCATAATATACATTGCATTCACAAAACCCATGAAAATTAGTACTAAAAAATGACAATAAATCCACAGCTACAGCAGTTCTCTTAAAACCACTGGGACATTTTTATTATTATAGCGAACCCTATGATAGTTTTCCATAGATTCACCTGCAAGTTACCTGTCGATTTAAACTTTTGGCAGTTCTATTGTCCCATCTAACAAATACAACAGGTATTGTTCTCTGTATAGTTCATTCACCAAGACCTTTAAATTTCTTCTAGGAGAAATATATCACTCATTGATTAATTTACCTCACCAAAAAATTATCTGTTTTTTTATTGAAATACTTCTATAAACTCACATAAACTGTATGCAATATTGTATTTATTCAATATATCATTAATATATTTTCAATCTGTTCAATATAAAATCTGATTTAATAATAAAAAGTATATTTTAGACACATTTTTTAGTATTTTCCAAAGAATTTGCATGTTTTTGTTGTTGTTAATTTATAGACTATGTTTATGAAGACCTTAATTTAAAAATAATAATATTCAAATTTTTATTTATCAAACACACAAAAATATTTATTGAATATTTGATCAGAAATCAACTTTTAATTTTTAAATCATTATTAATATTGAACACATTAAAAACAAGTTTTTGGTTTTGAATAAATACAACACCACATGCAGTTTTGTGAGTCCTTTCTTAGTATTGGTATAAGTATTTTTTCATCATTGACAGTTCAATTTTTTGTTCAGGTAAATTAATCAATGAGTGATATATTTCTCCTAGAAGAAATTTAAAGGTCCCAGTGAATAAACTACACAGAGAACAATACCTGTTGTATTTGTTAGATGGGACAATAGAACTGCCAAAAGTTTAAATCGACAGGTAACTTGCAGGTGAATCTATGGAAAACTATCATAGGGTTCGCTATAAAATGTTGGAGTGATTTACACCTGAGTTCTGAAGTATTTTTAACTTCATATAAGAGTACTTTGTATCACAAATAAGACATTGCTATATTGATGTTAGCCTATATTGCCCTATAATAATAGAAATACTTGTATATGATATGAGACCAACCAAAATGAAATTGATTGCTTGTATTATTGCGAACCCTATTGTAGTTTTCCATAGATTCACCTGCAAGTTACCTGTCCATTTAAACTTTTGGCAGTTCTATTGTCCCATCTAACAAATACAACAGGTATTGTTCTCTGTGTAGTTTAATTCACTCAGACCTTTAAATTTCTTCTAGGAGAAATATATCACTTATTGATTAATCTACCTGAGTAAAAAATTGAACTGTCAATGAAGAAAAAATACTTATACCAATACTAAGTAAGGACTCACAAAACTGCATGTGGTGTTGTATTTATTCGATACATGGAGTAACTCGTTTTTAATGTGTTCAATATTACATTTGTAATACTGATTCAAAAATTAAAAGTTGATTTCTGATCAAATATTCAATATTTTTGTGTGTTTGATAAATAAAAAATTGAATATTATTATTTTTAAATTAAGGTCTTCATAAACATAAGTCTATAAATGAACAACAACAAAAACATGTAAATTCATTGGAAAATACTAAAAAATGTGTCTGAAATAAACTTTTTAGTATTAAACCAGATTTTATATTGAACAGATTGAAAATATATTAATGATAATATTGAATAAATACAATATTGCATACAGTTTATGTGAGTTATTAGAAGTATTTCAATAAAAAAGAAGATAATTTTTTGGTCAGGTAAATTAATCAATGAGTGATATATTTCTCCTAGAAGAAATTTAAAGGTCCCAGTGAATAAACTACACAGAGAACAATACCTGTTGTATTTGTTAGATGGGACAATAGGACTTACAAAAGTTTAAATGGACAGGTAACTTGTAGGTGAATCTATGGAAAACTAAGATAGGGTTCGCAATAATATATAAAAAGACATAAAGGAAAAGAAAGACAAGTAATGGTGTACTAATATCCTGTTGATGTTACTTTTCAAGGGTTTACCCAAGTGTATCTCTTATCAAAAATGTACTTTGATATTGAATGATAACACATCTGCCAAAAAATTAGTCATCCTGTGATTTAAATAATACAGATACTATGAACACATTCTTGTTTTGAATAAAGAATTTGCTATTTTGAAAATGTTAATATTTGATTTGATTATTTATTTTTTAGGTGACTTTGGATATGACCTTGATGCAGTAAGTAATGAAATTTGCAAGTAGTCTAATGAAAACTAGCCCTAGTCAGAAAGATACCAGAGGGTCATTCAAACTCAACTGACAATGCCGTGGCTTAAAAAGAAAAATACAATCAAACAATAGTACACAAAACACAACGCAGAAAACTAAAGACTAAGCAAAATAAACCCCATCAAAAACTGGTGGTGATCTTAGGTGCTCTAGAAGGATAAGTAGATTCTGCTCAAGATGTGGCACCCATCATGTTGCTCATGTTAGTATAATTCAAGAAACAAGGTTACCAATGATGAAACAAAACAGGTTCCTAAAATCTAATTTCTCATTTTTTAGTGTTTATACAAATGGAATCCATAGAAAATTCAATTAAAATACAGGTGAAAACTTTACATTTTCTTCATATGAAACAAAGGTACAGACTGAAATCCCTTCAATTCAGTGCAATAGTAAAAGATTCACAAAATCAGACATTACAAAAACAATCCAAAAAGAGACAATAAAAACAAATATTATATATATAAATGTGATAAAATCTAAAAATTTAGAAACAATAGAAAAGAAAATATATGAATTACCCATCCATGACACAAAATCAGTACATGCACAGCAAAAAAACAGAGAAACATCCCATGGAAATGAAAAGGGCAAATTTTTCTCTTATAATAACTTAGTTTAAACATATTTATTTATAGTGGATTGGGAAACAAGTTTTGCAACTTATATTAATCCCTTTCCACTTTGCGTGTGCGAGCTGCCTTGTAGCGGCATTAGCCTACTCATTTTCGAAATCTACAAGGGTGTCTTTAACTATAATAACTTATTACATGTACTTGAGATGTCATATGCATGATGTGCTTAAGTATTTCAGTATTAATGAACCAGAGGCAGATTTAGGGGGAGGGCCCAGGGGGCCTGGGCCTCCCCTTTTTGGGAAAAAAATTGGTTGCTTATATAGGGAATCACTTAAGCGTGACTGGAGCAGGCCCCCTCTTAAGTCAGTCAGTGGGCCCCCACTTATGAAAATTTCTGGATCCGCCACTGTGAACCAAACTTACCATTATACATTGAATTAATTTTCAAAGAAGACAAATATTTCAATCATTGTATAATAAAAAAAAAATTATTTTAAAATTGATTTACGGTTTAATATTTTATTTTGATTAAACATGTATAAACATAAAATTGAGAATGGAAATGGGGAATGTGCCAAAGAGACAACAACCCGACCACAGAAAAAAACAACAGTAGAAGGTCACCAACAGGTCTTCAATGTAGCAATAAATTCCCGCTAAATACATATATTCAAGTACTGTGAATTTTAATTTTAGCAAAATGGTCATATTGGGGATGAATTTTTGAATTTAGTACAACCAATTGCTGGTCAGGTACCATACATGACATGCCCTGGCAATCATGAAAGTGCATAGTAAGTAATTACCTGTGTGTCTTAAAAGGTATCAGAGAAAATTTAGGATATATTAAATGTATTATTAACAGACAAATTTGTTCAGGTAACAATAGGAAACAAAAATTACTATTTTGAGTATGCTTCATAAAAAAATACTATTCACTGGCATCTACACTGTTAATTTTTTATGCCCTACCTTCAATAGAAGTTGGGCATTATGATATTTGGTCGTTGTGTCTTTTCAGTCATCCGTCTTACCGTTCATTTATCTGTCCCGCTTCAGGTTAAAGTGTTTGGTGAAGTTGAAGTCAATCATCTTGAAATGTTCCCTATGATGTGATCTTTCTATTTTTAATGCCAAATTAGAGTTTTTACCTCAATTTCAAGGTTCACTTAACATAGAAAATGCGAGTGCATGACTGCAAGTGCATCTGTTTACTATGGACAATTTTTTTTTGTATATTTTCTATACAGCATATAGTTATTTTTTTAGGATACAATTTTTTGGGAATTTGTAGTCCAAATTTAGAAAACCATTTGAACAAATTACTTATTTAGTATTTGATAGTTCTGATCTTTCGCAAGAAAAAAACTCTAAATTCAATGAAATTTATGGTGTTACAATAATTACCTGTTCAGGTTCTTGATTTTTGTTTTAAATAGCATATACTATTTTGAGTGAAAACTGCAATGAACAGGCTATTATAAATTTTTAACAAATTCCATGTTTATTCTGTATTTCAATGTTCTGTGCAGTGCACAAGAACTTCTATTACAAAAAAGATAGCCCATCTTCAATAGAATGTACTGTGTGATGCACAACACCATCTATACAAAATACATTGTATGGAAAGTGTCATGTGCTTCTCAAAACAGAAATACAGAAAAAACATAAAATTTATTAAAAAGTTCAAACACAAGAAATTTTACAAATTCCATATTTAAAAATAATTCGAGGTTGAAATAAAAGCCTGTTGATGATAATAAAACCAACCCCATTGTAATATTAACCATGGTTGGATGCTAGGGGAGAGAAACGTCAGCATAAAATCATGAACTTTCTTTATTTTTCCATTAAATTATAAAAAGGCAGATATTTTTAAGAATTTACATTCAAAACACACTGTATTCATTAAAATGTACTTTATGAAGACATACAATTGTTAATTTCATATTAATTTTATCTTTTTAGCAATTTCTCCAATTACAAGAACAGATTTACAATGCCAGGTGATGAAGATATGGACAAGATGTTTTACAGGTATTCATATCCACTTATTATCATTCATGTCTCTAAATCATAGTCTTGAAAGTTGTGAATATTTAACTATGCTAAGTGTGCCATTAAAATAGATAAGACTAGATGACAAAAAGCAACTAGATATAACAAATGACAACCATTATATGGCATAACTTAGAAAAAAAAAAGTTTACTTTTCTATAATAAAATTGAGAATGGAAATGTGTGATTTGACAAAGAGTTAATGATCCGACCAAAGAGTAGAAAACAGCCTCAGGCAACCAGTGGGTCTTCAACACAATTAGAAAATCCAGCTCCAGAGGCAAGCTTCTTATGTCTTCATATAAAAGGGGATTAACACTAGTTTCAGTAAAGATTGCATGTTAACTCTGTATCAATGAATCTTATGTTACTATGCAATTAAACTCAATATTTTGAATTTTTTGACTTCCAAGATCAAGTTGGAATTTTCATGATATCCTCAGCAGACTTCTAATAAGATTTATTGAAATGATCAGCAAAACAATATTTTGGATCACACAGTGTCCATTCAACACAAATGTTCTTGCAAAATCACATTAATTAAATGCAAAAATACCTGAGGAGAGATATACTCCTTGAAGCCTATAGTTACAGTGAGTTGCTTGTAGGTGTTATGGTAAAATTTTACCTATAGCTCAACCTGTTTTTAAAATTGTCAACACAATAGGGACATTTAAATTGACCAGTTGGTATTGTTAGATTTAAATCTACCTTGATGCTACCTGTATAAAACATTTATTCACCTAACCAAAAGTTTCAGCATGCTTTTTTCCTGAACTTTTTTTTACCTAGGATTATTCTATTGAGAAATTTTTATTTTACTGTCATTCAAAATCTTATGAGTGATCAAGCCAAACAAGAATGACTATATCATATATTTTATTTTCTTGCAGTTACATGTAATTTAAAATTGCATGACCTAAAATGCACTACATTTCATCTAAATGTTTGCATAGCCACTACTAGCAGTGTTTAATACCCTAAATAATCCAGTCGTAATATTTCACTCACTTTAATGAAACCTCAAAATCATATTTGAATAAACAATTTCATTAATTTATTTACACTAATATTTGACATCTCATCCAGAATTCCAATGATTTTAAATAATTCCCAATTTTATTCATTTTTCACTACTTCACTAGATTTTTTTCTAAATCCATAGTATAAATTCTGATTAACTTCCAATTATATACATCCTAATTTAACAGGTGCAGAATCTATACATAATTCAGAATCATTTCCATTACTATATTCCAAATAGTTATCCTCACTTATATTTTGTAATATTTTATTTATATTTTTACTATATATCACCTGATTTTAATATATCCACAGTAAACATTTTATTTCATTTCCTATAATAAATTTCCAAATCAAACAATATTTGATTCAGAATTTTATAATGACTATTTCCAATTTCACATTCACTTAAAACATTTCCTCATGTTAGGAATATTTTAGAATATTTTACTTTCATTTTTCACTTTATCACTAGATTAGACTATATCCACTGCATTACTTCAACATTTTATTTCATTTCCTATAATAATTTCCAAATCAAACAATATTTGATTCAGAATTTTATAATGACTATTTCCAATTTCACATTCACTTTTAAAAAACATTTCCTCACGTTAGGAATATTTTAGAATATTTTACTTTTATTTTTCACTTTATCACTAGATTAGACTATATCCACTGCATTACTTTAACATTTTATTTCATTTCCAAGATCCCATTTAAATAGGGAATCATCTTAAATTTGTAATAGATCCCAAAATTAATAATGAATATTTCAAAAATCACATTTAAAGCCACAGAAACATGTTGGATGAACTCACACTATATCTCCTACTTGAATTCCAGTTTTGAAATCTTTAAATCTTTGACATAACTAAATCCCATCGTATGAAAATTTGAATTTCCTTTCGTGAACACAGCATTTTATGCACAAAACTCCCACTAATATTATAATAGATTTCAAAGAAAAAACACAGAAAGGTATACTCCAAAATTATTTCGAATTTTATATGTACAACATCATATGTAAGCCCCACAAAACGGTTTGAATGAATTATTTCCTCCTTGATGTCCTTCATGACAATAAAATCTTGAAAGAAACACATCACATTTTAAGAAGCAAAATTGCTATAAAAAGTCTGAGTAGTGAATTCAAATAAAATAAATCCAATATTGTATGCACAATGACACCAAAAGATTTAAAACATTGCAAATAATAATCCAAAATGAGAATCTTGAAGGGTCATGTGAAGAAAAAAACAACATATCCCTCTGAAAATTTGAACTGTAAACACCCTGAACAGCTATTTCTTGTTTCACTGGCAGCTGGACAATACTATGTATAAGGGTTCGAATTTTAAAGAAGCATTTTGGTGTAAAAACAGTTTAAATTTTCAAACATAGTAATACATATTTATTTTGATGTTTTACTGATTTAGAATTTTAGGTAAAAAATGTATAAATCAAATATATCAGGGATTTAAAACAATGAAAACCAAATTATTTTCTTCCCTATCAATTTTTAATAGAATAATCCTAGGTAAGAAAATCTTCAGGAAAAAAGCATGCTGAAACTTTGGGTAAGGTGAATAAAAATCTGTACAGGTAGAATCAAGGTATATTTAAATCTAACAATACCAACTGGTCAATTTAAATGTCCCTATTGTGTTGACAATTTTAAAAACAGGTTGAGCTATAGGTAAAATTTTACCATAACACCTACAAGCAACTCACTGTAATTGAACTATTTTCATCTAGTCTGATATGCTTAAAATATATGTTCAATTTCAGTTTTAACATTGGACCAGCACATATAATCTCAATATCAACTGAATATTACTTTTTCTGGTATTATGGTATTATGCAAGTGCCTAAACAGTATGAATGGCTGGAAAATGATCTGAAGGTCTGTATATTTTATTTGTTATTTAAAACAATTGCCATTATCTGCATTTACCATTTATACATCTATGTATGTACTGGGAATTCATTTTTATTCGTGGGTTATACATTTTTGTTGATATCATGGGTAAATAGAAGGCAAAGTATATTAAAAGTTCAACCGTGCACAATTTTTTGCATACTTTGTCAAAACAACCAAATCAAATATCCATGAAAATACAAATTTTCCGCAATCCACAGTATTTAACTTCATTTATCAAATTATGTATGTGAATTGACAAAAAACAGCATAAAATTCTAGAAAATAGAACAAAGAACACACAGTGTTTTTGTTGTTTTGACGTCATGACAGTCTTTATGAATTTTAAACGTATACCTCACATTTAAAATTAATGAAACAAACCTAAAATAACACACACAGGTAAATCACTTAATTGTATAGATAAGTGGTGAAGTGTGCCTTTGTCACCAAACAAATGAGCTTTTGTGTTGTTGGGTTTCTGTCTAGTATGTATATATCTCAAATCTTCTTTTTGGTCAAAATGTATGGAAAGACATTAAAAAACTCTCCTTTTGTACTATGCATGTGTTCATGAATAGCTATAAAAGGAAGATTTGTACGTATTAACAATTGTATACTAGAAGAATTGTCAAAATTGCTGTACGTTCAAAAACAACTATCCTTTCCAGTTAATAATTTATATTATACATAATGTATAGAAATGCAGCAATTTAACAAATATCAAACATTTCTGTATATTATATAACTTGTTACAGGAAGCTGCAAAACCAGAGAACCGTGCCAAGAGACCTTGGATTATAACAATGGGACACAGACCTATGTATTGCTCTAATAATGATAAGGATGACTGTACACATCATGAAAGTCTGGTAATTATCATAGAATAAATGATATTGCTCCATATAGCTCCTATGTAATTGTGTAGAAGCTTCCATCATAGAAATAAAGGGGAGACAGTCAATTATTGGAATATAATACAAACTGGTTTTTTTTAATTTCTAATCTGTATTTTATGGCTGATTTGAGGTTGAAAAATCATCAGCAAAATGAAATGATTTAAGATGGAAGTAGTTATTAGAAAGACTTTATGAAATTTAGATGCCAATTCTTAAATTGAAAACATTACGACAAAGATGCCACATATGTAGTAGAGAAGATGACTTTTTGTACTATTGAAACAAGTGAAATGATAAATTTTATTTTATTTTTGCTTGCAGATAAGAGTTGGTGTGCCATATTTACATTTTTTCGGATTGGAGAAATTATTCCATCAATATGGTGTTGATGTAATGGTATGGGCACATGAACATTCCTATGAAAGATTATGGCCAGTTTATGATAGAAAGGTAAGTTATGAGGAATAACACTACTAGCATATTATTCACCACAGGTTATGTCTATGAAAGCAAAAAATCTCATATTTTTGTTTCTCATATTTTTGTTTTATTCTTGAATGGACTGAATAATCCTCACTTTGAAATATCTCTTTTTTAAAAGGAAAAATGAAGTCTTGTCATATTTCTTTCTCAAAATCTTGATAAGTTTTGACAAACTTTATTGTTTCAACTTGCACATCCTTATCAATTTGAAGAAGAAGAAAAAATGATATTGGTTTGGGCTGTATCACATGATTTGCACTTTCTTCTTTAACAGATTTAATTATTCCCAATAGATTTAAAGTTTATTATTACTTTATTGATGTTGCTGGCAATGGAAATATATTTAGATTAAAAAATATGAATTAGGTTATATTGTTACCATGATTGATATGTTTAAAAATATGTTGACAGAATTATAATATAAGTTATTTCCCTTGGTATATATTTTTAACAGTTTCCATTTCACTTAATGTGTTTGGCTACATTTTTGTGAAAGTTTGTGCTAAACTTAGTTTTTCAACATTATTGTTTAAGTTAATTATATCAAGTTAGGCAAACAAGTCATCCTGCCTTTAATTGATGTTCTTTTATTGAAGACTGGTTTTTATCCATTCTATATTTAGACATGATTGACATATACATTTTAATTATTGATCTGTGATATATTATATTCAGAGAGTTGGAAGTCTAGAATTCTAATATGACATGCTTCTTTAGCTTTGTAAACAACACTGTGATAAAATTCTCCATAACATATACTTAGCGCAGACTCAGAGATATGCATTATAATGGCTGTTACAATATCCTTCCCACGTAAATCTACATGTATTGGAACCTATTTGCAGATCCTTTGCTGATTTTAATGTTTTAAAAAGTGCAATTAAAAAAGACAAAATAACTTTTATTCTTATTCGTATGCATAATAAAAAGAAGTAATGCACAAGAGCTCGGAGAAATCAACAAAATAAAATTTAAATAAAATTCTGCGAAAGTCTATTAATCTTTTTGGCGCATTTAAGTAATTTCAAAACATGACGTCATACAAATGAAACCGCTTAACTTGAAAGTTTTCTGTTACGTGAACCATCGGAATTCATATGATATTGTATTGAAACTGATTTTTTTAGGTAGGTTTTGTTTTATTTTCTATTCTATTGCATTATTCGCATATTTACCCATTTCAGCAAGTCAACATGGCGGCTCCTTAGTAACAAAATGTCAACTTTTGATTTGACGGAAGCTTACGAGAAAAACATGTAAATTAAAAATGACAAATGTTGGGTTTGAGAACTTAAAGAATTAAAAAGTTTTTTTCTAGCAGTTATTCTCGAAATAACCTATGCAAGTTACATATTTATATAGATATTTGAGTTTTATCTTACAGGGAGTAAAAAAGAACAGCCACATACACAGCATACCCACCCTCGCTTCAGTTTTTTAATGACCGTAATTGTCCTATTAGAATCGAAATAATTCATGGAAGCCATAGATTGTTGGAAATTTACACATGGCCTGGGCCGTGATATTCGTTGATTTTATCCCTCGCTAACGCTCAGGATAAAATTCGAATATCACGGCCCAGGCCATGTGTAAATTTCCAACAATCTATGGCTTCCATGAATTATTTCTTAAATATGTGAAGTATTACATGTATATCATAATTTTATGCTTTGATAATGTAAATAAAAACGGTTTGCATTACATGCATAATCTAATAACATGCTTAAATTTTGTATATGAGTCTGTTAATATATAACACACATCTTAAAAACACCATTTATTGGTTCATGACTCGATAAGGAATCTGTCCAGCAACTAAACGGTCCAGTTTTGGTAATCATTTATTTATTTTTTATTAAAATATACATATTAATTGTAGGTGATGAATGGTAGTAGAGATGAACCTTACACAAATCCTAAAGCTCCAGTTCATTTTGTCACTGGATCTGCTGTAAGTTTATTGTAAATAGATAAGTTGAAAAGGGATAGGCTGTAGCCTTAAGTTGACTTTGCACAATAGTTATCAAATGTATCAGTCCTATTGGTCTACATAAGACTCATCCATGATGCTCAGATCAAAATAGTTAGAAAGTCTAACAAGCATAAAGTCGAAGAGCATTTGAGGATCCCAAATTCAACAACCAAAGACAATAAAAAAATAAACATGGTGAACACAGCAACATATAGTTTTCTCATTGATGTTAACACCACATCTATCATTATTTATATCTGAAGCAACAAGGTTTGAACACACATTTAAAAAAAAATAAAAAATAAGGAGATTTGTTGCTTGTTAATGAAACAACTAACTGCCAGAGACAAAAGGACATCATTGTTAGCAACTATAAGTAATTGCTCAGCCTCTACAATTAGCAAAACATAAATCTAGGTATGAAAAAGACATTTATGGTAATTTCAGAGATAAATTTTATGTAGATATATTATGAAATCGAGAATGGAAATTGATATATTTATGCTTTTATTCACTACACAGGGGTGTCAGGAAAGACATGATCCTTTTAAGAACCAAACAATTCCTGAATGGTCAGCTGTCAGGAGTTTAGATTACGGATATTCTAGGATGCAAATAATGAACAGTTCCCATCTATACTGGGAACAAGTTTCTGATGACAAGGTGAGAAATAAATTGATTCAATATATAGTGGGTTTTTTTATTGACTACTACTTGGTGAAGATTATTTAAACTGTTTGTCAGTACAGTGTGGCATACTTTTTGTTTGAGTACACACACTTTGACAGTCTTTTTCCACACAGTAGACAAATTGAGAATAATAATTATACAATAAATTATTATAGAATATGTAAACTGTTTATCTGTACAGTGTACTGTTCTGTTCATTTGTACAATAAATTATTATAATGAAGTAATGACCCCTATTGTTTTTTGGTTAGAGATCAAAAGTCAATATTTAGATTTCCATGAAAACTTTGACAACTGAATGCAAACTAAACTGCTTCGTCAACTGTTTGGAATTCATTCACCCCAAATTTTTTTTTGATCGTATAGTGGTATGATGTCGTCTGCGTTGTCCGAAGACACATTTGGTGTCCGGGAAATAACTTAAGTTTACATGAAATAGATCTCTTTGAAATTAGATAAGAAGGTTCAATACAAATAAAGGAAGGTTGGGATTGAATTTGCGGATGATAGCCACAACTGTTTAGGAATTAGGGGCCCAAAACAAAAACAAGCATTTTTCTACTTTTAGGATAATAACTTGTGTATAAGTATTTCATTTGCTCTGAAATTGTACCACAATGTTAAATACCACTAGTAGAAAGTTTGGATTCATTTTGGGGGTTATGGTGCCAATAGTTTAGGAATAAATGACAAAAAAAAGGGACAATAAACAAGTATTTTTGTAGTTTCTGGATAATAACTTGTGTGTAAGTGTATGGATTTCTCTGACATTGTACCACAAAGTTCTAAATCACAAAAGGAAGGCTGGGATTGAGTTTGGGGGTTATGGAATTTTAAAAAAGGTCTTAAAACAAGCATTTGTCTAGTTTCCAGACAATAACTTGTGTTTAAGTGTATGGATGGATCTCTCTGAAATTGTACTACAAGGTTCCATACTACAATGGAAAGGCTGAAATCAAGTTTTTGGATAATTGCTCTAAGGGGGGAGATTCATAAAGTTTGAGAGTTCCAATTTTTTTTAAGGGGTTCAATGTTTATCTTCAAAATTTCGCAAATTTCAAATTTTTGAAATTTCAAGAAGAAATCTTAAATTGCACAGTATTGCGTAATAGATTTGTAAGATCTTGACATATGTTTTGTGTCAGAAACCTATATTATGTCAAAGATCCAATCCAAATTCAGACAGTATCAAGCTTGAATATTTTGTCAAAATTTGCCCTAACTGTTCAGGGTTCAACCTCTGGGTTGGTATCAGGCTGCGCTCAGCGAAGCATTTTAATCAGACTAAAATTGACTGGTTTCTGTGTTGATAGTACACTCATATTAGTTTCTTGTCATATCTATTGATATGCATAATGGTATGAAGTCCTATTGAATTTAAGGATCAAAGACATAAATTCTAGGTTCAAAACTTGTGAAACATGTAATTAAGAAATTCAGAATGCTTCTTTTTGTAACTTCATTGGGGTGTAAAAGCGTTGACCGAAGTACATTTTGTATGAAGCACAGAAGCGCTTCATTCTAAAAATGTATGCACGGTCAACGCTTTTACAACCCTATGAAGTTACAAAAAGAAGCATTCAATACTTAGAATTACATTTTTTTAGCTATTATTTAATTCACCTGTGCACTTTTTTATGGAACCATGTGTTATCATAAATGATAAGTTTCATTGAGTGATGCAATTGCTTCAGAAATAACACGTGATATGCAGTTAACCAATCAGAATAAAGTATTATAATGAAACATACATCTAATGTAATTATTAGATGATATAAGGAATTAACAAAAAAATCAGTTCTATCCTTAGACTGTTCACTTTTATTTTAATGAATTTTACTGTAGATGATAAAATTAACCAGCTAGACTATATATGCTATTAGATCCAAAGTTTTAATGTTATTTGATTCCTCAATAGAGGCTACAGAATAAATTAATTTTGTCTTATACAAAAATTTCTTAACATTTCATGTTTGCCAATATTTTTTAAACAAACTATTTATTATTTTTTCAGGATGGAGCAGTGATTGACAAAGTAATGATAATCAAAGACAAACATGGTCCATATCAATAGACAGAAGTATTTAATCTATTTATACATGATGCAATCAACAATCTAATTTATAAGTCAGCATTATTTTAATTTTGTTTATATTAAACTAAATGACTTTTTTTTTTTTTTTTAATTATTTTATTTTTGAGGTGATGAAATATGTGAAATTACATACTACAGTATTCGATACACATTTTAAAAATAAAGTAATACTTGATAAATCAATTAAGTCATATGGATATAATAAGATATATATATAAATATTACAAAAAGATTTTGTTAATTAATCAAATAAATTAAATAAAAGCTGCTTCTAACATATGCCATTTCTGATCCATTTTTACTTTTTGTACAGGGGTTAAGAAACATACAGAGTATTTTTCTATATTAATCCAATATTTTAAATATTCTAACCCACCATATTTTGTGGGGGATATGTTCTTACATCTACATTTGTATATATAATATTTGAATAACAACAAAATATTGTTAACTGTTTTACTGTTAACAAAATCCTCAGACACACCTAACATGACTTCTTTTGCACTGAAAGGCAGGAGAATGCCATAATGTTTAATCCAATCTATAACGGATAGCCAGAAGTTTTGTGATACATTACATTCCCCAAAAATGTGAAAAATATTTTCTTAAAACTCTGAACAAAAAGTACAAAGTTCAGTTTCTTTTAATTTACATTTCAATAAAAATGAATTACATGGTAGAATCCTATGAACAATCTTAAATTGAAAATTTTGCAAAAAAGAGTTTCTAGTTATAATGAAGGGCATGGAATAAATAGCATTCCAATCCTCAATCTGCATATTTAAATCTCTAAATGACTTATTTGACAAAATATTATTGACTTCCAATGTATCTCCCATCCAATATAAAGAAGTAACATTTTATACATTGTGACCTTTATCATAACACCATTGCAAGTGTAATAAGGCATTATTGTCATTTTTCTTGCCCTGAGTTTTGATAGAATATTATTTAACTGTAATACTATGAAATAGATGAAAACTTATTTATTTTTAACACACTATTGTTGTTGGTTTTCTGTATTATAACATTTACTCTGTGAAATAGATTTTGACACCACAGGTCATTTTCTATGATAGTATTCACAATCACGAACTACTTCATAACCTAGCATCTCCATCCAGCAGTAATCTTACTAGGGTATATCATTGTAAATAATATGAAGTCATGAAAGTATTATTACTTTCCATCTTTTTTATATTTTACAAATTTTTGATACAGAGCATTAAAGTTTTTTTAGGGATTTATAATAATCGATTATACGTTGATTTGAATTTTTTTAGAATTTTTCAGTAAAAAAAACAAGCAAGTACAAAAAATATCCTAATGCTTATTTACTATTTGTATTTTAATAGTAAAATATAATTTTGATATTTCAAAAATTATTTTCTTTGATGACATTATTTTCATTCATTATTAAAAATTTATTCTAAATTCAGTAAGTTTTGATACATTTTAAAATGCAGATAGTGCATTACTTCTAGGTTATGGTAAACTGCTGAGGAAAGTAGTTTAAATTTATGGATTTTTTTTTATGCTGAAATGTATTTCTTTATCATGTTTATATTTCTAAATTATAAGAAAAAGATGGCTGCTATACTTATTTATTTTATACTTCTTTACATCAATTTTTCATTGTCTCAGTTATAAAAGTGGAATATTTATGTGATTGTATGATACAGAGAAATGTGGAATGATGGGGGAAAAGTGATGAATTCCTAACATTCAGGGTAAATGTGATATGCTTGATTTTTTGTTTCTGTATATTTGATGTTAATATATAGTTG
This sequence comes from Mytilus edulis, assembly GCF_963676685.1. Taxonomy (NCBI): domain Eukaryota; kingdom Metazoa; phylum Mollusca; class Bivalvia; order Mytilida; family Mytilidae; genus Mytilus; species Mytilus edulis. Next base: position 49,565,377 of record NC_092346.1, on the reverse strand, counting down.
TTGTTCATTCTTTCTTTGTTTTGATATATTATAAACTACTAAATATTAGGAAATAAAAATAAATATTATGTTTAGTATGTCTTTTTATGTGTTTAAATATTGATGAAATAATGATGCATGGTTCACCACATTTTATTCAAAACTGTTTTTATATGATATGGCAACTTTTCTTTCATGCAAAACAACAGTACACAAAACACAACATAGGAAACAAATGACTGAGCAACCAACCCCGCCAATTACTGAGGATTATCTCAGGGGCTTCAGAAGGGTGAGAACACATTATACAACCTTGATAAGTTATATCAAGTGATAGTGCAGCACAAAACAATGTTATTATTTTGGTTTGAGCAGAAAGATGAGGAACCTTGTTTATGTCAAAGAAAGTCTCATCCTGTTTCTTAAAAAAAATTCCATGGAAGATCCCAAGACCTTCATTGATAAATATTCAGTATAAACTTCAATAATAATACAGGATGGTCTTGAAGTATAGATTTTAGATACTGACATCCTTTATCAATTATAAAATTACATGTTATAGTGTTCTTTTTGTTTGTCTTAGTATACTTTCACTTCTTTACTGTTTAGTCTATTGTGGTAATTTTTTTTTGTGTGCCTTGGTATTTATACATTCTCCCATGGTATTGTCGTTTATTTTGGGGTAAGGATTGCATGAAATGCAATCAAAACCTTATGGTACTTACTTTCCGTCTAAATCATCCAAGGTTTATCACTACTTTTGAGACACACAAAGTATAGGTCATTGATCATAACATTAACCTAGTATACGTTCTATCCATGAACATTTCCAGAAAGTAGTAGGTCCGGTAAAGGCAGATTTTGGCCTCAAATTTCAGATTCATCTGATGAAAGATTTTGGACTCTTTTTAAACAATTAAGCCTCGGTCACACCTTACCGGATAGCACGAACGGACGCCTAACAGATGAAAATAAAAGTTGTCTGTTGACAAAATTGTTATCTGTTGGGAGTCCGTTGATGTACTGAACGAATAAAACAGACGTGTAACGGATGCATAACGGACACACACCGGATATGCAACGTACGAGAAACGGAAACGTACCGGACAGAACGAATGTCGAACGTACATCCAACGGACGAGTACCGCATAAAACGGACACCTAACGGAAGTGTACCGGATAAAACGGATGAACAAGATTTACGGAAAAATCAAAGGCGACAATAATAATACATGTAAATCGCATTAATAATCAAAATGTTTCTGTGTAACTGGTTTTGGTTTGTTTTTCAAAATTCCGCCAAAGGGCAGTGTCTGGCCTGAATGAGAGCTGCTTGATTGTGAAGACGTGCCTATACTCTAAGATCGATTATGAATAATAAGAATTCATGAACCTTAAGAAATCTGACATACCAATAGTTGGCATTTCTGATGCGAAATTTTCAATTGGCGTTTATCCGTTTCAGATCCGTTCATTATCCGTTTTATCCGTTATACGTCCGGTAGAAGTCCGTTTCTCATCCGTTTTATCCGTTAAACGTCCAGTAGAAGTCCGTTTCTCATCCGTTCAACATCCGTTTTATCCGTTAAACGTCCGGTAGAAGTCCGTTGGTGAATTTATCTTCCAGACCTCCAACGGATGTATAACGGACACGGAACGGATACAAAACGGAAACGAAACGGACGAGTACTGTACAAAACGGACAGAACGGACGTCGACGGATAAAACGTACGACGGATATGGACGGACGTCTAACGAATTAGAACGTACGTCTAACGGACATGAACGGATTGAAAAATAGTTATCCGTTAGGCGTCCGTTCGAGCTATCCGGTACGGTGTGACCGAAGCTTTATATTTCTACTTCACTCGATTCAATTAGTTAATGTGAAAGATGTAAACTGATTTAACAATGGCTTAGCTTACTGTCTAGATCTGAGAAGATTGTTAAACGGCCTTAAACAATGAGCAAAATTCATACCGTATAGTCTTCTTTAAAGACAAGACCAAACAACGGCCAATTTGAAGACAAATTTGTGAACGTTTTTTAACCAATTTTATATGCTTTCTACACAAATATTCGCCTTTTTGAAAATAAAAAAGAGAAATGTTTCAGAAAAACAACGAGCTGAAATTGTAGTTTTTTTTTTTTTTACAAAATATGTGAAATAAATTATTTACTGTTAATTGACCTTAAGTCATAAAACAATAGTCTGAGACTTGTTGAAATTGTTGTTAGGGTTTATAAATATTTTGATATGAGCGTCACTGATGCGAGTCTTATGTAGACGAAACGCGCGTCTGGTGTACTAAATTATTATCCTGGTACCTTTGATAACCATATTCATTTTTTTAGCAGAAACAATCAATTTGATTCAGGTCGAAAGATACACACTGAGACTCTAGTCCAATATAGACGCATCTTCGGTTTTTACAAATTTGGCAAGATTAGAGAAGTCGAAAAGAAGTTTTCATTTTCACAGAATTTCATATTTATGACCCAAAAATTTATTTAAAATTTTGACTCTTTTCAGTTTATTTAGAAAAAAGTTGTATGCACAAGAAATTTTATGAATTGCATTGCGCATTCCTTTTTTATACGCCCGTCGTCTTTTAGACGGGACGTATTATGGTATACCGTTGTCCGTCCGTCCGTCCGTCCGTCCGTAGTCCACACTTCGAACAATAACTCAAAAACACTTTCACCAATTTCCATGAAACTTCAGTGAATTGTTTATATCTATTGACGTAAGCTCCCTTTTGGTTTTTTTTAATTTCAGATTTTAAGTTTTGGATTTATGGGGCTTTATTCATAAAAAGGGGGGATTTTCAACACTTCGGACAATAACTCAAAAAGGCTTTCACCAATGTCCATGAAACTTTGGTGAATTGTTTATATCTATTGATGTAAGCTCCCTTTCAATTTTTATAAATTTCAGATTTTAAGTTTTGGATTTATGGGGCTTTATTCATAAAAAAAAGGGGGATTTTCAACACTTTGGACAATAACTTAAAAAGGCTTTCACCAATGTCCATGAAACTTTAGTGAATTGTTTATATCTATCGATGTAAGCTCCCTTTCAATTTATATAAATTTTAGATTTTAGTTTTGGATTTATGGGGCTTTATTCATAAAAAAAAGGGGGATTTTCAACACTTTGTGTTATGAATTTTTATGCTTAAAAAAGGGGGGATTTTCCAATTTTGGGACAATAACTAACACTTTCACAAAATTTTATGCAACTTTGATAAATTGTTTAAATCTATTGACATAAGCTCCCTTTCCATTTTTATAAATTTTAGATTTTACGTTTTCTTAAGTAATGAATTTTTATACTTAAAAAAGGGGGATTTTATGAAACTTTGGTGAATATATTAATGTAACATCCCTTTTGATTTGTATATATATTTCTAGTTGATCATATAAATTCATTTAAAGCATAAAAGACAAGTTAAAAGAGCAACGGGCTTATCATGCGCTCAAGCGCAGCCCTTTATTTGTTTAGTCAAGACAGATTTTGTTCATAGAAAAATATCATGTCTACAAAAGTGTTGCTATAATTTGTGTTTCATGTTTTTCCATTATTACGAGATAATAGTTATCAAAGGTACCAGGATTATAATTCAATACGCCAGACGCGCGTTTCTACTACATAAGACTCATCAGTGACGCTCAGATCAAAATAGTTTTAAAGCCAAACAAGCCCAAAGTTGAAGAGCATTGAGGACCCAAAAATTACAAAAAGTTGTGCCAAATACGTCTAAGGTAATCTATTCCTGGGATAAGAAAATCCTTAGTTTTTCGAAAAATTCAAAGTTTTGTAACAGGAAATTAATAAAAATGACCATATAATTGATATTCATGAACACCGAAGAGCTGACTTGGATAAACAAGATTTAAAAGTATCTACAATAAGAGGGAGTATAATTCACTCGATCTCTAAACACATACATGCATAAAGATTATAAATAAAGGAAACATTATAGTATACCGCTGTTTAATGTTCAAAATTCGATTACTTGTAAGTGAAACAAATCCGTTTAACAAACTAAATGCGAGGGAACCAGCGGAGGAAAAAAGGAAAACAACGACACAACAGAAATACTGAACTACAACAAAAGCAAAGGCTTACATTCATAGAAACGAACTATAGATTGTTGTAATTTATCGGATATCTCGAATATGATACATGTTTCTGGTAAAACCGTCAGGTGCTTCAGAGTAAAAGTCTTTAAAAGAAGCTAAATGCATAAAACGTAAGAAGTATAAAAGCCACGTTACGAAAGTTGTGATTACGGGTCTGATATAAAGTTGCCGAGCTGCGGAACGAATAGACTGATAAAACAGGTTATTTGAAATACCAGACAAAAGTAATAATCAACCTGAAACATCGGTATAGAATTATTGCAAAAAGAACTAAAAAAAACTATAAAAAATCATACAGTTTCGATAGCAATACTGCTTTTGATCTCAAGTTACAAGAATTGTTTGAAATGATCCTGCTCCTGTGTAGAAAAGAGCGGGGAAATTTGCGAACGAAGCCCAAAGAGAAGTGAGTGACACAACATGATATTGGAATTTTTATATTCTAAATTGTATTAATCTTTGCCATAAATTAAGTTCTGAACAAAATTGCGATATGTACTTCTCAAAAGAAGCAACTAAACATTCAATGAAAATGACGTCATAATATACCCAAAAGCATACAAATGAACAAAAAATAAAAACGAAACAAAACATGTAAGACTAACAAAGGCATGAGGATCCGACTGGCGCAAAAATGGACTGGTAATTATGTTACCTTCTATACATTTCTAGGAATATGATTGGTTAAAAGCGACCTCGTGGAGACCGTGTATATTCAATATTAGGTTAATAGGGAGGCGGGGCTTAATTTAATACATGGTTAGTAGTGGATTTACGACTTTGGCACTGTTTGATTATTTAAAAGTATTGAAAGTTCTGTTTATTATTGTTATAACAAGGTTGTTGATAATAAAAAGTTATTGTTTGCATTATTTTTTTTAGTGCAGACCAATTGAAGAAGGTTCTAAAATTGAACACTTGAACACCTTAATATAGAAATAAGAAGATGTGTTATGATAGCAAATGAGACACCTCTAGTCTTAATTCAACAAATACACGGTGGGTGTGGTTGTCCTGCGAGAGAACGTACTGTGCTGGTGATTCGGTCCTGACGGGTGCTGGTGATCAATGAAAAAATGTAAACAAAGACGAAAATGATGATTTTTGACGTTTTCACTCATAAAAAATGGAAGAAAACAGTTGAGATTTTTCAATTTCGTTTCTTATGGGTTCATATATAAACCATTAAAAAATTGACCCTCTAAACTGTTTCAGTAAGCGTAACACAAAAATGCTCATTTTCAGAAAATCTCGAACTGAAAAAATAAAACAAAAATGCCCATAGAGTCCGCTTTCTATACCGCAATCCACACGACAAAACAATTTTGTGAAAAAACATTGCAATTTCTTAAAATTTAGCATTTTCTCAATTTATTCATGTCCTGATACTGTGCTGGTGGGTCCTGTCATTGTGCTGGTGGGTCCTGATACGGTGCTGGTGATTTTGGATAAGAAGTTGGTCATATTTGAAACAAATGTTACAAAATCAATAAAATTGGGCAGATAATTGTTGCCAACAGGATCTATGACTCCTATTTTAGCTCTTGTGCATCCATTTGGCTGTTTAATATGTGTTTTCAAATGATCTTAACTTGTATTACATAATAACATAAAAGGGCAACATCTTTCGTCCAATATCAGATAACAATATATAGTATCTAAAATAAGTTAAAAATTCCACAATACTATATAATTCATTTTATGTGTCAATTTGTTCGAAAAAATTCGAAAGGAAGAGAGTTTAAGTTAATGTCATGATTATCTGTCGCTTTCTAGATCTATGCTTAGCATTTATTTCAGATGACATGGACTCCTGCACCCTGATGACCCTGCTGCCTTTCATAACTTCATCCGTATACATATATTAATAGATAAACGAAAGGCTGCAACTGGTATTTTTGTATTTAAAATGATTCGTTGTAACGAGAATATTTGTGGTAAATGCATGCATGGAAACTGTGAGGGTCAAAATCTTAAATTGCTTATAAATGTTGCTGGACCTAGTTTCGTTATCTTATCCGAATTTTCTGAAATGTGCAAGGTAGATAGACATTTTGTTTGTTTACTCGGTAATGAACCCTTGTGTTGATCCCATGCTAAACATAACAAAAATCTCTGTACAAAGGTCTGTGAATTTTCTACAAAAATAGTGATCTTATTTTCACTAAATTCTCTTTTTTCTACTAAATACAATAATGAACTATAATAAATAATAATGCTTTGCAAGAAGTTTCCCCTTGATATATGCACATTTCGTAATTGACATTGTCATAAACCGTACACGAAAAGATAAAATATTGATATAAGTACTTAATTTGCATCTTTGAACCCCCACCCCGGCTTGTTTTTTTAGGAGCCTGGGGTGTCTAAAAATGGTCGATTACAGACAGCCGAGTACACATTTTACTTTCCAGGCGTGTTTATGTTTTTTAAATATAAATTAAGGCTACATTTTAATATAATAATTCTATGAATTCACAATATAAAAAAATGCAGAAAAAAAATGAATGAAGTGAAATATCTTAGTAAGGAGTCATAACTACAGAGATGGTGTGTTTGACACACAAAACTTAAAAGCTTAGTGATATTACCAATATTAAAATAAAAGTGTATTTTAGTTGGGTATTTTTTCTATTTACTCATTTTCAATTATAATCAAGGCACATTTGATTTTTATTCATGAAAAATATTTAAATATAGAAAAGTAGGACACATTGTTCACTTCCTCCCCCGTAATTCTTTATCAAAAATATTTATTTTGAAATGAAAAAGCTAAGAAATCTTAGGTTTTTTAGTGTTTTCTAGGTTATCTCGTCTTCATTCTCTGACATATTTTAGCTTGCCCTTTCATAAAATAGTGATTTTTTTAGTGTTTTATCGAATTTTCGAAAAACAAATACCTGATAACCGCTTAGACAAAAAAAAATATGTTGGAAAAATCTTACAGCAAGTGATTCTTAATAGCTATAGCCTCGGTCACACCTTACCGGATAGCTCGAACGGACGCCTAACGGATAAAAAAAAGTTATCCGTTGACAAAATTTGTATCTGTTGGGAGTCCGTTGGTGTACTAACGATGTAACGAATGCCAAACGGACACTGAACGTACGTGAAACGGAAACGTACCGGACAGAATGGACGTCGAACGTACATCCAACGGACGAGTACCGGATAAAACAGACACCCAATGGAAACGTAACGGATAAACGGATGAAAAAAATAATCTGAAAATTAAAGGCAATAAACCATCTAAAAATTAAAGGCAATAAACCATGAGCAATTGGCATTTGTCCATTTTACATCCGGTAGTCATCCGTTTTATCCGTTATCCTTCCGTTAATATCCGTTTTACATCCGTTTTATCCGTTAGGCGTCCGGTAGACATCCGTTGGTGAATTGGTCTACCGGATCTCCAACGGATGCATAACGGATACAAAACGGACGAGTACCGTACAAAACGGATGCCTAACGGACGTTCAACGGATATTTTATCCGTTGGACGTCCGTTCAAAGTTTGAACATGCTCAAAATTTTCCACCGGACAGAACGGACGTCAACGGACGCTTAACGGACATGCAACGGATATAGACGGACGCCTAACGGATAAGAACGGACGTCCAACGGACATGAACGGATTGAGAAAAAGTTATCCGTTAGGCGTCCGTTCGAGCTATCCGGTAAGGTGAGACCAAGGCTTATATAAGATACATTTTTCTTTTACAATCCACCTTTAAAATTTTACGGGAAACTTCCAAGCTTTCACTGTAACCTCGCTCTAACTTATCCCCCTCCCTCCCCCCCAAAAAACCACCAAACAAACAAACCCGCAATACTATTGTCATTCTTATAGTCAACACTCAATTGTTCACAAACAAATGTGTTTTAAGCTGCTAAAGACATGATTCAAACGCTCAGAAAGTCCTTTGTTCTATATTTATGCAAAACCTTTCACATTTTTATTTTATGGGTTATTGTTGAAGGTCGTACGATGACGTATGGTTGTTAACACATACTTCCTTTGGTTTCTTATGGAAATTTGTCCATTGACAACAAACATACCACATCATCTACACTATATTAAGTATTGTATAAATTACAACGTATTTTGGTGATCTTGCAAAATGATCGTAATCCCGAAAATCGTAAACATATTTTCTTATCTTAAAAGGGGGCAAGAAGGGTTCCATTAACAGGCCAATAAATAAGATTACAGTTAATTTCATTTTTTTTTTAAAATAGGGGTATTTTTTCTCTCATAATAACAGTAAACAGATTCACAACAATGTCAATTTCAAGAAAGCAGACAACAGCTAATTAGTCAACAACAGTACAGCATCAATGCTCTTGAATATATGCCACTTTTAACTAAAATTTAAAAGCACAGAACCAGGACATAGGAGCACAGAACCAGGACCATTTTTCTTATCACCAGCACAGCGTCAGGACAATTCCGTTTAACGAACTTGCACGACTTTTGCAATATAATATTGTTGTAATATACTTTGCATGGTACTTATGACACATCAGAGAAAAATTAAGCAACAAAACAGTCGTTTTATTGCCGTTCTGATACAATGTAAACAAACCCACCAGCACAGAATCAGGACCCACCAGCACCCGTCAGGACCAAATCACCAGCACAGTACGTTCTCTCGCAGGACAACCATACCCACCGTGAAATAAAGATAGTCGGTAAGATAAATTCGTTACATAGTGTATTAGTGACCTAATATGATATATTCGGGGTCAGTAAATTCCATATTACTGACCCCGTATATATAATATTAGGTCACTAATTCACTATGTAACTAATAATATCTAATAGGTAAAAACACTCTTGCTAATTTTAGGTTTGAAATATCACATATTGCAAAGCTGTCTTTGACATATACAAACCATTATATAAGAGACACTAGCATTACAGTAATCGATGAAGAAGGGGTAACATATCGTCACAATTTGAAGATGTCTAATTACAGAAGTGAAACATCATTGAAATCCCAAGCAAACCGTGCTCGTGAAAGAAAAGGGAAATATTTGATAGTTTGAGCAACGCAATCTCTACACCTTGAAATGGATATTCATTGGAAGTAAAATGTTTATTTTTTTCAAAACACTCCAGAAGTACAGCACAATCTTCCTCTTGAACATTTAGAACTATTTTTTATGATATTGAAAAGAAAGTATAGTAAACGAAAATGTCATCGGTGACACGTATATAATGCAGGGTTTGAACACTATTTATATAAATGTGAAATGAATGAAAAGCATATTCGATCACTAAAGGAACATTGCATGAATGTGAAAATGTACAAAACAAACAGGTTAGGTGTTGTGGGTAAAAAAGAACCCTTCCAGATTGGGGGTCTTTTCCAGACAGGAGGCATGTCATTGTTGATCCAATAAACCCTATTTTGTCAGTGATAGTCCAAATGTCCCTTGAATCCGGTTAACCTATTTTATTTATTTATATTGTGTTCTCTTCCTGAACATGCATATAATATGTTTCAGTGGATGTTAAGTTAACAACAACCAATACCACTATAAAAATACAGGGTAATAGATTTAAAAGCGTAAACATAGGTTTTTAAATAAATATTTCTATTAATGATTATGTCACCAATTGTATCCTCTCTATCGTAGTATTTGGAAAAACATATTATTAGGAGATTGCATGTTAGTAGCGTAAGCGCGTCACTGTTTGTAATATCATGTGGCGCCTGTCGTTTGTGTAAAATATTCGTTGTTGTTCTGTGGTTTGCATGTTGTGTCGACATTTATTTTTTGTTTGCACTTTTCTCTGTAATGAATGTTCTTGCATGGGTTTGTGCTGCATTTCTGTCACGTAGTGTTGTAATTTAAGCGATATTTTTTTAACATTGTCATAAAGCGTGGTTTGGCTAGCCATTAAACCAGGTTCAATCCTTCATTTTCCGCTGTTCCATTGTTTTCCTGTTATAGTCAATGTGTTTCCATCGGGGTTTTTATTTGTAACCCGGATTTGTTTTCCTCAATCGATTTATGACTTTTGAACACCGGTATACACGGTATACTACTGTTGCCTTTATTTACCCTTTATCCAAATGCTTGTTCATTCGGATATTTTATTAATTGCGACTGTTGTTAGTTACATCTTGATACCATAAGAAGAATGAAATTATTTTGAAATGTCTAATTGTACTTCTAGTATCACTTGAATTTTTGGTGTAATAATTAACCCGTCTAAACATGGTTTACATGTTTAATATCTTTTCGTAGACTTTTAGTATTTTAATATTGACAGATTAAGTAAATTAATTTAAAAGATTATCCTGTCATTTTCATAAAACAAACTTTTTTTTTCCAAATAGCATAAACATGATTAATAAAATAACAAATCATTACAAACTGACATTGTATCACGTTTCAGTGACATTACCTGATATCTATTGATCAACAATAATAATTTAAAAAAACGTTTATTATCTCAATAAGGTTTTCCTTAGTTTTCCTCTGAGAGTCACTAATGCTGGAGGAGGTTTTGTAATTTGTTTAACTTTTTTCCTACCGTCAAATACTTTCCACATCTCTGGAATTTTGAAAATATCGGTCCATTTTGCATTTTTGTCATCGAAGTCACTGCCACTCTCTGATGGATTTGCTACCACAGATGAAGCTGGCTCTACGTCAGGAAGCACCGTTACATCATCTATAATGTCATCAGGGACTACTTCACTAGAAATATTACTATCCTCTATGATCACGTTATCACAATCAATGTTTTCCTCTGCATTTTGAATGTTTCCCTCTTTATTTATTATGTTGCCCTTTTTATTCACGCTGTTACTCTCTTTATTCAAAGAGTTGTCATCTTTATTATGTATTTCAAAGGTAACGGAAGTACTTGCTTCATCAACATCCCGTATTTCACGTTCGGTCGTCTTTTCGGATGACGATCGTTCTTTTTGTTTGTGCAATTCTAAATCCTTGAGTAATTCTTTATTTCGAGTATATAACTTTGCCTCGTCTAACAAGACACTATTATTTTGTCTAATGATTTTAACAGCTTCTTTTATATAAGAATTTCTTTCCTGTTTACGTTTGTAAAGTCGATGTAAATTTCTTGTCACTACATCTGCTTTCTTCATATAAACAGTAACTATATCTATCGGAGGATTTGTTTCTACTGATGGCGTAAAGTTTACTTCCGCTGAATATCTCAAATCCACCGAAGTAATAGTTCCGTGTCGACGAAATGAATGGCTTCTTTGAGTTGTACTTCCATTCGAAGAACTGTCACTAAAATTGGATTTAACTAAAGAGTTACTGGATTTCGTTATAGCGGGAAGTTTCCGCGCCCTTTTTATAAGTTCTGCCTCTTCCTCTTTTTTTAATCCTTTATCAAGGGACGCTGATTTAAGTTTTATAATGTGCAATTCCTGCTGAATATTATTTTTCTCCCAATCTTGTCTCTTTATCAACACAGTATGTGCACGTTCCAATGTCGTATTAAACCGTTTCAGTTGTTTCTCCTCTCTAGCATGTGCTTGTCTAGTTCTCATTTTTTCTTTCGCATCCAATGATGTAAAATTGCTTGAAATGTCTGCATCGTGGTATAAATGCTCTATTCCGAAATTCATATCGTTCTCAAGTTAAATATCTACGGCGATAGATAACACTAGTCACACAAATTGGAATTTTAAAACAAAAATATTTTCATCAACAGTTTTTGCTCAGTTACATTATAAGGCATATACTATTTCCATTTGATCTGTAAATCGTATATACAATGACTGAACCACAATCTTTAAAGATCTTTTATTTATCGATCTGCAAAATAATTTCACAAATTATTAAGCATTCAAATAAATATACGAGAATTTAAAAATTAATCTTCCTGTCAAATATAGCAATGTTACTTTCTACTATAAATAATAATTGGAAAAAGGTTACTTTATATTGAAAACTTAAATCAATGACTCGGAAAAATTTAAATGCATTGGTCTACAATGCTATGTGAACGTTCCGTCCTACAGTATCAAGTGTCGCACTTTACAATGAATCTTTGATTTATTTTTTTCATTCAGTGTTTTAACCTATACTTTAAAATGATTAACATCAAACATGAAAATTAAGTGAATACTCGTAAGGTTATTTCAATAAATTTAACCGGTAATTGAAAAACTGTGCTTAACTGTTTTGGCCTGGAATATACAAAGAATCGAAAAGGGGTCTGCTATTCCTGTTTCTTTGTGATGATTAAAATAAATGAACAAAACACAATATTATCCCGTGTATAGCTATGTCAACGTTATATACTTAGATGTCAAGCAGAAATTGTTTCATTTTTTTTAAAACCAGTTAAAGCTATTGTTAGGTAATGAAATACTACGCAATGCTACAACTGATGTATGCAGATGTATCGTTTTAAAAGAAATTGAGTTCTGTTATTATCATTAAAAGTTTTGTAGTTCTCTGTAAATATAAATGGAGTTTTAATTTAATGGGAACATGAATGCGTTTTCTACACATCTTTCAGCCAAATGCATATCACGCGAAAGTAATTAAATAAAGGATACTTGGACACTTTCATTACAAATTCTACTTCAATCTAATGTATTTCTCTTACATCATAATGTCGTAACTTTAATTGAATGTATAATCAAAAGAGAGCCACGAAGTTTAAGAATTTCGTGTTCGAATTCATCAATTCGCAGATCATTTCAAAACCTTAAGAAAGAACTAAACACAAACACAACACGATTCAACCTAAGTACGTATTACTCCATCCGGTAAGAAAAAGCTCGTTAACAAACAGTTGTACTTACAATTAAAAATTATGGAGATTCGTTAAGCAAGTAACAATATTATAACGGTCTATACGAAAAAAAGTGGAAATATACTTAACAAAAAAATGCCGAATCATTTAAAACTTCTTGCAATGACTCTTTTTAATGGGGTACGCTGGAGACATGTTTCAAAATATCTTTGCCTATCCAATTATCCCTTCCTTTACTTCCCGGTGACAATCTAAATTTACAGTCCTTCATCCCTATGGACTTTCTTAAACTTTTTCATTGTGAATTGGTGTTCGTCCTGAATATGCACAAAATAATTTCCACGGGACGTACAGTAAACAACTAAAAATCAATCTTATAAACATAAATATCCAAATACATATGTACTAACTTGATTTTGAATCTCACTGCACGCGTTTTTAACGTCTACAATGTAAATTTAATTTCATACAAATGTAAATCTATTTCCATACAGATGTAAATTTCTTCGCAGGAATCTTAAAAGGTATATGCGTTTTAAAGAATGCTTAAATAATGATAACACCTGTACAATATATGAAAAGTCTGGAATTCGACTTCCTTAATCCGTCTTTAAACAATCTTGTCAAATTTATAAGATTTCTCTATCGCTTTTTAAACAGAAACGAAGATCAAATTAAATATCAGATATATTTATGTCTTTTGTTGTTTACATATATCGGTGATGTCAAAACAGCAATCTGAAACTAACAAGTTCAAACCGTTTTATCTCCCCCCATGAGATCGTTTGATATCTATATACCAATTTCTGTAACATCAATTTTATACGTCTTCCCTTAAGTTGAAATCAAGCGTTGAATATGTTTAATTGAAAAAGTTACAGAATATGAAAGTGTAAAATGACATATGATTGTTCAAAATATTTCAAATTTAGAAAGAAATTTAAAAGTTACACAACTATTCATTAATTTCTTGTATACAAGTAGGTTAAATTTGTAACAAGAAGGATAAACATATATTAATAGTTAAATTAAAAGAGAGAAAATATTGAAATCCGTTACAAGTATATTCACTTTAAGATTTTGGCTACTTTTAACAAAACATGAGAAAATACAATGTTCTATTGTTGACTAGGGTCAGAAAACTTTGTTCGGTGAAGCTTTGACCAATTTTCATGAATAACTTGAACCGCTGTCTACAAACCAAAAACCTCGGCGAGCGTATGTATTAAAAAGAAATCGGTCAACATTAGGACTTTAACTTTTTTTTATTTTTGTCACGGTCAGCGCATTCAAACTCGAAGAAGGACTGATGAAGTTATGATTGGGTTTACATGGATGTAAAGAAGAAAAAAATAAAACAAAGGAATTGACCTTTCCGGCTCAAGAAATGTAGATAACATCCCACACATCGAAGGTCTATGTTGATTTTAAATTCTTGACACGGATTAAAAGCCCTACAATAGAAATACTTATTGAAATATATTCAAGTATAACAAATGCACGAACGTGCAAAAAAAATTGAAATGCGTCAATTAATTATCAAGAAGAAAATCATAACTTCACTTCAAGCTGACATTCTTTAAACTGAAAATATGTTTTTAGGGAATGAAGTACTGATAAATATCAATCGGGGGAAATTGAACTCTCGAACCAAGTACATTACCTCCACAGGACGGATATATTTACCAAACATACAACTATTTAAATGTAATTAATCATTTAACGTTAATAAAATTTGAAAGTTAGACCTATTTAAATTCATTCTAAAGCATATTATGAACTTGGTCATATTTGTAATACGCATTCCAGCATTTTTTTCTGGTGCTCACATGTCAGTTAACTGCTAGTAGTCTGTTGTTATTTATGTATTATTGTCATTTTGTTTATTTTCTTTGGTTACATCTTCTGACATCAGACTCGGACTTCTCTTGAACTGAATTTTAATGTGCGTATTGTTATGCGTTTACTTTTCTACATTGGCTAGAGGTATAGGGGGAGGGTTGAGATCTCACAAACATGTTTAACCCCGCCGCATTTTTGCGCCTGTCCCAAGTCAGGAGCCTCTGGCCTTTGTTAGTCTTGTATTATTTTAATTTTAGTTTCTTGTGTACAATTTGGAAATTAGTATGGCGTTCATTATCACTGAACTAGTATATATTTGTTTAGGGGCAAGCTGAAGGACGCCTCCGGGTGCGGGAATTTTTCGCTACATTGAAGACCTGTTGGTGACCTTCTGCTGTTGTTTTTTTCTATGGTCGGGTTGTTGTCTCTTTGGCACATTTCCCATTTCCATTCTCAATTTTATTATAAGCCTTCTGCATATGTTTTAATCAACAATTTATGATGTTTCTTTCCAATACTGCCATTGCTCCTTATCAAGTTTCAAGCTTTTAAATATTTTGTACATAATTTTGAAAGTTTTTAATAAATAACACTCCTCAAAGCACAAAAAACACAATTCTTTTAATATCAATTTGTTTTCCATTTTTTTATCCAGTATTATCAATAAATAGAGAAAATTATTTTCAGGAATATCAATAAACTATTTGTTTTGCAATAATAAAAGTTTAGGAAAAACAAACCTCATGTGAAAAAACCCCCAAATCAAATGAAGAATTTTGATAATTGACATTTAAAACACAAACTATTAACTAGCTTAATAAAATTTTTACAGTATGTGAGTGAGTGCAGGGTCTTAGGAGTAAGGTGTGTTAATGTCCAAATTATTTAAGAAACCACAGAGCTTTCATCCTATTCACATATTTACACGTTTGTTGACATTTAAAAGAAAAAGTCATGTTTCCTTTCCTAGGAAGAGTGCTGCTCTATCTTAAGTACTAATATTCAGTGGGCTTATATTTGTATATTCCTTCTTTTCCTTTTTCCTTTTTTTTATTGTCCTATGCATCTCCTCACTATTTCGCACAATTATATCTATTAAACAACAACCGATAGGTCAGGTCTATATTTATATATGTTACATAGTTCGACCGGTGCTGTGAGGTTAAAGATCAAGAAAGTGTGTACAAAAGCCGTATAATTGTAAAGTGTTGATCTTATTTAATTATTAAATAAATATTTTGGAGAGGTTATAGAGGCACAACGTATTTTGACCTCTTTGTTATGAAATTCTTCGACATTACTCTTTGTGAAAACGATAACAAGAAGCTCCAAGAATAGAGTATTGCTAATCCAACAGGATTTGTAGTAAAAGTTCTTATTTTCGAAAATGTGTAATTAAATGGTTTTACTTATCACATTTTTTTTGTACTTATTAGTGTAAATCAATTTTTGGGTCTATTATTGTAAAGATTTCAATTATTACAAGAATTTGAAGGAACAATTGTTTATAGTCTTCAAGCAACGTGCCATCAGTTTTCAAATGCCAACAGCACCAAGATTAAAGCAAATAGATGACTATAAGACAAGTGTTTTTCTGCCATGTATGGTCACGTTTTTAATATCAAATATAATAGTTTGACAATCACTAAGTATTGGAGATGACCTGTTGATATTGAGTTTTATTTATCAAAGTGAATTATAGGTCTTACGAGATAAAAAATAAAAAAAGGGTGACAATTGTTCAAAACAAATAAAGGAGTAGGTCCGGTAAGGACCGATTTTGGCCTCAAATTTCAGGTTCATCTGACGAAAGATTTTGACCACTTTTTAAACACTTGAGTGTCTATTTTATTTGAATTAATTAGTTTATGTGAAAGATTTTAACAGATTTAGTCATTAAAAACGATCCGATTCAAGCTCAAATATGAAAAATCTACCTAATGTGCAAAAAAATGTCACTTTTCAGATGGTTTTTGGTAAAAATGAAAGTGGCCGCATCCGTGTTCATCCTCAATCTTTATATATGTTATGTGTTATCATAAAATACAACTTACATTTCAATATTAAGGATGAACACGAATGCGGCCACTTTTGTTTTACACGAAAACCGTCTAAAATTTAACTAAAATGCTATAATTATGAGGATTTTAGTAATTTAGCATGACTTAATGGTGCTGGTACCGTATATATGTGCATTGTATTGTCAAAAACAGCCCATATTTATGTAGCAGAAGCATTCTACTGTCCAATAAATAACTAAAGGTTTACATTTTAACAATTTTGTAAAACTGCTATATTTTGGGGCCAAAAAGGGGTCTTACTGAACCTACTCCTTTTATATCTTTGAAAAAACTTTGACCAATAAAAAGCCTATGTAGACACAAGAAAATTGTTAGATGGCATTGGAACATATTACCATAATTTTTTTATACTGATCAAATTTTAGCTGTATCCCTGTAAGCGACAATATGTTTACAGTGAATAAGTCAGTTGAAACAGCGTCGATTCCATAGCAACGCATATCTGTGACATAACATTTTTGATAAAGAGAATTTATATCAAAATTAAGAAATTAATATTTTTTACACTTTCTGCTCAAGTTTGAATTAATTTCAATCATTCCAATAGCAACCCTAATCTTTATATCTAGAGAACAAGTGAAACTCAACAATCGAATTGAACTTATTTACTATTATATAGAAGGTTCCACGTGTGAAAGACACTAATAATGACTCTGAATATTTGTTATACCATACTTTTATTTATATATTTACATTTTTACTATGGATTTTGCCAAATATAAAATGAATGCCTTCCTTCATCGGTATTTGTCTTTTTTAAATAAAGCAGGTGATGTTATTATAAACAAATAAACAATAAGTGTATTATAACTTATAAGCTAACAATTAAACATTTGTTAAATTTGTTAAATAACAAATGCAATAAAACTGTCAGTTTGTCTAGATCTGTAGTAACATTAAAACATTAAGGCCAAGATGACATTTTGTTCATGTAAATAAAGTCTTTGTCTGATTTAAATTCAAATGATGAACTCTCACGATCTTTTTATCCTTTTTGTTTCGACTCCACCTTTTTACCATTAACATAAACCGTTTTTTTTTCACAGAAGAAAGGCTTGAAAAGACATTAAAGCTACTGAGAATTAAATTTGTCGAAAAAGGACTATTTTGCCATAATTCTTCACCTTTCGCATGATCTATACCTACATGATAGACGTTTAATGCAGTATGATTACAAAGTGAAAATTAAAAGAGCATAAATGTTGCACTTTGTTTGCTATACTTATCGAAACTTGATTCGATCAAGTGGGGTAGGTTTAATATTACGACATAAAATTGAATAAAATTTCAATTTCACTGAAATTTAAAAAGGCAAATTACAATATAATGCACAGCATTTATAAATATTAATAGGCTTTATTTAAAAATATAATTTAATAAAAACATGTCAGGTGTATACTTTTTATTTTGCATTTAAATGCATGAACTGAGCGAAAACAAACTTTTATTAATATATCATGTCTCAAGAAAGCAATTGTATTTTACAAGCTATCAATAATGTATGAGCCGAGCTAAATACAAACAATTTTATCAAATTGTGTAGCATTAATAAGCTGTGGTGCATTTCGATTATCAAGTCATAAAAGCAAGTAGACATATGGTGTACCGTTCTATTTTCAATAAAACTGCTAATTATGTTTTTGTCGAGTTTTTAGTAGACAAGTGCAAATAATTGCAACACGAACATATTTATGATTGTCTATTTATTAGAGGTTAAATTTATCAACCAACCTACAATCTCCTTTGGCAATAACATACAAAAAATAATCGTTTAGATGCAAAGAGTCCCAAACACTTTCGGTGCTTACTTTCATTAGGTACTGTTGATAAATTGTACAATTTTACTAAAAGCAAGGCTTCGTTCAACAATAATGTGCTAATGTAGGCTATTTTGGGTGAGTCTCTGTCCTTATTGGTATATGCGATTGGGGTAAATGTTATGCGTGTATTTGTCTCTCTGAACTTTATTTTTTTTGTAAAACCATAAGAAGGTTAACACAGAACATCTAATTTTGCTATACAAGTGGTTTCCGTTTCATAATATCAATTTCCACCGGTGCAATTTCGACATGTTTTTGAGACATTGCTGTACTTAAGTGTCTCAGACTATATCATCTAATTCATTTTTATTCACGTACACAGAAAGGGTTGAAATTTTCAATATTCTTGCTATTTCAGGGGCAAAATCTGAACTCATTACCTACCTTCTTTATTTTCAACATGTATGGACTATGAGCGATGTAAAGCTCGACGCATTAGAAACCGTTGTCTATCATTGAAGACTAGTACTGTATGTTTACTTCTAAATGTCTTCAAGCCAATTGTCTTGTGTTTATTTGTTAATACTTATCGACTTTAATCCATCATTCATAAATATTTCCTATCGACTAAAATCGTTTTATCAAAATGACTGCATTTCATGATCAACTTTTAATGGATGATAAAAATAACTTCTATTTGTTATTCTCAATAACATGCCGCCAATATATACAACTGATATATTGGAGTCGCTTAACGTCCAGTGGCACATATTACATCATGACCCATAAAGGTATACAAAATCAAGATAACCATAATTTGTCGTTTTGTAGGGTGAATATTTTTTAAAATTAAAATTGAGGAAGAAACCAAGGCAAAGTTATGTGGTTTATGCTAATCTCATGATTTTTTAGGCTTGTGTTGTTTGATTGCTGTCTCATTGACTTTTACACAACTCTTTTTTTATGTCATAAGGGAAAAAGGTCACGGTCTCATTTACAATTAAAAAAAGCTATCATGTTGATAAGCTGTTACCAAATCTTGAGAGAAACTTTTAATTTTAGATTTTTAAATGTATGAAGTAAAATTAGGATATTAACAACCCTCTGTGAACTATAGTTAAGCAGTTAGAGAAATACTTAATGAAATGTCAATAGTTTGGCCTTTAAATGGAATCAAAGAAATTCAAAATGAAAATAAACACAGAAAAATACATATTTAATAGAGACACCTTTTAACTAATAAATTTATTTTGAAAATATTTTGCCAAAAAATAAGAATGACTAATTCATTGTTGAAACAAATCGAGCCAAAAGGTATTTTTTTCTCAATCAATAATACCTAGACTAAAAGACTTGTACCAAATAAAATAAGAAGATTATTGTTCCACAAGATAAATGTACACTCAAACTCGTAAGATATAGGTCAATCAAACTCACAATTTATTGGTGAAGCAAATTAACAAGATATGGATCAAACAAACTCGCAAGATGTGGGTCAAGCAAATTAACAAATTATGGGTCAAACAAACTCGTAAGATGTGGGTCAAGCAAACTCAAAAATTGAACATAGCGCAATATAACACCATGTCGAGATGTATAAGTTCCGAGCCACGCGAAAAGGATTCATTAACCAAAAATGGACTAAGCAGTATATTTAAAATTTACATAAACAAAAAAACAAAAAAAAAAACACCCAATATTACACGTAACTGTTTGAGAAGTTACTTTTGAATTTATAGAGCTTCTAACACCTTTTACAATTTCAACTTGATGGTAGCATTAGTATTTTGACTTATTAATTGCCTGATTTTTTTCACGGTTAAAAAAAATCTTTCTTCATTGTAACAATAAAACATTTGTTTAGTTTAGTACATTTAAATTAAATATGAACTTTGTATTTGGTATGATTAAAAAGTAAAATCACAAAAATACTGAACTCAGAGGAGAATCCAATCGGAAAGTCCATAATCACATGGCAAAATCAAATGACAAAACACATAAAAAACGAATGGACAATAACTGTCATATTCCTGACTTGGTACAGGCATTTTCAAACCTTGGTTTAAAGCGCTAAACCTCTCACTTTTGACAGTCTCATCAAATTCCTCCGTTATATTTACAATGATGCGTGAACTAAACAGACATAATAAATAAGATAGTCAAAATATGGGTACAGCAGTCATCATCATGTAACAAAGCATGTTTGCAAAGAACTAACTGACATTACAATATGACTGCATAGCTAAAAAGCACAGTTCAAAGAAATTCTTTTTAGTTGATTCAACGAAAAGACATATTCACTCCACGAAGCCAGTAAAAGGTACACAGCATGAACATAAAAATTAGTTTGCAAAACAATTTACGAAAGAAAAAGTTTTTTTACAAAGTCGTATCCACGAAACTGGCAGTATGTAAACTTCGTACTTTTAGTCAAGTAATATAAATCTTTGAACATGAAACAAAACTTTGATTGTTTTCTGTGACATCTTGTGACTAACTGTTTCATGAATACACAGAAGAACATAGATAAGTAGACAATACATTTTGAAAAGCGTCAACTGTAATGACAGGCGGAATTACCTTGCAACATTCACATATGAACCCCTCAGAGTTTTAAAAATATTATTTAACGGATAGGCCATCTGCGGACTCCCTCTTTCTGAACACGCTCATATTTATATATCTAAATAAACCTTGTCCTTTAAATCATTTTAATTTAATCTTAAAAAGCAAGATCAAAGTGATCCATAAATATGAAATTGCAGAAAGGGAAAATGTAAGCCGTTGAAAATGGATGAATGTAATACACATTGCCGGATATTGCTAACTACATGCAAACTTTCTAAATTCTGTAAATCAACCGGCTTTGACAATCAATTATACAGCTTTTAACAATTATTTCCAATTCATCACTTTTTTCAAATAAATGTATAATATGGATCAGAGAAAAACTAGGATTATTTAGGATACAAATGTCATAAGCTGACATTTTATATTTAGACTGAGATGATACATTTCGTTCAAATATGGAATCTGATATTGTAAAAACACAATATGTGCAATATGTGACTTTGACTGATACCTTTAGCATTCAACACTTACACTTAACTTGTGTCTTTTGTCTACTCTTTGTGCTAAAAATGTTAGACCATTTTAGCGGACTGTTCAATTTTGTCTCATGTTGTGCGTTAACGCCTTATCTCGCGTTAGAAAGCATTTTATACTCTCATATTTGTCTTTTCGTTGGAAGTCGTTCCACTTCACATTTATTTGTTTGATACTGTCTCAACATATTAAGGTTTTGCTAAACAAAAACCCAAGGCTTACATGCGCCTGCATGGAATATCTTTAGTCATGCCTTGTGGGTTTATTGTTGCATGTTTAACATCCAGTGGTAAATATGTCATGCATATTTAGAACGATGGGCAGCTATGTAATCTGTGCAATGTCGGTAGACAAGCGTTAAAGAGTGGTGCATATAGACTGCCACTGGAAAATGGGAATTTTGAATACCGGCAGAAATTTCGCATTACAGCATCCGCTTGTTAAACTTTAAAAAGTTATTGGAAAGTTTTTAAATGTTCGTGGTAGCATGACTTGACACTCTCATTAGACGGGGCATACATTGTTAATCCCAAACTTCTTATAATAAACATATGTTCAACTTCTGGAAGAGCGAAGTACAGGTAATCATAGTTTTATACTCCAGTCATTTATTCGTATGATCTCTTATGCGTTAAGAATAATATACAATGACTGATTTACTAGGAGGGTGAGCATGCTCAAGAGGAAAACGCTCATCTGTCAAAGCACCCGGTCGTCCTCCTGTTCAGGTGCATGCAATTTCCTCAGATTTGTATTCTTCAAGTTTTAATATATTATTTTTTAATAAGATTTATAAGATGTGAACATTCGTAAAAAGTAAAATTACAAAAATACTGAACTCCGAGGAAAAATATAAAAGCAGAAAGTCCCTTATCAAATGACAAATTCAAAAGCTTAAACACATCAAACGAAAGGCCAACACCAAATAATTTACAATGCTTGAGGCCTACTATTTACCTTATCTTACCGTTTTGATTGAAAACTAATCCTCTCTGTATCAAATTGATTTCGAGTACATTTGATGACTTTTTATGTTAGATCTAATAAACTTGTATCAATGGTCCTATAGTTTGAGGTACACTTATCTTAGACCAATTAATTTGATATCCACTTATCTTGAACCAATTAAAACTCATATGACATTTGTTTCATCATAGGCAATACTATTGAAATGTAATAAACAAAATGGTAAAAGCTTTATCAACTAAAACAGACGGTATTTTAGGTAGCAAATATTTATTCTCGGATATCACAAGCACAGATTTACATGTTTTCAATAAAAACCACGTAGCTGTTTGCAACTCCATTCAAAACCTTACGAGATGGAATGACTATAGTTCAATAACATATCGACTAATTTCATTCTCGGTATTCAATTAAAAATGTCAACTCTGCGTGATAAAAAGAATGAATTTCATATTTCAGAATAGAGACTGTTATTGAAATATGTTCATTAGGATTTTTTTTTATTAATCTTTTCTTATAAATCATTCTATTTATTTTCGAGAAAACTTGATATGAATAAAATAAATTTTACTTCCTGCAGTATAAATCTTATTCAAATTTAATTCAAGTAACTCACTAGAGAAACAGAAATGGAATAAAATTGAGAATGGAAATGGGGAATGTGTCAAAGAGAACAACAACCCGACCATAGAACAGACAACAGCAGAAGGTCACCATTAGGTCTTCAATGCAGCGAGAAATTCCCGCACCCGAATGCGTCCTTTAGCTGGTCCCTAAACAAATATATATACTAGTTCAGTGATAATGAACGCCATACTAAACTCCAAGTTGTAAACAAGAAACTAAAATTAAAAATAATAAAAGACTAACAAAGGCTAGAGGCTCCTGACTTGGGACAGGCGCAAAAATGCGACGGGGTTAAACATGTTTATGAGATCTCAACCCTCCCCCTATACATCTAGCCAATGCAAAAAAGTAAACGCATAACAATACGCACATTAAAATTCAGTTCAAGAGAAGTACCGAGTCTGATGTCAGAAGATGTAACCAAAGAAAATAAACAAAATGACAATAATACATAAATAACATCAGACTACTAACAGTTAACAATATCTGAATCTCCATGTTAATAGTGTTTGCTATCTAAAGTGCAAGACGAAACAAGAAAAACGTAATGTAAGATTAATCTAATAAACGGAATTCGTAAATCACAGATTCATTGTGCGTTGTGGTCCGGAGCCAATGACCTTACAATTTGCGCTCACATTAAATTGGAACCATCATGTAGAGTCAAATTAATTTTTCATTACGAATTGACTAGTATATAACTAACACTCTAATTAAAGTTTTAACATAAAGTTTTTCTATACATTTGCTTCAGCTTTTGGGTTTTCACGATAAAACTGCGTTTAATTTCTTACCTGAATATCACAATTATGAGCATCCTTTTCAAATCAATTCAATTATAGCTTTATCATGACCTTATGAGAACGTATATGTCAAAAGGTACTCGATGAAATGATTGATTAAATATTAAAATCCATAAATCACTTCAGGAAGTAGGCAAATATATAAGTCAGGCGTTGTTACGCTACTGATACCCCTAAGTGTGACTAGTGAATTAAAATGTCTTGATAAAATATTTGGATTTGTCAAATACACATTTTTGAGATTTTTGTTGGTTTTCAACTTGATTTGTCAAATATATTTCTTATCCAAATAAAAAACTGGAAGCTTTATTTAAATTTTGTTAAAATTACGTTTTAATGGAGTACACGTGTCCTTAAAATAGCGGTGATTGTTGACAAAAATAATTAGAACAAGTTCTCTTGTTGATTACCACTTGATGGTCAACATTTATCTAATAACTACAATTGTTTAATTTACAACTTAGAAACCTCACTGAAAGATAAATACTGTATTAATCATAAACGCTACCAATAAAAATCAAAATTGGATCGATTGGTGATGTTTTCAAGCGGACAGTTATAGAAGGGTTAATAATGTATGCAAATAGTCTGAAATAGTTCGACTGTCACTAGCAAAAAGGGATATTGGATAAAACAAGGTCGCTTCCCGACTCCTGAAACGAGTTGATGGTCATACAAGATTTTAACGTACAGAAATAATGTTTATTTCCAACTCAAACGTCCAATGTTAAACCTGATGTTACTTTGATTACCATACATCCCTCTCAATTAGACACACACCTCTTAAAGGGTATTTATTTACTAACAGTTATTTTTCTCTGCAACAGTTTATCATTGTTGTTACCAGCAACATTGTTAGATGATATCAAGGAAATACTTATAATAGAGGCTACTATCCAGAGCCCAAAAGATAATAGACAGTTAGTTCCAAAATACTTCAAAGAAAATAAAATAAGGAGCAACTCAAACAGAAAAAAATAAAGCAATGCAGGTGTTCCATAAAAATAATCAGTTCCTTTTAAACTAGGGGAAAGTATAATGATGATAACAAACATTTTTAATACAGTAAATATGCGATTTCGCTGATATCATAATTCAGAAAGGGGACGAGATTGGAGATCCACCGAATGGAATATACTCGAGGTCGCCTAACTGTTCAACTTGCATTTGCACGTATGGGCTATGTCGATTTTTTTCAAAATTTCTATATTCAATTCTGGCATCGACAGGTAAAACTCACGAAATAGTTTATAGACAAAGATCAAAAACAAAGAATGAAAGACAAAAACACAAAATGGACCATAACACAAAAACAAAAGGGCGGGATGTACATGTACCGATTCCCGTCATAAGTTTATACTGAAAAAATGGATGAATAATAAAGAATAAATAGAGACAACAGTAGTATGCCGCTATTCAAAAGTTATAAATCTATTGAAAAAAGTAAAATCACAAAAATACTGAACTCAGAGGAAAATCAAATCGGAAAGTCCCTAATAACATGGCAAAATTAAATGACAAAACACTTAAAAAACGAATGGACAACTGTCATAATCCTGACTTGGTACAGGCATTTTCAAATGTAGAAAACAAATCCGGGTTACAAACTAAAACAGAGGAAAACACATCAACTATAATAGGAAAACAACGAAATAACAGAAGACTGAAGTGCAAATAAAAAAAAAACCTAACCAAACAACAATGCAACACACATAGAAACGAAATACAATAGATAACAACTTGCATATTCCTGATTTGACCTGGTTTTAAGGCTAGCTGAACCTCCGCGCTTTATGGCAATGTTAAACATACCCGATAAAATGACAATATAACATGACAAGAATACACTTACAAATACAATTGCAAGAGCACCATGCTTGACATGTTAACCATAGAAAACCAAAGAATAACTTAAATTGATTGAGGACAGTACACAAAACAGCTTAAAAGAATTAGGAACTGTGTGTCTGTAACACGAATTTACTTGAATAAAATAAGGGAACTTTAACACGCTATTGAAGAGGGGCAAAAGATACTAGAGGGACAGTCAAACTCGTACATTGAAAATTACAAACTGACAACGCCATGGCTGACATAGAAAAAGACACACAGACAAATAACATTCTGTATGTATGTGTCTGTCCTAAGTCAGAAGCCTATAATTCAGTGGTTGTGTTACATATTTGTTTTTTGTTCATTATTTTGTACATAAATTAGACCGTTAGTTTTCTCGTTTGAATTGTTTTACATTGTTATATCGGGGCCTTTTATAGCTGACTATGCGGTATGGGCTTTTCTTATTGTTGAAGGCCGTACCGATAGTTGTTAATTTCTGTGTCATGTTGGTCTCTTGTGGAGAGTTGTCTCATTGGCAATCATACCACATCTTCTTTTTTGTTATATATATATAAACAGACAAATAATAGTACCCAAGATACAACATAGGAAACTAGTCTAAGCAACACAAACCGAACCAAAAACTGAGGTTAATCTCAGATGCTCCGGAAGGGTAAGCAGAATCTGATCCACATGTGACACCCATTGTGTTGCTCATGTTATTTAGATGATAAACAACGTCAATACCTATAATCTATATTTCAAGACCATCATGTATCATTTGTGAAGTTGAAAGGACACATTTATCAACAAGGTCTCGGTATCTATCGATGATTTTTTTTATAGAAAGCAGACGAGACTTTCTTTAACATAAACTTTCTGCTAAGACACTGATGACGTTTTATATAGTCTGACTAACAGCAGCAAGCTCTTGTGAATGAGTTGGGAAATGTATATTCCACATGCACGTTGAGTTGGTATATTGCTGCTAAGGTAGGGGGCTTTATTTATTTCAATATTACGTCTCGCTTGTCATAGATATTTGTATTGGGATGATTGCTTATGTCAAATTCGAGGTATAAGTCTAAAAATGAGGCAGAGGAATCCGTGTGTTGTTTCTTTAATTTCTTGCTTTGGACGATAAACTAATGAAATCAAGTCAGAATGTGAAATTAAAAGATCGGACTTTTTTTGTTTTTTTTTTTATACTGTTTCTGTCGGAAATCTATTTTCAAAATC
Source organism: Mytilus edulis (assembly GCF_963676685.1). Lineage (NCBI taxonomy): Eukaryota > Metazoa > Mollusca > Bivalvia > Mytilida > Mytilidae > Mytilus > Mytilus edulis. The sequence continues at coordinate 49,538,235 of NC_092346.1, read as the reverse complement.
TCTTACTTAGTATAACATTACAGCTATTCATAATGCATACCTCGTAATGATATATTTTAGTTCACACATTTAAACATATCTTGTACTAACATCAGATCTCTTTATCAAAGTTTATAGTTGATTCTCATACAAAGCATTTCAAATCTATCTCTTATGTGCTGTGTAATGTACAGTTTTTAATGTATATATGTACTGATAAAGACACATTTAAAAGTGTATTGTTAGAAGACAATTAACGACAAGAATGTGTACCAAGAATTATAAATAATTGTGCAATGTGAACCTTTGTATATAAAATGGATATAAACGAAATTGCGTTTTCTTTGTTTTAGTCATTTTTGTGTTCGGAATGGTTTGTGATGCAGGATTCTATCTTGACATTGTATCAACTTTTCTTCTTAATATGTATGAAATCGGTCATAGTTCAAAAGTCGGCATTACGGATGAGCAGAAAAAGGATAGACGTCACAAGATTGAAACTAAACTTCTATTTGTTCGAATAGCAGTTGGATTTTCAGCTATTATTGTTGGATTTATTTTGGTTTGTGCCCTCAACCGAGACACTTACATATCGGGATCTACAGCAACAGGATTATTATCTACGATTATTGTATATACCATCTTACTCTATCCTTTAGTAACTTTATTTCTCCTATGGACTTTATATTATGGACATGATGGATTTACACTAACCAGTCAAAAAAAAAAACAACTCAATGACTGCTTACAGGGTTTTTGAAATTGTGTTTGACATTTTTATTCTATTCTATAGCCTAGTTGTTTCAAAATGGGAAGTGACTGACTTTACAACTGCTACAACGGTATTTTTGCTTTGATGTTATTCTTAACATATCTTTGTGTTACAAACATTGTTATTGTTCTGAAGACGATGACTAATAAACGATCTGGTAATAAAGACATCATTATAAAGACCAATAAATTTTCATCTTTTGAAAAACCTCATTGAATGGCGTTCACTCAGCGAAATGTCGATTCAATAGGCAATGGAACAAGAGCAAAGAAATGTTTTACTCTCCTGACATATTTTTACTTTTTAAAAACGTTACTATAAGTTGCTATATAGTTTTCAAAGGTACCAGGAATATAACTAGTACGTCAGACGCGCGTTTCGTCTACATAAGACTCACCGGTGACAAAGTTTTGTAAACAGGACGGTTTATAAAAATTACCACTTTATTGATATTCATGTCATTTGAGTGTTTAATACCGGGCTGGCGATACTCTCGGGGACAAAACGTCCACCAGCAGTGGCATCGACCAGTGGTGTAAATGGTTATCAAAGGTATCAGGATTATAATTTAGTACGCCAGACGAGCGTTTGGTCTACATAAGACTCAGCAGTGACGCTCATATCAAAATATTTATAAAGCCAAACAAGTACAAAGTTGAGGAGCATTGAGGGTCCAAAATTCCAAAAAAGTTGTGCCAAATACAGCTAAGGAATCTATGCCTGGGATAAGAAAATCCTTAGTTTTTCGAAAAATTCAAAGTTTTGTAAACAAAACAATTATAAATTTATAAAATGACCACATTATTGATATTCATGTCAACCCCGAAGTGTTGACTTCCGGGCTAGTGATACCCTCGGGTATATATATATTATAATAACTATACAGAGGTAACAAGAAAAAAAAATGAAATATTGTGATTACATCTGTTTGACTCACAACTTGGTATCAATCGATTCATAAATCTACACAAAAGAAAATCACCAAGACGTGTACGATCAACTAGTATGATGATTATGTACAAAGGAGTATGTCCGGTAATGGCCGATTTTGGCCTCAAATTTAATGTTCATCTGACGAAATATTTTAGACACTTATTAAACACTTAAATATCTATTTCAGTTGATTTAATTATTAGTTTCTTGGAAGATTTTAACTGATTTAGTCATTAAAAACTCCGATTCAAGCTTAAATATGAAAAATCTATCAAATAAGCCAAATAATGTCACTTTTCAGATGTTTTTTTGTCAAAAATGAAAGTGGCCGCATCCGTGTTCATCCTTAACTTTTATATAAATTATGTAATATCATCAAATACAACTTACATTTTAATATTAAGAATGAACACAAATGCGGCCACGCTCATTTAAGACAGAAACCGTCTAAAATTTTACTAAAATTGTGAAGATTTCAGTAATATAGCATGACTTAATGATGCTAGTACCCGATATATGTGCATTGTATTGTCAAAAACAGCCCATATTTAAGTAGCGGAAGCATTCTTCTTGCGAATAAATATTTTAAAGTTTATATTTTAACAATTTTGTTAAACTGTTACATGTTGGGGCTAATAAAGGGGTCTTATTGGACCTACTCCTTTTCTTTTGAGGTTAAAATTATATTTTAGCAGGATTAATTCAGTTTACTGTAAAAAAAAAATTGAAGTGTTTGTATTACATAACAAACAGTTTTGATCTTTTAGTGTTTGGAAATTACACAGGAATTTCATAGTATGGCGCAGTCAATTCTTGAAAAACCATATTCATTATCTGGTTCGTCCTTTCGATATGCTTATAACATCATTGGAAAATGTATACCTTAACATATAATTTATCTGTTATTGCGTTAGGAAAGTTTCGCACGCTAGATTTCATGCAAAGTTGATTTCAAGATTTATAGAACGTATTTTAATCTATTTGAACAAATGAATAACACTCCCGGAGACAAAATTTCTAAATGACAATATGCCTTTTAAAACGGATAAAAAACATTTTTTTCAGTAAAGGAGTAAGCTATTTGAATGATGTTTTTTTTAGTTCTTAGCGTTATTTAGTTACCGTAGAGTGTACAAACATTATTTTTTGTTTGAACAAGGTTGTTATAATAAATTAAAGTATCACATTTTGAAGAGCAACATCCCAAACCAGTCGATTTATCATATCATATTTTTATGAAATGTACCATTATCTTAGATATATATCGTAGAATGTACTCAAGGTTGTAGTAGACTACCCAGATGGATTGACACTTGTCTATTGATACTTGTCTATTGTTAGATATATTGTTTTTCTTGTGTTTATGGTCTGAGTTTAATTGACGTGTCACTCAAATGTTTAATCATAACTCTTTGTCCGCTAGTTTATCATAAAACTAGAGGCTCTCAAGAGCCTGTGTCGCTCACCTGTATTTACCGATGATTTGGAAATCATGTAGAATAAGGTTAAAATTTTAATCAATAATAGTATTTTCTATTATAGAAATATCAAAGATAATAAAAAACTGCATAATTTCCGTAAAGTTACTAACTCAATTTTCAGGACAGATTAATCTTAATCTGATGAACATTTTGGCCACCGTTCAGATTTGCTCTAAATGCTTTAGTTTCAGAGACATACACCATAAAATGAATTTTACCCCTATTTTCTATTTTTAACCATGTCGGCCATGATGATTGGACGGCGGGTTATCGAATACATTTTTTTTTAACTAGATACCCTAATAATGATTATTGTCATGTATGGTTAAATTTGTCTCAGTAGTTTCAGGGTATCACCAGCCCAGTAGCGAGCACTTCGGTGTTGACATGAATATCATTTATATGGTAATTGGTTTTTTTTTTATAAATTTCCTGTTTACAAAACTTTGAATTTTTCGAAAACTAAGGATTATCTTATCCCAAGAGTAGATTTCTCGTAGCCGTTTATGCCACAACCTTTTGGAATTTTGGTTCCCTAATGCTCTTCAACTTTGTACTTGATTGGTTTTTTAAATGTTTTGATATGAGCGTCACTGACTCGTGAGTCTTATATAAGACGAAACGCGCGTCTGGCGTATTAAATTATAATTCCGGTACCTTTGATAACTATTTTACACCGCTGGGTTGATGCCACTGCTGGTGGACGTTTTGTCCCCGAGGGTATCACCAGCCCAGTAGTCAGCACTTCGGTGTTGACATGAATATCAATTATATGGTCATTTTGATAAGCAACACGACGGGTGCCACACGTGGAGCAGGATCTGCTTACCCTTCCGGAGCACCTGAGATCACCCCTAGTTTTTGGTGGGGTTCGTGTTGTTTATTCTTTAGTTTTCTATGTTGTGTCATGTGTACAATTGTTTTTCTGTTTGTTTTTTTTTCATTTTTAGCCATGGCGTTGTCAGTTTGTTTTAGATTTATGAGTTTGACTGTCCCTTTGGTATCTTTCGTCCCTCTTTTGATAAATTTCCTGTTTACAAAATTTTGAATTTTTCGAAAACTTAGGATTTTCTTATCCCAAGAGTAGACTAGCTTATATGATTTGCCATAACTTTTTGGAATTTTGGTTCCTCAATGCTCTTCAACTTTGTACTTTTTTGGCTTTTTAAATGTGTAGACACGTTTGGTGTATTAAATCATAATCCCGGTACATTTGATAACTATTGCAGAGAAGAAGATTTTTGTAAAAGATTACAAAAAAATACGAAAATTGACTATAAAGGGCACCCTTAACAGGACTTATTTGTAGCTTTTAGTTAGCTGAACATTATTGTTGTTTATATCTATTTATAATAATATTCATGATAATTACCAAAAAATACAAATTATTCGAAAATTACCAATTAGTCCAGTCAAACTAAGATCTAACCTCAAACTAATTGCAACAGAAAATGTTTTAGTTCTAATCTATAGCATTATGCCCTTTATATACACAGAAAAAAGTCCCATAAAATCTAACTTGAGGAAAACTCAAAATCAGCATTTTTAATTTCCTATGGAAATTAACATTGGAAGGGGAGATAACTCCGCAAAAATATATAATCTTTTGCTGATGAAATGTACAAAACCGAAGTGTTATGGGTAGTTTTATTTTTTTCGTGCATTTTTCGTGCAAAAGAAATTGCAAATTTTAAGCTTTGTCACCATTTTGAAAAAATAATGTGAAAATTTGTTATTGTTTATATCTGTATATCATATTTTTTCAGCATCTTACTTATCTAAAGAAACTTTAAACCACAAAAAGAAGAATACATGCTTATTTTTATTAGATTTGAGATTCTTTACATTGACATGTTGAAAAATTCATTTAATGGTCAACTAATGAATTACGAAATCTAGATTATAGCTTGATAAAAGATATGAAAACACCTTTAGAGTTGTTTGTTATACTCTAAAGACCGCTAAAAAATCAATAATCAGTACATTCTGGTGAATAGAAGCGGTAAAGTTATAATTTTGTATCAATTTTTAATGATATTTTTGACTTTTTTTTGCAAGAGTTATCTCCCTTTTCAATGCAAATCTCCAGAGGAATTGACTGGACTAAATTCAGGGGCAGCAACCGAACAAAGGGTTGTCGGATTCGTCTGAAAAATTAGGGCGGATATATTTTAACCTAATTAACATTTTTTTTGTCAGATGTGCCGTAAATGCTTTTTCAGAGATATAACCCAAAAACTGCATTTACCCCATGTTTTATTTTTAGCCATGTCGGCCATGTTGGTTGGAAGGCGGGGTCATCGGACACTTTTTTTTTAAACTAGATACCCTAGAGATGATTTTGGCTTAGTTTTGTTAAATTTGGGCCATTTGTTTCAGAGGAGAAGATTTTTGTAAAAGATAAGACGAACACGATGGACGCCAAGTGATGAGAAAAGTCCACTTAACCTTTCATGTCATGTGAGCTAAAAAGGGTATATAGAGAAAACAAATAGGACTAGTTTGGATCGATATTTTCCAAACATTAAGGTACTAGTACATTAAAATAATATCGAATATTACGTGTGATACGGACGAAATCTTGACGTTGATTAAATCTAGTTATTGCCTGAAATCATGCCAATCTAAAATTCTAACTGTTAAAATGTGTCAACCAAAATAAAAAAAAACAAAAAAATACATGTGTTGTTAAACTTATTGAATGAATCAGGAAAACATTAATGTGTGAGAATTTAATTGTAGAAGTGATTGGGTAACTATCTTTTCTCCATACATAGAATATTATCATGGCAAATATTTGCTAAAATTTTAAATTTCAAATCACTGATAGTCAATATGGTTAAGAGCTACTTAATTATTATTGAACTGAATATTTTAATTTTATAATTAATCGAACGATTGACAGATTTAACGCTGCTAAAGTTCATATGGAATATGTTGCGAACATTTTTCTTCAAAAGACACTAAAAGTAAAAATAAGAATATAAAAAAAAAAAAAAAAAAATGCTGCTGAACAATTTTTACTATTATTTAAAAAATTTCAAGAGCGTACTATGTATGCTCTGAATCCTTATCTTGGTATGGCCGTAATTAATTTTTTTCTGGTTTGATTAGCTCTTCAATGTTAGAAACATGAAAATTGAATAGTTTACATCAATTATTGTTTTTCGTTATATATGTTCAAGAACATTTTCGTATATCCATCCTGAAAATAAGAGGAGGTCATACTATCGCAATCTTTTGTTCTTAAAGTCAGCTTACCTAAAAATGAAGCAGCATGTTTTTCTTAACAAATGCCGGCTATGTCAATAACGTTAGTAACAGTTTTCTAAGGACTGGTAACAGAAAATTTACGGAATTTGCCAAAAAAGGTTCTATGCAAATGAAAAAAAAAAGACGAAAAAACAGTATCTTTTGTCCATCAACCCGGCTCTTTATCTCTATATCTTAACAGCATACAAATTTTGAAAATAAACAATGTTTCATATGCATGTCTTAAATTTGTGTAAGAATACAACTTATATCTGTAAAATCAGTTGGATACCTGAATATTTCTGTAGCATCCTTAAAGTCTCTTCTTATAGCATATCAGCAGGTAACCATCAAAGTGTGTTCCTATTTCCTTCTAAGTTTGAATCTAACAATCCAAGGAAATTCGAAAAGGAATGGCCTTTATCAAATGTCAAAATCGAAAGCTCAAACATCAATTTTTAGACAGAACAAAAATGTGTCCCAAGTACACGGATGCCCAATCCGCACTATCATTTTTAATGTTCAGTGGACCGTGAAAATGGAATAAAAATTTCTAATTTGCATTATATTAGGAGATAACTGTATTGTATTTTAAGCTTAGCCTTCATAAAACGTAGATTTTACTGTCGTAAATTGAGTTTACCTAGTGACGTGGAGCGGATATAGGTAAACGGATGTTTACGACAGTAAAATCAAGTTTTATGAAGGCCAAGCTTAAAATACAATACAGTTATCTCCATTCTAATGACACATATTAAAATAAATGTCATTTAATAGAGCCATTCCTTGATATGTATAAGGCCAAAAAATATATATATTTGCCAATTTGTGAAAATTTGGTAGAAAATGTAGAAAACTTCTCAGCTACTTTATTATTTATGCCGTTGCGATACATAGGGAAGTGCAGCTACCTACTGCTAACATAAAAAAAAAAAAGAAACACTTGACTCATGTGTACATGGTGTGTTATGCAGTGGTCAAGATAAAAGGGTGAAAAAATATGTGATTAAAGAGTTGTCCAGTGAAAAACCAAGAATCGGATTTGCGTTTATCATTTCAATTGTTGGCATGGTTATTCAATTAACCATCACTTACAAGAGTCATCCATGCATAGACATCAATGTTATTGTCAGAGTATTTGCAGAAGATTGGGTGTACCGCTCGGTCAAGAATTTAAGCGCATGCAGCAACATATGCACTCAACATAGGAGAGAGAATGATATGCTAGTCTACCAAATAATTTTAGATCTTCTTGATGCTTGTGGTTCTTCACCTCTCAGATTCCTTGGCTAACAACTGTCCTTTTGATAATAATCCAGTAACTTCAAGTGATCAACCATAATTTAAAAGTTTTATTTGACATTTGTCTTATCTTTCAGCACCATGGATTACTAGAGGAAGAGTATATCAATGTACCAAATGCTGCTTTACCGGCGAGAAGAGGGCAGCCATGAAACATTATAAGCATTTTGGTGTTGAAGAACATAGTTGTCTTTTAAGCTATGCAACTTTTCGACTGATAACAAACAGCTGGTGAAAAGGCATTAGTTACTGTCAAAAGTATACAATGTTCAGATATTGGAGGCGGGAAACAACCACGGTCTTCGCTTTGGTTGTTAATGATGATCGTCTTAGAATAATACGACAAAGTGCCCACTTTGGCTTTTACAATGTTGAAATTTTGCCTGGGACCAAATTTGCTCCAGTGACTATCAAAATCAAAAACTGAGTGATCTTTAGTAAACAGTTACATATATCTCATCAAGGTCTTCTTAGATTACATTGGAATGCCTGGATAAGACCTCACGACTTTTGGAAAGTCATTGTACGCTATGTCTAAGATACAACCAAGACACAAAAACCAGGCATTTACTGTTTTGATTTATATGAGTAAATAAATCCTACATCTTGGACTAAATACACGTACTTTTCATGAAAAAATCATTAAAGGTCAGAGGATATGCAGCTAATTTGTTAGTTTTTTCCTAGTATTTACAAAGATAGTTGTATCTATCATGCTGATCTGATATATAAGACAAATACAGCAATTTTTCATCTGATATTATGAATGTTAAATCTCATCTTGATGCGCGTATTTCAAAGAATGTAATACAGAGATGGATTACAAGCAGAGTGATTCAACTGAAAATTAATATGATAATGTCATCAATTCTGAAAGTTTGGTTATAACTTCCTTGTATAACTCGACTGAGAGCATTGCCATCGTGGGTTCTGAAAAAGACGAAGTCAGGTTGTCATGGTACAACTATTCAGACTGTGCTACCTTAGACAGTTGATGAAATGAAACTTTTGATACTACATTATAAATGTATTAAATCAGTTGAACAATTAAACAACCTAATAAGTGAACCATGAAGTCATTTGTATTAAATTTCAGGTTTAGGTGTAATACAAGCATTGATTTTCCCCTATTAGTCTTTGTTATATTTGCACTTTTCAAAAAATTGTGCAGAATTTATCTTTGTTCCAAATAAAGAAATACTTGGCATGAGTAAAGTTGTATCTTGTCCAGTACTATAGACAAAATTTCACTTCACATTTCATTATATATAAGAAAATAACCATCACTGGAAGTTAAGCAATTAAATTCCCCCCTTTATTTAACATGTGTACAAGCTTTAGTAACCATGTAACCCTAAGTTTCCAAAATATTCTGTAGAAACCTCAATTAAAAAAATAATGGTGCTTTGAAATACCCAAGTTATATGTGTACGTATGCAACCGGATGTGACGTACCATGATTTGATGGTATTTCACCTTTATAACTTGAAGATTTTCATGGTTCTTACAGCAGTGGAATACATTTTAGAGTATCTTCAAAACCTATCGCTTGGAAAGGAGCATATAAAGGAAAAGCATGTTTGCATACCAAGTATAATAACAAGGTCATCATACTCAGAAATCACAACAGAAGCTTCAACGTTTCATTCTATTGCAATACTTCATGATCCCACCGACAGTTGTCAAAACACTTCACATTTTACATGGCTGGTTTCAGATTTAAAAGAATCTACATTACTAGGTTATTGTTTGTGACGGCAAATGGTCATCTCATTAGAAACAAACTCATCATTATATTATAGTTCGTTTCTGTGTGTGTTACATTTTAACGTTGCGTCGTATGTTTTCTCTTAATTTTGAGTGTAAATTCACATTGCGATAAGACGTGTCACGGTACTTGTCTATCCCAAATTCATGTATTTTGTTTTTGATGGTATATTTGTTTTTCTCGTGGGATTTTGTCTGATGCTTGGTCCGTTTCTGTGTGTGTTACATTGTAGTGTTGTGTCGTTGTTCTCCTCTTATATTTAATGCGTTTCCCTCAGTTTTAGTTTGTTACCCCGATTTTGTTTTTTGTCCATGGATTTATGAGTTTGAACAGCGGTATACTACTGTTGCCTTTATTCATCATAGATACCAGGAATAGATTTAGTTTATACGCCAGACGCGCGTATCGTCTACACAAGACTCATCAATGACGCTCGAATCCAAAAAAAATTAAAAGGCCAAATAAAGTAAGAAGTTTTAGAATATGGTGTTTGACTGCGTTTTGTCATATAAATTTCGGAGACCTGCCTATTTTGAACAAATCATCTTCGCATAATTTATCAATAGTTATCAAAGGTACCAGGATTATAATTTTGTACGCCAGACGCGCGTTTCGTCTACATAAGACTCATCAGTGACGCTCATATCAAAATATTTACAAAGCCAAACAAGTACAAAGTTGAAGGGCATTGAGGATCAAGATACCATGCACAGTTGACAAATAGATGCATATAAAAAGCAAGTTGTTATTGATTGACGTAGATAATAAGATAGTGTGTTGCTCTCTAGTCATCATTCACCAGAAACCAGTGAAAAATAAAATCACAAAAGTACTGAATTTAGGGTAAAAATTATTAATACGGAAAGTCCCTAAATGGCAAAATCAAATTATCGAACGAATTGACAACAACGGTCTTGGTGGATTAATCCTGTGTTTTTGAGCTAGCTAAACCCCTCACTTACAAAATGTCAAAAATAGGGGTACAGCAGTCAGTATTGTGTTTTATCTTAATCACTATGAACACAAATATATATTAACAAACAAACATTTACAATGGACACAACAGCGGGATATATTAGTACAGAGCTACGCCACATGCACAAAAGAAACAAAAGGCACTAAGTGTAATAAAATTGAAAAAGGAAATGGGAAATGTGTCTAAGCGATAACAACCCGACCATAGAGCAGATAACTGCACATTAACAAATACGAACAATAAGAATGCAGAAATGATCATAGAACAATAACATAATGATAGGATGTATATGTACAGAGCCACGTCATATGTAAACAAGAAACACATAAGACATATTAGCAAAAATGAAAGACAAGAATACAAAAATTATCATAGAACAATAACGATACGATACGATAACATTTTAGTAAGTTCAAAATACCAAAATGATGATGCAATAAGACCACCAGATAAATTAAAAGTAAATTTTTATTAATGCAGAACATATGTTGACAGTCATTGTTTTTTTTTCTTTCTTTAAAGTTTTGTACATTTTGTATTTTTACTGTAATACGAAATAAATAAAATTCACTGATATTCAAATCTTCTGAATCGTTTACAAGAAAACAAATCTAGGAAACCAACCAAAACGGAAATGCTATGGAAATTCTGGGTGCGTCACTAAGAGCCTGATGGCATCACGAAAGAACACGTCATTATGATGTACTCTCCTTGCAGAAATCAATAAATATTTCCATACTCCATACAGCGTTATCGTTCGGGTCATACTTGCCTTTCTCTACAAACACTACCATTACCCGTTCGGATGTTTTCGGTTATTTGCTGAGGATTAGACGAACTACTTTTTCTTAAGCAGCAAAAGCGTCAGAATGGCTGCTTGGCAGCAGATACCGCAATATCCGTACAGCGCTCGATTCCTTTCAATACACTATTGATAAAAAAAGATACATGTAAAAGATACATGGTAATGCGAATAAAAAACTTGTATGTGTGCTTCGAGAGTAAGGCACTTTGTCGTCTGCAATCATCCATGAAAATGTAAACAGAAAACAAAAGTACCGTGAAGATCTGTTCGGCCTGTAAAGGAGTAAAGGCATGGAGATACATAAACATATCTGGACGACGTGTTTTATAAAAAATTCTGTTCCTTATTTTGTGTTAATAATCAAGTCCAAGAGAATGTAATCCTTTTGCTACAATTGCAGATCATTTATGACAAGGGTCAACACTTTTGTGGCAAAGCTAAGGTACAAATGTAATGATGTACGCGAGAAAAAATACAGAGAAAATTAAGTGTAGTGATACGAAGTAAGTACAGAACGGATGTGAGCTCTGCGCCGGAGATTGCAGACGCCGGAAAAAATTAGACATTTTTTAGAACAAATCTTTCGGACTGTTATTCACTTTATGGACCTAAATTTTCAAAATTTGTCAATATATTTTCTTCTTTTTTAAATTCTAAACAATTACTGCAGGAAATCGTCTGTATACCAACAACTCGTTTATGCCGTGGTTTTAAAAAAATCCAGATTTTTCTCTCTCATTCAAATATTTTGGCCACGAGCATCACTGAAGAGACATGTATTGTCGAAATGCGCATCTGGTGCAAACAAAATTGGTACCGTTAATTTTATTAGACAAGAAACATTAACAAATTTGTCAAAGTTAAAAGAAGCGTAACCACTGTTTTATAGTCTTATGTAAACGAAACGCGCGTCTGGCGTACTAAATTATAATCCTGGTACCTTTGATAACTATTTAGAGTTTGGCAATGTCATTACCTTAAACAGCGCCTATTTGCAAATTGCCAATTACCGGAAACGTTAATCTGGTAAGGGAACAACCATTTAACTTCAAAAAAGAGGGGGATGGGGTAGGTGTTTTTTCCCCCAAAAAAATTGATCTTTCATCTAGCAGTTGACAAAAAAAAATTTTGAATACAAATCAAATCAAATCAAATATTTTATTGTCATATAAACTTTACAGTTTGTGACCAACAGATTTCTGTATAAATCAAAAGCTCAAATACATCAAACGAATGGATAACAACTCATATTGCTGACTTGGTAAAGGCATTTTTAAAGTAGAAAACGTAAGTTAAAACCTGGTTTTAAAGCTAGCTAAATCTCTCGGTTATATGACAGTCTCATATATTAGACCGTTGGTTTTCCCGTTTGAATGGTTTAACACTAGTGATTTTGGGGCTCTTTAGAGCTTGTTGTTTGGTGTGAGTCAAGACTCCGTATTTAAGGCCGTACATTGACCTATAATGGTTTACTTTTATACATTGTAATTTGGATGGAGAGTTGTCTCATTGACACTCACACCACATCTTCCTATATCTATAATAAAATTTCTTTATTGACAACGATGTGTGACCAACGCAATCAGACACAATATGTATAAATGTCAATGACAAGGGTACAGTCATCATTGTAATCACTCTAAAACAAATATATCAACAAACATTAACAATGGCAACAAAACAAAATGACGGGATGAATAAGTACAGAGCCACGTCATATGTAAGAAAGAAACACAAAAAAAAACGTATATAAGCAAAAATGAAAGATAAGAATACAGAAGTTATGATAGGACAATATCAAAGACTGGATGTATAAGTACAAAGCCATGTCATATGAAACAAGAATCACAAGAACGCATATAGACAAAGCACAAGTACAAAGCCATGTCATATGAAACAAGAATCACAAAAACGCATATAGACAAAGCATAAATAACCTCATCATTGATAACAGGATTTAATTTTGTATTTACGCCAGACAAGCGTTTCGCCTACAAAAGCATTTCTCAGTGACGGTCGAATCCAAAAAAGTTTAAAAAGGCAAATTAAGTCCGAAGGTGAAAAGCATTGAGGACCTAACTTTCCAAAAGTTTTGCCAAAATACAGCTGAGGTTATTTATTCCTGAGGTAGAAAAGCCTTAGTATTTCAAAAAATTAAAAGTTTTGTAAACAGTTAATTTATATATGACCATATCAATGATAATTCATGTCAGCACAGAAGTTCTGACTACTAGGAAATATTAGCAAAAATGAAAGACAATAGTATGTTTATTATCCTTGAACAATAACGGGATGTACAAGTACAGTGCCACGTCAAATGGATAACACCCGAAGAAGACTAAACAGTAAAATTGATATTCATAAAGACAAAAAAAACCAAACTATAACACCTTATTATGAACAATGTCAGCGCCCAGAACCTATACTTCCAAGACCATCGTGTATTATTTGTGAAGTTGATATCGAATATTTATAAATAAAAGTCTTGGCACCTTCCGATGATTTTTTTTTGTTTGAAAAAGCCATACTTTCTTTGACAAACCCCTAGTTCGTCAACTGTTTGATCAGACACTGCTGACCTACCGGATTAGACGATTTACCGGGTTGGTAATAACACGAGCAACACGACGAACGTCATATGTGGAGCAATATCTTCTGTCCCTTCAGGAGCACCTGAGATCACCCCATATTTTTTGTTGGGGTCCGAGTTGCATAGTCCTTAGTTTTCTATGTTATCTCGTGTACTTTTGTTTATCTGGCTGTATGTTTCTTATTTAGTCATTGCGTTGTCATATTTAGTCATTGCGTTGTCAGTGGTTTTTTTTTTATATATATAAGTGCCTCTGGTATCTTTGACCCTGCTTTTTTCACAGTATATGGTTATATGAAACAGATAGTAATGTTAATTTTTGGTTAGTTGATTAAATATTCAATTTTCTATATTTATAATACATATCTATCACTGCTGTGCACGTCTCACCTAGTTTTAAGCGACTCAGAGAAAAACAACCAAATTTTACTATCCATACTAAGAAACAAAAAGGCAACTAACTCGATGCCAATTTTCTGCTAAAAATTAATGATAAATTGACCTACTAAAATAAAATCCTGTTGTTTCCTTAAAAGTGAAACTAAAATACAATTTCAGTGTTTGACATTGGATAATATTACCACTGGTTTTCTAGTTTGATTGTTTAACATTCCGTCGTGTAAAAATGGGATGAAAGATACCAGAAGGACAGTCAACGAAAACTTTCTTTTAATATACTGTATACACGTTTTGGCCGTTGTTGAGCAAGGAATTTAATTTGGCTATTTTTACTATGGATGAAGATGAAAATGACGAAAAATGATGGAAAAGTGATAAATGTTAATCAAAAAGTAAATATTTATTAATGAAGATGTGGACATGATAAAATCAAAACGTAATTATTTATTAATGAAGATGTGGACATGATAAAAAAAAACTGAACGGTGCTATTTGCCCATCATTTAAAAAAAAGTAAAATCACAAAAATACTTAGTCCAAATAATTATGCCGTTTTAGTACGGCTTTGATATGCTTTTTTTACGCCTACCAAATTCACCTGCATATGGGATATATATTTCTCAACTTATTCGATATTCAAGAGCTTGCAGCTCCTACTCAGACTTTGCAAAACGTCATCAGTGTCCGAGTAGAAAGTTGATGAACCAGGGGTATGTCAAAGAACGTCTCGTCCTTTATCTAAAAAAGTTCATCGGAAGGTGCCAAGACCTTGTTGATAAATATTCCGTATCAACTTCACAAATAATACATGATGGTCTTGATGTATAGATTCTGCGTACTGATGTTGTTTATCATCTTAACAACGTGCTATAGTGTTCTTTCATTTGTCTTTGTCCTATTATTAATATTACTTTTACTGTTGGATTTTATGTGATATCCATTTGATGTGGCTCGGTACTTAAACATCCCGTCAATGTGTTTGTATTATCTTTCATTTTTTGTAGATGTGTTTTGTATATGCGACTTTTTGTGTATCGTTGGTTCTTATAACTTGACTCTGCACTTAACAAGATCCTGTCTATATGATATTGTTCCATTATATGTCATTATGATATATTTCTATTATGAATTAGAAAATACGTTGAACCTCAAACGTCACAATTTTTCAATCGCGTAGTGGAATGAACTATTTGTGGATTCTTTTAAATTCTATATAACTTTTCGACTATTTTAAATAACGGTATATTTCTGAAATTACTTCTTACATACTTTTGATTTAAAATTTTCTGACGCTAGACACGCGAATCAATGAATGTGTTTGTAGAGAGATGTTTTTGTGTTCTGTTAAATTGTTCCTTTTAAAATTGTTACACGATGATGACTGATGTACCCATATTTTGACTATTTTATCAATTATGCCTGTTTAGTTCACGTATCATTGTAAATATAAAGGAATTTGATAAGACTGTCATCAAAGAGAAATGTTTAGCGCTATAAAACCAGGTTTCATCCACCATTTTCTTCATTTGATAATGCGTTTACCAAGTCATGAATATGATAGTTCTTGTCCATTCGTTTTTGATGTGTGTTGTCATTTGATTTTTCCATGTGATTATGGACTTTCTGATTAGATTTTCCTCTGAGTTCAGTATTTTTGTGATTTTACTTTTTCCTTTATAACCAACTTTAGCTTCATCCAAGAAAAATCTGTATTGAGGAACCAGCATCAACCAAGTTGCTGCATATGATTATCTGGCATAATTATTGTGTCTGTGTGTACTGGATATCAAGCAAGTATAGTCTGCACTGAAGAACTAAAATTAACCAAGTTGCCATGTCTGATTATATGGATTTTATTCATGCTTAATGTGTAAACTTGTGAGTGTACCCTGACTGGGAGCTCTTTGTTCATTAGATAAAACAGTTGCCATTATAGTGTGTTCAGCACAAGTTCTGAAACCGAGTGCATAAACTGTTTTTTTTTTTAGTAATAAAGAATTGAATAAGATGAACCTTGTTAACAATGATTTTCAATACCTAACTTACACCCCCAACAATTTGTAGTTTTTTTAATTACATATCCAAATAATTATGCCGTTTTAGTACGGCTTTTTGATAAACAAATTTGGACGCCTTCCTTTAACGTCATAACGCGGAAAGCCATTTTTTTCCGTCTGGATTTTCTCCCCGAAATTTGCTCTCAACAATTTCAGCAAATAACTCATATATCCTTGCATACTTGTATTACTTCTTATAATAAATGTATGAAATAAACACTTGACTTCACTTTTGCATTCATATTCCAGGTTTATATTCCTTAGAAAGACTTAAATCAAAGCAATTTTGCCAGGAGTGCTTATTGACATCTTGTATTATGACCGATAAACAATACCGGCAAGTGAAAATGCGGGGACCATCTTAGGCTCAAATATTGTACATTAGAGACGATAAAGTAATCAAAATGCTGTTTTTGATGTAGTCATATTAAAAAATAGCGTATTAATATTGATTGAACTTGTATAAACTGATATGATGCTCAATTCTCTTGTAACATTTTTGGAATAAAAAAAATCCGTAACTAAAACATGTGTCTCTTACAGTAATTAGAAATATTCATTTTGATTCGGAATATTAATATTATAGTATTAATGAATGGGTGTTTTTATAATGGCCTTGTTATATATCCAAGGTCTGTAATAATGGTCGAGAAAGTCTGTAATGGCCGGAGGCAACGCCGAGGTCCATTACCAACATCCGAGGCCATTATAACTGACCGAGGACATATAACAGGGCCATTATAAAACCACCCATTTCTTAATACATTTATTAACCAACTGAACAAAAGTGTATGTGTTGCTGTCAACTTGATGTACTCTCTTTCTCTTTTAATGACAGTTTAGTTTGAAAAAAATAATGTGTACTTCACCATGACAAAGCTTTAAATATACCAAATATCCAAGATATTAAGTTAACAGAAGTTATGTCTTGAAAAACAGGATGAACAGTGATCCCTTTATATGGTTCTTTTTAATGTTGGTTGCTGGTTACTAAATTAAATAAAATACAAAAAGGTAGTATACTCTTTACAACTTAATTTTATCAACTTTATTAATAACCTTAATACAGACAAACTGGGCATTAATACAGGGTCATTACAGAACAAGAATGTGTCCAAAGTACACGGATGCCCAACTTGCACTATTCTTTTCCATGTTCCGTGGACTGTAAAAATTGAGTAATAATCTAATTTGGCATTAAAATTAGAAAGATTATATTATAGGGAACATATGTAATAAGTTTCAAGTTGATTGGACTTCAATTTCATCAAAAACTACCTTGACCAAAAACTTTAACCTGAAACTCCCACTTTCATTTTCTATGTTCAGTGAACCGTGAAATTGAGGTCAAAAGTATAATTTGGCATTAAAATTAGAAAGATCATATCATAAGCAACAAGTGTATTAAGTTTCAAGTTGATTGGAATTCAGCTTCATCAAAAACTTCCTTGACCAAAAACTTTAACCTGAAACTCCCCTTTTCATTTTCTATGTTCAGTGGACCGTGAAATTGGGGTCAAAAGTCTAATTTGACTTTAAAATTAGAAAGATCATATCATAAGCAACAAGTGTACTAAGTTTCAAGTTGATTGGACTTCAGCTTCATCAAAAACTACCTTGACCAAAAACTTTAACCTTAAACTCCCCCTTTCATTTTCTATGTTCAGTGGACCGTGAATTTGGGGTCAAAAGTCTAATATCATATCATAAGCAACAAGTGTACTAAGTTTCAAGTTGATTGGACTTCAGCTTTATCAAAAACTACCTTGACCAAAAACTTTAACCTGAACGGACGGACGAACGGAGGCACAGACCAGAAAACATAATGCCCCTCTACTATCGTAGGTGGGGCATAAAAACAGGGCCATTACAGAAAATATGTAATTTTTAATAAAGTCATTTTTGGCAATAATGTACTTAGTTGGTTAATAAATAGGTATAATAGTCCCAGACAATAAGCTATAATAGGTTTTTCACTGAATATTAAATCTTATGCAATAACAAATATAACACAGGCATGCATGCAAATAAATAGTAATAAAACAGCAGCACGTTGCATGATATTTAAGTCTAGCATCTTGATAATTAAAACCAAATCATATTTATACGAAGCACTAATTACAGGAATAATTCTAAAAATAAATGCAACTGAAAAAATAAATTTTAGGGACCATCTATGGACATTATGTGGGCTAGTCTGTGCGTCAATCCGTCCGTCCGTCCCGGTTCAGGCTACAGTTTTTGGTCAAGGTAGTTTTTGATAAAGTTTATTGAAGTCCTATCCTTTTGAAATTTAATACACGTGTTCCTCGCGCTATGGTCCTTCTAATTTTAATGTAAAATTAGAATTTTGACTCAAATTCCATGGTCCACTGAACATAGAAACTGATAGTGCGATTGATGCATCTGTGTACTATGGACACATTCTTGCATTCAATGCAAACTGAGGCAGTCATGTCATGAAATCCTAGCTTAAAATTTATGTGGACCTGCTACGGCGGTCTGTGTTACGGCATTCATTCGTGGTAAAAGATTTGATTTCATTCAACAAATTAATTTATTACCCACATGTTCATATCGCATAGAACACGGCCTTATACGAATATTAATCATCCATATAATTTGCTGTATGGAATGTTTGCAAAATTTCAACGGAGGCAATGTATTGGCATGCCTAAAAAGCATCAATACTGTATCACAAATTACCTACTGTGTCTTGCAGTACATATTAATTCGTATTTTTGTTTTTTGATCATGTCTTGTACTTAAATTAGAATAGATAAAAGATGATATATTTATAAAAGAGAGGAAACAGATACCGAAGGGACATTCAAATTCAAAAACGCGCGTCTGGCGTACTAAATTATAATCCTGGTACCTTTGATAACTATCATAAGTTGAAAATAAACTGACAGCATCATGGCTAAAAAACTAACAGACAAACACTGCAAAGACCTACTTATAATACATCTTCTATCTATACTATTAAACGAGAAGACCTCATTTTTGGTGTCGCTTCTCTTCTTTCCACAATAAATTAATCAACACGCCTATGTGTCCTATAGGTACAGTGCATAGTCGCATTTGTCATCCATTCATATGATCATTCAGATTGAGTTATTTTGGGAGAAAAACGAGAAAAAAGGCATCCGGATATTGTCCCGTCATTGGACGAAATTTTAAGTCTGATCTGACTTCCGGTTTGCATTTTTCTGTATACTGCATTTTAAGAATTCTATCTGCTATCATTTTCAAGTTTACTATCCACGGCGGTCACATAGTTTATTAAATAGAGAGGGTCTGTATACTATATCAATGACCACCATGGATCGATTAGTAAACTTAAAATTGAAAGTAAATACACTATATTTATAGAGGTCTTTATATAGTAATGAATGTTCATAATATACAGATTTATATAAGCGCTAAAATTATTCATGTAAACTTTTGATACCTTTTCTGAAATTCTCCAGTTATTAAATCTTTTACAAAATTCATTGATTACAAAAAAAGAAGATGTGGTATGATAGCCATGTTGAGACAACTCTCCACAAGAGACCAAAAGATACAGAAATTAACAAATATAATTCACCGTACGACCTTCAACAATGAGCAAAGCTCATACCGCATAATCAGCTTTAAAAGGCCCTGAACTGACAAGGTAACACAATCCAAACCAGAAAACTAGCGGCCTTATTGATGTACAAAAAATGAACGAAATACAAATATGTAACACATAAACAAACGACAACCACTGAATTACAGGCTCCTTACTTAAATGTTCATAACATACTCAATGTATTATGTTCATATTGAAATTGATAGAAAACCAAAAATTGGGAATTTTGGAAATAAAGGAGGAGGGATATAAAAAAAAAACATTTTCCTGTCCCCAATAACCTAGCTATGACTTATGATACTTTTGCTGAAATTTCCCACTAAATGTATTATGTTCATATTGATATTGATAGAAAACCAAAATTGGGAATTTTGGAAATAAAGGAGGAGGGATAAAAAAAAACTAATGTTCCTGTCCCCAATAACCTTTGACTTATGATACTTTTGCTGAAATTCTCCAGTCATTCAATATTTTACATAATTCTTCCAACAACACTTTACATACTATAAACTACGCTCTGAATGCCCGCGATTTCGCGGGTGTGTTCTAGTATATTTATAAAAGAGGGACGAAAGATACCAAAGGGACAGCCAAACTCATAAATCTAAAACAATCTGACAACGCCATGGCTAAAAATGAAAAAGACAAACAGACAAACAATAGAACACATGACACAACATAGAAAACTAAATAATAAACAACACGAACCCCACCAAAACTAGGGGTGATCCCAGGTGCTCCGGAAGGGTAAGCAGATCCTGCTCCACATGTGGCACCCGTCGATAAATGATTTAGTATTATTCCCAATATATGTTTTGTTGTCGTCCACGCTGTTTTAAAATGATTCTATAAGGATTTTTTAATGTGCACTTTTTCGTTTTCAATAAGCAGAAACGTAGCTGACTGTTTTAATTTCAGATTCCGACGTTCCAAATGAAGATGAACCTATGGTCGGTTGCGAGAACCGGGAATGTAAACGAGGCGAATATTTCACTTGTCTTGTGTAAACTTGCCCGAACTACCGTCTGATGGTAATTCACGTTAGATGGAGTGTTTGTGCGATTGTAGAATTTGCAAGAGCTATATTGTCTTTGTCTAAATTTTCTGTGCAATGGAGTTTCCTTTTCCTTCATCAACTCGTTTACTTTATTTCAATAGTTTCATTTTGAATTGGACATTATTAAATAATATCTCTAGTTGTAATGTTTCTATCTGTTACCTATTTCTTTGCTTATGGTTCTCAATTGTAAGTTATATCTTTCTTACAGATGAAGTTTGGTATTGTTCTGACGTTTGCCGACATGAATCTACCAGGTCGGTCGGTATTGTCCATAAATATGAATATATTAAATCAGTAATGGGGAACGGCTTGAACCAGATGGTAAGGCATGACACAATCAGGCAAAATGACGGACCAGCTATGATAAGATTTTGGCGCCAAGACATGCTGCAATTTCACCAACACCATCATCCCAAATACCTTATTCCTGGTCACAGACTTCTTACTAGTATGTTATCCTATATATCGTATAAGGTCGTTTTTTGTTTATTGATAAGCAACTATTAAATGTAAAAGCAGCAGCCTTTTCAGTAAACGAATCACCTAAATCAAGAAAGAACTTTGTTGTCTAGTTCAATGTGTGTCTATGTGTAAGTAATACAGTATACGGTACACACACACCAAAAATGGAATAAAACAGCAGCTTAATTGACTTTGTGAATTGCCGGCAATAAAACTTGGTCACGGAGAAGTCTAAGTATAACAATACTTTTGTAACAAAAAGAGCAATTTATCTTGAAGGGAGTTTGATTACGACAGACAGTAATATAAGACATTAGCTTGTGCAATACTCATTACATAGGCCCCAGTTAATGATAATAATCAATTGAAAGTAAGTGTCCGAAGAAGAAAAAAAAAACAAAACCGGAGGTAAACAAAAAATAAGAACGAAGAAAAGAAAAATAACAACACTAAAACGAAAAGCAAAATAAACAATCAATAAGCAAGCACTTCTACTGTTTTACAATTCATAGACATCAATGGTTGGTTGCCAGAGAAACAACAAAACGACCTTATATGGAATACGACGGTCAATTACAGAGGAGGTGCAGGACACAAACTAGAAATGGATCTTATGAATGAGTTACAATATGCTTTGTTTAAAAACACTCCGATACATGTGAAAATACATACAATCACATACCGGTACAATCATAGTTATGATACTGCTGTTTTCTTACTTTTTGATATATATAGACTAATAGATGTGTTTTTTTGTAATATGTGCATCATTTCTTTTTGTTGAAATAAAAACATTTGCATTTAGTGGGTGGAGGAACCCGTGAATGCAATGATATTTTAAACAAGTTGAATATAAATGGGTGTACCTGTAAATTAATTGTATTTTATCTTCTTTTAAGGATCTGGAAGATATAATACCAGACACACCAGAATCCACACTTAGACTTAATACAGGTATGAGTCAAGTTTATTCATTAAAGAGATCGAGGGATATGTTGATTTTATGGGAATAAATTACTTCGTGCATAACATCCACATCCTAAAAAAGTACAACAATCACATTTAAGAAGACAAAATATGTTTTAGTTTGCGTTAGTGCTTACATAGAATTATACTGCAACCATATTTATATACTGCATATACTTACAACTCAACAAAATAAAATATCTACTTCAAACTTCAATAAAAGTCCTTTCATAGAACACAAGAGGAAAACTTTGAATAATTTGTATAGACGTTTTGTATAACTTCCGTTTTTATTAACCTCTTACATAAACAGATATAGACGAAGGATTAAACTATTAAAACATTTTTTTATCTTTCTAATTTTTTTTCCGTTGTTGTAGGAAGAAATTTATTTGATTATATACAAGACATTCAACAGTCAGTAAAAGAATTGCATCAAAAGTTTGATAGAGAAAAAAAGTTTCGCATTGAGGATGGAGTTAAAAAAGAGCTTGGTGTAATTGCCAATGCAGCGTTTGGAACTGATATATTTAATGTGTCAGACTGTTTCATTGTAAGTATAGCATGACAACTTCCGGTAATAAGCTTTATACTTCTTTTTAGATTTTGTTTTTTTTAAAATTACCATTTGGTCAGCGCCGGCGAAATAAGAAATATATCACTATGACGACTCCGAATAAGCTACCTTCAATGAAACCGATGGAAAATAGCGTATTCATTTAACTATAATAATTGCTTTTCTGCTGGCGCCGACAATATAGCAAAACGGTTATGCCAATTCGTTGTAAAGGAAGAACTTTTACCATTTGGTCCCCTTTCAAATGAGTCGAAATAAATGTTCAAGTTTACGGTCCAATATTGGAGTATTTTAGATTCAAAGGATCCAAAGATGAACAATAATTTTAATTCTTATAAATTATGCATTATTGGAGTATATTACGAATATGAACCTGGAATACCAATGATCACAAATGCAAAAGTGAAGGTAAGTGTTTATTTCATACATTTATTATAAGAATTAAATACAGGTATGCAAGGACATGTTATTTGCTGAAATTGTTGAGAGCAAATTTCGGGGGGAAAATCCAGACGAAAAAAAAAAATGAATTGCGCGTTATGACGTCGTAGGAAGGCGTAACAGCAAAATCAAAAATAGCCTTTCTAGACGGCATAATTATTTGGACTAAAAGATACTGAACTCAGAAGAAAATTCAAAACGGTAAGTCCCTATAAACTATGCATAACATCGCAAAGGTTCCGGCACAATTTTTACCTCATACAAGATATCTGACGCCACAATGGAAATGTTGAATGACGTCAAATGTTTAAGAGACGCAGATGTCTAAATAGCAATATTAAAGATCTATTTGATATTTTTTTTCACTAAATTATAAACAAGCCAAAGACTTAATGATCTAGTCAATCCGACAATCTCAACAATTAAAAAAATTCATATCGTACCGTCAGCTATTAAAATCACAGACACGAACAAAATATTATATCGAACATAAAAAAAAAACCTTTAGATCGACTTTTATGATTTTAAGACATTTTTTATTCTAGAGATTGTTGCCAAACCACAAAGGCCAACCAGCAAACCGTAAATTACAAGGATCAATGTAAGACCAGTAGAACCCACTTCGTCAGATCCTAAGGTAAGGATTATTTTACAGAATCCAAGTAAACTTGTTGAACATTGTATGTTTATAGACAAAACTAGCTTTTCTAAATGTTATGTTTTATGTTGAAAAGAATCAATTACCAACTAGATCAAAGAGAAAGAAAATGCATTATTAATAGTTGAATGAATAAGGAGGAAAAATAGAGCAACAAAATTCAACAAAACAAAACAAAATGAAATTATATTGTTTATTTCTATTGAAGATAGTTTTCAACAATACTAATGCAGCAAAATTTCTTAAGGATACACGAGTCCGCATAAAGCTTGTCAGAACAAATGTGCAATGAAACCCAACAATCATTGCATGAAAAGCTGTATGTACAATAATTTTCTTGCAGATCCCAGAATTGAACCAATAGTAGCAATTAAGAAAGAGCGCGTCAGAGAAATCTACGACACAATTGACTTGGGAAAAGTGGTAAATATCTTTATTTCACTCAAGTTGTTGAATTGTGAGCTATTATCTAATCTTTACTAGAACACATCCGCGAAATCGCGGGTATTTAGAGCTTGGTTGAAAGTATGTAAACTTTTGTAGAGGGAATTTTTGTAAAATATTTTATGTCTTGAGAATTTCAGAAAATGTTATGTTTTACGTTAAAAAAAGTCACCAGTCTTTGGATAGATCAAAGAGAAAGAATGAATTATTAATAGTTGAATGAATATGGAGGAAAACAAAATTAATTAAAAAGTTTGTGATGTCATAATAAAGTTGTATACAGAAATTGCACCAACTGCATAAAAAGAAACGACTAATACATTTTTAATTTACCATATAATTTTTTAAATATCTAAACATTTCTTTATTGAGATTTGATCTACGGTAATTAAATTTGTATTCTATATTCAAAAGTGCAGAAATATATCATTATCTAATGCAATTTTTTTTTATTCACTTGCAGGAACTGACAAGTAAAGAAAGGAAGAAAGAAAATTGAATTTATATTAAGTATACTGAACTTAAAATCAAAAGTCAAGCTAGTTGTTGTTCTTAATCAAACATGTTACATATTATAAAAAAAAACCAAACAAACAAGCAGTGTAGTTACACTTATATATCGGAGTATGATGATATAGAAATATCACATCCATCATTATGTTACCCTCAATAGTAATATATGCAGTTATTACTTTAATACACTTAAGGATTTTCACTTGTCATGTTTTGGAATTTTTGTTAAATTTTCAGATTACTCGGGTTTTATCCATTTGAGTGCCTTAAAAAAATTTGCCGATTGACCCCCATTTTTTTAATTTTATAAATCTTTGAAATGTATGATAATCCATCTGTAACAGTCCTATAGCATTTCAATAGTTTTTGAGAAAATAAACTTGTCAATGCTACAGCTATGAAAAGTCAAGAGAGAACATTTTCCCGCCTAAAGTTTAACAGCTAAATTCCCAAAACAAACATTTTTGATTCCTTTATTTATCAACCATCAATATATACTAGTGTTTTGATAAGCTGATTATTTTAAAACTGAGAAGCAAACTCCATTTAAAATAGAATATAGACAATAGAAATGGGATATGTCAAAGAGACAAACATATGAAAATAGATATAGACAATAGAAATAGTGTATGTCAAAGTGACAAACAAATGAAAATAAAGGCAACAGTAGTATACCGCTGTTCAAAACTCGTAAATCTATGGAAAAAAAAAAAAAATTGGGATAACAAACTAAAACTGAGGGAAACGCATTAAATATAAGAGAACAACGACACAACATTAAAATGTAACATACACAGACACGGACTAAGCATTAGACAAAATCCGATGAGAATAACAAATATAACATCAAAACCAAATACATGAATTTGGGATAGAAAAGTACCGTGACACGTCTTACAGTAATGTGAATTCACACTCAAATATAAGAGAAAACAAACGACACAACGGAAACACAACGTTAAAATGTTACACACACAGAAACGAACTATAATATAACAATGGCCATTTTCCTGACTTGGTACAGGACATTTTTAAAGATAAAAATGGTGGGTTGAACCTGGTTTTGTGGCATGCCAAACCTCGCACTTTAATGGCAATTTTAAATACAACATTGAAATGACAACATAATATTACAGGACTACAATACAAATAAATAGGACAACGTATAAGAAAAGAAACACATGATTAATAGATATCAAAAGGCATCAGGTTTAAAATTCAACACGCCAAAAACGCACCTCGTCCACACAAGACTCACCAGTGACACCCAGATATAAAAGATCGAAAGTGAAAAAAGTACAAAGTTGTACAGCACTGAAGATCAAAAGTTGAAAAAGGTTGTGTCAAATACGGCTATGTTTTTATGCGTGGGATAAGAACATCCTTATTATCTAGAACAATTTATGCTATGCAAACAGTAAATGTTATCATATGAATATAAAAAATATAATGAAACTGAAGCATTAACTAATTACAGAAAACAAAACCCGAATACATAATGCAAAGACCAACACAGAAAAATAGACACACCCGACTTAATCCAGGCCTCAACGCAAAAACCACAAAAATGACGTCACATACGAATATAGACAATAGAAATGGTGAATGTCCAAGTGACAAACATACTAAAATAGAATAGACAACAAATGTGGTATATAAAAAAGAAAAAAATAGTGACAATAGATATGGGATACGTCAAAGAGACAAAAATATGTAAAAAGAAGAAACAACAACTTGAAAATTATTGTCCCGTCCCCGAGTACTGTAATGAAAATCATGTGAAAGTTTAATACCGGAAGTCTTGTATGACTTAAAGTTGGTCTGATGACGGAAACAATATCCGGACAACTATATTTTTGTTTTTCTCCCAAAATAACCCAAACCGAATAGTCATAAAAATAGATGACAAATGGGACTATGCATGGTACCTATAGAATAATGAGGCATGATGGTTAGTTTATTGTGGAAGGAAGAAAAGCGACACACAAAATGAGGTCTTCTCGTTTAATAGTATAGATTCCTCGGAGTTCAGTATTATTGTGATTTTACTTTTTACAAGGCTAGTACCCACAGGACATTCACCTTTTAACCACGTAGTTCGCCATTAAACGCCGCACATAGTAATGGACTGCAAATACTTTTATAAGATTTGGTTTCAATTTTGAACCCAAGAAATACTTTTTGTATAGGGGGTGTATAAGATTGTAACTGTGTTTGGCAAAACTTCTGGTATACACGGTAGAGCAGTTATCAATGCTCTCACTTTTTACTGTTTATTATAAAGTGTCGTCGAAGATAAAAGCAAGAAGTCTGACTAAGACCATTCCCACTATCCACTTGCGTTTGTAGGCCTACATGCGATATTTGACTGGGGCTGGCTTTAGACAGACCTTTACGGAAAAGGTAATATAACATAAACACCAAAAAAAATACTTAAAAAAATCAAAACGGAAAGTCAAATGGCTAGCTCAAAAGCTCTCTACACACCAAAGTAACTGGTTTACAATCTAGCTTAACCTCAGGTTCACTTGACTGTCCCTCTGGTATATTTCACCCCTCTTCTATGAAAGTCACATAGATTTTCATTATACTGACAAAATTAAACAGACACAAAAGAGGTACAGCAGTCAACATTTGTGTTATTAATTGAGTATATTCTTTAATCACTAGTTATACATTCCTACAAAGATGAAACAAAATGACTTATAAACACTAAAGAGAGTGTCCATGTAAAAACCAGGCAGTGGATGGCACGTGACATATTTTGTTTTCAAAATTTGTTCATCTTTTTCATATTCAAATCACAAATTCATTCTTTCTCAAAGTTAAATTTTGTTTTTTATTAACTGCAACCAGTAAAGAGAAAACCAATACCTAGAAAGCACTGAAAATTCTTTGAAAAGGCAAGATAACTCTTCATTTCGTTGCATTGTTAGTGAACTTTAAAATCATTTTCTGGGCCATCCACTGCTGATTCAAAAATATCTTTGACATATATATCCTTTGTATGATATAAACATTGTATTGGAACCAAAAATTCAGTGGGAAAAAAATTATGTTGTGCCACCCATATCAAAGGATTTGCCTGATATTTACTTGGACAGCCACTTAATGACTAGAAAAGACCAGAATACAAAAAGTTACCATAGCATAATAAAGGGATGTATAAATACCGAGCCACGCATTGAGAATATGACCAAACATAGACTAAACAATTATAAACCTGGAATATACGAATGATGAATGTAGAGCTATGTCGGCGCTTTTCTGAGCTCGATTTATTGAGTCACCTCTTCCATTATAAGAACCTTTACAAATAGGCTTAAATTCCGCAAGTGTTTCGGCAACGCTGAGTGTATCTGATTCCCCATCCCAGCGCATTCCCAATATTTTCGTCTCCTTGTCTGCATCCAGTACTTCATCATCGGTACAAACAGACTTAGTACAGGATGGTGTTTCCTGTTAAAAACATTTGAGGTGTCAAAATTATCGATATAAGAAACCAATATGCTACTAGCACTTGTAGTTCGAGATATTGCCTCGTTTGATTTGTTTGCACTTAACTTTTTTTTTATCAAATCCTTTTGCTGTTTTACATGATGTTCCATTCTCTGTACTAAGTCAGACTTAACAATATTACTTGTACCACCTTTCACATTGACAAAGCAGCCTTGAAAATACGCAATTAATTTAGAGGTGATGAGAAAAAACTCAACCTGAAGTATTTAATCAATACATTCCTTAAACAGAAGAGAGGATGAATAGAAAAATTATATAGTATGAGCTAAATTGGATACAACTCTACAGATGTCACGTCCCTTCCTTTGCTGTTCCATTAAAAAATGTAAACCCCATGAGCCTCACTGATTACAATCTATTGGTCATGGTGAGAATGTTTTCTTGAATATTTCTGTGTCTCTTTCATTTATGGAATCAGCATCTGAAACTGATGTTTCACCTCAATCAAAATGTTTTCTTGAATCAGACATGTCTTAAGGTGAATATTTTCAGACGGGATGTATCCATATAAATATTTAAAAAAAAGAATGAAAAAAAATCCCGTTGAACACAAACTTTGGTAATTTCATTGCCAGATGCACTATTATCTAGAATGTTTAAATTAGAATGAGAAGTGTGGTCATTTTCATTTTGCATATAAATAAACGACCAAAACTGTTTAACAATGAGCGCATTAACTACAATTTTAATAAAATCTGCATGTCACTGAAAATTTGATCTGTCCTTCCAAGAAGTCTTGAAATACGTCAAAGTGCCTTGCTCTCTTGATATCTTTATTTTGTACAACTGCTTGTATAATTTCTGGGGGAGCCGGGGGGTAGATAATGACTTGCATTACAACAACTATGTTTGATCAAACATTTTAATACAAATCACTATTTGCTAATTGATTGCCGATTTTATGAGCTTCGGTCCTTGCTTGGAAGTTGGGATATTTATTCCCTTGTAATTATTAGGATAACTTTTTTCTCCTGATTTAAGCAACAAAATTGAATATAAGTATTTCCAAATTGATAGGAAAATACCTGTATTCAAAACAAGGTTTAAGAGTTTAACAATCATGCTTTCGACAGATACATTAGAATCCTATTTCGACCTAACAAGGCTACGTATTTAAACATCTCGAGCAGCCACTTGTATATATCTTTATTGCAAAATTACACCCATAAGGGTCAAGCAATACAAACAAACAATTATACATTTTAAATACAATGCAATACAATGAAATACAATACAATATAATAGAACATGTTTAAGTGTTCAAATTATAAATTGATGTATAAAATACAATCACGAGCTTGTCTGACATGAGTCTGACCCCCTCAGTTATAAAGACTGCTTAATGAAAACTCCAATATGTCAAACAAGTTCAGGGATGGGGTTAGGAATGTTTTTTAGTTTATTAAATGTATCAAGATGTTAAAATGGTACATATTCTTTTAGATAAGCAAAAAAATTAGAACGCAATGATATGTTAATGTCACAATACAAAAAGAAATGAAATTCGTCATCTAGGACTCCACATTTTTCAAATAAATTAAATCTTTGTGCTCTTGGAATGTTTCTGTACCTTCCCAATTCAATGCTTAGAGAATGATCACTCAGTCTAAATTTTGAGAGTAACTGTCTATGTATAAAATTATTGCAATTTAAATATTCCTCAGACTGACAATTAGTTTTTAATTTCCCATGAAGACAAAGTTTGGATGAGGAATCCAATTTTGAAAGTTATACGACACTCTTTGTTATATCATCATTCAATCGTCGCATTCAAGAAGTGAGTGGGTGCCTAACTTTCTATTTGTCATTCTCAAATTTAAATAAAGGCAACAGTAGTATACTGCTGTTCAAACTCATAAATCCATGGACAAAAACAACAAAATTGGGGTAACAAACTAAAACTGAGGGAAACGCACCAAACATAAGAGAGAACAACGACACAGCACTACAATGTAACACACACAGAAACGGACCAAGCATCAGACAAAATCCCACGAGAATAACAAATATAACATCAAAACCAAATACATGAATTTGGGATAAACAAGTACCGTGACACGTCTTATCGCAATGTGAATTTACACTAAAAAATAAGAGGAAAACAAACGACGCAACGTTAAAATGTAGCACACACAGAAACGAACTATAATATAACAATGGCCATATTCCTGACTTGGTACAGGACATTTTTAAAGGAATAAATGGTGGGTTGAAATAGAATGAATTATATCATTTATTATTTTTATGTTACCTCTCGTACATTTATAATCAAATTGAAATTAGTTATCAAAAGTACCAGGATTATAATTTAGAACGCCAGACGCGCGTTTCGTCTACACAGGACTCACCAGTGACGCTCATATAAAAAAAGTTATAAAGCCAAACAAGTACAAACTTGAAGAGCATTGAGGATCCAAAATTCCAAAAAGTTGTGCCAAATGCAGCTAAGGTAGCCTGGGATTAGAAAATCCTTAGTTTTTTTTGAAAAATTCAAAGTTTTGTTAACAGGAAATTTATAAAAATGACCACATGATTGATATCTATGTCAACACCAAAAGTGCAGTGTTGACTACTGAAACCCTTGTCATATAGTGTCCGTCTATTAGTTTGGATGTCGTTCAAAATCACTTTGACGTCACAAGCCAAATGATTGCGTCGTTGCGTCCAAAAAGAGACTTAGTTTGGAAGTTCCTAGAGACTTAAAAATTTGTATTTTTATGATTTGATACTATGAACGTATTTCAAAATAGGTAAAAATATTAAGATATACACAATAGTTATCAAAGGTACAGTATTAATCAACAGATGAAATGTTTTACTGAAAAAGCAAAATGTACGGAAAGGTCGCCATGCGACGTCATCAAAACGTCATCTTTTTAAAATTAGCAAACACAATATGTTACAAGTGTCCATTTCTTAAAAGATAAAGTGTAAGCATGGACAAATATCCAATTGTTCAAAATATTTGAAGAAATTAAACAAGAACTCTGTTATTAGACTTTTGACGATGCGAATTTAAGCACGGATGGAATTTGGGTACTCCTCATTGCAGAATCATTGGTGGTTTGGAGTTCAGACCAAATTATCTATGATTCCATATGGATTCAAAATTTAATTAGTGAAATCATGTAGTAAATACTGATACATCTACAAAATAAACACATAACGAAAACTTGTGTCTGAAGCATAAATAAACGTAAGTTGAAAAACTGTTAAAATAGGTGCAATTTGGGTACCATCATGTTATGTAGAAAATGGTGGATTTAATCTGGTTTGAAAGCTAGCTTAACATCCTCTTATTTGTATGACAGTCGCATTAAATTACAAAGATTTGGGTTTGATGTTAGGTTGCACCTGTAGAAACCTTATTTAACGGGATAGCACATCCTAATAATTGCGGAAATGGAATTTTTTTCCGTACAATCTTTTTTTTCGGCGAAAAACAATCTATCTTTTTGGCGACAATATAAAAAAGATGTGGTATGATTGCCAATAAGACAACTGCCCACAAGAGACCAACATTACACAAACATTAACAACTATAGGTCACCGTACGGCCTTCAACAATGAGCAAAGCCCATACCGCATAGTCAGCTATAAAAGTCCCCGATAAGACAATGTAAAACAATTCAAACGAGAAAACAAACGGCCTTATTTATATAAAAAAATGAACGAAAAACAAATATGTAACACATAAACAAACGACAACCACTGAATTACAGGCACATACAAAAATAATGTGGCGGGGTTAAACATGTTAGGGAACTTAGCGGGATCCCAACCCTGGGACAGTGGTAAAACAGTACAACATAAGAACGAACTATACAAATCAGTTGAAAAAGGCTTAACTCATGATATGGACAAAAATACAAGTGGACGTGGCCGGGTACTTATACATCCCAAAACAAAAAGACAATGAACAGATCTGAGAGCACTCGCGGTTATCTGACAGCTAGTTCAAAGCTACTAACAACTAATAAAAAAATCATGCACAAGGCGAAAACAAGTTTTTTCTTTCAATTTTAGCATTACATATAGTGGCAGATGAGGGTGAAACAAACAATTTTTTTTTTCTCAGGGTTAAAAACAAATTTTTGTTTTCTCCAAAAATTGGAAACAAATATCTTTTTTCCAAAATAATCCATAGCCGCCCCAACCCAAACTCAAATGGTTGTTGCCTAACGAATCCAACACTGTAATTCTGTAATTTGATCATTACAATCTGTCGATATCTGTATCTTAGCATTGCACTAAGTCATGTGTTTCTTGTAATTCAGTGGATATCTGTATCTTAGCATTGCACTAAGTCATGTGTTTCTTGTAATTCAGTGGATATCTGTATCTTAGCATTGCACTAAGTCATGTGTTTCTCGTAATTCAGTGGATATCTGTATCTTAGCATTGCACTAAGTCATGTGTTTCTTGTAATTCAGTGGTTGTCGTTTGTTGATGTGTTACATATTTGATTTTCGTTTATTTTTTGCACATACATTCGATCGTTAGTTTTCTCTTTAATATTGTTTTACATTTGTCATTGATGAGCATTTTATAGCCGACTATGCAGTATCGGCTTTGCTCATTGTTGAATGCCATACGGTGACCAATAGTTGTAAATTTCAGTGTCATTTGGTCTCTTGTAGAAAGTTGTCTCATCGGCAATCATACCATATCTTTTTTATATGATAGGTAAAGATGTCAAAAATAAGGGCACATTGTGTTATAATCTTACGGGATATATAAGTAAAGAGCCACGTCATATATGTATCATAGAAAAAGCACACGAGGTTTCAATAGTGCAATTATTTGTAATGCATTTTCCATAGTACCACAGTGGTATTCAAATATTTCTTTCTTTAAGAATAAACAAACTAGAGAAAAATTGGTAGCAGTTCCTGTGGCTATAGATGTCAGCCTTTTATAACAGCAAAAATAAAGTATATGGTCATGCGGCAAAAAGTGCCCTAAAATGCTGTTGTGGAAAATTCCCAATTCCGCAGTAACTTGGAAAGACTAATTTTGATGACTCAGTAAATAAAAAAAATAAAACTTAATTTCCACCTACTTTTAAACCTTAATGAATAAGCTTTCAAATAAAAAATAATTCCAACCTGCATTTTCCAATCAGGAGCTTCAAAGTTTTTTTCCGACTACCATCTTGTAAAAATTTGGCCGGTTGAATAATTGCGCTCTGTAACCATGAGCGAAATGAAAGACGAGTATACGAGAATTATCATAGAACAATGTCGGGATGTACAAGTACCGAGCCACGTCCAATGGATATCAATATACAGCCAAGTACTACGCTCTCTGCTTGAAATTAAACCTTTCAAAAATCCAGGATGGTGGTGATTACAAGCACATTTTACCGTAACATATTTTTTTTCGTATGCACAGTTTATTACATGACATTACCACCCTTGTTAAATGGTTGTTCTCTATGATATGAAATTGTACGCAATCTTGAACCAATATTCGTGGAGCCTAGAATATAGGACTTAAATGTTGTTTTCTCCAGAGTTGGGAAGGATTAAGACAGAACATATTCCATGAAGAAGTAACCTCTCTTCCTCCGTTTAACAGTGCGGGATGCATCAATACGCAGGCAGGTCTAGTCGGATTGATAGTGTCAAATGAGTTGCCTCTCAGCCTTTAATAGCACTTTCTAAAAAGACTAAAGGGAGATAAAAAAAAATTTAAATGGGGATGACCGAAACCATTAATTTTTCAACTGAATAAATGGAATTCACAACTGCAACATCTTTAAAAGAGGGACGAAAGATACCAAAGGGACAGTCAAACTCATAAATCTAAAACAAACTGACAACGCCATGGCTAAAAATGAAAAAGACAAACAGAAAAACAATAGTACACATGACACAACATAGAAAACTAAAGAATAAACAAGACGAACCCCACCAAAAACTAGGGGTGATCTCAGGTGCTCCGGAAGGGTAAGCAGATCCTGCTCCACATTAACTATTTACGACCTGTAGTGATACGATAGCTAGGATGTTGGTGATTACAAGCACATTTAATTTTACCGTAATATATTGTTTTTTTCGTATGACAAAAAAATGTACTTTCAGTGACAACTGTTTCCATTGTTAATTTGAGTTTTAAATTTGAGACTTAAAAATTTGTCATATAATGATTTGATACTCTGCACGTATTTCAACATAGGTAAAAATATTAAGACAAAAAAATGTACTTTCAGTGACAACTGTTTCCATTGTTAATTTGAGTTTAACTTTTCAAAACATGTCAAAATATTAATTGATCGTCCAAGGCAGCTATTTCATGTATATTCAATAAGTAGGTTCTTATGTGCGTCGGCGTATGTTATTGTTTGCAATTAGGTGTTTCACGTCTAATTGGGTTGATGACGTCAAATGCGTTGTCTCGTTATAGCCGAGTAACGCTCTCTGTGTTAAAATAAAACTAAATCCCAGGATGGTGGTGATTAGAAGCACATTATGTTTTTCGTATGAAATAACAGTCTCCAAGTGACAATATTACTACTTTCAAGGTTAAATTTGGGTGAACTTTTCAAAATATGTCAACAGATTAATCGATATGTTGCTTATCGTCTAGAGGGAAATATTTCATGTATAATTAATAAGTAAGTTGTCTGTGTGTTGGCGTTTGTTTTTGTTGCAATTCGGTGTTCCTGTTACCCCAGGAGTAGATTACCTTAGCCGTATTTGGCACAACTTTTTGGAATTTTGGGTCCTCAATGCTCTTCAACTTTGTATTTGTTTGGCTTTTTAACTATTTTGATCTGAGCGTCACTGATTAGTCTTATGTAGACGAAACGCGCGTCTGGCGTATAAAATTATAATCCTGGTACTTTTGATAACTATTTACACCACTGGGTGGATGCCACTGCTGGTGGACGTTTCGTCCCCGAGGGTATCACCAGCCCAGTAGTCAACACTTCGGTGTTGACATGAATATCAATTATATGGTCATTTTTATAAATTTTCTGTTTACAAAACTTTGAATTATTCGAAAAACTAAGAATTTTCTTACCCCAGGAGTAGATTACCTTAGCCGTATTTGGCACAACTTTTTGGAATTTTGGGTCCTCAATGCTCTTCAACTTTGTATTTGTTTGGCTTTTTAACTATTTTGATCTGAGCGTCACTGATGAGTCTTATGTAGACGAAACGCGCGTCTGGCGTATAAAATTATAATCCTGGTACTTTTGATAACTATATATTCCTTTGTTTACAGTTTTATAGTTGATGGTTTGTTATCTGGATTTCTTATTCTCAATCGATTAATGACTTAAACACCGCTATAATACTGTTACCTTTATTATTATACAAGTAAATCCAAGATTGTGGTCAAGCGACTGCCACTAGAATATTAATGGCCATGTTATCCGAAAGACAATTACCACTTTTTCTCAATCTATTTTAAATTAAAGAAACAACAGACACGACTTACTCTGCCTTATTTTTAACAGGGTTTTTAAAAGTGTGCATTTGTGAGGTTCTTTTCTGTAATTAGTTAATACTTCAGTTTCTTTATGTATATCTCTTTCATATTCATTTGATAAAATTTACTGTTTGCAATAGCATGAATTGTTCTATATAATAAGAATGTTCTTATCCCGGGCATAAAAACAATGCCGTATTTGGCGAAACCTTTTCAACTTTTTATCTCCAGTGCTGTACAACTTTGTACTTTTTTCACTTTCGATCTTTTATATCTGGGCGTCACTTGTAAGTCCTGTGTGGACAAGGCGCGTTTTTGGCGTATTGAATTTTAAACCTGATGCTTTTTGTTATCTATTAATCATGTTTTTCTTTGTCTAATATGTTCTTCTATTTATTTGTATTGTAGTCCTGTAATATTATGTTGTCATTTCAATGTTATATTTAACTTTGTCATTAAAGTGCGAGGTTAGGCATGCCACAAAACCAGGTTCAACCCACCACTTTTATTCCCCTTTAAAAGTGTCCTGTACCAAGTCAGGAAGATGGCCATTGTTATATTATTTAACGTTTCTGTGTGTGTTGCATTTTAACGTTGAGTCGTTTGTGTTTTCTCTTATTTTTGAGATATTGAGATCAGACGTGGCACGGTACTTGTCTATCCCAAATTCATGTATTTGGTTTTCATGTTATAGTTGTTATTCTCGTGGTGTTTTGTCTGATGCTTGGTCCGTTTCTGTGTGTGTTACGTTTCGGTGTTATGTCGTTGTTCTCTTATATTTAATGCGTTTCCCTCGGTTTTAGTTTGTTACCCCGATTTTGTTTTTTGTCCCTGGATTTATGAGTTTTGAACAGCGGTATACTACTGTTGCCTTTATTTCTTTCAAAAAGTAAAATCACCAAAATACTGAATTCCGAGGAAACTTCAAAATTGAAAGTCCTTGATCAAATGGCAAAATCAAAAGCTCAAAGACATAAAACTGATGAATAAAAGTGCCACTCAACCAATGTGCTAAATCTCTAATCCAGCTCCTTTGAAATATGAAGAATATCACAGTTAAGGTTAACAGCACAGTACATACATGGACCAAAAATGCGGAGACAATGAACATTCTCCATTCTTTTCAGTCTTGTAACATTGAAGAATGGAATTATTGTTCCGTAAGTTCTAGTGGTGTACGACTATAGGTTCACTGATATTTCAGTGATTAAGAGTATAACATGGAGGACACATTATCTGAACTATTGCATGTTTAGTGCAATATTTGTTATGTAACCATTGTTCAAAGGCGTCATTTTGCAAACAATCAATTCGATTTCCCCGATCCCGCTGCTTATGAACACGTTCTGAAGCGTCAATGTCATCACGAATCTTGCACTAATGCATCAGCCTGGTCGCTGGTATCACATATTACCGTTAACAATGTTCATGCCATTTTCTTCGTCGGATGAACCCCTTTCATGCAAAAGTCAATTGTCGCCTGACTGTCATCCGTCTCATCGTCTTTCATGAGTAATATCCTCGTCTCCGAGATCATCGATAAGCCAGAGCCTTTCTTCAGACTCGGCACATGAGTCTCAAATTTAGACCAGCGGTCCTCGTTCAAACGTGACTGAGTTTTCCTCAAATAGTTATCAACGGTACAAGGATTATAATTTAATACGCCAGACGCGCGTTTCGTCTACATAAGACTCATCAGTGTCGCTCAGATCAAAAAAAGTTATAGAGCCAAAACAAGTAGAAAGCTGAAGAGCATTGAGGACCCAAAATTCCTAAAACGTGTGTCAAATACGGCTAATGTAATAATTTTTCGAAAAATTAAGTTTTGTAACAGAACATTTATAAAAATGACCATATACTTGATATTTACGTCAACACCGAAGTGCTGACTACTGGGCTGGTGATACCCTCGGGGACGAATTATCCACCAGCAGTAGCATCGACCCAGTGGTGTAAATATTTATCAAAAGTAGACCAAATTATTGCAATGGGATCGAGCTCACAATGGTAAAGGGTGATCGTAAAATATCCTGGCCATGAAATTTTGCAAGCGTATCTGACTCTCATAACAAACAACATTTATCATATACAGTTTGACGTGTTTACTTGCTACTACAACTAATCTAAGGTCACGTCGACCTTGGATACAAATGTAATTCGAGACGTAGCTGGTCTCGTTGTCTTGTCAGCATTGGTACAGATTGACGAAACCGTATTTGACACAACCTTTATGTGGAATTTTCGATATTTAAAGTCTACAAACTGTATTGATTTAGCCTTCCAACTGTTTTAATTCGCCACGGATGAGTTTTTAAAGTGTAGTACATCTATTTTCCCCAAGCTCAATAAAAAAATAGACTAAATCGTAGCATAGGAAGAGAAAAAAGTAGATACAAATTTCATGTTTTAGGTCGTGTTAAATTTTTCTTAATGAAGACCCACCCGAACTTAAAAACAAAACACCGAAGATGATATTATAATGATGACCTTTTTGATCCGACTACATATTTGTTGAGTTTGGTAGAGTGACAGCTGGTATTCCAATGGGTACTTGTGTTACATTAGTGGGCTAGTTTTTGTACTCCATATGAAGCAGAGGTTATACAGAACCTTCTATAAGACAAAAAATACCATTTTTAGACTTATATCTCGAATTTGACTTACTCAGTCATCTCAGTACCAGAATCTATGACAAACGAGACGATTTTAATTTTGAAATTATAAATTTCCCCCACCTTAAAAGCAATATACCAACTTCACCTGCATATGGGATATATATTTCCCATCTTATTCGATATTCAAGAGCTTGCAGCTAAAACGTCATTAGTGTCTGAGTAGAAAGTTGATGAACCAGGGATTTGTCAAAGAACGTCTCGTCCTTTTTCTAAAAAAAGTTTATCGGAAGGTACCAAGACCTTGTTGTTAAATATTCCGTATCAACTTCACAAATAATACATGATGGTCTTGAAGTATAGATTATGCGTACTGATGTTGTTTATCATCTTAAAAACGTGTTATATTGTTCTTTCATTTGTCTTTGTTCTATTATTAATATTAATTTTACTGTTGAATTGTTTTATGTGATATCCATTTAACGTCGCTCGGTACTTAAACATCCCGTCAATGTGTTTGTATTATCTTTTATTTTTTGCTGGTGTGTTTTGTATATGCGACTTTTTGTGTTTCTTTGGTTCTTATAACGTGACTCTGTACTTTAACAGATCCCGTCAGTATGATATTTATATTTATTAAAGTTGTACATATATCGATGCAAGTTTGTTTTGTTTGGCAAGGTACACGTGTGTATGCTATTTATAGATAGGTCTGTTTGATTGGATATATAAGGAATGCGGGTAACATTTCATGCACGGGTGGTTTTAAGGTAGTTCAAGTCATTCGAGTCATTGCAGTCAAGTGTTCCAGAGGCTTTTTTCTAAATAAATAATTATAAAAATAAATAATTATAAAAAATATTTATTTACAGGTTGATAGTCCAGGATGGGTCGCAAACATTGATGTGCTAGTCAGAGAAAGAATTAATTTATCACAATACTCATTGGTATTAAATGAATTACGTGTATTTATTATCTGAATAAAATGCACTTGACTTATGCAAGTGGCTACTACCAATTGAGAGTTTTGTATTATATTGATAAATGCTTTATGTTCGGTTGAGGTTACGAATTAGAACATAATGTTCTATTATATGTCATTATAGGATTAAACACATTTTTTCTAGAGGTTATTGATGTGTAAACTCGGGTGATTAAGGTTCATCATAAGGAATTGAAAAATATGGCCGTGTTTACACCTTCAAAATTACTATGAGTACAGACAAACTGGTACATCCAGGAAAGTTTTAAGGCATGGCAGGAACTAGATATATAAAAGTTATATGAAGTCTACGTTTCAGAAAATTAAAAACTTACCTGGATTTTGATGTTCATTTTTTTCCAGTCTGCAGAAGATAGCAAAATAAACAAACACCCGAGTTTCATTTGATACGGTCCACTCAGTTACACAGTTTAAACCTGTTAAATAACCTATTGTTTACAGGTGTCTATTGTCCATCTATTGTCCATTTAAATCAATACTACTCACAACATTGATTATATGAGGGGAGCTTCTCAATCGTTTTCACTACTTAGTTAATTTTTGCACCTTCTGCAGGAACGAAAAAAAATGGATAGCAAAATCTAGAAAAGTTTATAATTTTCTGAAACATAAAATGCATTTAAAATTTATATATCTAGTTCCTGCCATCCCTTAAAACTGTTGCAGGTGTATAGGTTAGTCTGTACTCAGAGTAAAATTTGGGGTGTAAATACGGCCATTTTAGCCAAAAGGTTATGATGAACCTTAAATAAAAGTTCGAAGTTTCTAGAGGTTATTGTTGTTGATCACCCGAGTTTACACATCAATAACCTCTAGAAAAAATGTGTTTAATCCTTATAATTCTTAATTCAAAGATATTAAGTTGTTTTTGTAAAAAACAATTAAAAATATTTGTTTTTTCCGTTTGTGGAGCACCAGCGTTCCATATAAGGGCAATGCGCATGAATATATCAGAGTGAAATCGATACACAGGGAAGTAAATGTAGGTCATCACTCCGTCTCGTAAAAGACTAAAAAGTAAGAATTAACAACACATTCTGCTAAATAATTATGTCTTTAAACATATAAAAGAAACAATAACAGAACATCAAAAACGTTCAATGTGAATAACTGAATGTTAACAGTCAAAAGTCAAATAATCCGGATTTGTAATCCACGCCATCAATGTGTACACGTAATACACAACTACACAGTTCAAAAGTGTCACATGTTAACTGAAATTGAAACTGCAGTTATGAAATACTGAATTTGCTGCAAATCCAGACATTTTGTGGTTTTGAAGAGTTGACTGACTGTTTACTAGAACGTTCTGATTTGGTATATCAAGAGAGCGGAGTGGGGTTCTTTCGGTGAGAACAGATTGTCCAGTTTTTGTGTCTGTGACATTATTTTGAGTTGGAGAAATGGCGGTAGAATTGGAAGTAGAAGGAGCAACTGGTACAAGTGCTACTGATGTTGAAGAATTACCCGTTGCTACCTTGTTTAACACCGAACTGATGGTATGCCTTTGAACCGTGCTCGGTCTCCTGCAATATGATTTTAGACTTTCCTCACATTTATGGTCTGACATAAACATGATGCTCTGTTATCTGTTAAACAGGTTGGGATCAAACCCTCTATATGGTGATTATACCTGTATAGAGGGGTATTTTTGTTTAGACTGGATTTAAATCAAAATAGGGCAGAATGGCATTCTCTACTTATTATGGCAGTAAACTGGAATAGTTGATGCACCAATTGATGTACTTAATTTAATATGCACATGCCCAGTTTGATGCTTATCTAACTAAATATAAAAGCTATTGTTCACCATGATTGAAAGCTGTGATGATCAGGTAAATTCTACTCACTTATGCCTCACTGAACAGAATTTCTATTGTTAGATTTAACATGAAATTTAAAGGTCAACTATTCCTTTTGTTGTTGATCAGGTGTTCAGATAGGTTTACAATAGATTGCAAGTTTTGTCACTTTAGCAGAAAACTGGTTATCCCAATTTTTAGTAAAGTGCGGTTTTCCCGTTTGAATGGTTTTATACTAGTAATTTTGGGGCCCTTTATAGCTTGTTGTTCTGTGTGAGCCAAGGCTCCGTGTTGAAGGCCGTACTTTAACCTATAATGGTTTACTTTTTTAAATTGTTTTTTGGATGGAGAGTTGTCTCATTGGCACTCGCACCACATCTCCCTTTAACTATATGTTGATGCATATAATGCTAGAGATTATAGCCAATATAACTAGAAAATGCCATTCTGCCCTAATTTGCTTTAAATCCAGTGCAAACAAAATGACCCCTCTATAGAGGGATTATTTTATCCCTCTAAAGAAGGATTATCCCTCTATAGAGGTATAATCACCATACAGGGGGTTTGTTCCCAACCTGTTAAACCAGCATCACTCATGGCGGTAATAGCTGTAGATCTGAGTGAATGCCCTGTATAACGTTTAACACCAGCATTTTTACATATGTCGGACATGAAAGCTGAGAAGTTTTTAACTTTCACAGGCGTTACATTATACCATGTGATGTACATAGATGGACAGCGTAAAGCTTCTCTGCAGCATTGGTTGAACAGTGATTTCGCGGCTGGATCACATTTGGAAAGAAAGTGCTTTATTGTAGAAAGAGAACAGGACGGAGAATTTGGTACGGCATACATTCTCTTATCTTGTGTTTCTTCTGTTGCGTTGTCTAGTCCACCTTGGTGATTTTTTTGGTGTGTTTCATGCGATATTGACAGAAATTCGGATCCCATTTCATCACTTTCAAATTTGAGGGAATTAATGCTCAATTGATGATGGAATTCTACCCCACGGCTGACGAAATGTATGCCTAAAAGGTACCATACTCTGAAATGGAGTGCTACAGGGTCCTCTTTTTTCATAAGGTAGGTGTTTATTTTAAGCAATTCAGGAGTTGTTATTATAGGGTGATGCTGTGTTGGTCTTGACAATCCATTGCGCAAGTTAAATTTCAGCTTAGCACTCAACATGGAATTTGCTGCTTTAAATTCTGAATCACGGACAATGTCAATGACACGGCCTATGTCTTTCAGATGTCTGTTCATAGCAGCACGTACATTTTTTAAAGAATTTTTGTGGTATTCCTGTGCATGCTCTTCTGGCATTTTCAGAGCCCTTTTGGATATGTTTTGAGGTTGAGCCTCTGCATAAAATTGCCTCAAACTGCTATTAAGACAATCAACAGACACGGTCTGAAAGTCCAAAGTGCTTGCCAATCTTTCAGAACACCAAGCTGAAAAGTGATAATGTACAAATATAGTTTTATTTCAAAAAAGTTCATTTGCTTATGTTTTTTTTTATCTACGATATATATAACATTAACACAAGAAGATATTTTTTATTGGTTACTTATGTTGTTTGGTTGCTGTCTAATTAACCTATTTGTATAGAATACATGTATACGCCCCATCTCCTTTCATTTCATATTTTCTAAAATTTATCTTTGTTTTGTTGTATTTCATTAATTAGGTCATATAAAACATTGTGTACAACTGGAATCTCAAGTTCTTTTTTTTTACCCATGGGCATTGGGTGTAAACAATGACATTGAAAAGAATCGGTTCTAACTGTACAAGGTAATAATATAAGTGTTGTGTGACTGGCCGTGATATAACTAAGAATTGATGGGGAAAGAGCACACATGAGAAAGTTGTCTTTTTAAAGTATTTTTGCTCTCGTCAGGTAATAAACATTGAAATGTATAAGGTTAATATTACATCATGTTGTGTTAATTTATGTTTAATGTTTATTTTATCTTTTGGTAATTATATAATAAATGTATTTCAAGTGAAGTTTGAGATGAATCCACTCCTTTCTGGGAAATGGTCATGTTTTGATTTATATTATCTGTCAAAACGTGGTGGAAAAACAACAGACAATCCTACGACTGTGTTTCAAACAGATTTTGTTTTATCAAGTCTTACCATTAAAGACTCCAACTCCCCACTTTGTATTCTTTTTGGTTGAGGCACTATTGATTTTGCTCTATTTCAAGCAAGGTCTCTTTGTCTAGATTTTTAAATCTTTTGAAGTATTGTCTGAGTCCTGTACTGGTGCAGGTTCTTGATTATGTTGTTGTGCTTGGAAATCAACTGTTTCAACAGAAGTTGTGCTAGGTACTGGTAGGGTTTGATCATTGTTGATGCTTGTTACAGCATGGAGTAGCATTTCATCAAAACCTTAAACTTCTTGGTGCATTATTTCAAATAGTTCAACAACTTCGGCATTCATTTCTTCTGGCAGTTGCATCTCGAAAGTTATTGGCAGATCTGGTAACGTAGATATGTCAAAATCCGCATCAAGCTCCATGTTTACTGTACAGATTTAAGCAGACGACTATTTTCAGATGAATGGAAGGTCATGTGATTTCCGTATTTTTTAACAATTAAATAAATGGTTTACAACTGTAATTGTGAACTCCGTTTTATTAAATTTTTACTACAACTATAAAATATAAATTAATTTAAGCCCGGTTATATTTACATGATTGCCGTTCGCGATTAAGAGCCGCCATATTGTTTACATTAGTTACAAAAGTAGTTCCGGCAACCCAGTCTATCGAAGTGTAAACCGAAAATAGAAAGTGGAGTTGACCAATCACAGTTAACTATATAGAGATATGCAAATCGTATAAGAATTATTATGATATATTTCTATTATGATCGAGTTACAAAATACGTTTAACCATAAACGTCAAAGTTATTCCATCGCGTAGTGTAATGAACAATTTCATTTTGTGGATTCTTATAAA
The DNA here is from genome assembly GCF_963676685.1 of Mytilus edulis. Lineage (NCBI taxonomy): Eukaryota > Metazoa > Mollusca > Bivalvia > Mytilida > Mytilidae > Mytilus > Mytilus edulis. The sequence goes on along the minus strand of NC_092346.1, from coordinate 49,493,836 downwards.
TTCTATATAACTTTTGGACTATTTTAAATATCGGTCTATTTTTGAAATTAATTCTTACATACTTCTGATTTTTTAACCCTGTATGCTAACATTGCCCATGTGAAATTTTAAATTGTCTGTATATACATTGAACGACAAATATATGTGACGTATAAAATTTTCTGACGTCAGACACGCGAATCAATAAACGTGTTTGTAGTTAAATGTGTTTGTGTTCTGTTAAATTGTTCCTTCTTAAATTGTTACACGATGATGACTGCTGTACCCATTATTTGACTATTTTATTTATTATGTCTGTTTATGTGGTATCCATTTAACGAACGTCGCTCGGTACTTAAACATCTTGTCAATGTGTATGTTTAGTTCACGCATCATTGTAAATATAACGGAATTTGATGAGACTGTCATCAAAGCTATAAAACCATGTTTAATCCACCATTTTATACATTTGAAAATGCCAGTACCAAGTCAGGAATATGACAGTTCTTGTCCATTCGTTTTTGATGTGTTTTGTTATTTGATTTTGCCATGTGATTATGGACTTTCCGATTAGATTTTCCTCTAAGTTCAGTACTTTTGTGATTTGACTTTTTGCACAATTCTTTTTTCACTTTCAGATAAACTGTTACTAGTAATAATGTATGGTGCCCTTTATAGCTTTTTGTCCATTCAAACTACATCTTATATCTATATATCATAATCTGTACCTGGCAGGACATGAAAAGTCTTGCATTTTCAATAGCCAACTGGCAAATTACAGATCACATCTCTCCTCTGTAGGATGTGTTTAACAGCTTCCTCCCGTTTTGGTTTCAACTTTACCGACAGAACTCTCAACTCCATATCTTTTATGAAAAACAAATCAACTTTAAATACACTTGTCAGTGTTAAAAACAATATACAAAAAACAAAAAAACTCCGCTCGAAACAGGAGTAATAGCTCGCGAAAGCTCGCATTACACCTGTTTCTTAGCCTCGTGCAAATACAGCTGAACATTCATAACTATAAATTATGTGCACCTGCCCTCAACTATCAATTCTCAGTCCACTCATCGATCCACGGCGGTCATTGATATATTATATAGACCCTCTCTTTTTAATAAACTCTGTAACCGCTGTGGATAACAAATACAAATAAAATGATAGCATACAGCTAACACACCTTATTCACTGTATAGGCGAAACGGTATTATGTTGGCCTTTTGTGTACCCAAGGCAGGTGAAGGAAGTCAAATTAGGAGCGCTTTGATTGGATGTAATGGTACAATATATATTTGTTTTATATATCTATGAATAGCTGCAGTGTGTATATTTACAATATAAATTTTGAAACCTATTGAAATATTTCTAAAGAATTATTCGAAAAGACTTCCAAAATTTCATAAATTAGGTACAAAATGACGGTGGGCATGGATAACATAAACAAGCTGTTAAAGTTGGTCATGATACTATTTGACTTTAATTTTTAAAACAGAATAATAAAGTACTAAGACCACATATAACTGTTTTATTCAGGTTTTTATCATAAAAAGTGGTAAATTTAGAAAATGTTAATATTGTCGCCTATGGCAGAATAAATAGTACCGTTTTCCCTATATGTATGTTCAAAGTATACAATAACGCAAACCGGAAGTGTAGTCTGACTTAAAATTTCGTCCAATGACGGAAACAATATCCGGACGCCTTTGTTTTTGTTTTTCTCCGAAAATAACGCAAACTGAATAATCATATAAATAGTAGACAAATGCGACTATGCATGGTACCTATAGGACACAGGCATGATGATTAATTTATTGCGGAAGGAAGAGAAGCGACACACAAAATGAGGTCTTCTCGTGTAATAGTATAGATGTTCTGTCATTCAATAACCCATAGACGCTAACATCTGATATATCCTAGTGAACATGTTTTTAACCGGATTTTTGTGACAAAAATGTCGGTTATTGATTTGGGGATGTACGGCGGGCGGCCGGGCGGTCGGGCGGGCGGCAATCAAATGTTGTCCGTGCATTAACTCATGAACCGTTAAACCAAAGCTTTTAAAATTTTAATATGTTGTTACTGACAACTAAATGAAGGTCAAGTTCAATAATGGCGATTTTGACTTTTACCGTTCAGGAATTATGGTTCTTGAAAGATTGAAAAATGGAGTTTCCAGTCGTGTCCGTGCATTTACGCATGAACTGTTCTACCAAAGCTTCCCAAATTTTAATATGTTGTTACTGATGACAAAATGGCGGTCAATTTCAATAATGACGATTTTGACTTTTACCGTTCAGGAGTTATGGTTCTTGAAAGATTGAAAAATGGAGTTTCCAGTTGTGTCCGTGCATTTACGCATGAACTGTTCTACCAAAGCTTCCCAAATTTTAATATGTTGTTACTGATGACAAAATAGAGGCCAAGTTAAATAATGACGATTTTGACTTTTACTGTTCAGGAGTTATGGTTCTTGAAAGATTGAAAAATGGTGTTTCCAGTCGTGTCCGTGCATTTTCTCATGAACCATTCAACCAAAGCTTTTGAAATTTTTATATGTTGTTACTGATGACAAAATAGAGGTCAAGTTCAAAAATGACGATTTTGACTTTTACCGTTCAGGCGTTATGGTTCTTGAAAGATTGTAAAATGGCGTTTCCATTCACGTTGTTGCATTTACTCACGAACCATTCAATCTAAGCTTTTCAAATTTTAATATGTTGATACTGATGACAAAATGGAGGTCAAATTTGATATTGACGATTTTCACTTTCACCATTCATCAGTAATGGTTCTTGTGATATTGCCAGGACACAAATAAATATTAATAAATCCGGTTTGCTGTCGTTGTGACAGCCTCTTGTTTAAATACATATTTCAGTGCACTAACGAAGTAAAATATATAAAATATTTTGATATAAGTCATCGTTATGTAAATCAAAACATTACAGTAAAGAATAAAAACAATTATATATAAGCTACCTTGCAGTCTAATTGGTCAAAAATGTCAGTTCTTTGTTTTTTATTGTTATCTCGTGAGTGTACGCTGCTCTGACGTCATTTTACTGTAACAAGAGTATACAATTCCCTTTCATGAATGTGACCTACCGAATTAGACTATTTACCGGATTTGTAACCACATAAGCAACACGACGGGTGCCACATGTGGAGCAGGATCTGCTTACCCTTCCGGAGCACCTGAGATCACCCCTAGTTTTTGGTGGGGTTCGTGTTGTTTATTCTTTAGTTTTCTATGTTGTGTCATGTGTACTATTGTTTTTCTGTTTGTCTTTTTCATTTTTAGCCATGGCGTTGTCAGTTTGTTTTAGATTTATGAGTTTGACTGTCCCTTTGGTATCTTTCGTCCCTCTTTTAGTGCCGAAAACGTTTTTTTCTACACTTATTTAACATCTGGTAGGGATGTCGATAAATAAAGGTGGCACTGCAGGACTGTCTGGTGTGGTAAGGTGGTGAAAGGAGTTTGCCTTCATATAACTGGGGGTCCTAACCTAGACTGTCGGGATGGCTTTTGTCTAGCATTAGTATCATTGTAACTGATGTTAGTTGGGTAAGAGTGATTGGCTGGTATATCAAGAGGGACGAAAGATACCAAAGGGACAGTCAAACTCATAAATCTAAAACAAACTGACAACGCCATGGCTAAAAATGAAAAAGACAAACAGAAAAACAATAGTACACATGACACAACATAGAAAACTAAAGAATAAACAACACGAACCCCACCAAAAACTAGGGGTGATCTCAGGTGCTCCGGAAGGGTAAGCAGATCCTGCTCCACATGCGGCACCCGTCGTGTTGCTTATGTGATTACAAATCCGGTAAATAGTCTAATTCGGTAGGTCAAATTCATGAAAGGGAAGGGGATTGTAGTTACGACGTGAGGAACATATCCGATATCATTTGTGAAATGGTTATTCCATAACGGTCAACCAACTCGTGATGGCGTCCGTAAAATTTACGAAGGGATGATTTCAACTTCACCATTTGGAACTCTTGATTTAATAGCTTCCTTGTGAGCAGTAACCCTCTATCAAGAAAATCATGATAGGAAATGCAAGCACGGGAATATCGTATCAATTGAGAGATATATACCCCGTATGCAGGTGCTGCTGGAATGTTGCTACTTAGAAATGGAAAGTTCACAATTGGAAAGCTGAAATCATCTCTTTTGTCGTAAAGTTTTGTCTTCAACCGACCCTCATTGTCAATTTCTAGATGTAAGTCAAGATATGAAGCTGACTTAACTGTATCTGTAGTATCCTTTATCTCCAATTCGATGGGATAGATGCGTTCCACATAGTCACCAAATTTTGAATTGTTTAGTGAAAGAACGTCATCTATATAGCGGAAAGTAGAGTTAAAGGATATTGCTAACTTCTTATCTTTCTTCCTAAGAAGTTCCTGCATGAAGTCAGCCTCATAATAATAAAGAAACAAGTCAGCAAGTAGAGGGGCACAGTTTGTTCCCATTGGTATGCCGACAGTCTGTTGAAAAACACGTCCTCCGAACGTAACAAATATGTTGTCAATCAAGAAATCAAGCATCTTGATAATATCGGTTTCAGAGAATTTTTTGTTTGAATCAGAGTGATTCTTTACAAAGTAGGATTTATCCCTCCCTAAGACAAGATACTTGTATCTACGTTGGCCATTCTTTTTTATGAAGCAAAGTAATACCAACTCTTTTAATTTGTCTTTAAGTTTGGAATGTGGAATACTTGTGTAAAGAGTAGAGAAGTCAAATGTTTTAATACTGTTACAAGATGAAAGAGAGTTAGATTGTATGTACTCTAAAAGATCTTTGGAATTTTTAAGTATCCACATCTGATTCACGCCACCTCTAGAATAGGCAGTTTCACAATAACTTTGAAGCCCGTCTTTGATTGCTGATAAAATGGATGTTAATAATTTAGAAAGAGGTTTTGTGGAGCACTTGGAAGACCCAGCAATATACCGCTGTTTGTAAGGACACTTATGTAGTTTAGGTATCCAATACAGTGATGGAAGATCCAGTTCTTCATCTTTGGTTGAAATACCAAAGGAACAAAGAACAGACCTATGATTATCCAGGATTTCCTCTTTGGTAAGTGTCGTGAGGGTATATGTTGAGTTTCCAAGTGAATTGTCTATACCTAATTCGTTTATCAAGCAATTAATGTAATGACTTTTACAGACAAAAACGATGTTATTTGGGGCTTTGTCTGCGGGGACAACAACATATTTATCATGGAGGTCGGATAGGTGTTTAGCAACATTTGGGTCTTTAAAAATTGACGTAGCATGGGCATTGATGGACCCATTCAGTTTCTTAATTCTGATTTGTATTAAGGACCTCACTGCCTTTATCCATTCGGATAGAGTGTCTACGTCTTCCTTCTCGCGCTTAGCCCATTGCCTGGCATAATCCTCGACTGAATCCATCAAAATTTTAAAGTTGTATTTCCAATTGATGGATTTAGGCTCACGATATTTCGGACCTTTCGATAACACGTTTCGTAGAGAAGTGTTATTAACAATGTTAAGGTCACCGGTAATAACGTGGCCAGCGGGATTATATGTGAATAGGGAACTAGCACAAGTGCAATCAGGAGGTTTAGACTTGAAGTCGTCAATATCGAGATCCTGCAAAACGCGTTTGTAATTGAAAATTTTAGTTGCAATAGGTTTGGTATAGGTATAAGAAATTATTGGTACAGACTGGTCTTTAAAATAAGGAGGTATTTTCGATTGAACTAATTTATGATGAAGGATATTGCCAAGGTTGACGCCATCGAGACCTTTGTTGGCAAAGGAAAGATTTAGAAAATATCTTTTCTCTTTTTCATCTTTTCCAATGCGAACTGGCTTGAAAAGTCTGTGACTTGCAATATCCGAAATTATAGCTTGAAGTTTGTATTGGTTTGAATGAGGGTTTGTAACAGTGGATTCCAAACATAAATTGAACAGAGAATGAAGTTTTGAAAGGGGTAATGAATAAAGTTTCGTGCGAATGTGATGAATACCTAACGGTTTTTGTATGAATGGCAGCAAGTCATTAATAGAGACATCATGCAGAGAGGGTGATGTATAATGACGATGACCATGACTGCGTCTACGTCGAGGAGTCGAGTTGAAAATATTCATCACATTCACCGAGTTACACGAAGGACTAGATAGAATACCTATACCATCAATTTTGTCATTGCAGCCATACGGTGTTGCAGTTCCCAATTGTCTAATCCAGTAGTCTTCTTTTTGTCTACGGAGAGTCGTTGAAAGATTAGGATTGTTAGAGCTATGGTATATCTTTTCGATAATGCGAACTGTCATAGAAACGATGGAATGATCGGGCTGATTGAAATGCTGGTATAGAATGTCGTTAGCATTGAGGTTAATGTCTGATCTATGACCGCACATCCGTTTGTTTAGCCTTCCTTTCGTTTCACCGACGTATACCAATCCGCAAAGGTTGCACTCTAATCCGTAAACGACATTTATCGATTTACAATTCAGATCATCGTAACTTCTGGTAAAATATGACTTCTTGGTCAAATTGCTAGTGAATTCAGCATCTGTAATTAAAATAGCACAAGTTTTGCAGCCTTTGGTCTCACATTTTGAAATGCGACAGTGTTGTACTGTGTCATCAAAAACCAAAATGTCTTTAAGGAGAACTGAACATGGCTGTATATGTGTAATGTTGCTGCTGTCACTAGGACGATGATCTGAATGAGTCGTGTTTGGGATATTTGTCATGTCTGGTGATGAGGGGACACCTGCCGTATCAGACGACACCGTGTCCATGGTGACGTCTGTTTCGGACCTTTTTATACTGGGCGACGTCCGAGCCAGTTTCCTGTTAGTTCTTCGTAAGTTCATGCAATTGTAGTTTTGCTACTGGGCGGATGATGTCCTCGGGGACAAAATGTCCACCAGCAGAGACATCGACCCAGTGGTAATAAAAGAGGGACGAAAGATACCAAAGGGACAGTCAAACTCATAAATCTAAAACAAACTGACAACGCCATGGCTAAAAATGAAAAAGACAAACAGAAAAACAATAGTACACATGACACAACATAGAAAACTAAAGAATAAACAACACGAACCCCACCAAAAACTAGGGGTGATCTCAGGTGCTCCGGAAGGGTAAGCAGATCCTGCTCCACATGCGGCACCCGTCGTGTTGCTTATGTGATTACAAATCCGGTAAATAGTCTAATTCGGTAGGTCAAATTCATGAAAGGGAAGGGGATTGTAGTTACGACGTGAGGAACATATCCGATATCATTTGTGAAATGGTTATTCCATAACGGTCAACCAACTCGTGATGGCGTCCGTAAAATTTACGAAGGGATGATTTCAACTTCACCATTTGGAACTCTTGATTTAATAGCTTCCTTGTGAGCAGTAACCCTCTATCAAGAAAATCATGATAGGAAATGCAAGCACGGGAATATCGTATCAATTGAGAGATATATACCCCGTATGTAGGTGCTGCTGGAATGTTGCTACTTAGAAATGGAAAGTTCACAATTGGAAAGCTGAAATCATCTCTTTTGTCGTAAAGTTTTGTCTTCAACCGACCCTCATTGTCAATTTCTAGATGTAAGTCAAGATATGAAGCTGACTTAACTGTATCTGTAGTATCCTTTATCTCCAATTCGATGGGATAGATGCGTTCCACATAGTCACCAAATTTTGAATTGTTTAGTGAAAGAACGTCATCTATATAGCGGAAAGTAGAGTTAAAGGATATTGCTAACTTCTTATCTTTCTTCCTAAGAAGTTCCTGCATGAAGTCAGCCTCATAATAATAAAGAAACAAGTCAGCAAGTAGAGGGGCACAGTTTGTTCCCATTGGTATGCCGACAGTCTGTTGAAAAACACGTCCTCCGAACGTAACAAATATGTTGTCAATCAAGAAATCAAGCATCTTGATAATATCGGTTTCAGAGAATTTTTTGTTTGAATCAGAGTGATTCTTTACAAAGTAGGATTTATCCCTCCCTAAGACAAGATACTTGTATCTACGTTGGCCATTCTTTTTTATGAAGCAAAGTAATACCAACTCTTTTAATTTGTCTTTAAGTTTGGAATGTGGAATACTTGTGTAAAGAGTAGAGAAGTCAAATGTTTTAATACTGTTACAAGATGAAAGAGAGTTAGATTGTATGTACTCTAAAAGATCTTTGGAATTTTTAAGTATCCACATCTGATTCACGCCACCTCTAGAATAGGCAGTTTCACAATAACTTTGAAGCCCGTCTTTGATTGCTGATAAAATGGATGTTAATAATTTAGAAAGAGGTTTTGTGGAGCACTTGGAAGACCCAGCAATATACCGCTGTTTGTAAGGACACTTATGTAGTTTAGGTATCCAATACAGTGATGGAAGATCCAGTTCTTCATCTTTGGTTGAAATACCAAAGGAACAAAGAACAGGAGGAGCCTTTTTCTGGTTAGGGTGAGTGGCTTGTACAGCCACTGCCCTTACTGGAGCCTGAGTCTGGTTAGGGTGAGTGGCAGGCTGTTCCAAACTATTTACTGGAGTGGCCAGAGTTCTTTCACGGACCTGAGATGCCAAATGCCTCTGGGAATCCATAGCCGCTAAGACCTTTTAGCGAGGAAAGCCTGGTTATGCATTCAAAACATGAGGTTGTGAGCTGGTAAACAAGTTTTCAGAGTCTCCCCTGAATCTGTTCTCTGCGATGCATGCATTTCTTTGGTTCATATGTCTTTCCAGTTTACTTTTGTTATAAACATATCATGTGTTCATAATAAAAGTAAAATGAAAAGACAAATCTAATGAATGCACTTCGTGTATCTTATTATAATAAAATGAAATATAAGAAACAAGCAGTTAAATTAGCATATATTAGAAACCATTTTAAAAACATAGTTGATTCTCTCTCTGATAAAAATCAGTTTCAGATTTTGTCCTTGGACAAGATACATGATTATCTTGGCTAAGAGTCGGTACGGATCCTACAAATCTTAGTTTAGAAGCGTATTTGATAAGATTGTGGGGCATTATGCTGTCCTCTCGGGTTTAACTATTCTTCTTTTGTTTGGTGGCATTCATAGCTATCTGTCTATAAGTGGGAAGTTCCTGCTCTATTGAAGAAGTTCATGTTGCCAGTTCTTAATTACTTTTTGTGTTACATTTAGTGAATAAAGGAATGTCTTCATGCCAATAACCCATATCGGTTCTTTTTCATATTAGCTTGGGACATCGAGACCTAAATTACATAGACTCACCTGCAGTATAACTAAGTAACTACATATATTAAACAAATCACTTCCGAAAAATAATGTTTTCCAATTAAAAATTTCTTGGATGAAGTTCATAAAATGAGTCGATGATCTTTTCATATGAATGATCAAAACCATAATGAATGTGTATAAGTAAAGTGTAATAGTGTAAGAGCACCGGTCATGGAGGTTCTATTAAAATGATGGAGCCGTCGAAGGGAGCTGGCGTATCTTTCTCACTCTACACTAGTAACGGTTGAAGTTGAACAATTTAAGTAATGTGTGTATAGTCGGATACCATTATTCATAACAGTTTCGAACCTGAATCAGGAAGCATTTTTATCTAAACCACATTGAAGAATGCCATCCTTGTGCCGTTGGTATTCCTCTTCTAAAAAAAAATGGAGAGAGGAGAGCTTCACTATAGACATATATTAATTCAGCAATGCTGCAATCTTTCTCTTTAATAACAGCTGGCACAAGTCCCAGAAGCAGTGCACTGTTTTTGCTTAGATCTACAAAGGAAGAAAGAAAAAGAAACGCAACAATTTAATTTTGACGTCAAATGAACTGTTATGATGCCTTCATCCAGAAAACCTGTTCGTCGCCACTGCTGTTTTTGTCAAATAACTTTCTCGTTGAGAAGTTCAAATATAGTTATTTGATTTGATTTAACATTTATCTGTGAATTCAGATAAATTCCTTTACCACATGGTATATGCTAATTGTCATACAAACATATCCCCACGTACATTGTCCGATCAAACACATGTTTCTATAGTGGTTTTGCATATTATTCAAGTAGCATATTCTTCTTTCTTTTTTATATTGATTAGTTCCACACTTTACCAGACAGAATTAACAAAATTCCAGTTGGCAACCTTACAAGTGATGTTTATTTACCAATTTCTATTTCGTCATTCAACATATTTTCAAAGCCAATTGTATCAAAACTTTATGTCCGTTTATAAATTTATAAATTATTAAGAAACTAAGGTTTCAACTCCCTCAGGCAAAGTTGGCTTTAGATGAATTTGGCTATTATTTTAGGTATTTTTTGACATACAGCTCTTCAACGGTTTCGGTACTTATACATCTTCGGATTTCAAATGTTTGGCTTTGAGCGTTCCTGATGAAGGTAAATCCAGAAAAGCGCTTCGGACGCAAGAAATTAATAACGTGTTGTTTTCAATATTTTATGTCTTTTGCTGATATGAATTCAATGGAAGTATTCCTGCTTTGAAGTTGGTGTTCTGTTGTGTAATAGAGAGTTGTTACATCATCCTATATTCGTTCAAGAGTATTCTATCAGCTTGAGTGATTTTAATTTCTTTGATTTTTGGCATTTTCTCAACTGCCTTAAAAGGCACCAATCATTCAGGGCGTTCGTAGTAAGAATCCGGATTTGTGAAATATACATATTTCAAAGAAGAGACCGAAACAGCAAATTCAAGCGTATTATGCATATTTACCATTTTTATTCTTTTTTGGTAGATTTTTCCCACATCCCACATAATGGTCCCATTTCCTTCTTTTTTCCTCTTTTCCCCTCAGATCCCCTTTTTCATATATGTATACACTTACATTGAATTCTGCATCCACACTGGTAGAAATATTTAAAAAATATATCTTAATACTCTTAAATCCGTTAAACTATCAACATTTTTTCTCCAACCGGTTTTACATCTCTTTGATAATTATGGATGATAATGTATGTAACTAACAGTAACGTAACGTCAATATTATTAGTCCGTAACAATACATAAAAAGGACGTATAAACCCTTACTCAAGTAGCGTCTTATCTGTTAAGGCTTGGTGTGTACTTTTGGATGAACATGTTTTCACTATTTATTCTCATCAGATGCACTAGAGTCCTGATAAAATGCACCCTAATCTTTTGGAAAGGCCATTATTTCTGTGCTGGTTAATAAATTTGTCCATATGTTCTGCAAAGTCTTTACCAAATACAATAATATCATCTAAATAAACATAGACATATTTGCCATTAGAGACCATTTATAACTAGCTCTGGTAAAAAATTCAGAGAGCTCAGTAAATAAATTCATTAAATATGGAGGAAAATCTCTACTTCCCCCATCCGTAGTACCTTTCATAAATTTTATTATTATAAAAATAACATAGCAAAAAATACAAAATAAAGTACAAAATATAAAAGTTATAAATACAGATGTGCTTTGAAGTGCTGCTGCTTCCTGATTTATTTACAGACGTAGATCGCTGTCTTTATATGGCCCATAGTGTCCTCCTTTCTTTTAGTTATGTAAGGTTCACAAGGTGGTGTGTGACCTCTCCAACTTATCTCTTGGTAGGTTGGGTAGTCCATCGTCTCCTTAGTTTATGAGTAAATCCGATATCCCAGTAAAAACAGCCTCGCTGTTCAAGTTTGTTTTTGTCTTTTTCTTAAAAAGATAGTTTTTGTAAGACCTCTTCAGGTTCCTGTGCGTACAATAATTTTTCATATAGATATTCGGCGTAAGGTACATGAGTCATGACCGTGACATTACCCCCGTCCACCTTAGGCATTTGGCCCCAAATGGTCGTACATTAGATAGGTTAGTTTACCATTGTTGAGGGAACATGCGACTATTATGGTGATGGATTCATTGGAAGTCTATTTTTACGATGGTTCAGACTCTAGTTTGAATATATAAAAGACAAATACTTAATAATCTTTTTTTATTTAATTTTCATGTATTATATAGCATTAATAATCTACATTCATATGTTTATTTTATCCTATATGACTGTTTGTATATAAATTTAAAGTTTTGTCTTCAAAGTTGTTCGATTCTTTGGACTACCTGCTTTTTGATATCGTCTAACTGGAAGTATCTGGCTTCTAGCAATATCTCTTCTAGGTATACCCTGTCTTTGGGCAGGATACTTCTGGAAAATTCCTTCTTGTTTCGTAGATAGTTCAAGATCATTTTGAAATGTGTAGGGTCCCTATCCAAGAAAAGAGGACTCTCTGGGAGAGTTTCCTGGCATAAGGCTCAAAACAATGACCCTGGCACGACGGATATGGTCTCTTTAGATGTTTCAAATTTCGTCCCGCCTATATTCAACACGACCCTATTCTCTTGCGATCGGCGGACCCTCTTTATGGTCTCCTTCACCATGTCTGACAAGATAGGTACTGACGGGCCAGAATCCGGATTTGTGTAATATACATATTTCAAAGAAGTGACCGAAATATAATGGTCCCATTTCCTTCTTTTTTCCCCTTTTTCCCTCAGATCCCCTTTTTCATATATGTATATACTTCCATTGAATTCTGCATCCACACTGGAAGAAATATTAAAAAAATATATCTAAATACTCTTAAATCCGTTAAACTATCAACATTTTTTCTCCAACCGGTTTTACATCTCTTTGATAATTATGGATGATAATGTATGTAACTAACAGTAACGTAACGTCAATATTATTAGTCCGTAACAATACATAAAAAGGACGTAACCCTTACTCAAGTAGCGTCTTATCTGTTAAGGCTTTGTGTGTACTTTTGGATGAACATGTTTTCACTATTTATTCTCATCAGATGTACTAGAGTCCTGATGAAATGCATCCTAATCTTTTGGAAAGGCTATTATTTCTGTGCTGGTTAATAATTTTGTCCATATGTTCTGCAAAGTCTTTACCAAATACAATAATATCATCTAAATATGCATAGACATATTTGCCATTAGAGACCATTTATAACTAGCTCTGGTAAAAAATTCAGAGAGCTCAGTAAATAAATTCATTAAATATGGAGGAAAATCTCTACTTCCCCCATCCGTAGTACCTTTCATAAATTTTATTATTATAAAAATAACATAGCAAAAAATACAAAATAAAATACAAAATATAAAAGTTATAAATACAGATGTGCTTTGAAGTGCTGCTGCTTCCTGATATATCTACAGACGTAGATCGCTGTCTTTATATGGCCCATAGTGTCCTCCTTTCTTTTACTTATGTAAGGTTCACAAGGTGGTGTGTGACCTTTCCAACTTATCTCTTTTGGTAGGTTGGGTAGTCCATCGTCTCCATAGTTTATGAGTAAATCCGATATCCCGGTAAAAACAGCCTCGCTGTTCAAGTTTGTTTTTGTCTTTTTCTAAACAAGATAGTTTTTGTAAGACCTCTTCAGGCGTACAGATATTCGGCGTAAGGTACATGAGTCATGACCGTGACATTACCCCCGTCCACCTTAGGCATTTGGCCCAAAAATGGTCGTACATTAGATAGGTTAGTTTACCATTGTTGAGGGAACATGCGACTATTATGGTGATGGATTCATTGGAAGTCAATTTTTACGATGGTTCAGACTCTAGTTTGAATATATAAAAGACAAATACTTAATAATCTTTTTTTTTTTAATTTTCAAGTATTATATAGCATTAATAATCTTCATTCATATGTTTATTTTATCTAATATGACTTTGTATAATTTAAAGTTTTGTCTTCAAAGTTGTTCGATTCTTTGGACTAACTGCTTTTTGATATCGTCTAACTGGAAGTATCTGGCTTCTAGCAATATCTCTTCTAGGTATATCCTGTCTTTGGGCAGGATACTTCTGGAGAATTCCTTCTTGTTTCGTAGGTAGTTCAAGATCATTTTGAAATGTGTAGGGTCCCTATCCAGGAAAAGCGGACTCTCTGTGAGAGTTTCCTGGTATAAGGCTCAAAACAATGACCCTGGCACGACGGATATGGTCTCTTTAGATGTTTCAAATTTCGTCCCGCCTATATTCAACACGACCCTATTCTCTTGCGATCGGCGGACCCTCTTTAGGGTCTCCTTCACAATGTCTGACAAGATAGGTACTGACGGGCCAGATCTTGTACTTGCCGGGGGGTACATGAGTCATGACCGTGACACTTTGGATCAAGCAGCACCTCTAATAATAGACTTTGGATCTTACAGACTTGTTTACTCGGATACCCTTTTACTTAAATAAATAATAAGTTTTCTATCTCTGAACCTTTAATCATTTGTACTTTAAATCTTATAGGACTCTGTTAAACAACCAACGGTTGTATGTTCTAAAAGTTTTAATACTTTTCTTAATAAGTTTACACGGCCGTGAATGCGGATTTAAACATTTATATTTTCAAAATAGAATAATTTCACTTAAATTTGTATAGCAATTTTATTAATGCAATCTTCATTTTAAATTTCAAAAAAGGAATAAGAATTTTCGTCAAGAGATAAACGTTAACGTTAAATATTTTCAATAGAAAATAACTGGTCTTACCTTTTTTCAGAAAATTTTGACAGAGTCCTCCCTTTTTGTCAAAAGTGCCCCGTTGACCTTTTGAGATTTCGAGTTCATCTCCTCTTTTTATCACACACCAATAGCCGAAGGGAATAACCGAACCAACGTAGCTATCACTCTGAACGGCTGCTTTCATGATTTGAAAGGTCTCTGTATCCTTTAGAGATTTGTCGAATTGATTGGGTTGAGCTAAATACCTGTGTAATTTTTTTCATTGCTCTCTGCGGCTTTGTCAGGCAATGTCAAATGACTACTATCCTTCTTTTCTATTGAACGATTTTCAAGAGGTTTTTGTCCTTTTGGAGTAATAGGTGACATTATTTTCCATGGTATGTCAAACAAACCAAACACATCAATGAGTTTATCACTCCGCGGGGAATAGTAAAAATTGTCAGCAGCTCTGATTTTTCTTCCCGGTTAAGGCTATCCTATCTTGATACATGTAATAGTAACTCCATTTAACAATATAACTCCTTTGGTTAATTTGATATTTACAGGGCCCATCTAACCTTTAATTAAAGTAGCTCATCACAACAAATCTTCATCTTCAATTTAAGCTTCAAATAATTTACTTGCAAATTTTCCTTTTTGAACTAAGGGTTGGCCATTGACATTAGCCAAGGTACTTGACTTTTCCAGTTTAGGTCTATTAGATTGTGAATTTTAATTTTTGAAAGTACGAGTGAAATCTTCTAATTTGGACCGTCTGGATTTAATTTGTTTATTTTTAATTTTAGGGGTTGTATATTTGGGACTTTTTGTCATAGGACTTGTATTCTCCTGGAGAGCAGTCTAAACAGCAGAAACTATCTGTGTTACTTGTCATGTCTATAAAAGATTGTTGTATAATCCACCTAATCATATTGAATAAACCTTGATATGTTTGCTGACTATGCATTTCGGTTCTAGTTTCATTTTGTGGTATTTTCTTGAGTAGTCGTAACCTCTTCCTTTGAGTTTGTGGCACTGGTTTAGAGGGCTTTACAGCTATACTTTTGCTAGGTTTTTGTCTTAATGTGACGATTTCATCTTCATGATCATAATTTGACTTACCTAATGTGTCATCATATTCTTTGTTATATTGTTAAGTTATTCATTCTTCAAATTCACCAGAATATTCAATGTGTGGCAAGAGCCTGAAGTTTTTTTTTTGGTACCATATTTTCTTTGTAGTAAAGAGTGTGTATCACTGGCGATACTAATTTAAATGAATCCTACCGAGGATTCCAAAATCTGTCGCGAGCCAGGGATGACTAATCCAACAAGTAACATATATTAAATTCAGACACGACACGACTGAATGTTCCACCAAATAATAAGTTCTTCTGGGAATTATATCGTCAATTATGAAAAGTTTCAAAGATTCAAACGAGAAAAGTGAAATAATTCAAAGAGAGAATACATGTGGAGTAGGATCTGCTTATCCTTCCGGACCACATGAGATAATCCCCGGTTTTTTGTCATGCTGTGTCGTCACGTGTGTACTATTATGCGTCTGTTTGTCTTTTCTTTTTAGCCATGGCGTTGCCAGTTTATTTTTGATCTACGTTTGACTGTCACTCTGGTATCTTTCGCCCCTCTTTTGGAGTGTTGAAATCTTCATGTAAATAATAAAATTGAATACAATATGTAATGTTTCTGTTATGTGTTATAAAAGGAACAATTAAGAAATGAATAAAGGCAACAGCAGTATACTGCTGTTCATAAATAGATTTGAGAGAAAATAATTCCGGGTTACAAACTAAAACCGAGGGAAACACATCAATTGTAAGAGGAAAACGAAGACACAACAGGAACATTGAGGTGTAACAAAAACAAACGAACATAGAAACACACTATTTGATAACAATTGAAAATACCTCAAGCTGCTTGTCAATACAGAATAATTCATACTGAGAAAATTCAAATAAACAAAATATATATATATGCACAGTTCAAAATACTTGTCATATAACATACACACTATATAATATCAACCACAACATTCCTACACATGCACATATATATATATATATATACATATATATCAAACGTCTGAATAATAGTCAACGATTTTTCCCACGTGGGAGCTGGATCGTTACAAGTAACGATACATGTACACAATAAAATAAATTATATAAACGCCTTAAAAGTGTACATAACAACACCAACGATATAAAAGGGAACTATAAATGTAATTATTTATAAATATTTCGGATAACAGATATCCTTCATCGGTTCGATGATTGTGATGTTGAATGAATCAATTATCAGTCTACTTAGATTACGCTGTTATAATCTTGAAATTTATACAATAAAAAAGTCAAACCGAACATCAGGTAAGACGCTTGCACAATTCTAAAAATTTGTTAAGCACGACATAGGTGATATATGACTAATTACATCAGAGAGTTTAAATATATACTTTAAATAAAAATAATAATGTGCGATATGAACTAGCACAATTCTAAAGCTTTAACGGTGTCACCAAATATGATGTTACAAGAAAGATTGGGTCAATAAGAATTCCAAATAAACAGTACTGAACGGTCAAAATTTGTAAAAATTTCAGATTTGACAACGGTAGTGTAGTTACATTAGAGTCTGCGATGTTTAAAACACACGGCCGTTAAAATATAATCATAAATTTTGACTAAAGTAAACTAGTTGAACGTGGCTTGGTACTTATACATCCCTCAAAAAATTAAGCAATTTAAATTGTTATATTCAACAGATTTATTTTAGAGAGTAGTAAGGTAAAGAAATAAAAACATAGACTGTAATAATAAGTAATATAACCTAGATGTGAAGCACTGCATGGTGTCGAACTACATCTTTTCGTTTATCCCATTTGGTGCCAAAGTTGTTAGTTTTCTTATCCAAAATCTTTCCCGAGTAAGTCTATCCTCCCTAGACCAAGCAGAGTTGTGGTCAATGATTGTAATGGTCAGTCGAGTGAGATCTGACTTAGTGTGGACAGGTGATCTCAAATGTCGACTAAGAGGGATGTCTGGCTTGCATTGGTAGTCGCTACGATTACCGTTCATTCATTTGTGAAACGGCTGGTCTGACTCGCCAACATACTGTTTACCACATTTACACTGTAGGAGATACACAACATTTGTAGTCTAGCAATTAACATTGCAAAATATGGTGTGTTCTGTACCAGTGGAGTGACTGTTAAAAGTCTGGGTAATCAGTATCTGTTTGCAAGTCAGACATCGTTTGTTTCCACAACCCTTACAAGAGCCCACTGAAGAAGAGCCTGCTTGAGAGGATAACTCAGCTCTCACCAGCAGGTCTTTAAGGCTTTTGGGCCTACGGAAAGCCAGTACAGGTGGCTCGGGAAAGATCTTGGATAGTTTAGGATGTTTTTCGATATCTTTCCAACTTTCGCGGATAAGGTGAGATAAGTTGTCAAATTTTGGATGGTAAGTCAACACAAAAGGCAACCTCCTGTTGACCTTTTTGACTTTATATTGTAAAAGTTCATCTCGGCTGATGTTGTTAGCACGAGAAAAACCTTTGTCAATGTCTTTTCTTTTGTAGCCCCGATGTTTTAGGTGACCGCGAAGTTCTTGTAGTAGTTTTTTGGCAACATCGTTGGTGGAACAAATTTTTTATTCGTATGGCCTGGCTGTAGGGAATGCTCTTGGTGCAATGTTTAGGGTGACAACTCAAAGGAGACAGATATTGATGTTTGTCTGTGGGCTTGCAATACAGATCTGTAAATATGTTTCCATCCCTCAATCTCGTTGTAGTGTCAAGAAATGTGATCTTAGAGTCAGAGATTTCATATGTGAATTTTATTGAGGGATGGGCATCGTTGGCATGTTGAATAAACAAATTTAGTTCTTGTTTAGTATTATCCCACTTCATGTCAATATCGTCAATAAATCGGAACCAAGAGAGGGGTTGATAAAGAGAAGAATTGAGAATTCTCTGTTCTAATTTCCCCATAAAAATATTGGCATAAGACGAGGCCATCTTTGTTCCCATTGCTGTTCCATTAACTTGGAGAAAGTGTTCACCATTGAATGTGAAGTTATTGCATTGTAATACCAAAGTTAGAAGCTGGATGAGACATTCAGTTGGTGGACGTAAGGTGTAACGAGAGTTCCAGACTTCCCTACAGGCTTCAATACCATCGTCATGGGGGATGTTAGTATAGAGGGAGGTAACATCAAGCGAGAAAAGGATCGTTTCAGGTGGGAGAGGGTTCAAACAATCCATTTTTTAAAGATAATGTGTTGTGTCTTGTATATATGATGATAAATTTTCTACATGTGGTCTGAGATGAAAGTCAATAAATTCTGATATATTCTCTGTAGGGTGGTCATTGGCGAAAACAATTGGTCTACCTGGATTATTGACTTTATGTATTTTAGGCAGAAGATAGAAACGCCCCGGCTTTGATTTTTCAGGTTTAAGATATTTAAATGTGTTTTCATCAATATGTCCAGGTTCACACATGTTTTTCAGGTTTGTGTTGATCTCTTTGTTGAATTGAGGGGTGGGGTCAGAGTCTAATTTCTTATAAAATCTCTCATCAGAGAGTTGACGTTCTGCCTCTTGAATGTAGTCACATCTGTCCATGACGACAACAGCGCTACCTTTATCGGCTGGTTTTATTATAATGTCGTCTCTGTTTTTAAGTAACCGCACAGCTTCATTTTCTTCAGAAGATAAATTGTTGAATGTTTGGGAAGTAGCAGTGGACAGATGTGTTACGTCAGTTTTAATTTTGTCAATATTATGTTCTAAAGTAGCACATTTACTGGGCTTAGGAATCCATGAACTTTTTTTCCGGAATCTGGGAATATCGACATCTTATTGATCGTCGTCTGAGTCGAGATCACTTGTGTCACTATCAGTGGTAATATCGACATCTTCTTGATCGTCGTCTGAGTCGAGATCACTTTTGTCACTATCAGTGGTACGGGGAATATCGACATCTTCTTGATCGTCGTCTGTGGTACCCGTCGTGTTGCTCATGTTATTACAAACCCGGTAAAAAAGTTTAATTCGGTAGGTCACAAAGGAAACGGGATTGTAGTTACGACATAAGTAACACAGATAAGTTCTGCCCATTTTTTTAAAAAGTGCAAATTTTAACAAAGACATAATAGGGGTAAATGGTGGCACATGTTTTACACCTGGACATTAGGAAGTCCAAATACTACTTATGAAAGACATGGAGGCACGTAAGGTGAACCAAAACTTAAATCTTGGTATGGTATTGTTGAGTGTTTTAGTCATTTTATTTGGGAGATAAAATGTATCTCAAAAAATATTGCTCACGTCAATAAAAATATATATAAACAGATGTTAAACACAAATGAGATTATCAAAACTAAAACAAAAACGGTTAAAAAAACACACCAATAATTAAGTCCTATGTTTCCCATCCGTCAAAGTGTAGAATCACTTGACGAGAAGGTTATTGAAGAGTTGTCGTTGTTTGAATTACAAAGAGATTTGAGGTAGTTGTAAACTGGATTAATTAGATATACTACTATTGTTAACAAACATAGACATCCGGCAAACAGTATTGCGATATCATAATTCTTGGTCCATTCATAGAGAACTCCTGCAAAAGATAAATAAAACATCATATTAAACATATTAAAGCTGATGTCTATACTTCTTCAGTATAGTTGATTCTGCTATTATACGACTACTAGCATAAAATTGTAAAACAGATTGACTTGGGCATGATAATATACTTTGCAGAAATATATTCACTTATAGATAAAGGATCGTAAAAGTAAGAAACGCTACTGTACTATTTTTTAATGTGAATTTAAAAAGAAGCACTCATTCGCAGAACCTTTCCTGATTTTTAAACCGAGATATCTAAGAGGTTTTTTTTTTTAAGAAACAGTCAAACCATGTTATATAAACAACCACCAAAACCACTCATCAATAGTTTTTCTGCTTTCGTCTGAAATTATTTATTTGAGTTTAAATTCCCTCTACCCGACGAAGTATCTTTTAACTGCTGTACGTTTCCACATTTCTATAGGTGCTTTATCAATTCACAAACACTTTCACTAACTTTTTACCTGCAAAAGGAGGTCCAAATACAGCTGCTGGTGCTTTAAGAACTGTCAGTACTCCTAATCCTTTAGTTAAGTTGTCTAATCCGACACTATCTAGAACCATGATTGGTTGTAGTGGACAGTAAAATGCTGAAATTTTAAAGATAATAATGTTACGATGTTTTCAAAATTACTGCCTTTCATCCGGTCGACCCATTTTATAGAGCCTACCTATTCTGTTGTTTATTATTTTTTTTTCTAAATATGCATAACATATTCGCTATTGACGTTAAACGTTAAACAATAATCAATCAATATCAAGTACTATTTCTTCCTCCGCAGTCTCCCGAGATAACGGTTTTGTTCGGACTTCTTCCTCCGCAGTCCCCCGAGATAACGGTTTTGTTCGGACTTCTTCCTCCGCAGTCCCCCTAGATAACGGTTTTGTTCGGACTTCTTCATCCGCAGTCCCCCGAGTTAACAGTTTTGTTCGGACTTCTTCCTCCGCAGTCCCCCGAGTTAACAGTTTTGTTCGGACTTCTTCCTCCGCAGTCCCCGAGTTAACGGTTTTGTTCGAACTTCTTCCTCCGTAGTCCCCCGAGTTAACAGTTTTATTCGGACTTCTTCCTCCGCAGTCCCCCGAGTTTACGGTTTTGTTCGGACCTTGCTATGTTATGTATTATGGAATGGTTGTCATTTTTTTATTATGACCATGTCTTCTGGATTTTGAATACCTGTTAGAATCGTCCTGCTATTTTAACGTCAATGTACAATATCAAATTTCATTCTTATTTTACATGTTTTAAGGCTGGAGGAAATCAACTAATACTAATAGTATATCATGTATATAGTATTACGTTTATTTAAAACATACCTATAAAGAATCCGAAAAAAGAAGAAAATGCCATCAGTGATGCAAACTGGTCACATAACGGAAACATAAAACAAGTAATGGTACAGCCAGCCATACCAATGACACACAGGCATACCGACGATAATTTTGTATTGTCGATTATAAAGCCTGGCAGGAGTCTGCCTAAAGTATTGACCACACCTAGATAGAAACAATAAAAAGAACTAAATAATTGCTTCACATTATTCAAAATAACATTGGACAACTATTTTACTTCTACTTGGTTTCGTAACTAGATTTCCAAATCTATTTTTCTTCATTATATTCTAATCTATGCATGCTACAATTTTCTACAATAATGTCTATTGTTTAGTCTAAAACCTAGATAATAATATAGTTACTAGTAGCAGTACCTGTACTGAGCTAAGAGGGGCGTTCAGCATGTCCAAATATCTACCGCACCCTACCCCCATCGAGGTTCCACTGTTGAATGTTTGAAGTATAAAATGCAACTCAATACGTCTGATATATATTTAGTGTAAATGTTATCCGCAGATAGAGAAAAAAAAATGAAAGGGATGATCATAATACAAGGACTTAGCATGTGTACACATTTCAGCCGCAATATGCAACGGATGAAGTGGATGTCCTTCCTTTCTCCACCCTCTTATTATATGTATTTAATTAAAAAAAAATATAAAGCAATTGATTTCAATCTTTCATTTTTAAATATATTTTTAAAGATATTATACAACTATTGGTTTTTTTTTTGTGCTTAGATACAAATACATTAGGGTTAATTATAGTAATGTTGGTCCTTTTGAATATGACAATGTTTGGTATGGGTATGGGTCTCACTAGCTTGCATTTCCTTTTGAATATGACAATGTTTGGTATGGGTATGGGTCTCATTAGCTTGCATTTCCTTTTGAATATGTCAATGTTTGGTATGGGTATGGGTTTCATTAGCTTGCATTCCCTTTTGAATATGACAATGTTTGGTATGGGTATGGGTCTCATTAGCTTGCATTCCCTTTTGAATATGACAATGTTTGGTATGGGTATGGGTCTCATTAGCTTGCATTCTCTTTTGAATATGACAATGTTTGGTATGGGTATGGGTCTCATTAGCTTGCATTCCCTTTTGAATATGACAATGTTTGGTATGGGTATGGGTCTCATTAGCTTGCATTCCCTTTTGAATATGACAATGTTTGGTATGGGTATGGGTCTCATTAGCTTGCATTCTCTTTTGAATATGACAATGTTTGGTATGGGTATGGGTCTCATTAGCTTGCATTACAGGTTATATCAATAGCAATACATTTCTTATTGTAAGTAATGTGTTGCATTTAGAAAACAAGTAACATATTGGTTAAATTTTGTCCTACCAAAAACAGAAAATATCCAAGACACTTGCATACTGCTCAATCCAATGGTTTTTCCATAATCGCCAAGGAACATGTTCGGAATGAACTGAGCCATCTGAGAAAGAACAGCTGCGATGGCGACGAACCAAAATACTTTATTAGCACACAGACCTCCGTTGCATACCATATGGTGATATTCACTTTCATCAGAAGAATTGGAAGTATCAAGAGACACTTTGCTATAACTGTATTCATCTCCTCTAATAACTATTGAACCAATAAGGCTTTTTGTGTCACTATTATGTTTGAGACGAGTTAAACTACCACAATAGAAAATGTCTTTTTGAGAGAGAATGCCTTTGTTTAAATTTTTAAATAGAGATGATGAATGCCGATGAGGTTCATTAATACAGTGACTAGAGCGGAATGGGAGAAATGAACTTTTCTCATAAGGTGTTCTAAACATGTTTTGCGGTAGACTATTAGTACTTTGCTTGAAATTTTCTGTTTTCGCAAACTGCATGGCATGTTTTTTACAACATTTCCCTTCAAAATGAATTTTTGTGCACTTTTCACTCAATTGTGTCTTCTGTAAACTTCCAATACTCTGTTTATAATTTTCATTATCAAGGGATTTTACAGACAATATGTCTTTTGTATTTGGTTGATCAACTAAAATTTCGATTTCAATTTCTTTGAAATTTTCTCCCATCTCTTTCGATTCTTTGACATTCTTGTTTTGAGGTGGTATTACCTTGTAAGTCCTAAACATTGCACAAGCAACACATAATTGCAGGAAAAAACCAGCAAGAATTAAAAGTGTTCCACGCCAGCTATAAACGTCGAGCAACTTTTCTGTAACAGGAGAGATAACCATCAATCCGATACCGGAACCAGCAGACATGATACTCTGCGCAATGCCTCTTTTCTTGTCGAAGTACTGATTAACCATTACTATTGACGGTAAATACATAAGTCCCATACCGCAACCTGTGATAAGTAGTAAACAGTCACTTTTAAATATAATCTTACTATTTACATATAGAAAACGGATTCGACTATGAATAAACATAGAATACATACTGTTATACTTTTCTCTGCAATTTACAATGAAATCAACAACGTTTACTGGACTTCATTTGGCAATGTTTGGATAACACATATACATGCATTTTGATTTTTAGATGAAGAACGGTAGCTTTATTCGAAATCTGCGTGCTGGGATTTTATGTCAAACGTTAATACACAGTAATGCCAATATTGTACAGTATTTGTAAGTTTTCTCTATTTGTATATCCTATTATTATTCCGCATCTGTGTTCCGCAATGCAAGTGGCTTGTCCAACATATTGCAAAGTATTCCTCTCAAACAGATGTTAGAAGCCGTAAACAACATAGATAGAGGTACGGCTTTTTTGCGTGTTCAGGGCTCCATTGGAACTATACGATGAAGAACAGCAATAAAAGCGTTTTCATTTTGTTCATAGAGTTGTCTCTGTGTGAAGAGTTTTTGCGTTCCCACTGCTTGAGATATATGCTCTTTATATTTTAACAGTTGTGACGTATGCATTCTAGATATAACATGTTTATATATACGATTTTACCTTTTTTCAGCCTGTTTTTTAATCAAAACTGAAGTATTTAACCCATGCATGTATTATTTCCTACCAAGCTATTTAACAATTGACTTGCTGTGTCCATGATTGTCTGAATGTTTGAAGCTTTGCGGTGAAATTCTATGTCAATGTATGAAAATGTTTCAGCTTTTTTGCCGTTACAGTCTATATTTTGTTGATATTACCTAACATACATGTTTTTTAATCATAAATGTGATGTTAAGTAATTTACATCTTGCAATGCAAGTTACCAGTACTAAACCACTTCTTGAACGTGCTGTGCGATTTGGTATATTGGTCCGCTTTAAACGGTTTTACTGTGACTTTAAGATAAAGAACGTTAAAAAAAGTGTTGTTTCTTTCCTTTTCTCAAATATGTGTAGGGATTTTGTGTCACTAATTGGTACATCACATATTGTTTTTTTTTAAAATTAAGATATCGTTCTCCATCAAATGCTGATTAACTTAATATTTACCCGTGACTATTCCATAAGTCGCAAGAAACATCCATATATTAACAGCCATGGAACTTAAAACTAATCCTATTGTGGCAATCAGTGCTCCGGTTATAGCTACAACTCTGCAACCAAATTTTTCTATCAGAGGACAAGCAACGATAGCTACAAACAGAATAATAACGCATACATTGTATCACATTTATTGTATACCCTATTCTGGTTTCATCAATACTAGTATTTTCTTCTTTCCCTAGTGCACTTTTTAACGCTACATGCTGATAAAATTAGGTCAACTATATGTGTCTTGCACATCGGTGTGATATTAAATGCACTTGGGTCTAAAGGAAAAAAACATCACAAAATCTTTTAATATTGATTAAAATGACAATGAGTTTAGTATATATCGCTAGTTAAAGTCCGGTGATTTCCCTTTGACCATTTATTTATGATTTCAAAGAAAATGATACTAAAAACTTTGCATTGAAAGTCATACTTATAAATATTCAATGCATATGATGACTATAATAATTGCATTTTGAGTCAAAGTCACTTGATTTTTGATAGTGAATTCTTGTGTCCATGGTTCTCTGAACAAGTGCGTCCGCGTAGATAAAAAAAATTAAGAAATACGATTAATTAGAGAACACTCCTCAAATGTAGAAAGAGTACTTACCAATGAATAAAAGACATCCAACGATAACCGAACCAGCCAGAGAAGTCAAAGAAGGACTAGCATGTAAATTTTCCATTAAAACTGGAAGTAAAAGTCCGTAAGATCCGAATAAACCATCTATCATGAACATAACAAAGAACGAACACACTAATACCACCCATCCCCATCCTCCGTCCGGAACTTTGTTTTCCTTTAATTCGTAACATAGCTCTTGGTTATCAGTTTTTAACTCTTTGAATTCTTCAGTCTCAGCTGTCATCGTTGCTTTTCAGTGTAATTCGATATTTGTAATATATTCGATGTTTCTGTCATTTGTTAACTCATATCAACGATGTCATGACTTTATCATCTGTAAATATATATACCAAAGACTATAATTAGTACATCACATTCATAATCTATCTAACTTTTTTTTTAACACACCTAAAATATGTATAATTTCTCAATTTGATCATTCTTGATATTCATGACAGTGGTGTGTTTTGTGCATGCAAATAAAAAGGTAAAGAATCCATATATATATATTTTTTTAATTTTACGGAGTATGTTCATCTCTCATCTCAGTCTCTCCTTAGTACAATAAACACGCATTTTTTTATGTCGTTCAAAATGAGACACTCTCTTTCGTCAATCGGATTGTATATAAGAGTAAGAAGATTCCAAAAGGGTAATCAAACATCGAACGACCTACAAAACAGACAACACCATGGTAAAACAAAAGATTGAGCAAGGCGAACTTTACAACCCCCCCCCCCCAAAAAAAAAATGGGACAAAGCAGGAGGGTTAGTAGTTCCTGTTCTATACGTAACGTTAATATAAAATTGTATAGTCATTTGCTGCATTCGATGTGAATTTTTTAATGAAAGTTATAACGTTAACGTTCTTCTGGAAAGATGATCGGTAAAATTATAATATCCAAGAAGGGATACATATATGATCGTCTTAATAATTAAAACGGTTCTTATTTAGCTATGGTCTCAGGCTATGGTAAACTGTGGCGGGTTGAACCTTAGTTTTTGAAAGGGAATTGGATGCCGTTTAAAAGACAAACGATATTCACATTCGTTGCAAACTAAAAAATACTTTGAAAATTTTATTTGTTTTTATTTAATATGTCGAATCCAGGATTTGGAAATAAGAGGGCGGACCGGGACCCCGAACTAGAAAATGATTGTAGTGGAATAGGTAAAAAGTCTGAATTAATTATAGATACAGCTCCAGAAGAGGACCGGGCACCCAGCCCCTCCGAAATCAGACCCTCCAAGGAAAGGAATACAATATTTATTATTATACCTTACATATATTACAAACAATTCTATTGGGTTACACCTTATCACGTGACATGGAATAATTCAGTTGATTTTCATTTAATTGTAAGGGATGACGAATAACCCTCAAAATCTACACTAGCGATGAAAAACCCTATTATTCACCGGCGAATAACCTTTTGAATGTCTAGGTTTGCACTCGAGTTATCTCCCATGAAAATGACGTCACAGACGTAAATAAACAAAATGGCAGCGTTCACGTTACACTGGCAGCCCATCGAGAGACGAGGAAATAAAGCTTTAAACATGATTAGAGTGCCAGCAGCCGATGATCTCTCTTAAAAACGGTCCTTTTCAGGGCCATCAATATTTTACAAAAAGATTCTACCTTTGTTGTACATTCGGGAAATTTTAAAACCCAAATGTATTTTGAACCCCCCCCCCCCCCCCCCCCCCAAAAGGCCCTTCCACTGTTAGTTCGGTATAATAAAACAATTGTGGCCCCTTAGCTGCGCCCTCATTTAAATAACCTTCTCGTGTTGACAATTTTGGATATTCACCTTTTCAACGGGCCAAAATTGCATGTATATAGTACGTTTCCTCAATTTCCGCCTCTTTAAATGTTTCCTGTATTCAAACTAAAAGTGCATATGGAAAATCAACGTTAGCAATCGTGTACAAATAAGGAAATTGTGTAATCTATTAGCTCACGATCAACGAAAATGAATACTAATACCACTTAAATCAATACAAATATACTGAGTGTCAATGAAAACGGAACACTTGGTTTTTCAAAAATTAAATTTATATTAGAAATGATAATCTTTCAAAATGAATTGTTCTTGAAAATTTATAATTTTAACAATAGATCGATATAAAACAAAAATGTTTCGTGGTCATCTTTCGTGCGCAATAGGTAAACAAAACATCCAATGTCGAATCATCAACTCACAGTCCTAACAAAAAATGTTACAACCCCGTGGTGCAGCGCAATCTCGACAGCGCCGTGGAATTGATCATCCCGGACGTTAAATATTATCCCGAGGAATGTTATTCCACTTGTCCCGCAAAGCAAACTCAAGCTGACTTTATGATATTGGTGGTGATTTTCATTGTCTAAACCATGTCAAATCTGATGCAAAATTTGCTCAATCGGACCAAAATCCGGCGAAAAGCATGACATTTGGCCAAGGCGGAAGCCAAATGTCTATGTAACCATCACTGACGGTTTTTGGTACATAATGAATGATTTGTGGTCTACAAATTCGATGTTTACGACAGATGGCCGTTTAGATGTCACTAAGGAAAGACTGTGGTGCTCTTTAACAATTTCTGCGCAAATGGTGCTTTACTGAAATTGCCCCAAAGGTTCTACCGTGACCACCATTGAACTCTCGTGACCTTTAAACAGCCATCAGAGTCGATATCGGATATGTTAAAGACCAAATGTATCGGTCTTATTGAGAGTTTCTTGCTTTTTGTATCCCGGGATGTGGCTTATCATTAAATGATCCATTTTGGTTGAATTTGTGGATGATTTGGGTTATTGTAGAGGCTACAACTTTAGTCTTCTCGTAATTGTATGCTGTGAAAGGCTTCATTGGATCATGCCCAAAACTAATCAAAACTGCATGTCGCTGGTTGTCAGAAAGTCCTGGCATTTACTCAGATGTTTATTGCAGTTTTTTAACAATAATGGCGGGAAAATTTATGGCATTAGTCAAGCTTTGTCGAATGACAAAGTCGTAAAAATGGTGCGTATGTTGAAAAGCGTTGAACTCGGGTTTATGTCCGTTCAAAATAACCCCCTTCGAATTTGTTCCAAAAATCACTCAACCGTAAAATTGTCGACAATTGTCTTAAAAGTCATTTCCACCAACTAAACAAAGGTCTAATATAAATAAAATAAAAATTATAAGATTTTTTTTTAAAAACAAGTGTTGCGTAATCATTGGCACTCAGTATATAGACAATAGACAATAGACAATATTTTATTCGCACAAACACATTTACATTAAATGGTTATGGCATACAAAATTAAGACAATAAACTGACAATAGTTAAATTGATTATAATTATATTAGAGTGACAGTGGTATTCACAGCGAAGAAGAAAAAGGCTATAAATATCAACATATATAAATAGATATTTAAATGCAAGACGAAATGATTAATCAGAAAATATAGCTGTAACGGTTATATAGTATAGTTCTGGTTCTGCACTTCACACACACATGCACAGTATCCATGACTAACTTTGTCACAACTTTAATAAATAGTAGTGTAATGTCAGCAATGGTCAGTCGTGTTGCCAATCAAAGACTAATACGAATTATTTATTATTTTCATGAATTATTAATAAATAAAATTAATGTATCATAAGACTAAAATATTCAAAATGAAACTGCTGAATGAATATACAAATGTATATATTATATTTATGCGATAATTCCTTTAATCAGTTTTTTTTTTATACATTATATATGACTTACATGACTTACATGTTATATTTTTAATGAAACGAAAAGTCGTTTATATCGTGACTCGTCTATCTTTTGTTTACCATAATTGTTATATATCAATGACTATTTCCATTGATAATGAACATAAAAATTACCACTTTAATACATTATTTTTTTTATCTTTGATACAACAATGAGAACAGATACGTAATCAAATACACATACACTATTGATTTGTACTTAGCTGTCGTCATAATATGAAACACACTATAAATACACACAGACATGTTTAAAATGTGTGATATTTGAACAAAGAAAATACGTATTCATAGCACTTTATTATTCAGAAAGACTAAATAACATGAACAACACATTTATTCAGTAAAAATAAAACCAATCGTTTGCGTAAATGCTACTTACAACCCAGATACGTCAAGTCCTAAATAAATCATTGGAGATAATAAATTACCAGAATCATTGTTAATTTGACCATATTCTAGTTTGAACCGGTTCTCATGCACATGCGTTTATGAACACAGTGAACCCTTAACCAGATTAAACCTGTACCTACACTATGCTTACTTTCAGTTTATTTTCGACTCTCTCTTGGTATCTTTTGCCTTTCCTTTCGCACTAAAGTTCTTGCATGCAAACTGAGGAAAATAGATAATATGACAATGATGAAATTGAAGGGGGGAGTCGCGTCAAGAGGGACGAAAGATACTAGAGGGACAGTCAAACTCAGAATGTTTAGTTAATCAATATATTTTTTGAAGCAGTAAAGGGCCAAACATTTAATTTTCGGGGGAGGAGATTGTATTTTTTAAAATAAATAATCTGGTCTGGTGAATATATAACTTTGTACAAAAGTGAAAAATTAATTTCCGCGCAGAGAAAAAAAAGCATGTGAAGACGTAGATTCTAGATGAAAATGAATATTTAATCCGTGGAAATCCTCCTACCCACTCTCTCCAAATATCAAATGGACATCCCGTAATGCCCTTTTTTCCTTCTGCGAATTCTCATAAGATTTTTTGCATATAAATATTCCTTAATAATGAAAAAAATAGTATTAGTAATCATTATGCATAGTCTTGACGATAACAATTTAAAAAATAAAAGAATAAATTAAGTACTTCAAAGTTGGTCGATCCGGACGGGCTGCGTTGGATCACAACAGATGTTTTCTTGCAGTGGTACAAACACTGCCTTGCAAAAGGTCATCGAACACAGGTGTATATTCAATGCATGGTTCTTTACACCCAGAAAAAAAGATTAATTAATGAAAAATATAAAACTCCAGGAAAAATTCAAACTGAAATTCCTTTATTAGATGGTAAAATCAAAAGTTATAATACATCAAACGAATGGAAAACAACTGTCATATTCCTGAGTTGGTACAGGTTATTCTAGTAAACGGTGGATCAAACCTGGTTTTATACCTAGGAGAAATTCAATTTTCTAGTCAAATATTTCTTAAGACATGGTTTCGTATATTCAAACATCCACACAGCCAAAATGGCATGCATGCCCTCTAAGCATGGGATTTCCTGCTGGATGGGAGAAGTCGGTATTGATAAAGTTCATTCAACCCCTTAATTTTTAATTGGTGTCTAAAAATACACTGATATAGGATAGAACGTTTTCATGAAGAAAAAAAGGGTTGTTCCTCGTTACCATTGAACCAAATTATTTATTTACAAGACGGGTAAAGATACATGAGTTAGAGAAATGTGATAAAAGGACCGACTAGGATTTCATTTATAACAATTTTGTATCACAGAAGTTAAACAAATAAAAATCAGTTGAAAAGGTCTTTAAGTATCAGATCGATACAAAGCAGAAAAAACAACTAAAACACAAACACAGATCGGTCGTGACTGGGTATTAAGACATCCCACAACAAAAAAGACACCAAGTAAAGATCTGAGAGCACTCGCAATTACTGACCGCTACTTCTAAGCCAATAACAACTAATAAAAATATCATGTTTCTTAAGCAATCATATTCCACAAGGCGAAAATAATATCGTATGATTAATGACAAGGACTGTCAATTAATCAAAAATGGTCAAAATATTTACTGAAAGGTAATACTTCTACAAATACTTGATTAGAAATTAATAAATTTCCTTTTAAGATACCTTATTTCTTAAGTTTCTTTTAATCTATAAACGGCTTTGATGATAAAAAGAAAAAGTGCAAAATATGCTGAAATCGTCATTCAAGAACCATTACTCTCATAAGAAGTTAAATGCCAGTTTCAGTTACATAGCCGTTTTTGCAATCTTTTATGGCTGATCATCTCTGCTTATCATTAACAGTATTCATTGTAAAAGGCAAAAACGCAAATAAGTTTCTTGTACAACACTTTCTATACGTATACGATGTAATCAGTGGTTTTATTTACAAAAAAAGAATTTGACAAAAAGACAAACAGTCTTTAAAACACAATAAAAAACAAAAAATAGTATACATGTTTCAAAAACCCCACCAAAAACCTGGATGCTTGCCTTGTATAGCTTTGCGAGTGTGCGAGTGATTTGTCCGACGTCCCGCACATGAGGCGAACAGGTGTTAAATAGCCATTCTTCCCCCATGCCAGTTCCCCCTGGGAGAAAAACTGGTATGAGCCAATTTTGAAATAGTCTTGTCTATCTCCGGTTGAAAAAACTGTCGTTTCACAACCTTACTGAATAGTCATGTTTTCGCAGTTAATATCTGTCATTGTATGCTTTTTTTTTAATACAAACTGTAGTAGTGTCTCAAACATAAAAAAAATCGTTTGTAGTTATTTCGTTATTAAAGAACAACCAGTTATATCACATCACGCTAAAGGGGGGGGGGGGGGGGATTGGATAAAGGGGAAATTGGATCAATCCAGCTCCCCCCGGGTAAAATTGGCATTGGTTAAGAATGGCTAAAGGACACAGGCAACCATTAGTCCACCGATGAGGTTGAACCGTTCAATTGTATAGAATTCGAACCATAATAGCGAACATGTTATTGAAAGAATGAAAACAAACTACGGATTGTAATTTGTTTGTATCTACTGCTGACAGTTTAGGAAACATGTAATTTGTTACACCTATGCAGAACATGTTAGGTATGGTCAACATCAATTGGCATATATGTAGGCTTATACTATACATAAACATGAAGAGGAATTTTAATGAAATTGAGCCAAATTAAATTATATTCCACTTTACTTTGCTTTTCCACGTATTTACACATTTATAGAACAGACACGGTAATAACACGTCAGCTGTAGAATAGCACATTGAGCTCTGTACAAAAGTACAAACACCGACAGATATCAAACGCTCATAAACCGATAATTTGGGTTTTTTTTAACAAGGAATGTCTCTTATATAATACAATTATATGTATGACGTTGAACGAGAGTTCAATAATGATATTGTATAACTTATCACTGGAAGTCAAGATTAACAACCTGCTATCAGTATACAAACTGCAAATGCTACAATAGCAACATCATACACATTAATAATGCTAACAGTTAACAAGACTATTAATGACTCCAATTGATATGATATTCCAGAACATTTATTTCCTATCATGATTTTCTTGATAGAGGGTAGCTGCTTACAAGGAAGCTATTAAACAGCAAGAATTTGAAACAAAAGTTGAAATTATTCCTTCGTAAATATTACGACCGCCATTACGAGTTAGTTGACGGCGGATATGTTCGAATTATCTTAATTGTAGTCCCGTCCCTTTTCCCCCGAAATTTACCTCCTAAATTAGACTCATTACCAGGTTTGTACTTACACGAGCAACACGATAGGTGCCAAATGTAGAGCAGAATCTGCTTACCATTATGGAGCACCTGTAATCAGCCCAAGTTTTTGTTGGGGTTCGTATTGCTTAATAGTCTTTAGATTTTTATTTCGGGTTTTATGTATTGTCTGTTTGTCGTTTTTATCAATGGCGTTGACAGTTTATTTTTGACTTATGAGTATGTCTATGAATGTCCCTGGTTTTTTTTTGTCTCTCTGTAAGGACTAGGTGTTTGCATCTCAACTAATTTCAAATTACTAAATCTTCATTAACTTGGCCCTTAGGCTATTGACACTCTGAGATTGTTAGATTGAAACTATCAGAATGTTCATAGTTAAATGTGGTCATGCTGAAACTTTCAGATTGGTAGATAAATTTGGGTCATGCTGAAACTTTCAGATTGGTAAATAAATTTGGTCATGTTGAAACTATCAGAATGGTTATAGTTAAATGTGGTCATGCTGAAACTCTCAGATTGGTAGATAAATTTGGTCATGCTGAAACTCTCAGATTAGTAGATAAATTTGGTCATGCTGAAACTCTCAGAATGGTAGATAAATTTGGTCATGCTGAAACTTTCAGAATGGTAGATAAATTTGGTCATGCTGAAACTTTCAGAATGGTAGATAAATTTGATCATGCTGAAACTCTCAGACTGTTGATAACGTTCTAGAAAGTCAAGTTACAAGACTCGGTCAAAGTTGTGATCAAAGGGAAGTTATTCACTTTAGCTCTTTAGTTTTCAAGATTAAAATTTGAATAATATAACCACGAAAAACTAAACACCGAACTGTAACAATGTCGTAAAGCTATGTTGAAATTAAAATAATATCGGAATCCATTCAATATCGATTTAAACCGTACGGCATCGTATTATTGTCTGATAGATCATCCCCCGACTAAACAAATGATGCATGAAACAGTATCAAGTCATCGATAACCATGATAACCTTTGAGCACCCATGCACTGCATTTAAACATTATGTCTAATGATTGTGCTGTCAAAATTGTTTATTTTATTCAACTATACTGTATCCTACTTTAGAAAAAAATTCCCGCATGTTATGTTAAAAAGTAGGTACGACATTGAACTAAGGAAGGGGCTATCGTGACCGGAAACTGGTTCAAATTACACAACCCTTGAAAAAAGGAATGAATAAAATACTGTCCTGTCTTGCATATATATATTAAATTTCGAACTGCAATGATTCAGATAACTGTTAAAAGATATAAAAAAAAAACGTTATTAAGTTAATATATTTTACCTGACTTTTTGAGAAAGCTACATATAATATAAGCTTATCTATGCAAAATATCCATGCACAATGATGGTCATGTATTTTTTTTTTTTGTTCTCAATAACCTCAGTACTTAAATGCCCACCTTTTAAAAGTCCTTGAAAGTGTACACATACAACAAGTGTAAAAACGTGATTATAAATCATTTGTGTGTGTTACGATCATGGTAGAAAGTCGTCACACTGACCACGTGTAAACCTTTCATCGTACCATATATCTTATGTGCCTGAAATACATCAACACATACCGTTATAGCAGCAGACTTAATTTTTGTTTAAAGAGTACCATTATATATATTATTAACAAGATAAGCGTCTTTGATCCATTTTATCACTTTATTCGGATACTTGCGGATATCTTCTCGAAGTTCAACGGAAACATTAGAAAAGAACCCGGTTAGAACCAATAAGTTGCGTTGTTATAACCAAACAACCCGGATGTTGAACCAGTTACCATGGTTTCGAACCAAAAAAACCGGATTGGACCAAGGTTTTGAACCAGAGAACCTAATTGCATTCGGAAATCTTATGATTTTTTATACCTTTTACGTATTTCAAATCATTTATTTATTTTATATATGTAGGACTCTAAAGTGCGATGGGGACGCTAAAGTGCGATGGTCACGCTAAAGTGCGATGCCTGCATACGCTAAAGTGCGATGGTACGCGAAAGTATAGACGTAAGAAACGTAGTTGAATTATGACGTCAACAGTCGTTTATACAAACCAAAAATGTTCATACCGGAAGATAAATTAAGAATATTTGATTTAATTAACAGAATCTAAATCAAATGTCCATGCATGTCTTAAATTATTTAAACCTAATCGTGCTTTGTCGGATGCAGCAAAATTAATGTAAGTGTTTTGTTTGTTTGGTTTTTTGGGGGGGAGAGGGGGGGTGGGGGGTACAGAAAGAAGGACTTGTTTCCTGCAGATGATTAGTTTACTATATATAGATACAAAATAGTATTCGCTTAAGTATCTTGTATCCTGCTTCTATTGAAAGCGAACGTATATATTTTTTTTTAATTTATTATTTTCGTTTCACTTTACTAAATACTGTCCCTATTAAAATATTATCGATTTTATTGAAAATTAACCTCGGTCAATTTCAAATAACAACATGTTTTCAAGCGTAAATAAAAAAATTGACGGCTAAACATTAGTTTGTACAT
This sequence comes from Mytilus edulis, assembly GCF_963676685.1. Taxonomy (NCBI): domain Eukaryota; kingdom Metazoa; phylum Mollusca; class Bivalvia; order Mytilida; family Mytilidae; genus Mytilus; species Mytilus edulis. Next base: position 49,458,324 of record NC_092346.1, on the reverse strand, counting down.
TGTAGGAAAATATAACATGTATTTGCACTAGCAACAAAAAAGGAAAAATCTCGGCAAATTTCGCCCTTTCTCTCGCATTTAAGTATACAGATAAATGTTTCACCTTCTAACATTGAACGAGTTTTGTATTGGTAATTTACAATGACGACTTTAATGGATTTTTTTTACGTTAGTGCTAGGATGTGCGAACGACAATCTACACCAGTTATCCAAATAATTAATACTCGCGAATTTGCAGAAAATGCAGTATTTTTATGACACCAAAATTATCTTTTAAGCAATTATTACGTGGTCGCTCTTTCAAATTTAGAAACAATAACGTAAGCCTTCAAGTAAATTATAAAGCCTATCACATATTTTATACATTAGCAAACTAGCTATATACATTTTTATAACATCCATATACTTTAACGTGTTAAGCTCTTTAACATTATCCTTTTGGTCCATCGCACTTTAGCGTGATATACCAACGAACTTTAGCATACAAACAACCATCACAGTTTAGCGTGAGACGCCATCGTACTTTAGCGTAGACCATCGCACTTTAGCATGACCATCGCACTTTAGAGTCCTACATATATAATATATAATATAATAGAAATCACACACTATGTCTCCACTAAAGTCTCTCCATGCTCTCCCTCTTCTCTCCCTCTAACCCAAACACTCACTCGGTACTTCCTCTCACACACATGCACTCTCTCCAAAACACACACATATACTTAATCAGTCCTATCTCTCACTTCACTATTGTCTGCTCTCTCTCTCACACATAATCTCTCCTCTTACACAGTCTCTCTTCTCCCACATAGTGTCTCTCCTCTCCTCTCACAATCGTCCTTTCAGACTCTCTCCTCACGCTGTCACACTGTTCCTTTCACTCTCTCCTCACCTCTCCTCTCCCACTCCCTTTCGCACTCTTTTCAAATTCTCTCTCCTCACACTGTCACACTCCACTCAAACTTTTCTCCTCTCCTCTCCTCTCACACTCTCACTCCGCTCCTCTCACCTCTCACATTCTCTCACTCCGCTCCGCTCCTCTCACATTCTCCCACACGCTCACTTCTCTCCTCTCACCTCTCACATTCTCTCACACGCTCACTCCTCTCCTCTCACCTCACCTCACACTCTCTCCTCTCACACTGTCTCTCCTATTACACACACACACACACACACACACAATCTCGACCTTTAACCCAATACTCAACTTTAGCCCAACCCTTTACTTTAGTCCGACCCTCAACGTCCCCAACGTTACTACATCTACCCGTAACCACCTAACCCAAATGCTGTAATGTCTCGTCTGCTTTACTTATGATAGTATATTTGTTGAACGTCTATTATATCAAGGGTTTTACTAGAAGTGTAAAATGCGCTTAAAGGGAAACTTCGCAAAAAAATCAAAAATTGATATTATGTCCATTCTGTATAGAAATGCTCAAATTTATAGATATTAAAGTTTTATTCCGCTAGATAAGAGATCACCATCGATTTTAAATTTAGAGTATCAATTCTCTGAGTTCTGCCATTGTGTCATCTTCTCCGATTAAAAATCACGATATGTCTATAAACCACAAAGGACCAAAACTACAGTAACCGATGTAGTCGTAATTGCGTGTCGATATCTTGTCAATCGTACGGTTGTTTTATCTGACTAACTTACTTGATACGGAAAATGTTCTTATTTTTTTAAATAACCATAGTCTGTTATTTTTAAACTGTTAATATTGGAATTAGTTAAAAAGTCAAACTTCAAATCATAAATAAGTGTTCCGTGAAAATTGTTTTCGAAAATCTAATTCGTTTGTAATTCTTTAAAGTAATAAATTTTATTCAAATAAATTCGTATCTTCCCTCATCTGATCACCAGCATGGCTAAAGGTATTACTCCCAAAGGTATTGAGTGGGGTGTGAGGTGACACGTCCAGGTATTCAAGCGATTTCCTGTCGGGCTTGCAAGTTCATGCATCGTTTCACTTCTGTAGGTATTGATCAGTGTACACGTCCGATAACTTATAACTCTCCATTTTGAACTATCAGGTGTATAATATACATCTCTGTCTTGCGTGTCCAAAAGTGATATAATATACTAGTCATTACTAAACTCATACGCTTGTTTATAAATAACATTACTGGTGTAAAGAATATTATTTATAAAAATATAAACAATACCAAAAAAAAAAAAGATTTGATGAAATATAAATCTATTTACATTTTTTTCCAAGGTTTAATTTGGGAAAATGTATTTATATACTTGTTGTCAATACTAAAGGACAGATTGGAACATACCAGAAATATTGATTTATAAAAAAATGTACGCACTTGTCGACGATTTTTTTCTACGCCTTTATAGCCGTGAAGTTACGGAGCTATATCGCAATTTAAAATATATACATGTATACATTGAACATAAGAAAGAAACATACATTTTGTGTAAATCGGGGTAACAGTTTTGTAAATAGACTAGTCCACGTATGCCAACAGTATGTAATCATCGAATTCGATAGACTATTGTATACCAAAAGAAGAAGAAGAAAAAGAAGAAGAGGACCAATTTGATTTAAATACAGTAAAATCACAAATTTATATATCAATTAGATAATTCTCGAATAAAGGAAGAAATTCGACTTCATCACAATTGTTCCGACATTCATGTAAAATATATGGAACTGGACGTACACTAACAAACCCCAAGGGATGTGAATATTTTCTAGGACAACTATTAAGTATTAAAGTTTCAAATTAATTTCGGGATTTATTTTCTTTCATGATATTCAATGACAGCAATTTAAAGAATAAACTGCTTGTCCGCTTTAGGGGTATTCTTGCCAGTTGAACAGACTTTAAGATGACATTAAATTCGTTGTCTTTTTTTTTTAAACATCGTTGGTCAAATAGCTAAAGTATTATACGTTGTGAGAAGGAATGTAGGAAAAAAAGTCACGGGAAAAAGTCACGGAAAAAAAGTCACGAGAAAAAAAGTCCAGGAAAAAAAGTCACAATTTATATTTTGTATGAAAACTGTCATATGATCTGCACTTATATATTGGTAATGACTTTTATCTGTGTGTGGTTTTTTTTCTGCTGTTCATGTGCAAGTATGGTTTTGTGTTTTTTGTACCCCATATCCTTTTGTTTTATTATAAAATTTAGAATGCAAATAGGGAATGTGCCAAAGAGACAACAACCCGACCATAGAACAGACAACAGCAGACGTTCACCAACAGGTCTTCAATGTCATTCAAAGGATTTTTTTTGTAATGTTACTGATACATGTTTTGTTGTAATTATTTTTGTTTCATGTGTTTTTACATTAGAAGCAAATTAGACAGCTTAGCATATGTTTCTACAAAAGCAAAAGAAAACCGGTACAAGCTCGTGAACTGATACAATGTTTTGTTGTAATAAGTTTTGTTTCATATCTTTCTTGAATGATGCTAGTTATAGACAGCTAAACGTATTTTTCTACAAGTCTTATGCTCTTTTGCTTTGGAAATTACACTTAAAATCGCAAAGCAAAAGAAAACCTGTACAAGCTCGTGTATTGATATATTAAAAAAGATGTGGTACCCAACATTCTGTTATCAGCATTCTGTCCATTGTCATACAGTAGGAACTGTTGGTTGTTGGTTGTAATGGTGAATTCTGCTGGCAGTGTGACATCTGCAAAGCTCTGGGGAACAGGTGGTGCTGGACGCTGGTAGCGCATGGTGCGTTTACAATTCTCTTCTCTGGGCATCATTGCTTGCACATCATCTTCACATGTTGAAACAACCTGGGCGAAGATCTGGCTTGGTTTGTCTCTGGTGAGAGCAGCCTGTTCTTTCATTGCGTACCTGGACTTGGTGTACAGTACTACCTGTGACTTTATCTTATTAATGGTGGCCATAAAAAATATGTTCACCATGGTGGCCCTATATGTTCATCATCATACCCCCTGTTGCTTTTTTAATACACAAGGTATTACTCAAAAACTAGTCAAGGATAAAGGGAAATCTTGAATGCATTGAAGTGTTAAAATTATATAACTTACAGGTCAGGTGTCTCAGGTAAAATATCCATGTATGTGTTTGTCAAATTTAATAACTGTGATTATAATGACAAGAAATTCAAAAATAAAATGAAACAATAAAACTAGTTGAACAAACAGCTTAATTAAAAAATAATTGTGTCCTGACTATTAGTTTTGATATTATACCTTTTAAATAATTTTTGATCAATTTAAGTTATTTTTTATATTAAGTCTATTTTTTGGTAGTGAAGAATAAATGAATCTCATTTTCAAATATACTGCAAACATTTACAATGCCTGCCTTTTTCTATTGACAAGGTGTTTCTCAAATAATTTTCTAAAATCAAAATGGTTTATTTTTGTAGATAGACTGATCTTAACATATGATTAAGATTGTCTTTAGGACTTACGCTAAATAAAATTTAGGCAATTCATTATTTCTTTATTGAATAAAATATTTATAAGTATTAGAAATATTCAGTACAGCAAAATTTGATAATATTTTTATTGTCATATGATATTTTAAACGTGATCCATGTTTTAGAGGTTAAGCATTTCTTTTACTTTTTGTTCTTGGGTTAGAGACATTTTAATGAGAAGGTAAATAATTTTCAAATAGATTTATATCTCAAAGTTGTTTTGTTAATTTTACAATCAAGGAATAGGTGTTCTTCATTGACCTACAAGAGGCACAGTTTGCACATTCTATCCTTTCTAGGAATTTTATATTGTCCACTATTTTATGACCAAAAATTCTCTACCTTAATTGACACAATCAAGTTAACTTTACAGTTTTTATCATAAGTTATTATTTTTAGATTTTTCTTTAAATTCATTTTTTATTAAGGACTTTAAAAGTCTTAATTCATTCAAGTCCCTGCAATTATTAACTTTATCTAAAAGGCCTAGGTTGATTGAAATATTCTTTGTAAATGTATACCAAGAATATGTATCATGCCAGTCCAGCACTTTCAACAATATAATACACTGGGGAAAAAAATGATTTAATTAATAGACCATTAAAGTGTCACTTTCTTTAGAAGTGCACTTTATTTTTTCTGGAGAGTCTGACAAATTTTGAAAGAAATTAACCAAACTGAAGATAACATATTTAATAAGTTTCAAGACAATTTCTTTAAATAATTTCTTTTCATAAGATTCACTTGATTCAGATATATATTATAAGAACATTTTTCATTATGATTAGCATTTTTAATGAACATTTATCAAAATTTTATGATAACTAGGTGGACATTTGGAAAATAATTCTTTTCGGTGATTGTTTGTGCACAACTCTTGTTTTGAGATTTGAAGAAAATTTAGATAAAAAAAATTAGTTTTGACTCAAGATTCTTACTAAGAAGAAATTAAAAGAATAAGAAACAAAACAGTAAGAAACAAAACAAACAAAATTTAAAAAAAAAACAATTAAAAAATAAAAAATTTAAATAACATTAAAGACAAAAAATAATAATAAATTAACAGAGTAAAACAATACTTTATTCTACATTTTCAAAAAAAGGTTAAATGTCAATTTTAAAAGAAACCCAAGTTACCTGTACAGGTAAATTTTAATGAAACATACCAGCTGAAAACTTCAACCCTGATTGATTTTAACAGGTAACATAATTAGATAAAAGATCTGCCCATGATTTATGACCCCCAATAAATGGCCAACATCTCAAGATTGAATACCCCAATAAATGTTCACCATTGGATGTTGACCATGCAAGAGGGTGGACATAACTAAGAGGAAGTCACAGGCTGTACTGTACTTTATGCTAATATCACTTGGATCATGGTTGTGTGACTGGCCAGGAGTTGGATTTTCATTCTGCAGAGAAGTTGTAATGGACCCTTTACATGCAGTGCTGGATCGCTTCACACATTTCCACCACTGTACTGTCTTTCTGGTAGTATGCTTGGTGTACATGTACCCCTGGTAGCAAAGTTTGGACCCGCCTTTGTTGCTCTTGATGACTTCCATATTTGATTTAATAACACTTGAAATTATTTTTTTCTTATATAGAAAAGTAAATGAAGTCATTCATACATTTTCTTTAATTTGAGTCAAAGTTAGAAAGTTTATGATATGGTTTGACCACATGTTATTGTGATTTTTGTTTTTCTATAGCTGTGTTTTTACCAATATCATGAGAATCCTTCAATTACATGTTAAACAAACATCCCCATTAACAATAATTATGTAATTACAACATTTATTGACAGTGACTGTTGAGATTAATTAGTGGCTTCTTGTGGCACCTTTCCCTTTTTTGTAGACCTTTCACTTCCTCTTTTGGAAGGAAGCCCTACCCATGAAAAACAACTAGGGCTTATCACGAATGAAAAGGAAACAAATGGCTTATCCTGTTTGTTTAAGAGTTTGTTTTGAAAAAGAGAACATAAATTATTACACTTTTACTATTATCATTTTTTTTAGTGTTTTTTTTTTTTTTTTTAAATGATGAAAAGAATATATTTTTTTATTTTATTAACCCATAAATAAAACGAAATCTGTTAATATCGATGTGCGCTTTACCGATATAAATTTTTAAAGCTTTTATTTAAAAATAATTGATCTGATACACTTTTACAAGAAGTATTATTTTTATTTAACAAAACTGCAATTTTTTTAATTATTTATTTCATACAGCTGATATACAATATCACTTTTGTCATGTGCATTCCAACATACTTCTTAAAAAACATTTTATATACTTCTTTCAAATAATTTTATTAATTGTGACTTTTTTTCCTGTGACTTTTTTTCTTGAGACTTTTTTTCCTGTGACTTTTTTTCCTAGAGGTTTTGTGACTTTTTTTCCTGTGACTTTTTTCCGTTGACCGTGAGAAGAAGACTAAAATTTTAATAAGGACGCTCCCGATTATGAATAAATAATAAATTTGGTTGACGTTTTTCACACTTGAAAAGAATATCTATTCGTAATTTTTCGATTCCATTCCAAGAGGATCCTTAAATTTCCTCTCAATTTTTAAAACATCTTTTTTTCAAATAGCTGAAGTATTCATGCGTTGCGAGATTGAAGATATTTTGATGAGAACATTAATTCCTAAATAGGTAAATAAAGATCGCTTTGGATGGACTAAATTATATAATTGCAATCTGTTTGAAATATTAAAGGTTGCCGATTCTAATTTAAAAAAGTACAATTTTTAGTTCATACACTCGTGTTTAGAAGGCTATTTTTATTTATAAATTTATTCAATTAAAATAATTCAGTATTTTATCGTTACAAAAGTAATCAGAAGTCATAATTCATTTAAAAGTGAGCTTATGAAAATTTTATAAAAATATACAACAGCTATCCAGTTATTGTGCGACCTTATTTCTCCCGTAAATTCATTTTAATTCTTTTTCTTACATTTCTGTGTCGAAAACTATAACTGACTCCCGTATATCATTCATACGAAATGTTGTTCACACCTGAAATGGTGAACCGTGACGCCTAGATGTCACTGAATGAAGATCAAAAGATTAGAATTACATAATGCTAATCTTTTATTAACCTTGAGTTTAACTACGTATTCAACATTCACTTTAGTGTCACAAATTAATACACATTTTATTTCCACAGTACAAGCAAGTGAAAATGTTTGCTGGAATGACGCAAAAAGTTCAGAATACAAACATGTATTTTTTAATACACTGTCGATCGTGTCAGTTTCATATGTTTGTTTAAAGTGTTTGAAGAACAAAATCATAAAAATGTTCTATTGTATTATTTACTTTAATTACCAGAATTCGTATAAAAAATCCACATATAAATCCTACAATCTAGATTAAAAGTTGCATGGCTATCACTAATACTTTTCGTTGGTTAATAGCTACACCAAAGGTCGTCGATGCGCTTTAAATAGCGTTATTAGACGGTTAACGCACATGTATGGAACGCGTAAAGCACATTAATAGATAATCACAGTTTATCGGCGACAATGATAGATTATCGGTCGACCATTATAGATGTACGGCGTAAAGTATACTTTACGGTCGACCATCATAGATGGTCTAATTAATGTGACTCGCGCGCAGACAATGATAGTTACTTCTTTGATAATGCATTTACAGTCGACAAGGTGAATTGTTTCGACAATGATAGTTAACCTCGGCCAAGTGAATTAAAACACAATAGATAAAACCGGAAATGCTAGCCAATTGTAAAATCGATTTTGATTGGCGGTCAACTTTTTTCTTTGGAATATACATGTATATTTGTATTTTTTCTCTAAAAGGTTTGATTTTTACAGGTAAATGCATATTACAGGTGGCTAGATGATCACATGTTTACCTGTAATATTGCTAAGAGGTGTCAGAAGTTAAATTTCTATAACAACTGGCCCCAATAAACGTTGAAATAACAGGGAAAAGGTGTTTTTTTTAAGAATTTTATAATCAATAAATTAATTCGAGACGGTTTAACAGTAAGAAACAAATTTTCAACATTCATAAACAAGAAATCTTTAAAGATTTATGCTCTATGGTTCTTTTTTTGTGTGTAATTATTTGGGTTGTTCTTTTGTTCAGAAATCTATATATCATTTCATATAATAATATTTTATGAAGTTAGTGTGTCTTAACACTGATTAGGACTCCTAAGTGCGCTACAAACTTATAATATGACACTCTTGACAAGAATTAAGGAGTACTATTAAATGTAAAAAAAAATCATGTTATGTTAGAAATTGATATTTAATGCATAAACTCAAAATAATAAAATAAACAGAATAACAAATAAATGAAGTATTTAACAATGTTAATCTTGCCGGTTTTTCTCGATGAACCGCAAGATATGGGTCAAATTACATATCTGATTACTCTATTATCTTAAAAAAAATGAAAATTTTAAACTTATTTGCATAAGAAAATATCTCAGACATTATATATGTTTAACATAGAAAATACTTTAAGATTCCGTGATTATTATTTTTAATAAGACATCTATAGATAAAAGCTTAAGTGTACCTTGGTGAATTCAATGTTGTGATGTCATAGCAGATCTTAGAATACAGAAAGTTGTTACTTATAACGATATTTTTATGAATTGACAAAAAAAAAGTTTGTCCCGGGTAACCGCCCCCCCCCCCCCCCTCTATGATTTGGTATTGCCGAAGTGGGAGGCTAAAGTTTAAAAAAAAAAACCGCGACCGAACAGACTACAGAACAGCAGACAGTGGATACAACATTTGATATGTTTTAAAGACACAGTTGGACACAAAATGATTGCACTGGGTAATTTCAACTATCACATGATGCCCTATGAATTAATTGACATACTTGAGCTCGTCTTAGGAATATATTCTCAGTGAACAAAAACGAATTCAGTAAATGTTTACTATAAAAACAGACAACAGACTTGCTGTCTTGAATACAATTGTGGCTTGTATTGTTTAATTCATTACATGACTTAAATGAGATTAATTTCACTCCCGGCATGCTCAAAAACTTAAACTACGTCACATAAGTCAGGAAGTTTGAAAAAATAAAATAAATAATTCCCAATTTTCTTCTTTATTACTTTTCATATCGAAATAAAACTTGGTGAATATGTTTTTTATGGTATTATCAACATAATAAGATGAAAAGTGAAAAATCGCGAATTATCCTGTGGCAATATTGGAATTAAGAGTTATTTATTAGCTCCCTTTTTAGCTTGACCAATTCTTCCGCTCATTTAACGAGTACAAGTCACACTTTGGTAGTGTACACAAAGAAAAGCTGACCTTATATACCTGTAAGATATGTGATTTGTCTAGAAGGAAATTACAGGTACTAAATTCAAATTCAAATTCTTTATTAACTTTGAGCCTTACGGCTCATCAGTATAATCAAGTACATGTACAGTGTATACATATGGCATATTACAAACAATATAAACAATATGTATAATAAACAATAGGTGACGTCAGAAGTTTCAACAATACAAAATATCTTTTATTACAATAAACTGTTTCTTAATTTAAAAGAGAAATGTATAAACTTTCCCAAGTTACAAAGCTGTTTTGTGTTTTCACCTGACAATAATTCTATTAATTTAAAAGTTGATGGCCTAGACCAGTAATATTTTTTTATATATTTTTTTCGCAAATCAGTATATCTACTACATTGAAGGATAAAATGAAATTCATCCTCTATTACTCCTAAATCACAAAAAATACAATTTCTTTCATTTCTATTAGTACCAACATAACGTCCAGTTTCAATACAAAGGTTATGTGAAGACAAACGAATCCTTGTTATACATTTACGAAAAAGTACAGGAATGCATTTCTGTAAATAAAATTGCAAAACTACATTTGTTACAACATACTTATATAATCTACACTTTGAAGAAGAATCTAATAAAAATTGTAACTCTTGGTTAGCTTGATCAAACAAACGCTGTCTTATCAAAGGTAAATATGAGCTGTCTACATTTAACAACCACTGATTATCCCACAAATTATTCATACCAAGACTATATATCAATCTTTTAACATATGTTGCCCAATTCATACATTTTGAACAATTTAACACGAGTTCTTTATAACAAGACCTTAATATACAATTGTCACTAATTAAAATTTTGAACCAAAATTTAAGTATTCTATAATTACGCTCATACTGCAGTGGAAATCTACCTAATTCAAAATAGACCATCACATTTGAGGTCGTTCTTTTGACACTTAATAACATTTTGCAGTAGTCCAAATGGACCTTTTCTATCATAGGAGATTTGTGTACTCCCCATATTTCACACCCATACATTAATATGCTACTAACATAAGTATCAAAAAGACTAAGCATTGTAAATACATTTAAACATAATGATGATGTAGTTCTTCTCATACTGAACATAGCTTTTCTACCTTGTTCTGCACAATGTTTCTGTGTTTTAAGAAATTTACAATTATACGGTATTAATACACCTAAATAACAAAATTGTTCCACAATATCCATTGTTTGACCGTTATAGACCCATGTCTCATTAGGCCGTACAATTCCACCCTTCCTAAAAACAACAATTTTTGTTTTTTTTGTATTAACAGACAAGCCCCATTTTTCTGTGTAAATTGACAAAGTATTTAACATTTCCTGTAAACCTTCTACTGTTTCAGACATCAAAATCATGTCATCAGCATACATTAACAAAAATAATGTTATATCTTGAAACTCTAAGGCACAATTGCCATTAGCAATAAATTCATTTTCAAAATCATTCACATAGAAAGAAAATAAAATTGGAGAAAGAACTTCCCCTTGCATTAAACCAAGGTTGTTACAAAAGTAATCAGAGTTTAGCCCATTGAATCTAATACAGGTTCTAACATTATTATACATAGATTTTAAAACAGTTAATAGTCTTCCCCGAATACCTAATCTGGAAATTTTGTACCATAAACATAAGCGATCAATTGAGTCAAAAGCTTTCAAGTAGTCTACAAAGCAACAATATAATCTTTTATTTTTACATAGTGTATTTTGAATAACAGAGTATAAACAAAAAACAGCATCAACTGTACTATAACCGTTTCGAAAACCAAACTGTGCATCAGATAATATATCATTGACAGTTGCCCAATTTAATAATCTTTTATTAAGTATTGTGGTGAAAAGTTTACCTAGATTGCTGACAAGGCTTATGCCACGATAGTTTGCTGCATCATTAGCATCACCAGATTTGAAAATTGGTACCAGGATGGCATCTGACCATGATGACGGGAAATATCCACTAATCAATACGGCGTTAAAAATAGTACATAAATGTGGAATAATAAATTCCTTGTATTCAATGAAAAATTCATTCAGCAAACAGTCTGGACCATGGCTTTTGTCCATTTTAAGTTCATTAATTGCCTTTATAATCTCATCCGCAGTAATATCTGCATCTAGTTCATCAAAAACACATTCATTATTAATCACTTCGGGTCTCTTATTGCTATTCGGCGCACTTGATACAAGTTCTTTGAAATATACTAAAGAAACATCTCGTTAAGGACCATAAATGCTCTGAAGATAGATATAGGTGTATAGAGGTTTAATAATAAAAATTTCATTGATCCGAAGGATGTTTTGCCATATCGAGTCGGCGACGTAAAGGAAAGGGAGGAAGCAAAACAAACGAGGGAGAAAGTTGAGGAAAGGAAGAGAAAAGCCAAGGAAGAGGCTCAAGAAACACGTAAAAGATATGTGAATTCGGGAAAGAAACCAAAAGTAGAGGACACATACTATAATTCGAGGGACGAACATTTGAAATTTAATTTCGACAAGAATACTTTGACAAGGACAGTAATAAAAGCGAAGAAACATTAACGTTAAGTGACCAATTTTTGTTTATATTCCGTTTATATATTTATGGATATTTTGATGCATATTTATTGAACTTTTGTATACATATTTATTGAACTTTTGTATACATATTTATTGAACTTTTGTATACATATTTATTGAACATTTTGATATATTTTTTTATATACATGTACTATTACGTTTACAGATTCCTTCATTATTTTTGTTAGATAAAATGATGACATTTGATCTTTAAGTGGGGAGGAATGTGACAATATTGGAATTAAGAGTTATTTATTAGCTCCCTTTTTAGCTTGAGCATATTTACATTTTTATATAATTACTATTGTTTACATGAAAACTTTCACCTGTGTGTATGTACACAATAACTTTACTCCTTTTCTAAACCGGTTATTAAAAGTTAAAGGTAAGATGGTGTTGCTTAAATTGCAAATCTTATTTCAAGAAAGTACCATTTGTTAAGTCATTTAGTTATTAATTATAAACTGAATTCACATTTTATACATTGTCCAGAATTCATACTTTCCTCGAAGGTAACTATCAGTATTCATTACAGTCATGCTGTTTACTATTACTGTTCTGGACCAATTCGTCTCTTAAATGTTTTGGCTTCATTTTGGGTTTAAACTTTAGGACTTGGGTATAAAATGGTTTAAATGATACAGTTTAAAATCCCTACTAAAAGTAAGACATTTCCCCACTTTATTTAACTTCTGTATTGTTGTACAATTAACTGCCATAATATTAGAATATTTATTGTGTATTTTGGTATGAAATAAATATGATTATTGAGGTATTATTTCTTTAAGACTTCTTTTCCTAGAATGCTGGCTTATACTTGCCCAAATCATTATCCGGTCAAGTATTAGCTTTGTCCTCCCAGAGAATTGTCCGTTATGCCGGTTGTTGTAGACACATGTCCCCTAGTGTGACAAGGTGTCCAGGGCAGAACTGGTCTTCATTGTTTATGTAAAGAACCTGGGTTTATTTGGTATTTCGTGGCTGCGCTAGCATTAAGTAAAAAGGTATCCGGAAAACGTTACTTTTACTTGAATGTTAGATCAGTCCGTTCATAATCCCTTTAAGATTGTCAATGTTTCATAAAAAAAGGTCACGGTCAGATGAACCATGCCATACAGATCTCTACAAATATCCCGTACACCAAATAAATGTGTTCCGATCCTTACAGTGCCTTTGAAACTGACACATGTAAAAGTTATGCTTGGCCAATTAATTCGGAACATAAGGTCAAAAGTATATGAACCCTGACCGACAGCCAGACATAGACATCTTATTATCATTCAATAAATCAAACACAATTGAAGTCATCATGGTCATATATGAAACATGCAGACAGACATGTACACCATACACGAAACACCTTTTCGATATAGCATACAGGTATATATTCAAAAGGCCAAACAACATAAAACAAACATTGCCGAATGATGCATGATAATGAGTTCAATGTTAGTTGAAACCTTGCACAAGTCGAAAATGTACACCTTACAATCATAACAACAGACAGTTATCATAAAGCTTAACGTATCCTCGATACGGACTTGACCACTAGAATGAATCTTCATCCATGAAATGAGGCAAATTCAGGGTCAGGTGAATCCTGTCTGACGGACATGTAGTTTATAGGATTCGATATACAAAATGTGGGTATCCTATAACTCGTGATAAGTGAGTACTTCGCATGACAATAAAAAGCTTCATCCTACAATCATACATCTATTTTACAAACGACATGTTCACAAATGCCCAAATAATAATTTTAATGTTTGCGCGTCTGGCGTACTAAATTATAATCCTAGTACCTTTGATAACTATTTATACCACTGGTTCTTCAGACCAACAAACAAATAGGCACTCATTACAACCTAATGCTCTCATTTCCAACATAACTTGGCAAATGTATCTTTCGGGAATCTTTTAGTAAACAGGAGTGTTGTATTTGTTGTATTTGTATACTGACATGGGGCATTTAACTTCTACGGCAAATGTAATATTTTCTGAAGTTATCACATTTTTCTGTGATTCTCGTATACTTCCGTCGGGGGACACCAATAATATCATGACTTGCAGTTTTCACAATTCTTATACCTTCTTCGTAGTAACTTTAATTCGGAAAATATAATGGCAAAACTTTGGAATGAAGGGTAGCTAGCGCATTTATTTCATTTTCAGTTCCATGTTTCATTGTTTTTTTCTGTTTATCATCTGGTACTGGTTGTCTTTGCTGACCTATTGCTTCCTGAAAAAAGGCTTTCTGTTTTTTTAATCCATCAAGGCCAAGTGCTTGGTGTGCTTTGCTTCCTGTCACTTTAAATGAGCCTCTGATTTCTTCCCATTTCTTGGTTCTTTGTTTAATAAGGTGTGTAGGGGTCTCTTCGTCTTCACTTGTAATTTCTTTCAACGAATGGTGATCTTTTAAAGTGAAAAACGATGGTGATGCAGACAAATCAACTTTATTGCAAAAGTCCATGATATATTCGTTAGATTCATTAAACTGTGAAATAGCATTTAGGATACAATTGCGTGCATTAAGCGCACCTAAAATTACAGCCTTTGCCCTCTATATATTTGTGTTAATCACATCAATAACGTTTTTGCCAATTTACTTTTCATCTTTCAGTATAAATTTATCGAGTGCGTAAGTTTGTTGTCTAATTAGTTGGCGCATGTCTTTAGTCGCAAGAGTGAGATTGAAAGATACATATCTGAGGCTTGTAATAAATTCACTCTTATCTAGTTGGCTTAGAACTGAGTCTTCCAAATGTTTTAGACGATCATATAAATCCATTATCTGTTTATACATGGTTTGAAATTGATCCTGTTTAATTTTCAGTGGTAGTTCTTCGTATCCAAGTAAATCGAAGTCACCAGAATCAGTTGTCAAACCTGGTGCCAATTTCTTCCCATCAAATGTTAGTGCAAAAGAATTGGATTGATTCGTTGAAACAACTTTCTTTACCATGAAATCAAATTTACCGGGTCCTTTAATATCGGGTAGATTCAGATCTGTGTTAAAAGTCTCAATAGGAATATGACTGGGAACGGCAAAATTGATGAGAGCGTTGTCGGGATCATAAAATCCTTTGCTTGTATGACATGATTGGCCAGTGTTTTTACATCCAGTCATAAACCTTTGAAAACGTCCATGAAATAGAATTTTACCAATGAACCAGAACTGCTTGGTTTCTTTAAACGGATACCGCATTAATATTGTTGTGGGTGTACTCCAAAACCTTAAAATGTCACAAAACAATAAAAAGCTAATATTTGAAAAATCGAATTTCTTATTTGCTATTAGATTGAACAACATTAAAAGATACTAAAATTGAGAATGGAAATGGGGAATGTGTCAAAGAGACAACAACCCGACCATAGAAAAAACAACAGCAGAAGGTCACCAACAGGTCTTCAATGTAGCGAGAAATTCCCGCACCCGGAGGCGTCCCTCAACTGTAGGAATCCAAACCTTGCTATTTCTTTGATAACAATTGGTAATAACTTAACTATCTCATTAATTTCCACATCATCTTCACACTATTCGTGTGTTGCTTCTGTAACGTTATCTGCATCTTCAACCTCTTCCATTGGCTCAACTTCACTGGATTGCTTTTTTCGGCGTTTTGTCACCCATAGTCTTTTCTTATTGCCGTAGTTGTTATTTCTTTTTCATTTTCTGAAAATATCAATACTTTGAAATGCTTAAACTTATTGAGGATGTTGACCTATCTAGTCTTTCTCAATACCAATAACAAATATCAATTGTCATATAATTGAAGAATAATTTGAACGTCTTCGTAGCATCATATCTTTCACGATCCTTTTCACGATCTTCAAAAATGCGGTACGTGATCTTTCACGTTCCAAAAAATCAATTTTGTGTAAATAGTTCTTTATTTACCAAGTTTCAGATTATATTTATACAAAATAACTATGAGACCCGTATAATTAATTAAAATACAATGCCCTTATTCTCAGACTGATAAAAGTAGTTTATCTAGTCGAATTTGTGAAAACTTCCTGTTTGTTTACATTTTTTATGTCATTGAAATGTCGAGAAGCAATCTGTCTTTTGTCGTTTTGTAATAACTATATATTTTTGAAACTGGATATTCTCACATACTGATCATAATGTTGAACCATTTTGACAGACAGTTTTATTTTGTCGTTAATTTGTCTGTGTAATTAATTAAGTTAGAATATTTACTGACCTTTAATATGTCTTCTTGATTAAATGTCGTTCACGATCCGTTACCAGAACTTTCACGATCGTCTCTCAATACTTGACCGCCGTTAGATATTCTTTCACGATCATTTCTCTCGTTAAACCGAATGACACCCTTGTGTACGTACAATAAACATAGCAGCAACTGCATATAAACCTATGTGGCCAACTTCAATTCGACGTAACTGCGAACACCTTCGATATTAATATATTTAAATGCCAAACTTTATATACATAGTACCATTAAACTTTGCAAACGTATGTTAGAAACAAATGGTCAAAACATGTGCGCGCTTAGTCGTTTGCATCGTTTGTGCTAGAAAGAAATGCACCCTATATCATACTGATTTATTGTCAATTTTAGGTTTTTAGACCAGATATTTTATAAATCGTTTTTCTACATACTGGGGACGGTTTTTGGCTGGATATGTTGTGTAAAGAGTTTTTATTATACTGTTGAAGAACGGAATATAGATCAAATAGTAGTATATTTTACAGCCGATTTCATTGAGTGTAACTTTGCTTGCTTGTTAGCTGAACCGTGAAGTCATTCATTATAAGGTAAGGTATACTACCCTCCGTTCGAAGTAGTCTAATCTTACAGACAAATAGATTGGTCATCCGTCGGACTAGTCTACTCTTAAAGGAGGTTAGTTTACCTAACCTAACAAGGACTTCACGGTTCAGCTAACAAGCAAGCCAACCAAGGATTTTACCTTTCTCTACACACTCAATGAAATCGGCTGTAAGTCATTTGGTGACTGTTGCATTGACTTATTACCCAGATTTCCTTTTCATGATACATTCCCAAACTACTTAAATGTCACTTTGAAAGCACATTTCATGTCTCCTTATAGTGTAATGCTAGTCTACTGTAAGTGTGACTCTTCTTTAAATGAATATTGACGACCTGACAATACATATAGTTTAA
The DNA here is from genome assembly GCF_963676685.1 of Mytilus edulis. Lineage (NCBI taxonomy): Eukaryota > Metazoa > Mollusca > Bivalvia > Mytilida > Mytilidae > Mytilus > Mytilus edulis. Next base: position 49,440,830 of record NC_092346.1, on the reverse strand, counting down.
ATTTACCAACATAACTTACATAAAAAATTCAGTTCAATTCCTATTTTTCAGCATCAACATGATATTTCAACGCTGACAAAGAAAATGTGTTCTTAATAAAGTAAAAGTATTGCTCTATTAAATGCGGTTAAAAATATTTATTTAGATCCTACAACATCGTCGTGTATATTGGTTTTTTCTTTTAATTAATTTTTCAAAAAAATTAATTGAATCTTTTTTTCCTTCCAATTACCGTTAAATCTTCATGTTTCAAAGAATAATTGATAAACCTATCTTCCGGAACATTTACAGATAGAAATGTGTATTATTCCATTAATTGACAAGTGATGACGTCTTAAATCACAAAGAGTCAGTGGCAATAATTAGACTTTAGACAAGAGTATCACGATCTGTGAAAACATTAAATTTTTCTAAATAGTACACGCGGTTTTAACTTCCGATCAGAAAATAAACGGAAAGTTTCAAACACAAATGATGATATTGCATAATATACACAATGCAAATAAAATTGAGAATGGAAATGGGGAATGTGTCAAAGAGACAACAACCCGACCATAGAAAAAAACAACAGCAGAAGGTCACCAACAGGTCTTCAATGTAGCGAGAAATTCCCGCACCCGGAGGCGTCCTTCAACTGGCCCCTAAACAAATATATACTAGTTCAGTGATAATGAACGCTATACTAATTTCCAAATTGTACACAAGAAACTAAAATTAAAATAATACAAGACTAAAAAAGGCCAGAGGCTCCTGACTTGGGACAGGCGCAAAAATGCGGCGGGGTTAAACATGTTTGTGAGATCTCAACCCTCCCCCTATACCTCTAGCCAATGTAGAAAAGTAAACGCATAACAATACGCACACGCAATTCAGTTCAAGAGAAATCCGAGTCTGATGTCAGAAGATGTAACCAAAGAAAATAAACAAAATGACAATAATACATAAATAACAACAGACTACTAGCAGTTAACTGACATGCCAGCTCCAGACTTCCATTAAACTGACTGAAAGATTATGATTTCATTATATGAACATCAGGCACAATCTTTCCCGTTAGGGGTTTAGTATCATACCATCATAACATATATGAGAAGAACATAACCCGTGTCATGCCAACAACTGGTTTTTGAATAAATGTGTTTAGTTCCGATGCAAAGACCCTATAAGTGAATCAATATTAACGCCAAAATATGCAATCTTTAATGACCTGACAACAGTTTCGTAACTAGATCCCTTCTTAATAAGTCTATTCACAGGTTTTGTTAGTTTTTGAGGTGAATACTGACACCTTTGTGCTTTATAAAGAATATTTCCATAAAAAATTGGATGTGAAATACCTGAACGTATAAGAAGTCTGCATGTTGAGCTATATTTACGAATGATGTCCTTATGCCGATGATAAAATTTAGTAAATGTTTTGACTAGTTTGTGATATCGAAAACCCTGGTGTAATAATTTTTCAGTAATACATAAATTTCTCTCGTTAAAATCTAAAACATTGTTACATACACGAGCGAATCAATCGTACAAGTTGAGATATATAAACACCGTAAGATGGTGACAAGGGAACATCACCATCTAAAAATGGATAATTAACGATAGGAAATGAAAAATCATCTCTTTTATCATAAATTTTAGTATTCAGCTTTCCGTTAGTGATATAGATATCAAGATCGAGGAAAGGGCAGTGGTCATTGTTAGTATTAGCTTTATTTAAAGTAAGTTCAACAGGATAAATTTCTTTAATATACATACTGAAGTCGTCATTATTGAGAGCCAAAATATCATCCAAATATCTAAAAGTATTATTAAATTTGTTTATCAGATGTTGTTTCGATGGGTCTTTGCTTATTTTTGTCATAAATTGTACCTCATAGCAATACAAAAACAGGTCCGCAATAAGTGCTGCACAGTTAGTCCCCATTGGAATTCCGATAATCTGACGATATACGGAATCCCCAAAGCGAACAAAAATGTTATCTAGTAAAAATTCAAGGGCATATATAGTATCAAACCATGTCCAATTGACATAGTTTTTTTGTTTATTGCTACTAAAAAATGACCTAAAAGAGTTTGAACATATATATTCACATTCTGACTTTTTAAATGTCCATTTAATTAGGTGTGTGAATTTTTTCTTAATGAGAATGTGAGGCAATGTAGTATACAGGGTAAAAAAATCAATACTTTTTACAGAATGATTTAAAATCACCAATATAAGCATGCAATTTATCAAGTACTTCCAACGAGTTCTTGACACTCCAAAAGTAATTAATTCCACTATTTTCGAAGGCCTTATTTGAACAATTTATTATCAGGTTTTTAATTGTACCAAGTGTGCTGGTAAGAAGAATAGACAATTTAGTAGTGGAACAATGGCTTGAAGACGAAATAAATCTATATTTGTAAGGTGTTTTGTGTAGCTTCGGAAGCCAGTACATAGTTGAGACTTCCATTGTATTTGGCTCTGCTTGTAAAGCGGTAGCTAAAAGTTTATGTTTGTTACAGATGTCGTTTTCTGAAAATGGAGGCAGTTGGAATGTTGGTGAATTTCATAAACATTTGTTATAGTTTGGTTGACCCTCAGTCGGTACAATGGGTTCAGGGAGATTATAGATATAAGAAGATGTTTTATTAGTGCCAATGAGTTTCCATCCAAGTCACAATTTGTAAAAGTAAACCATTATAAAACCATAGGCTGTTTTCTGCTCTATGGTCGAGATGTTGTCTCTTTGACACATTCCCCATTTCATATCTCAATTTTATAGGTCAAAGTACGGTCTTTGCTTTTGCGCCAATTGGCATTTCATTTGCGCCAAAAAAATCTTTCATTTGCGCCACAAACCACATTTCATTTGCGCCAATAATACAGGTTAATAGTATAATTATTTTTTTTCTTTCAGAAAACACTTTAAAAAATAAACAGTTTTTTAGGAATGATAAAAAATATTCCTCAGAATTCAGTCATCTTAAAATCATACATAAGGTATGTTAAAACTTCGTTAAAATACAGTTCTGTTATTTTGAATATATTTAAAAAGTAATAAAATTGCGAAACAGTTGTATGCATTATACACTATAGTAAAGTTATAATTCTGTCCATATCAGTTGTTATTCTGTATTAATTTTGCAAGTTTGGTGGAACACCTAAACGATTTTTAAAATGATGCATATGATAAGCTATATATACCGTATGTGTGATCATAAAAAAATACAGATTGGACTCTGAACTGACAATGTCCATCTATACACCTCAAGCATATTAACATTTTATAATTTTAAACCTCAGTTTTGTATTAGAAATTAGTATGACCAATCATCCAAGAGAAGTACTGTAAAAACAAATCTTATTCAATATGCAGCAAAGAATATTCAACTGTTCGGTTATATTTTATTTGAATTACCTGTGAGATGGCGCAAATGAAGTTTTTTTATTTGGCGCAAATGAAAGATTGGATTTTTTAAAAATTGGCGCAAATGCAATGCGCCCCATAGATGTATGTTTCTAAAAATAAATGGTAGCACTCTATTAAAGTGGATTGTAATTTTTTTTTAGGATATTATCAAACTCAATGTGGGTTGCCATAGATTAGGACGCCAATATTAATATTTGGGAACTTCCTAATACTCCCCAAAAGTTTATATCTGTGTCTAGTATAGAATGGACAAACATAAAAAAAAAATGAAATTCATCTTCAATAGGATCGCCACAAGCTTACCTTGAGCTATCAGACAAGTGGTCAGTAACAAGATGCCTATTCAAGGCTCTTGCTTCATTCCTAAGCTGACAATGTATAATATTGTATTATCGTTTACCAATGTCAAAATATGCTAGACCGTGGGTGATATCATCATGCAGCAAACTCTTAAATTGGCTAAGCTAGCAATGCATTTAGTATCGTGGTCAAGAGAATTCATTTATCCAGCTTAATTGGAATAAAATTGTTTTATAACTTGCAGTACCAGTGCAACATAAATGGGCGTCAAGTTGGTTACCTATTCCCTATTCCCTATTCGTTACCTATTCCCTATTCCCTATTCGTTGCCTATTCGTTACCTATTCCCTATTCCCTATTCGTTACCTATTCGTTACCTATTCCCTATTCCCTATTCGTTACCTATTCGTTACTTATGTGATTTTTAATATCCTTCCCCCTTTTTAATTATGGCATGGAATAGTTTATTTAATATGGCTGCCGTTACCATGGAAACGGCACAATTGTGAAAAAAATGAGTTTTTGGTTTTTGGTGAACTGTTTGGATATGCTTCAACTCAGAATCATCATATTTTAAAACAATGTAGGTGCCCACTATATACAGGTGTTGGATGATTTTGGCGATCATTGGAACTACTATGTTGCCATGGAAACTACACCAAAATTTTCAAAATTCTAAAAATGCTCAAAACTTCATGAAACTTCACAGTAATGATGAGCAACATTGGAGTTGGAATTTCCAAAATAGGTCTTGTTACCATGGAAACAATGCAAAAAGGTCAAAAATTTCAAAAATAAGAATTTTCCGCAAACTGGATGAAACTTTACAGGAATGGTAACTGGCATAGGCAGAGTTGGATTTTGAAGTTAGAATTTTCAAAATGGCCGCCGTAACCATGGAAACAGCAAAAATATCAAAAATTCAAAATGTTCAAACTTAATGAAACTTTGCAAAAATGGTTGAGGTAAAATGATCTTTTTATGACTTATTTATATGTGTTTGTCCTCAACCGATCCTTTTACTTCATGTTCGATACGCATTTGTTTCTTACTTGTTTTTTTATACGTTCTACCTTTTAACTGCTTTATGTCCGTATGTTTGAAGATGGATCTTGGTTCGACGGGATGAAATCACCGTGTTAGCGCTTGCTAAAAAACGAAGATGTGGTATGATTGCCAATGAGACAACACTCCACATTAGACCAAAATGACACAGAAATTATCAACTATAGTTCACTGTACGGCCTTCAACAATGAGCATAGCCCAAACCGTGTAGTCACCTATAAAAGGCCCAGACATGACAACCTCATACAATTCAAACAACAAAACTGACGGCCGTATTTCATATACAAAAAAATAAACGGAAATATGTAACACAAAAACAAACGATAACTACTTAATTTCAGCCTCTTGTCTAGGGACAGGCACATACTTACATAATGTGGTAGAGTTAAACATGTAAGCAGGGTGTACATCGTTTCGGAGCATGCTATTACCTTGTTTAATTCGTTCCATCACTCGCTTATAATTCGCTTATAATACGTGTATCTTACGTTGCACCTTTTAAAACAGGATTTTCAATTGTTTTGTTGTCTCTGGTGGAAGATTTGGGCTCTTAGAGGTGATATAACTCTATAAGTGCATTAGTATCCGTTCCAGCGGTCGGATAATACCCTGTTAAATATTCGTTACTAATTCGCTTTTAAAAAGTTTGTTGTACGTTGCACCTTTTAGAAAAGGATTTCCAATTGTGTTCATATCTCTGGTGGTAATAATGTGTTCTTATAGATGAAATACCCCTATAAGCGCATATGTACTCGTTCCAGCGATCGGTTAATACCCTGTTACCTATTCGTTACCTATTCGTTACCTATTCACTTATAGTACGTTTGTTGTACGTTGCACCTTTTAGAAAAGGATTTTCAATTAAATTCATATCTCTGGTGGTAACAATGTGTTCTTAGAGATGAAATGACCCCATTAGAGCGCATGTACCCGTTCCAGCGCTCGGTAAATAACCTGTTACCTATTCGTTACTTATTCGCTTTTAATGCGCGGGGTATACGGTGCACCTTTAAATAAATCGTGTTTTAATTGTGTTCATGTCTGGTGGTAACAATGTGTTCTTAGAGATGAAATGACCCCATTAGAGCGCATGTACCCGTTTCAGCGCTCGGTAAATAACCTGTTACCTATTCGTTACTTATTCGCTTTTAATGCGCGGGGTATACGGTGCACCTTTAAATAAATCGTTTTTTAATTGTGTTCAGGTCTCTGGTGGTAAGAATGTGTTCTTAGAGATGAAATTACCATATTAGCGCGCATGTACCCGTTCCAGTGCTCGGTTAATACCCTGTTACCTATTCGTTACCTATTCGTTACCTATTCGCTTATAATACATTTTTTTATACGTTGCACCTGTTAGAAAAGGATTTTCAATTATGTCCATGTCTCAGGTGGTAACAATGTGTTCTTAGAGATGAAATTACCCTATTAGCGCTCATGTACCCGTTCCAGCGCTCGGTAAATAACCTGTTATCTATTCGTTACTTATTCGCTTTTAATGCGCGGGGTATACGGTGCACCTTTAAATAAATCGTTTTTTTAATTGTGTTCAGGTCTCTGGTGGTAAGAATGTGTTCTTAGAGATGAAATGACCCTATTAGCGCGCATGTACCCGTTCCAGCGCTCGGTTAATACCCTGTTACCTATTCGTTACCTATTCGCTTATAATACATTTTTTTATACGTTTCACCTGTTAGAAAAGGATTTTCAATTATGTCCATGTCTCAGGTGGTAACAATGTGTTCTTAGAGATGGAATGACCCCATTAGCGCTCATGTACCCGTTCCAGTGCTCGGTAAATAATCTTGTTACCTATTCGTTACCTATTCGCTTTTAATGCGCGGGGTATACGCTGAAACTTGAAATAAATCGTGTTTTAATTGTGTTCATGTCTGGTGGTAACAATGTGTTCTTAGAGATGAAATGACCCCATTAGAGCGCATGTACCCGTTTCAGCGCTCGGTAAATAACCTGTTACCTATTCGTTACTTATTCGCTTTTAATGCGCGGGGTATACAGTGCACCTTTAAATAAATCGTTTTTTAATTGTGTTGAGGTCTCTGGTGGTAAGAATGTGTTCTTAGAGATGAAATTACCCTATTAGCGCGCATGTACCCGTTCCAGCGCTCGGTTAATACCCTGTTACCTATTCGTTACCTATTCGTTACCTATTCGCTTATAATACATTTTTTTATACGTTGCACCTGTTAGAAAAGGATTTTCAATTATGTCCAGGTCTCAGACGGTAACAATGTGTTCGTAGAGATGAAATGACCCTGTTCGCGCTTATGTACCCGTTCCAGCGCTCGGTAAATAACCTGTTACCTTTTCGTTACCTATTCGCTTTTAATACGCTGGGTATACGCTGCAACTTGAAATAAATCGTGTTTTAATTGTGTTCATGTCTGGTGGTAACAATGTGTTCTTAGAGATGAAATGACCCCATTTGAGCGCATGTACCCGTTCCAGCGCTCGGTAAATAACCTGTTACCTATTCGTTACCTATTCGCTTTAAATGCGCAGGGTATACGCTGCAACTTGAAATAAATCGTGTTTTAATTGTGTTCATGTCTGGTGGTAACAATGTGTTCTTAGAGATGAATGACCCCATTAGAGCGCATGTACCCGTTCCAGCGCTCAGTAAATAACCTGTTACCTATTCGTTACTTATTCGCTTTTAATGCGCGGGGTATACGGTGCACCTTGAAATAAATCGTTTTTTAATTGTGTTCAGGTCTCTGGTGGTAAGAATGTGTTCTTAGAGATGAAATGACCATATTAGCGCGCATGTACCCGTTCCAGCGCTCGGTTAATACCCTGTTACCTATTCGTTACCTATTCGCTTATAATACATTTTTTTATACGTTTCACCTGTTAGAAAAGGATTTTCAATTATGTCCATGTCTCAGGTGGTAACAATGTGTTCTTAGAGATGAAATGACCCCGTTAGAGCGCATGTACCCGTTCCAGCGCTCGGTAAATAACCTGTTACCTATTCGTTACCTATTCGCTTTTAATACGCTGGGTATACGCTGCAACTTGAAATAAATCGTGTTTTAATTGTGTTCATGTCTGGTGGTAACAATGTGTTCTTAGAGATAAAATGACCCCATTTGAGCGCATGTACCCGTTCCAGCGCTCGGTAAATAACCTGTTACCTATTCGTTACCTATTCGCTTTTAATGCGCAGGGTATACGCTGCAACTTGAAATAAATCGTGTTTTAATTGTGTTCATGTCTGGTGGTAACAATGTGTTCTTAGAGATGAATGACCCCATTAGAGCGCATGTACCCGTTCCAGCGCTCAGTAAATAACCTTTTACCATTCGTTACTTATTCGCTTTTAATGCGCGGGGTATACGGTGCACCTTGAAATAAATCGTTTTTTAATTGTGGTTAGGTCTCTGGTGGTAAGAATGTGTTCTTAGAGATGAAATTACCCTATTAGCGCGCATGTACCCGTTCCAGCGCTCGGTTAATACCCTGTTACCTATTCGTTACCTATTCGTTACTTATTCGCTTTATATACGTTTGTTGTACGTTGCACTTTTTAGAAAAAGATTTTTACTTGTATTCATGTCTCTGGTGGTAACAATGTGTAATTAGAGATGAAATGACCCTGTTCGCGCTTATGTACCCGTTCCAGCGCTCGGTTATTACCCTGTTACCTATTCGTTACCTATTTACTTATAATACGTTTGTTGTACGTTGCACCTTTTAGAAAAAGATTTTTACTTGTGTTCATGTCTCTGGTGGTAACAATGTGTAATTAGAGATGAAATGACCCTATTAGCGTGCATGTACCCGTTCCAGCGCTCGGATAATACCCTGTTACTTATTCGTTCCTTATTCGCTTTTAATGCGCAGGGTAAGTATACGTTGCACCTTGAAATAAATCCTTTTTTAATTGTGTTCATGTCTTTGGTGGTAACAATGTAATCTTAGAGACGAAATGACCCTATTCGAGTGCATGTACCCGTTCCAGCGCTCGGTTAATACTGTAAACCAACTTAATTTCGCGAGCGATTTATTTTCGCGATTTTCGCGAGTAGAAAAATAACGCGAAAATAAATCGTCGCGAATATGTAAAACTTGGATCTTTCCTTATTAAACTTCATCAAGTAAATCAGAAAATCGCGAAATTAAATAGCCGCGAATTGGTCAAGAAAGGGTAAAACGCGAAATAAAGTATTCGCGAAAATAAGTTGGTTTACAGTACCCTGTTACCTATTCGTTACCTATTCGTTACTTATTCGCTTTAAATACGTTTGTTGTACGTTGAAATCCTTTTCTAAAAGGTGCAACGCACAACAAACGTATTATAAGTGAATAGGTAACGAATAGGTAACGAATAGGTAACAGGGTATTAACCGAGCGCTGGAACGGGTACATGCGCGCTAATAGGGTCATTTCATCTCTAAGAACAAATTGTTACCACCAGAGACATGGACACAATTGAAAATCCTTTTCTAAAAGGTGCAACGTACAACAAACGTATTATAAGTGAATAGGTAACGAATAGGTAACAGGGTAATAACCGAGCGTTGGAACGGGTAAATGCACGCTAATAGGGTCATTTCATCTCTAATTACACATCGTTACCACCACAGATATGAACACAAGTGAAAATTCTTTTCTAAAAGGTGCAACGTACAACAAACGTATTTAAAGCGAATAAGTAACGAATATGTAACGAATAGGTAACAGGGTATTAACCGAGCGCTGGAACGGGTACATGCGCTCTAATAGGGTCATTTCGTCTCTAAGATTACATTGTTACCACCAGAGACATGAACACAATTAAAAAACGATTTATTTCAAGGTGAAACGTATACTTACCCCGCGCATTAAAAGCGTATAAGGAACGAATAAGTAACAGGGTATTATCCGAGCTCTGGAACGGGTACATGCACGCTAATAGGGTCATTTCATCTCTAATTACACATTGTTACCACCAGAGACATGAACACAAGTGAAAATCCTTTTCTAAAAGGTGCAACGTACAACAAATGTATTATAAGTGAATAGGTAACAAATAGGTAACGAATAGGTAACGAATAGGTAACGAATAGGCAACAGGGTATTAACCGAGCGCTGGAACGGGTACATGCGCGCTAATAGGGTCATTTCATCTCTAAGAACACATTGTTACCACCAGAGACATGGACACAATTGAAAATCCTTTTCTAAAAGGTGCAACGTACAACAAACGTATTATAAGTGAATAGGTAACGAATAGGTAACAAAGTATTAACCGAGCGCTGGAACGGGTACATGCACGCTAAAAGGGTCATTTCATCTCTTATTACATATTGTTACCACCAGAGACATGAACACAAGTGAAAATCCTTTTCTAAAAGGTGCAACGTACAACAGACGTATTTAAAGCGAATAAGTAACGAATAGGTAACGAATAGGTAACAGGATATTAACCGAGCGCTGGAACGGGTACATATGCGCTAATAGGGTCATTTCATCTCTAAGAACACATTCTTACCACCAGAGACCTGAACACAATTAAAAAACGATTTATTTAAAGGTGCATCGTATACCCCGCGCATTAAAAGCGAATAAGTAACGAATAGGTAACAGGTTATTTACCGAGCGCTGGAACGGGTACATGCGCTCTTATGGGGTCATTCATCTCTAAGAACACATTGTAACCACCAGACATGAACACAATTAAAACACGATTTATTTCAAGTTGCAGCGTATACCCCGCGCATTAAAAGCGAATAGGTAACGAATAGGTAACAAGATTATTTACCGAGCACTGGAACGGGTACATGAGCGCTAATAGGGTAATTTCATCTCTAAGAACACATTGTTACCACCTGAGACATGGACATAATTGAAAATCCTTTTCTAACAGGTGCAACGTATAAAAAAATGTATTATAAGCGAATAGGTAACGAATAGGTAACGAATAGGAAACAGGGTATTAACCGAGCGCTGGAACGGGTACATGCGCGCTAATAGGGTCATTTCATCTCTAAGAACACATTCTTACCACCAGAGACCTGAACACAATTAAAAAACGATTTATTTCAAGATGCACCGTATACCCCGCGCATTAAAAGCGAATAGGTAACGAATAGGTAACAGGTTATTTACCGAGCGCTGGAACGGGTACATGCGCTCTAATGGGGTCATTTCATCTCTAAGAACACATTGTTACCGTCTGAGACCTGGACATAATTGAAAATCCTTTTCTAACAGGTGCAACGTATAAAAAAATGTATTATAAGCGAATAGGTAACGAATAGGTAACGAATAGGTAACAGGGTATTAGCCGAGCGCTGGAACGGGTACATGCGCGCTAATAGGGTAATTTCATCTCTAAGAACACATTCTTAGCACCAGAGACCTGAACACAATTAAAAAACGATTTATTTAAAGGTGCACCGTATACCCCGCGCATTAAAGTAACGAATAGGTAACAGGTTATTTACCGAGCGCTTGAACGGGAACATGCGCTCTAATGGGGTCATTCATCTCTAAGAACACATTGTTACCACCAGACATGAACACAATTAAAACACGATTTATTTCAAGTTGCAGCATATACCCCGCGCATTAAAAGCGAATAGGTAACGAATAGGTAACAAGATTATTTACCGAGCACTGGAACGGGTACATGAGCGCTAATAGGGTAATTTCATCTCTAAGAACACATTGTTACCACCTGAGACATGGACATAATTGAAAATCCTTTTCTAACAGGTGAAACGTATAAAAAAAATGTATTATAAGCGAATAGGTAACGAATAGGTAACGAATAGGTAACAGGGTATTAACCGAGCGCTGGAACGGGTACATGCGCGCTAATAGGGTCATTTCATCTCTAAGAACACATTCTTACCACCAGAGACCTGAACACAATTAAAACACGATTTATTTCAAGTTGCAGCGTATACCCCGCGCATTAAAAGCGAATAGGTAACGAATAGGTAACAAGATTATTTACCGAGCACTGGAACGGGTACATGAGCGCTAATAGGGTAATTTCATCTCTAAGAACACATTGTTACCACCTGAGACATGGACATAATTGAAAATCCTTTTCTAACAGGTGAAACGTATAAAAAAATGTATTATAAGCGAATAGGTAACGAATAGGTAACGAATAGGTAACAGGGTATTAACCGAGCGCTGGAACGGGTACATGCGCGCTAATAGGGTCATTTCATCTCTAAGAACACATTCTTACCACCAGAGACCTCAACACAATTAAAAAACGATTTATTTAAAGGTGCACCGTATACCCCGCGCATTAAAAGCGAATAAGTAACGAATAGGTAACAGGTTATTTACCGAGCGCTTGAACGGGAACATGCGCTCTAATGGGGTCATTCATCTCTAAGAACACATTGTTACCACCAGACATGAACACAATTAAAACACGATTTATTTCAAGTTGCAGCATATACCCCGCGCATTAAAAGCGAATAGGTAACGAATAGGTAACAAGATTATTTACCGAGCACTGGAACAGGTACATGAGCGCTAATAGGGTAATTTCATCTCTAAGAACACATTGTTACCACCTGAGACATGGACATAATTGAAAATCCTTTTCTAACAGGTGAAACGTATAAAAAAAATGTATTATAAGCGAATAGGTAACGAATAGGTAACGAATAGGTAACAGGGTATTAACCGAGCGCTGGAACGGGTACATGCGCGCTAATAGGGTCATTTCATCTCTAAGAACACATTCTTACCACCAGAGACCTGAACACAATTAAAACACGATTTATTTCAAGTTGCAGCGTATACCCCGCGCATTAAAAGCGAATAGGTAACGAATAGGTAACAAGATTATTTACCGAGCACTGGAACGGGTACATGAGCGCTAATAGGGTAATTTCATCTCTAAGAACACATTGTTACCACCTGAGACATGGACATAATTGAAAATCCTTTTCTAACAGGTGAAACGTATAAAAAAATGTATTATAAGCGAATAGGTAACGAATAGGTAACGAATAGGTAACAGGGTATTAACCGAGCGCTGGAACGGGTACATGCGCGCTAATAGGGTCATTTCATCTCTAAGAACACATTCTTACCACCAGAGACCTCAACACAATTAAAAAACGATTTATTTCAAGGTGCACCGTATGTCCCGCGCATTAAAAGTGAATAAGTAACGAATAGGTAACAGGTTATTTACCGAGCGCTGGAACGGGTACATGCGCTCAAATGGGGTCATTTCATCTCTAAGAACACATTGTTACCACCAGACATGAACACAATTAAAACACGATTTATTTCAAGTTGCAGCGTATACCCCGCGCATTAAAAGCGAATAGGTAACGAATAGGTAACAAGATTATTTACCGAGCACTGGAACGGGTACATGAGCGCTAATAGGGTAATTTCATCTCTAAGAACACATTGTTACCACCTGAGACATGGACATAATTGACAATCCTTTTCTAACAGGTGAAACGTATAAAAAAATGTATTATAAGCGAATAGGTAACGAATAGGTAACGAATAGGTAACAGGGTATTAACCGAGCGCTGGAACGGGTACATGCGCGCTAAAAGGGTAATTTCATCTCTAAGAACACATTCTTACCACCAGAGACCTGAACACAATTAAAACACGATTTATTTCAAGTTGCAGCGTATACCCCGCGCATTAAAAGCGAATAGGTAACGAATAGGTAACAAGATTATTTACCGAGCACTGGAACGGGTACATGAGCGCTAATAGGGTAATTTCATCTCTAAGAACACATTGTTACCACCTGAGACATGGACATAATTGACAATCCTTTTCTAACAGGTGAAACGTATAAAAAAATGTATTATAAGCGAATAGGTAACGAATAGGTAACGAATAGGTAACAGGGTATTAACCGAGCGCTGGAACGGGTACATGCGCGCTAAAAGGGTAATTTCATCTCTAAGAACACATTCTTACCACCAGAGACCTGAACACAATTAAAACACGATTTATTTCAAGTTGCAGCGTATACCCCGCGCATTAAAAGCGAATAGGTAACGAATAGGTAACAAGATTATTTACCGAGCACTGGAACGGGTACATGAGCGCTAATAGGGTAATTTCATCTCTAAGAACACATTGTTACCACCTGAGACATGGACATAATTGAAAATCCTTTTCTAACAGGTGAAACGTATAAAAAAATGTATTATAAGCGAATAGGTAACGAATAGGTAACGAATAGGTAACAGGGTATTAACCGAGCGCTGGAACGGGTACATGCGCGCTAATAGGGTCATTTCATCTCTAAGAACACATTCTTACCACCAGAGACCTGAACACAATTAAAAAACGATTTATTTCAAGGTGCACCGTATACCCCGCGCATTAAAAGCGAATAAGTAACGAATAGGTAACAGGTTATTTACCGAGCGCTGGAACGGGTACATGCGCTCAAAATGGGTCATTTCATCTCTAAGAACACATTGTTACCACCAGACATGAACACAATTAAAACACGATTTATTTCAAGTTGCAGCGTATACCCCGCGCATTAAAAGCGAATAGGTAACGAATAGGTAACAAGATTATTTACCGAGCACTGGAACGGGTACATGAGCGCTAATAGGGTAATTTCATCTCTAAGAACACATTGTTACCACCTGAGACATGGACATAATTGACAATCCTTTTCTAACAGGTGAAACGTATAAAAAAATGTATTATAAGCGAATAGGTAACGAATAGGTACCGAATAGGTAACAGGGTATTAACCGAGCGCTGGAACGGGTACATGCGCGCTAAAAGGGTAATTTCATCTCTAAGAACACATTCTTACCACCAGAGACCTGAACACAATTAAAACACGATTTATTTCAAGGTGCACCGTATACCCCGCGCATTAAAAGCGAATAGGTAACGAATAGGTAACAGGTTATTTACCGAGCGCTGGAACGGGTACATGCGCTCTAATGGGGTCATTTCATCTCTAAGAACACATTGTTACCGTCTGAGACCTGGACATAATTGAAAATCCTTTTCTAACAGGTGCAACGTATAAAAAAATGTATTATAAGCGAATAGGTAACGAATGGGTAACGAATAGGTAACAGGGTATTAACCGAGCGCTGGAACGGGTACATGCGCGCTAATAGGGTCATTTCATCTCTAAGAACACATTCTTACCACCAGAGACCTGAACACAATTAAAAAACGATTTATTTAAAGGTGCACCGTATACCCCGCGCATTAAAAGCGAATAAGTAACGAAAAGGTAACAGGTTATTTACCGAGCGCTGAAACGGGTACATGCGCTCTAATGGGGTCATTTCATCTCTAAGAACACATTGTTACCACCAGACATGAACACAATTAAAACACGATTTATTTAAAGGTGCACCGTATACCCCGCGCATTAAAAGCGAATAAGTAACGAATAGGTAACAGGTTATTTACCGAGCGCTGGAACGGGTACATGCGCTCTAATGGGGTCATTTCATCTCTAAGAACACATTGTTACCACCAGAGATATGAATTTAATTGAAAATCCTTTTCTAAAAGGTGAAACGTACAACAAACGTACTATAAGTGAATAGGTAACATATGCGCTTATAGGGGTATTTCATCTATAAGAACACATTATTACCACCAGAGATATGAACACAATTGGAAATCCTTTTCTAAAAGGTGCAACGTACAACAAACTTTTTAAAAGCGAATTAGTAACGAATATTTAACAGGGTATTATCCGACCGCTGGAACGGATACAAATGCACTTATAGAGTTATATCACCTCTAAGAGCCCAAATCTTCCACCAGAGACAACAAAACAATTGAAAATCCTGTTTTAAAAGGTGCAACGTAAGATACACGTATTATAAGCGAATTATAAGCGAGTGATGGAACGAATTAAACAAGGTAATAGCATGCTCCGAAACGATGTACACCCTGCTTACATGTTTAACTCTACCACATTATGTAAGTATGTGCCTGTCCATAGACAAGAGCCTGAAATTAAGTAGTTATCGTTTGTTTTTGTGTTACATATTTCCGTTTATTTTTTTGTATATGAAATACGGCCGTCAGTTTTGTTGTTTGAATTGTATGAGGTTGTCATGTCTGGGCCTTTTATAGGTGACTACACGGTTTAGGCTATGCTCATTGTTGAAGGCCGTACAGTGAACTATAGTTGATAATTTCTGTGTCATTTTGGTCTAATGTGGAGTGTTGTCTCATTGGCAATCATACCACATCTTCGTTTTTAGCAAGCGCTAACACGGTGATTTCATCCCGTCGAACCAAGATCCATCTTCAAACATACGGACATAAAGCAGTTAAAAGGTAGAACGTATAAAAAAACAAGTAAGGAACAAATGCGTATCGAACATGAAGTAAAAGGATCGGTTGAGCACAAACACATATAAATAAGTCATAAAAAGATCATTTTACCTCAACCAATTCAGAACTATTACCATATGTAAGACTATTAACAACTAGATTTGTAATTGCTAGCAATAACGGAAGGCACCCCTTCCCCCTATTACCAGGTGAGCGGCAGCCATTTTGACAATTCCAAAGTCAAAGAGAGCATCTACAGATGTCTAGTAACATTTTTGCAAAGTTTCATTAAGTATGAACATTTTGAATTTTTGATTTTTTGCTGTTTCCATGGTTACGGCGGCCATTTTGAAAATTCTAACTTCAAAATCCAACTCTGCCTATGCCAGTTACCATTCCTGTAAAGTTTCATCCAGTTTGCGGAAAATTCTTATTTTTGAAATTTTTGACCTTTTTGCATTGTTTCCATGGTAACAAGACCTATTTTGGAAATTCCAACTCCAATGTTGCTCATCATTACTGTGAAGTTTCATGAAGTTTTGAGCATTTTTAGAATTTTGAAAATTTTGGTGTAGTTTCCATGGCAACATAGTAGTTCCAATGATCGCCAAAATCATCCAACACCTGTATATAGTGGGCACCTACATTGTTTTAAAATATGATGATTCTGAGTTGAAGCATATCCAAACAGTTCACCAAAAACCAAAAACTCATTTTTTTCACAATTGTGCCGTTTCCATGGTAACGGCAGCCATATTAAACTATTCCATGCCATAATTAAAAAGGGGGAAGGATATTAAAAATCAAATAAGTAACGAATAGGTAACGAATAGGGAATAGGGAATAGGTAACGAATAGGTAACGAATAGGGAATAGGGAATAGGTAACGAATAGGCAACGAATAGGGAATAGGGAATAGGTAACGAATAGGTAACGAATAGGGAATAGGGAATAGGTAACAAATAGGCAACGAATAAGGAATAGGGAATAGGTAACGAATAGGGAATAGGGAATAGGTAACCAACTTGACGCCCATGCAACATAAGGGGTTCTTAATTCTCTCCAATGTCGTAAATTGTTTTGTGTATTATTGTTGTAAATGGTATGATATCTGCAGCTATGTATTCTGGGATCTTTCCAGATGTGACTAAAATGTAGTAATTTATTTTTGTGTCGTGTACACTGGAGGGAATCCCACTCAAGTTCTTTATATGATATTTTCCTTGCGGTTCCATTTCTGAGACCAGTAATTATTCGAGCAGCATATTTTTGAACTAACTTAATGAGCTCCGTTTTTCCCTGGCTACATGTACAGTTCCCATACTCCAAAATGGGTCTTATAAATCCAATATAGAGTTTTTCTAATGAAGCCCGGTCTATATATAATTTTTTTAGATATCTCATTATGATAATGCGATTGTAGACGTTAGTATAAATTTATCTCATATGGTCAGTTCACTTGTCATTAGACGGAAAAGTAAGGTCCAAGTGTTTTTGTTTTAAATTAGACATATTTTTAAGGAAATGTTATTCTTATGCAGTGATGTGATATCAGAATTTTTTTTCTGGTATGATATAAAGATTAAGTATTGGTAGCACTAAATGTTACACCCCAGTCTGTAGACAAGTTGTACAAAGATACCAGATCATCATTTATCTGTTTACCCTTCCGGAGCACATGAGATCACCCCAGTTTTTAGTGGGGTTTTTTGTCGCTTAGTCGTTCAGTTTTCTATGTTGTGTCTTGTGTACTATCATTTGTCTTTTTCTTTTTTAGCCATGGCGTTGTCAGTTTATTTTCGATCTATGAGTTTGACTGCCCCTCTGGTATCTTTCGCCCCTCTTTTATGAATTCAGTTGAAGAAACATCATCAACAACAACCCAGTACATGGATCTTCAAATGCTATTAAAGAAACCAGGATTAATACAGCGAGGGATTAAGGCCGAATAAATTATCTCATTGTTTTTATTGTAATATCCTAAGTAGTAAGCTGAGGTTAATAGCATTTGGAATAAATTAAAGATTATGTAGAATTTATTTTCTATCAAATAAAATTATAGCTGTACCAGTCTATCATGTCTAATTTTAGAGTAGCTCTTGCTTTATATGTGAATTGATGTTTGTAATTTTTTGTTAGAGATTATACTTATTATAATATTAAGATATTGATTCGTCTTGGTCTTGTATTTAGATTTCTATATCTTCTATTCTCCCGAGGGTTGATTATTTGTCTATGGACATTTGTTATTAAAGTATTTAATACTGAGCAATATAGGGTCTAGATTAATTGTTTTAAGTACTTTTATTTTTGTACCCTCCTTATGATGTTAACCACCTTAAAATAATTGCCGACAGAGACGGATTTAGAGGTTTTTTTCAGGGTGCTCCCCCCCTTTTGATTATATAGGGAATTACTAAAGGATGACTGGAGTGGGTCCCTCTTAGGCAGTCAGTGCCCCCTTATGAAAATTTCTGGATCCGCCACTGATTGATATAATATTACTTGTGTAAAATGTACTAATTATTTGTACATATCAGTCTTATGTAGTAATCAATTCGTTTTGTAATTTTTTCAAGAGACTTTCTCATCCATTGGATTAAATAAAAAAAAGTTTTCTGTTAAGGTTTCTTCCTCCAGATGACTTTGCGTAAAATCTTCGGAATATATGCTCCATTCAACCTGCTTGGAATTGGATTTGGGAGAGTGGGGAATCTATTGGGTTCAACTGCTAGGTCATCTTATTTTTTATTTGAAGCTGATATTTTTTGTACGATATTATATAAAAATTACCCTATTCTGTCAGATAAATTCATTCCTCTCTTTGATGATGAAGCACTGTAATGAAAACGGAGAGGGTGGGAAAACCGTCGATCCCTGCCATATCTTATCGTGCCTGATGTCAGGAAGCTGTTGTTTTTTGTGTGATTGGTTTAACCTTTTTATTTATTAGTTTTCGTTCTGATTGCAAGTTATTGATAGTCTCTGCTGAACTGATCAACAGATTTTCTGACTTCAGGCTTTTTTTTCATAGCTTGGTATATTGTGTACACTAACGCTTTTGTCGAAAATAAAACTTTGGCCTTTAAGATGTTTTACTTTTTGTGGGGTTAGATTGTTGTCTATTTGAAGTAAACCCAGTATCTTTTTTCTTCATTTCTCGAACGCTAATGAATAAAACTGCAATCTAAGGAAAAACTGTCATAAATTATTATAGATATTTCCCACGATATCGAGAAAGGAAGCGAATTCTTAGGAAATATCTTAAATACGTTATATAAGAAAATCGTGTTTTTACATGCTTTACTGCATTGTTGCTGTGCTCTGTGAAGACAGATTTTATTTTAATAAATTGTTTTGTCAACTGACATGGGGTTTTTTCTGTTGTTTAGGTGATTAGTAATTGATGGCATATTTTGGATATTCTCTGTTTATTATTAATAAAAAAAAAAATACTTCGAATGCTTTAATATTTCCCATAATGAAAAGACACTTTAAAATATAAAGTTTCGTTTTTACGATTGTTTTTAAAACAACGCTCTACCCGAGATGAAAATTTAATGATGAGAAACAAGCAACCCCAGGTCCACGAATTATTTGCCTTCAATAAATATTTAGAGCAAACCTCCATACCGCGTATAAAGCATGAAATAAAAGGACCCGAAATAAAAACTGCTAAACAATCCAAACGAGAAAACTAAAGGCCTGATTTATATACAAAATAATATATGAAAACAAATATAGTTATACAACAACAAACGACAACCACTTAATTATATGCTCCTGACTAAGAACAGGCACATATATAATGAAGCGGGGTTGAACATATTTTTGAGCGCTCATCCCTAACCTAGGTTGTTTGTGTTTTTGAGCGCTCATCCCTAACCTAGGTTGTTTGTATTTTTGAGCCCTCATCCCTAACCTAGGTTGTTTGTATTTTTGAGCGCTCATCCCTAACCTAGGTTGTTTGTATTTTTGAGCGTTCATCCCTAACCTAGGTTGTTTGTATTTTTGAGCGCTCATCCCTAACCTAGGTTGTTTGTATTTTTGAGCGCTCATCCCTAACCTAGGTTGTTTGTATTTTTGAGCGCTCATCCCTAACCTAGGTTGTTTGTATTTTTGAGCGTTCATCCCTAACCTAGGTTGTTTGTATTTTTTGTTGGAATTTAGTCTCATTGATCTTTACGTCGTAGTTGCTTAATCTACATTTGTAGCAATAAGTTACAGTCGTCTTTTATACGATATTATATATTCTTTAGTAGGGAGCTATTGTTTTTTTTTTTTTTAGCTTTATTTTTGCTTAAACTGATACTTTCCTTTACTATTGTTTTTTTTTTTAAACTTGATCATATGTACTGTCACCGACCATGGTTATTGCCGATGTTTGATTACAAATAAACTTAGTTTAATATGATGGTAACTTTTTTAAATGAATGAGAGCAACCCCAAATAATACAGCAAGGGAAAAAGGGAAGGGGGATAGGAAGAAAAATGTTGTCCTGCTTTTTTTAAAAGTTGTAATCTCTGTCCTGCCTTTTTATTTTTTCACTTTATTCGGTTCTGTCGGAATTTTAATGCAAAGTGTCTCATCCCATCCTCAAAACTCCTGTCCTGCCTGATTTTTTTCAAATTTCATCCTAGCCTCCACATAAAAATCAAATAAAAAATGTAAAGAATAGAGAAAAATAAACTGTTGGCACAATAACCCCCAAAATGAATCCTAACCTTCTACTTGTGGTATTAAACATAGTTGGGCAATTTCAGAGCAATTAAAATACTTATAGACAAGTTATTATCCTGAAACTAGAAAAATGCTTGTTTTGGGACACTTTTGGGCTTCTAATTCCTAAACGACTGGGACCATCATCCCCAAAATCAATCCCAACCTTCCTTTTGTGGTATTGAACCTTCTTAAAAACTTCATAGAGATCCATTCACTTAAACTAAAGTTATAGTCCGGAAACCAAATGTGTCTTCGTACGACGACGCAGACGATGACGACGATATCATACCATTAACCGATCCCCCAAAAAATTGTTGCGGTCGTATAATGACCTAAAAATTAAAGAATACAGAAAAGAAGGACCCCCTCCAGATCCTTATTACTGTCGAACTACGTATACACTAGATGTAAATTACCAATGGTGATATCTATTTGTGCAATTATACCGGTGAAAATTCAGATAAATGTATCAATGAATATAATTCAATGATTATTTAACGAAGGTAATTGCATGTTAAATAAATCTTCCCCGAGTCCTTTAAAAACTATTATTGACACAAATTGAGGAAATACAGACAAATAAAATACGTAATACAGTTAACGATAGAAAGCAGTATGAATATTGAATAAGCACATAAGCTTTCAATAGAAGAATAAATACATATATCCACACGCCTGGTAAACCATCTAATCTCAACCAAATGTTGAGACGGAAAAAAGTACTCTGGCACTTCCTGTAGAGCTTTTCTGGTTCAAAATATTCAAAATAAACACAAGGTATGTCGACTTTTCGTTAATTTACTGAAAATCAATGCGTTTTTTGTAAAATCGGAGAATGTCATGCCATAGACATAGGAATTAGAGTTTATCTCGTGTATAACACAAATGAATATGATTTAAAATGACATCGTAATGACTTTTCTCCAGCAGGTAAATGTGGCCAGCGCAGTCAGCTATTGACAAAATGACAGTGATATCATTGATAAACTAGCATATATATCAGTAAATTAGTATTTTTCTAAAACATTATAAACATAAAATTACAGTTTGTTCTTTTTCTTAACTAATATAATTTCATTAAGCTAAATATGTTATAAAGTATGTCATGTTGAGATTTTCTGGTATCGGTTGAGATATTCTGGAACAATGTTGAGATCTTCTGGTGAATGAAATGTTCAACTATAAAAAAGAAGATGTGGTATGACTGCCAATGGGACAACTGTCCACAAGAGACCAATATGACACAGACATTAACAACTATAGGTCACCGTACGGCCTTCAACAATGAACAAAGCCCATACCGCATAGTCAGCTATAAAAGTCCCCGATATGACAATGTAAAACAATATAAACGAGAAAACTAAAGGCCTTATTTATATATAAATAAATTTGGTGTATTTACTAAAATTATTAGTTTTATTTTCTATGTTGTCAATTTTGATGGCGACACGCCCACTCTGACGTTGTGTATTCATTCGCCAACATGTGTGTACGTTGTTATTGTTAATATATATAATATAAAAAGTTCTTTGAGCCTCATTTTTGATAGAAATTTATTTATAATGAATGGCAATAATTTATTTTGATTTTATTGAACCATAAAACTAATTTTTGACTCTTCACATTTTACATAATCCGCTTCGCGGATTATTCAATGTGAAGAGTAAAAAATTAGTTTTATGGTTCAATAAATTCAAAATAAATAATAGCCATTCATTAAATAAAAAAAAATTAAAAAAATTAACGAATAATAAATATGATTCAATATGTAACACATAAACAAACGACAACCACTGAATTACAGGCTCCTGACATAGGACAGGCACATACATAAATAATGCGGAGAGGTTAAACATGTTAGCGGGACCCCCCCCCCCCTTTACCTGGGACAGTGGTATATACAACAGTACAACATAAGAACGAACTATAAAAATCAGTTGAAAAAGGTTTAACTCATCAGATGGACAAAAATACAATTGGACGTGGCCGGGTTCTTGAAAATCCCGACAACAAAAAGACACTAGGAACAGATCTGAGAGTACTCGCAGTTATCTGACAGCTAGTTCAAAGCCACTAACAACTAATAAAAAAATCATGCATCTAAAACTAATTCTAATATGACGTTATTCTTAAGCTTTGTGTACAAAGCTATGTTCTAATTTAAATAGAACATGGGCTGCACGTGATTGACATCACAATTGAAATTGGAACAGATCTGAGAGTACTCGCAGTTATCTGACAGCTAGTTCAAAGCCACTAACAACCAATAAAAAAATCATGCATCTAAAACTAATTAAGTTTATCATATAAGGATAAATTGTTTTAATAAAAGTTTAACTCCATTTTCGGAATCAATCCTAATTGATTCTTAATTTAATCACATCAATAATACGTCATTTCTTGACGTCACTCATGCGTTATCAAACAAGTGCAAAACTGACAACATATCTAACGAAAAAACCTGGAAAACATACAATACGGCAGTCGAATCCTTTAAAAATTTTCGATCAGCATACAACTTACATATTTGGCCAGCTCCGCTTAGCGATTTAATATTTTACATTGCCTTCCTTTCATTCAAGGGTCTGTCAGCCTCTACTGTCTTAACATATATATGTCAGGAATAAGTTATCAACATAAGATTCAAGATTTAACAGATAGTACAAAATCCTTTTTAGTAGGGAAAACATTAGAAGGTTTAAAAAGGTCAAATCCCCCCCCCCCCCAAAAAAAAAAAACGGGTACCAATTTCAATTGATTTATTACGAAAATTAATCAGGTCACTTCAACATGTCTGTTTTTCGTCGTATGAATCCGTCATGTTTGCTTCAGCTTTTAGTCTAAGTTTTTTCGCTTTACTTCGCGTGGGTGAGATACATTTGTAGCTGCGGAAAGTAAAACTGATTTAGGGGCACAAATCTCTGTGTCCCATTCACTTACTAAAGCAATTTTTACAAATTCGATATCCTTCGTCCGGGAGTAATTTATACATACATTTTGATGGATCAAGTCTCACTCGTTATCAATTTTCGTCTATTTTACAAAAGAGTTTGTCATTCTCCGAAATCAATGGACATTTCAGAGCACATTCTTTCAGAATCGGGGGAGCAACTGAAGCAAAAAGGCTAGGAGTAGATGACGAAACATTAAAGAAATGGGGTCGTTGGACATCGGATGCTTACACAAAATACATCCGTTTGAACATTGAAAATTATAGGTTATACTTTTTAAAACGCAATAGCTTATTGAAATAATACATACATCAATTGTAGGTGTCAAAACAAGTTAGTTAATAGGATCATCCATAGTATATTGGGCCAATAAAGAAGCTTCGTCTAGACCTGGGGGACTTCACCTTGGCCTACAGAATACAGGTGCTCATATGATTTGGATTGGTCAAAGGGGTATGAAGTGGGTTGATTTAAATAGAGTCTTTGAACAAAGGTTGCTTAACCGCCCCCTTCTGAGTTTCCTTGTTATTCAACTTGGGTCTAATGATTTGGGTATATCGACATCAGAGAAATTATTCAGTGATATAAGAATGTGACCTGCTTCGGTTACATGCATTGTATCCAGCTTTAAAAATAATATGGTCAGACATACTAATGAGACGGTATTGGCACAATGCCAATTGTGGTCAAGCTATTGAAAGGGCTCGCAAACGAGTAAACCTCCGGGTCAAAAACTTAGTTTTGAGCATCGGGGGATGTGCAATTAGGCACAGTAACATACGTGCTAAAGAAAGTAATTTATTTAGATATGACGGAACACATTTATCAAAAATTGGTAATGATATTTATCTAAATAATTTACAAGGAGCACTTGAACAGTTCATGAGATCCGGCGGACCAGCTGTTTTTCCTCAGTGAAATTTTTATTTTAGATTAGTTTAATAACAAGTGGAACTCGGTCGGGACTTTAAAGGGGCACCAATCAGTTTAATTTGGGGTTGTTTCAGGGGTAATTTCTTTGGCAGTGAGTGGGTATGCCCCACTCATTTGGCGGGATATGGCAAGATGAAAATGGAACATGTCCCCACATTGTACGTTAGCTTTTATTTGGGGTTATATTCTTCTGTATTCCCACAGAGATTAGATTGGGTCTTCTTTGAATGTACCAAAGAGACCGGTTCCTGAATTGGTCCCAGTTTGGAACTTAAAGTGTTCTCTTTGAATTTAATAATTAATAAGCTGCAATGGAAACCAAATAGTTCTTGGGGGGAATATTTGCTACGTATCGGGGTTCATTTTTCATACGATCTCTCTATTTAGCATTTAACGTAGAGGATTGTAGCTTTCATTGCCTACCAGTGAAGCACAGGCTTGCCAAAAATAATGGTTCGGTGGTTTGTACGTTCATCTTGCCTTATCTTGTCTGCGCAAAAAATTTAAAACTGTAGCCATATTATTCCACATTCTTTGTTGATTATTATATTTATTTTTGAAAACAAAAGGAGCCGGTTTTACATTTCACACATACTACTATGGTAAAGAAAGGGTTTGATTGCACATGAGACATAATTAAGAAGAAAGCAAAAAATTGGTTGATCGCCCATGAGACATGTATATAATATGAAACAGTTCGGATCTTTGATTAATTCTAATATGACGTTATTCTTAAGCTTTGGGTACAAAGCAATGTTCTAATTTAAATAGAACATGGGCTGCACGTGATTGACATCACAATTGAAATTGCAACGTCAGATGAATTTTGAACAACGCCAGAGATCAAAATGGACATTTTTGTTGGTGTTGCTCGCTAGGAAATTAAATAAAAACATTCTAAAAGTATAAGTTTAAATGTTTCTGTTCTTTTTTTTTTATTGATAAACTGCTGATTTTCTATAACGTTTTTGGTTCATGAAATCAAAATGGCGACATTCCGAGCGTCTACTATAGGTCCGCTTCGAAGTGAAAAAGTTCAAATATTTCTATTAGAATCGAAATAATTCTATCCTGCCATGCTTTATGCTCATTTTAACATGGGTAGGCATTATATTTGTAAACATTTAACACCTCTCTAACGCTCGGTATTAAGATATTAACAAATATAATGCCTACCCATGTTAAAATGAGCATAAAGCATGGCAGGATAGAATTATTTCTTAAACTACAATGTATCAATCTGTACACATCCAACATCCAATGAATTTAGTGTAAAGACGTCATAAACAGTCAGAGAAAAACATGACCTTGTGTAGCTTAGTATCAATTACATATATACAACTGTCAAAATTCATAAACTTGCCGTATATTGTTTGACATTTCAACAGTCATTTTAATCTTGTCTGTAGTTATCACAGCAGCTTCTAAAGAGGCCTTTGGTTGTAATAGAGTCCAAAAAGTAAATAGCTGTGTTTTTTTAAGTACTAGTATTAAAGTTCTAGCGCTTGAGATTAAGTCTAGCATTTGAGATGCAGTTTTGCACAGAAGCTTTAACGTCAATAATGTTGTAATTGACATCTCCAGGGCTAGAATTTATTTATTTATGTGTAACATATTTGTTTTTCGTTCATTTTTTTTTATATTAATAAGGCTGTTTGTTTTCTCGTTACAATTGTTTTACATTGTCATTTCGGGGCCTTTTATAGCTGTCTATTCAGTATGGGCTTTGCTTTATATTTGAAGGCCGTACGGCGACCTCTACTTGTTACTTTATGTGTCATTTTGGTCTCTTGTGGAGAGTTGTATCATTGGCAATCGTACCACAGAAAGAACATTGATAATAAAACGGATACATACAAATTGAAAACAAATCGCGTAAGAAAAAGCAATTATTGGTATGTTAGTTTTCTTTAGTATCATGAATATTTTTGGCTCAACTTCTTAATCATGATCAGGCAAAATTATTGGCTTTTTATTCTGAATTTTTTTTTCTTATTCCTCTTCCACCCCATTTTTCAACAATTACACGCCCGTTTAATTTGGTCATTACATCACGTACTCCTAACGGATGCAAATTTTGTAAATGAAAAACTTTTGTTTATCCTTTCGGCGTTCGTTCGAGCTATCTGGTAAGGTGTGACCACAGTTTTTAGCAGATATCGCATGCTTAGCATAGACACACACAATTTTTTTTTTAGAATTTAAGTTGACCAGGCCAGAGTTCAAACTAACTATCTCCCACAATTTAGCTACGTCGAATCCAGTTTTAAAATATTTAAAAAGAAAACTGAATTAATATTCAGAAATGGATAATCATTAAATTCATTCATTTCATCAAAAGTTATTTTCATTTAAAATAGATAATTGCAAAGGAGATGTACATACAATGGAGATTACCTCTAACTGTCATAATCTGAAGGAGAACTGTTCTAGCTGACAAATGTGGAACTATCTCCTAGAACTGACTCACACAGTTCCACCTGGAACTGATCATGACAGTACCACGGCTAAAAAAATCTACGACTAGAACAGAACTCCGTCCTGATTTCACCACGAACGCATCACGATTGTTTTGAACATGTTTAATAAAAGTTTGCTACTCTCATCACGATCACCGTCCAAGACCTCATCAAGACCGTAACACGACCATACTGCACTACGATCGTCAATAGCATTATTTTTTTAGAGATCGTAGTGCGATCACGGCCTAGTGTGACGGGGCCCGGGTTATAATATAAATGTTGCTGAATACTCCCAAATATTAAGGATGTGACCTGAATGCAGTTGTGAACAAACATCTAAGTTTTAATTATTTCAATACAACACCTGTCAGGGCCGTAACTGGGGTTGGAATCTAGGAGAGGCAGGGGTTTGGGGGCCGCCGATTGAGTCCCCCAAGAGAGGGGGTTGGGGAGGGGGCAGCCCCCGCCAATATTTTTTTCTCGGTAACATGGCTAAAAATGACCTGTTTTCCTTCGATTTTCTTAGTTAAAGAAAACATCAGTATTGCTTGAACCTGTATGAAATATTTAGTCCAAAATAAGCTGAGATTGCTGTTCGGAGTGAGCCACTGCTCCGTCTTGAAGACCGTACTTTGACCTATAATTATTAACATTAAATACAATCTAATTAAAAACCGATCTCTCATCGCTCCTGTTTCTGATATGTCGCGTGGGAGATCTAACGAAACCCGCTTTGAGGTCACATGTGAGTGACCTCGTAGGTGTGTCTTTTTCGACCAATGAAATTGAGTCTTCCACGATCTTGGAAGTTTAACGTAAGGCAAAGGGATGTAACTCATTTTATTTACGACGAAATCGTCAGTCATAATAATTCATAAACTTTTTTGATTGGCTTATTAATAGGTCGTCAACTCATTTGCATATCTTTATAAATTCATGACTTTTAGTTCACTCACATGTGACCTCAAAGCCGGTTTCGTTAGATCTCCCACGCGACATATCAGAAACAGGAGCGATGAGAGATCGGTTTTTAATTAGATTGCATTAAATACATTGTGACCGATTTTTTTTTCTCTTAATAAAATCAGTGGCTAAAAATAACCCGATTTCCTTAATTAAAGACTCATTAATAAGGCTTGATCCTGAAACCAATTCTTGTGCAAACAATTATTATCTGTATTTAAAGATATTTTTGTTCGGAATCAAATCATAATAAAGCAAGATCATAGAACACAAGATATATTTTTTATCGAGGACCTTGAATTTCATTATTGTTGAAAGCTGAACAGACATGTATATAACTACAAGTCTACAACCACGGAGTCGGGACTTTCTATACTAGGATATACTTAGTAGAGAAAGTCCGTGCTACAACGAATGGGAGTGTTTAACTACAAAGGCATTGACCATAATATTCTCGTACAATCGGGAGACGTAGTATAGCACTTTCTGACCAGACACGTTATAAACAAAATGATCCAACAGCTGATTTAGCCGGTTACGAATTTCCAATTATTATTAAAGGTTCACAATACAAAGGGAAATTGCTCTGCTTAATTAAGTCCCTAAATAAATGTGAATAGTTAACTAAAGTTTTATTCAAAATTGTCAAAAGCAAAATTTTAATTGTGTTTTCGTACGGCATAGGTAATATTGAATAACTGACTGACAGACACACGAAAAAAAACCCACCAAAAAACAAACTGAAACGATTCACTATCGATCAAAACTATATCAGATATATCACGTTTCATGATAACACTGTTAAAACTGTAAACTTGTGTTGTTTTTAATATAAATTCAAGTTCTTCGTGTACATATTGTTATTACTTTAAATTTTAGAGTAGAAAATGCCTCCCCTGCCTCATAGGTTGTTACGGCCCTGCGGGTAGGTCGAATTTTCGTCGATTTACTGAAAATAAATGACTTTTTTGTAAAATCGGAGAATGTCATGCCATATATAAATAATAATTGTAACTAATATGTCTCTTCTTGGTTTAAAATATTTTAAATTGAAGTCACAGGCTTTACGATAACCACGTCTGTAAATTGCACAAATATTTGTTTGTCAAGCCTACTCTGAGCAGAAAAATAAAAAATATAAATGGTTGAGATATAAAGGTATTGGTTGAGTTTTTCTGTCACAATGTTGAGACTTTCTGGTTGCGCTGTACTATTCGAGTTAACCTATTTTTACGGTTAACCTGATTCATGTTTTCTGTCTGTGGTAACATAAAGTCTAAATACAGATACAATTTTTAAGCATTGCCGATAGAAAAATGCATGCCTTACAAAAAGAAATAAGATTATTTTACAATGGTTATTTATTAATATGATTTGGATGAATTCGATTCCTAACAGACATTATTTAATGCCGAAAATACGTACATTTATAAAGAAATAAAATAGTTAAAAACTAAACAATCGAACAGGACCCCTTTTCTAGGTTTATTTTTTCGTACACATTTTTTCAGGGCTAGTACTTCATTTGTCTCAGCGGCTTACCCCGGGTTAGCCCGGTCGACGCTTCCGGTATAGGCACAGTCGCTTCATTTGCTGTAAAACCAGCCGCCGGCGGAAATAGGCATACGCCGCCCTCGCCGGTCTCACTCACCGGCAAGCAATCAGCCGGTCATAAAAGTATGGCGGGAAGCGTAATTTTAGATAAATTGTCGGAATTTGAAAGGTGAAGATTTAATTTTTTCCAATCAGACTATATTATAAGATACTGCATTGGTCAACTTTGACGATAATAAATCGCCATGCTATATTTTATTTTCAAGTTTATAAAATTTATGTCGGAGAAGCGTTTTTATGATGAATAAGAAAAAAAGATTGCATTTTAAAAATATATATTTATATTGTTAATGTTAACAGGTTCATTTTTTATATTCCCTAGCTTAGAGAGCAAACTAGTATAATAAATTAAAACTTCTGTCGCCATCTTTATATCAGCCGGTGTCATATGGTATTTTGAACCCCATGGTAAATTGACCCCGGGGTCAAAATACCGCTATGGTAAATTGAACCCCCCCATGGTAAATTGAACCCCCCCTGTATGGAAAATTGAACCCCCATGGTAAATTGAACCCCCCTGTTTTTTTCATCCTAGATGAATATTAGAACATTTTACATTATTCTAAAGCTTATCATAGATTAAAAAATCATTCATACAAGAAGGGGAGGTACATTTTCCATGCTTAATTAAAAGAAATATCTTTGCTTGGTATAGGTGCTCTGAAGTCTTTACCAACAAAATGTCATTCAAAATACCTATTGACACATTATAACTAGACCATATGTAGCTTGAATGCTTTAATTATTTGTAATTATAACATATGTATATATATATATATTATATAAGGATAGTTTTGATTTTCCATGGTAAAAAAAGGGGGAGGGGGTCAAAATACCATGGCAAAGTAAAATTTCAAAAATATCTTTTCCAGCAAGTTTAATACATACAAACTACTTGTTGGTGTATATTAACTACATATAAGAGTTAAAATTGCCAGAATTTTTTGAATTGTCTAGAGTAAGGGGTTCAATATACCGCAGGAGGGTCAAAATACCATGGCAAAGTAAAATTTTCAAAATATCTTTTCCATCAAGTTTAATACATACAAACTACTTGTTGGTGTATATTAACTACATATAAGAGTTAAAATTGCCAGAATTTTTTGAATTGTCTAGAGTAGGGGGTTCAATATACCGCAGGAGGGTAAAAATACCATGGCAAAGTAAAATTTTCAAAATATCTTTTCCATCAAGTTTAATACATACAAACTACTTGTTGATGTATATTAACTACATATAAGAGTTAAAATTGCCAGAATTTTTTGAATTGTCTAGAGTAGGGGGTTCAATATACTGCAGGAGGGTCAAAATACCATGGCAAAGTAAAATTTTCAAAATATCTTTTCCATCAAGTTTAATACATACAAACTACGTGTTGGTGTATATTAACTACATATAAGAGTTAAAATTGCCAGAATTTTTTGAATTGTCCAGAGTAAGGGGTTCAATATATCGCAGGGGGTCAAAATACCATGGCAAAGTAAAATTTTAAAATTATCTTTTCCAGCAAGTTTAATACATACAAACTACTTATTGGTGAATTCTAACTACATAAAAGAGTAAGAATTGCCAGATTTTTGGAAATTAAGGGTCTAGAGTAGGGGGTTCAATATACTGAAGGGGGAGGGGGGGGGGGTCAAAATACCATGGCAAAGTTAAATTTTCAAAATATCTTTTCCAGCAAGTTTAATACATACAAACTACTTATTGGTGTATTCTAACTACATAAAAGAGTTCAAATTGCCAGAATTTCTGAAATTAAAGGCCTAGAGTAGGGGGTTCAATATACCGCAGGGGGGTCAAAATACCATGGCAAAGTAAAATTTTCAAAATATCTTTTCCAGCAAGTTTAATACATACAAACTACTTATTGGTGTATTCTAACTACATAAAAGAGTTCAAATTGCCAGAATTTCTGAAATTAAAGGCCTAGAGTAGGGGGTTCAATATACCGCAGGGGGGTCAAAATACCATGGCAAATAAAATTTTCAAAATATCTTTCCCAGCAAGTTTAATACATACAAACTACTTATTGGTGTATTCTAACTACATAAAAAAGTTCATATTGCCAGAATTTCTTAAATTAAAGGCCTAGAGAAGGGGGTTCAATATACTGCAGGGGGGTCCAAATACCATGGCAAAGTAAAATTTTCAAAATATCTTTTCCAGCAAGTTTAATACATACAAACTACTTATTGGTGTATTCTTACTACATAAAAGAGTTCAAATTGCCAGAATTTCTGAAATTAAAGGCCTAGAGTAGGGGGTTCAATATACCGCAGGGGGGTCAAAATACCATGGCAAAGTAAAATTTTCAAATAACTTTTCCAGCAAGTTTAATACATACAAACTGCTTATTTGTGTATTCTAACTACATAAAAAAGTTAGAAATGCCAGAACTTTTTAAATTAAAGGTCTAGAGTGAGGGGTTCAATATACCGCAGGGGGGTCAAAATACCATGGCAAATAAAATTTTCAAAATATCTTTCCCAGCAAGTTTAATACATACAAACTACTTATTG
Source organism: Mytilus edulis (assembly GCF_963676685.1). Taxonomy (NCBI): domain Eukaryota; kingdom Metazoa; phylum Mollusca; class Bivalvia; order Mytilida; family Mytilidae; genus Mytilus; species Mytilus edulis. The sequence continues at coordinate 49,408,585 of NC_092346.1, read as the reverse complement.
GTGTATTCTAACTACATAAAAGAGTTAGAATAGCTAGAATTTCTGAAATTAAAGGCCTAGAGTAGGGGGTTTAATATACCGCAGGGGGGTCAAAATACCATGGCAAAGTAAAATTTTCAAAATATCTTTTCAAGCAAGTTTAATACATACAAACTACTTATTGGTGTATTCTAACTACATAAAAGAGTTCAAATTGCCAGAATTTCTGAAATTAAAGGCCTAGAGTAGGGGGTTCAATATACCGCAGGGGGGTCAAAATACCATGGCAAAGTAAAATTTTCAAAATATCTTTTCCAGCAAGTTTAATACATACAAACTGCTTATTTGTGTATTCTAACTACATAAAAAAGCTAGAAATGCCAGAACTTTTTAAATTAAAGGTCTAGAGTGAGGGGTTCAATATACCGCAGGTGGTCAAAATACCATGGCAAAGTAAAATTTTCAAAATATCTTTTCCAGCAAGTTTAATACATACAAACTACTTATTGGTGTATTCTAACTACATAAAAGAGTTAGAATAGCTAGAATTTCTGAAATTAAAGGCCTAGAGTAGGGGGTTCAATATACCGCAGGGGGGTCAAAATACCATGGCAAAGTAAAATTTTCAAAATATCTTTTCACGCAAGTTTAATACATACAAACTACTTATTGGTGTATTCTAACTACATAAAAAAGTTCAAATTGCCAGAATTTCTGAAATTAAAGGCCTAGAGTAGGGGGTTCAATATACTGCAGGGGGGTCCAAATACCATGGCAAAGTAAAATTTTCAAAATATCTTTTCCAGCAAGTTTAATACATACAAACTACTTATTGGTGTATTCTAACTACATAAAAGAGTTAGAATAGCTAGAATTTCTGAAATTAAAGGCCTAGAGTAGGGGGTTCAATATACCGCAGGGGGGTCAAAATACCATGGGAAATAAAATTTTCAAAATATCTTTCCCAGCAAGTTTAAGACATACAAACTACTTATTGGTGTATTCTAACTACATAAAAGAGTTAGAATAGCTAGAATTTCTGAAATTAAAGGCCTAGAGTAGGGGGTTTAATATACCGCAGGGGGGTCAAAATACCATGGCAAAGTAAAATTTTCAAAATATCTTTTCCAGCAAGTTTAATACATACAAAGTACTTATTGGTGTATTCTAACTACATAAAAGAGTTAGAATAGCTAGAATTTCTGAAATTAAAGGCCTAGAGTAGGGGGTTCAATATACCGCAGGGGGGTCAAAATACCATGGGAAATAAAATTTTCAAAATATCTTTCCCAGCAAGTTTAAGACATACAAACTACTTATTGGTGTATTCTAACTACATAAAAGAGTTAGAATAGCTAGAATTTCTGAAATTAAAGGCCTAGAGTAGGGGGTTTAATATACCGCAGGGGGGTCAAAATACCATGGCAAAGTAAAATTTTCAAAATATCTTTTCCAGCAAGTTTAATACATACAAAGTACTTATTGGTGTATTCTAACTACATAAAAGAGTTAGAATAGCTAGAATTTCTGAAATTAAAGGCCTAGAGTAGGGGGTTCAATATACCGCAGGGGGGTCAAAATACCATGGCAAAGTAAAATTTTCAAAATATCTTTTCCAGCAAGTTTTATACATACAAACTACTTATTGGTGTATTCTAACTACATAAAAAAGTTCAAATTGCCAGAATTTCTGAAATTAAAGGCCTAGAGTAGGGGGTTCAATATACTGCAGGGGGGTCCAAATACCATGGCAAAGTAAAATTTTCAAAATATCTTTTCCAGCAAGTTTAATACATACAAACTACTTATTGGTGTATTCTTACTACATAAAAGAGTTCAAATTGCCAGAATTTCTGAAATTGAAGGCCTAGAGTAGGGGGTTCAATATACCGCAGGGGGGTCAAAATACCATGGCAAAGTAAAATTTTCAAATAACTTTTCCAGCAAGTTTAATACATACGAACTGCTTATTTGTGTATTCTAACTACATAAAAAAGTTAGAAATGCCAGAACTTTTTAAATTAAAGGTCTAGAGTGAGGGGTTCAATATACCGCAGGGGGTCAAAATACCATGGCAAAGTAAAATTTTCAAAATATCTTTTCCATCAAAGTTAATACATGCAAACTACTTGTGTGTGTTTATTTACTACATATAAGAGTTTATTTACTACATATAAGAGTTAAGATTGCCAGATTTTTTTGAACTGTCTATAGTAAGGGGTTCAATATATCGCAGAGGGTCAAAATACCATGGCAAATAAAATTTTCAAAATATCCTTTCCAGCAAGTTTAATACATACAAACTACTTATTGGTGTATTCTAACTACATAAAAGAGTTAGAATAGCTAGAATTTCTGAAATTAAAGGCCTAGAGTAGGGGGTTCAATATACTGCAGGGGGGTCAAAATACCATGGCAAAGTAAAATTTTCAAAATATCTTTTCCAGCAAGTTTAATACATACAAACTACTTATTGGTGTATTCTAACTACATAAAAGACTTAAAATTGCCAGAATTTCTGAAATTAAAGGCCTAGAGTAGGGGGTTCAATATACTGCAGGGGGGTCCAATTACAATGGCAAAGTAAAATTTTCAAAATATCTTTTCCAGCAAGTTTAATACATACAAACTACTTATTGGTGTATTCTAACTACATAAAAGAGTTCAAATTGCCAGAATTTCTGAAATTAAAGGCCTAGAGTAGGGGGTTCAATATACCGCAGGGGGGTCAAAATACCATGGCAAAGTAAAATTTTCAAATAACTTTTCCAGCATGTTTAATACATACAAACTGCTTATTTGTGTATTCTAACTACATAAAAAAGTTAGAAATGCCAGAACTTTTTAAATTAAAGGTCTAGAGTGAGGGGTTCAATATACCGCAGGGGGGTCAAAATACCATGGCAAAGTAAAATTTTCAAAATATCTTTTCCAGCAAGTTTAATACATACAAACTACTTATTGGTGTATTCTTACTACATAAAAAAGTTCAAATTGCCAGAATTTTTGAAATTAAAGGCCTAGAGTAGGGGGTTCAATATACTGCAGGGTGGTCCAAATACCATTGCAAAGTAAAATTTTCAAAATAACTTTTCCAGCAAGTTTAATACATACAAACTGCTTATTGGTGTATTCTTACTACATAAAAAAGTTAGAATTGCCAGAATTTTTTGAATTAAAGGTCTAGAGTAGCAGGTTCAATATACCACAGGGTGTCAAAATACCATGGCAAAGTAAAATTTTCAAAATATCTTTTCTAACAAGTTTAATACATACCTCACCATGGTATTTTGATGGAAAAGATGGAAACGTTGTTTTGAAAATTTTACTTTGCCATGGTATTTTGACCCCACTACCATGGTTTATTGAAACGCCTACTATAGACCTTAAATTTTTAAAAATTCTAGCAATTCTTACTTTTAACATTGTAATAATACTCCAATAAGTAGTTTGTATGTATTTAATATACTGGAAAAGATATTTTGAAAATTTTACTTAGCCATGGTATTTTGACCCCCCTGCGGTATATTGAACCCCCTACTATAAACCTTGAATTTCAAAAATTCAAGCTATTCTAACTCCTTAACATAGTTATAATACTTCAAGAAGTAGTTTGTATGTATTTAATAAACTGGAAAAGATATTTTGAAAATTTTACTTAGCCATGGTATTTTGACCCCCCTGCGTTATATTGAACCCCCTACTATAGACCTTGAATTTCAAAAATTCAACCTATTCTAACACCTTAACATAGTTTTAATACTTCAATAAGTAGTTTGTATGTATTTAATATACTGGAAAAGATATTTTGAAAATTTTACTTAGCCATGGTATTTTGACCCCCCTGCGGTATATTGAACCCCCTACTATAGACCTTGAATTTCAAAAATTCAAGCTATTCTAACTCCATAACATAGTTATAATACTCCAATAAGTAGTTTGTATATATTTGATATACTAGAAAAGATATTTTGAAAATTTTACTTAGCCATGGTATTTTGACCCCCCTGCGGTATATTGAACCCCCTACTATAGACCTTGAATTTCAAAAATTCAACCTATTCTAACACCTTAACATAGTTTTAATACTTCAATAAGTAGTTTGTATGTATTTAATATACTGGAAAAGATATTTTGAAAATTTTACTTAGCCATGGTATTTTGACCCCCCTGCGGTATATTGAACCCCCTACTATAGACCTTGAATTTTAAAAATTCATTCTATTCTAACTCCTTAACATAGTTATAATACTCCAATAAGCAGTTTGTATGTATTTAATATACTGGAAAAGATATTTTGAAAATTTTACTCAGCCATGGTATTTTGACCCCCCTGAGGTATATTGAACCCCCTACTATAGACCTTGAATTTTAAAAATTCAAGCTATTCTAAATCCTTAACATAGTTATAATACTTCAAGAAGTCGTTTGTATGTATTTAATATACTGAAAAAGATATTTTGAAAATTTTACTTAGCCATGGTATTTTGACCCCTGCGGAATATTGAACCCCCTACTATAGACCTTGGATTCAAAAATTCAAGCTATTCTAAATCCTTAACATAGTTTTAATACTTCAATAAGTAGTTTGTATGTATTTAATATACTGGAAAAGATATTTTGAAATATTTTACTTAGCCATGGTATTTTGACCCCCCTGCAGTATATTGAACCCCCTAAGTACTATAGACCTTGAATTTCAAAAATTCAAGCTATTCTAACTTGTAAACGTAGTTTTAATACTCCAATAAGAAGTTTGTATGTATTTAATATACTGGAAAAGATATTTTGAAAATTTTACTTAGCCATGGTATTTTGACCCCCCTGCGGTATATTGAACCCCCTACTATAAACCTTGAATTTCAAAAATTCAAGCTATTCTAAATCCTTAACATAGTTATATTACTCCAGTCAGTAGTTTGTATGTATTTAATATACTGGAAAAGATATTTTAAAAATTTTACTTAGCCATGGTATTTTGACCCCTGCGGAATATTGAACCCCCTACTATAGACCTTGGATTTCAAAAATTCAAGCTATTCTAAATCCTTAACATAGTTTTATTACTTCAATAAGTAGTTTGTATGTATTTAATATACTGGAAAAGATATTTTGAAATATTTTACTTAGCCATGGTATTTTGACCCCCCTGCGGTATATTGAACCCCCTACTATAGACCTTGAATTTTAAAAATTCAAGCTATTCTAAATCCTTAACATAGTTATAATACTTCAAGAAGTCGTTTGTATGTATTTAATAAACTGGAAAAGATATTTTGAAAATTTTACTTAGCCATGGTATTTTGACCCCCCTGCGGTATATTGAACCCCCTAAGTACTATAGACCTTGAATTTCAAAAATTCAAGCTATTCTAACTCCTTAACATAGTTATAATACTTCAAGAAGTAGTTTGTATGTATTTAATAAACTGGAAAAGATATTTTGAAAATTTTACTTAGCCATGGTATTTTGACCCCCCTGCGGTATATTGAACCCCCTACTATAGACCTTGAATTTCAAAAATTCAAGCTATTCTAACTTGTTAACGTAGTTTTAATACTCCAATAAGAAGTTTGTATGTATTTGATATACTGGAAAAGATATTTTGAAAATTTTACTTTGCCATGGTATTTTGACCCCCCTGCGGTATATTGAACCCCCTACTATAGACCTTGAATTTTAAAAATTCAAGCTATTCTAACTCCTTAACATAGTTATAATACTTCAAGAAGTAGTTTGTATGTATTTAATATACTGAAAAAGATATTTTGAAAATTTTACTTAGCCATGGTATTTTGACCCCTGCGGAATATTGAACCCCCTACTATAGACCTTGGATTTCAAAAATTCAAGCTATTCTAAATCCTTAACATAGTTTTAATACTTCAATAAGTAGTTTGTATGTATTTAATATACTGGAAAAGATATTTTGAAATATTTTACTTAGCCATGGTATTTTGACCCCCCTGCGGTATATTGAACCCCCTACTATAGACCTTGAATTTCAAAAATTCAAGCTATTCTAACTTGTTAACGTAGTTTTAATACTCCAATAAGAAGTTTGTATGTATTTGATATACTGGAAAAGATATTTTGAAAATTTTACTTTGCCATGGTATTTTGACCCCCCTGCGGTATATTGAACCCCCTACTATAGACCTTGAATTTCAAAAATTCAAGCTATTCTAACTCCTTAACATAGTTATAATACTTCAAGAAGTAGTTTGTATGTATTTAATATACTGAAAAAGATATTTTGAAAATTTTACTTAGCCATGGTATTTTGACCCCTGCGGAATATTGAACCCCCTACTATAGACCTTGGATTTCAAAAATTCAAGCTATTCTAAATCCTTAACATAGTTTTAATACTTCAATAAGTAGTTTGTATGTATTTAATATACTGGAAAAGATATTTTGAAATATTTTACTTAGCCATGGTATTTTGACCCCCCTGCGGTATATTGAACCCCCTACTATAGACCTTGAATTTTAAAAATTCAAGCTATTCTAAATCCTTAACATAGTTATAATACTTCAAGAAGTCGTTTGTATGTATTTAATAAACTGGAAAAGATATTTTGAAAATTTTACTTAGCCATGGTATTTTGACCCCCCTGCGGTATATTGAACACCCTAAGTACTATAGACCTTGAATTTCAAAAATTCAAGCTATTCTAACTCCTTAACATAGTTATAATACTTCAAGAAGTAGTTTGTATGTATTTAATAAACTGGAAAAGATATTTTGAAAATTTTACTTAGCCATGGTATTTTGACCCCCCTGCGGTATATTGAACCCCCTACTATACACCTTGAATTTCAAAAATTCAAGCTATTCTAACTCCTTAACATAGTTATAATACTCCAATAAGAAGTTTGTATGTATTTAATATACTGGAAAAGATATTTTGAAAATTTTACTTTGCCATGGTATTTTGACCCCCCTGCGGTATATTGAACCCCCTACTATAGACCTTGAATTTCAAAAATTCAAGCTATTCTAACTCCTTAACATAGTTATAAAACTCCAATAAGTAGTTTGTATGTATTTAATATACTGGAAAAGATATTTTGAAAATTTTACTTAGCCATGGTATTTTGCCCCCCCTGCAGTATATTGAACCCCCTTCTATAGACCTTGATTTTCAAAAATTCAAGCAATTCTAACTCCTTAACATACATTGTAGTTATAATACTCCAATTAGTAGTTTGTATGTATTTAATATACTGGAAAAGATATTTTGAAAATTTTACTCAGCCATGGTATTTTGACCCCCCTGTGGTATATTGAACCCCCTACTATAGACCTTGAATTTCAAAAATTCAAGCTATTCTAAATCCTTAACATAGTTATATTACTCCAGTCAGTAGTTTGTATGTATTTAATATACTGGAAAAGATATTTTAAAAATTTTACTTAGCCATGGTATTTTGACCCCCCTGCGGTATATTGAACCCCCTACTATAGACCTTGAATTTCAAAAATTCATTCTATTCTAACTCCTTAACATAGTTATAATACTCCAGTTAGTAGTTTGTATGTATTTAATATACTGGAAAAGATATTTTGAAAATTTTACTTAGCCATGGTATTTTGACCCCCCTGCGGTATATTGAACCCCCTACTATAGACCTTGAATTTTAAAAATTCATTCTATTCTAACTCCTTAACATAGTTATAATACTCCAATAAGCAGTTTGTATGTATTTAATATACTGGAAAAGATATTTTGAAAATTTTACTTAGCCATGGTATTTTGACCCCCCTGCGGTATATTGAACCCCCTACTATAGACCTTGAATTTCAAAAATTCAAGCTATTCTAACTCCTTAACATAGTTATAATACTCCAATAAGCAGTTTGTATGTATTTAATATACTGGAAAAGATATTTTGAAAATTTTACTTAGCCATGGTATTTTGACCCCCCTGCGGTATATTGAACCCCCTACTATAGACCTTGAATTTCAAAAATTCAAGCTATTCTAACTCCTTTACATAGTTATAATACTCCAATAAGCAGTTTGTATGTATTTAATATACTGGAAAAGATATTTTGAAAATTTTACTTAGCCATGGTATTTTGACCCCCATGCGGTATATTGAACCCCCTACTATAGACCTTGAATTATACAAATTCAAGCTATTCTAACTCCTTAACATAGTTATAATACTCCAATAAGCAGTTTGTATGTATTTAATATACTGGAAAAGAAATTTTTAAAATTTTACTTAGCCATGGTATTTTGACCCCCCTGCGGTATATTGAACCCCCTATATAAAACCACAAATTAAAAAAAATGATAGCCAATAAATTGTAAATTAGATTATCTGCAATACTATTTATCAAAAACAGGGGGGTTCAATATACCGCAGGGGGGTTCAAAATACCATATGTGAAAAATGACCCCGGGGTCAAAATACCATGCGGTATAATGACCCCGGGGTCATTTTACCGCATGGTATTTTGACCCCGGGTTCAATTTTTAGGGGGTTCAAAATACCATATGACACCGGTTCCACTCGTTTTATTTTCAGTCATATTTAACCCGGTCACGTGATAGGGCGAACAGGGCATAGCCCGACCTAGAACAAATGAAGCAGCCTTTTAAAGAGGTGGTGATAATTTAAATGTGAGTAAAAGATGGCATTTTTGTCATTATAATACTTATCACAAAAAAAATATGATTCGATTTTAAAATTGCTTTGTCAGTATTATAAGAGACGTCCAACTAAGTGTAATCACAGCCCCCTGAGTTTATTTTCAATATTTTGAACCAGAAAATCTCTACAGTAAGTGCCAGAATACTTTTTCCCGTCTCACCTTCAGGAGCGTAGCTTACGTTGAGGCAACCGAGGCAACGGCAAAAAAAAACCACAAACAAATATTTTCCTTCACTGTATTTTCTTTTAAATGATTGTCGCAGCAAACTTGCTACTAAACAATAAGATAGCAACTTGTTATGTATTGTTTGCGCGGTTATTGATTCATACCCTTTACGAATTATTCAAGACTTATGGAAACATTTGAATTAATTTTCCCTCCTCTACTTGGACAAACCCTGTACGTTAGTTTTCTGTAATTCAAGTTTGTCAGAGTAAAAGGAAATCGACAACAGAGTTATTTTGTCCTACCCCATTGCAAGCGAAAACAGTGAGTAGAATAGATGAGGATCCAACTCACGAGTCACCCGATCAAATCACTTTACCAATGAATTAGGTAAATTATTTATTTTTGTATCAGAATAATTTCTAGTATATAAGGGCCTGGGTGAGGATTTTAAGAAAACAGAAAAATCGGCCCTGAAATTAATTTAAATTTAAAAGAATATGGATTTAAAATAGTGCTTAATAATAAAATAAAGGAAAATCAAATTATGGGCGACAATGATTAAAAAATAAATATTTGATAATCCCATTCTTAGCATTCAAACCCCCATTAATAACCGTTGACATGTTCTCCTACGACTATGTTCATTGACTCTGGTACCAAACAAAACAAAATATGCTTCTATATATCATAGTGCACAGAAAACAATTTATATGTTGTGGTTCTCAAGTTTTATTCTCGCTATTTTAAATTCATAGTACGTTTTCACAAGCAGGGAATTTAAGATATTTAAAGGAATCACTAATTCCAGAGAAATATGTCTGTTAGTTAATACATAATGTCAGTTTATATATAAAAAAAATCAACCAAATACTGTTCATTTATAATGAAGACTCTAGAATAAAGTAAATGTTAGTTATTCGCCGGTTGTCATGTTCATCATGAATGAAAAAAAAAGTAAAAAATCATTCAATATATAATTACAAGACCTTCGAAGGAATACACCACTAAAACAAGTGCCGTGCTACACTTTACATGTAGCATATGTTTTTCTCCTAGTTTATCCTGAAATTCGTTTGTTCAATCCAGCTGTCATTTTGTGGTGATTATCTATAATTCGTTGATTCGTGACCTACGACAAAATAAATGATCATCACAACACTTATTACAAATAAACCTTAATATTTTCGTTTTTTTTCTTCTGTATTGAACATTTTGTACAGGTTTCTTCTATCCACCGAGCAAGGTCATGATTTCTTGTGATATGACGTTAACTCATGTCACAGTGAGGTACAGCCAACTGTATTACTGGAGTGTTCTACGGCTTGGAAATATATTGGGAACCATTAGGCATTTGAGCTGGCTTTCTGCTGGGAACAGTATGTCAATATATATGTTCCTGCTTTCTGTAACTGCTAGCAAGTCAGGAAACTGACTTTTCATTGGTTGTCTAATGTGATACATTCACGTATTTTGTTATTTTTATAGCTTTGAGTATAGATAGTAAGGCATATAATTAACATTATTATGATAAAAGAAAATTGAACAGCAACTATTTTTAACGATTCTTTTTTGTTCAAATTGTAAAAACCTCGATAGCTTCAGGGGGCGCAGCCCCCCTGACTCCCTGCCTCGGTATAAACAGAAGGCAAGCTACGCCACTAAATCATTTGGTTGAGAATAGATGGTTTACCAGGCGTGTATCCAGCTACCTTCATTCTGTAAAGTTTAAGTTATAAAGATAGTTTGAAACATTTTATCTTATATGCATCTAAATTATTTATTTCCTCAATAGTATTTGGCAAATTATACCAGATAAGACTACATTATTTAAATCTTCTTAAAAAAAGACAGAAGTGTAAGAATCCATGATGATGCTATTTTCGATATCTCACAAAAAACAATAAATCAAGGAGTTTGAGAAAAAATCGCCCGTCCAACCAATAGATAATTAGCAGAGGTTGGATTACTGGAATTGACAAGTAATGTACCAGATTATTGTTTTCGTCATACATTTTAAGCTTCTATTCTGTGCATAATAATTATATCAGTATATATAAACCTTCAAGTCATATTCTAAAGACGGATGCGAACTGCAGAACACGACGTATCTACACACCAGATCATTACTGGAATTAAGGTAAGGTGTTTTAATATATGTTTTAAGAAGATAATAAATTTCATATAAGCTAATATTTCATAAAAAAATGTGTAAGTAAACTACTTAAAACTAAAAAATGGAACTTGACAAAAGCAGCTGTGCTGATTTTAGAAGAAAAAAATATTATGAGAATAGAAAATGCAAGCAGATAATCAGTGCACCTATTGAATGACAATCCTATCATGCTATTCAATTTTCTTGTTCAAAGTTTGTTATAATTTAGGCTCAGACAGTCACATGACATTTCTCAGAAAAAAAGGATAAGCATACTAAAGGTGGGAAAGGTATAAAAAATAAAAAGCTTAGTATTGTTTGGCGTATAGATTTTAGAAGCTTAGTATTGGTTGGCGTATAGATTTTAGGAGCTTAGTATTGGTTGGCGTATAGATTTTAGGAGCTTAGTATTGGTTGGCATATAGATTTTAGAAGCTTAGTATTGGTTGGCGTATAGATTTTAGGAGCTTAGTATTGGTTGGCGTATAGATTTTAGGAGCTTAGTATTGGTTGGCATATATATTTTAGAAGCTTAGTATTGGTTGGCGTATAGATTTTAGGAGCTTAGTATTGGTTGGCGTATAGATTTTAGGAGCTTAGTATTGGTTGGCGTATAGATTTTTGGCGTATAGTATTGGTTGGCGTATAGATTTTAGGAGCTTAGTATTGGTTGGCGTATAAATTTTAGGCCTTTGAATTTGTATGCGTTCCTTTATTTTTGTTATTATAGTGTCTTTCTAATGCCCTGCTTTGATGTGATTCGTTTTATCTTTCTGGCAGAGTTACTCTCCTATCACTCGCTAGTGTATTGTGAGGGTGCCTTTACATGTATTTAGTTATGTAGGTCGTAGGGGTACCATTTTGTCCATGTAACCGCAAAAATATCCCTTTATTCAACTTTAACATATATAATGTATTTTAGTGTTACTGACCGCAATATAAAATTTTAAATGCTTCAAATTATGTTTGTATAAAAATAAGTAGATGGATTAGGATTTTCGATGACACTACCAGTACATAAACGTCTCCGACGGGTAAGTAAAAAAAAAATTACTACCTGTCTTGAAAAAACTGTGCCCTGTTGAAATGCCAAAATATAAGGAAAGACTAGAAATAGATATAAGAAGATGTGGTATGAGTGCCAGTGGAACAACTCTCCATATAATGATATGCTTTTTTGTGTGAAGGTCTGTAAAGTTAATCTTTACCCTAATCCATTGCAGGTCTTCGAATTTTTATTTTCCTAAAATGTTATAATTACTTTTAGCTACCGAAATACAAATTGAGGCTTTCTGATCGTGAAATACTGTTTTTATTTTAAGGTGACTTAATTTTTATTAATCGCTTAGTCATAAATCTCATGTAAAAATAAGAAGATGATCACGTGAAAAGTACGGAAGCCGATAAGGGCCATTCAAAAAAAAATATTATGTCGTAATTACGACATAGCATGTCGTAATTTCGACATAACATGTCGTTATAACGACATCGCTATGTCGTAATTTCGACATAACATGTCGTTATAACGACATCGCTATGTCGTAATTTCGACATAACATGTCGTAATAACGACATCGCTATATATATATATATATATATATACAACTCGTCTAAACATCAACCCAACAATGTTAGATCTGTAAATTTGCTTTCGCAAATTTTTTGTTCTTCCCTCGCCGGGATTCGAACCCATGCTACTGTGATATCGTGACACCAAATCTCCTGCACTGCAGCCGTCCCGCTAGACCACACGACCACCTGGGCTCTCAAAAAAAGAGCTTTCGCTGGCCGTGTGTTACCTTTCCTCGTCAGTTTTAATCTAGCGGCGTACTACAGTACATGATATATAAGGCATGAAGATGTTATTGTTACAGATCAGCTAAATTATCTATAGTAAAGGATCCTACAAATTAATGTAATATACAGTCATAGAAAATAATTATATTTAAGTATCCATCGGATCGCATATATAGATAAAAGAATATGTATTATGATTGCCAAGAGACTAAATGACACAGAAATTAACAACTATAGGTCATCATAATGCCCTCAATAATTCGAAAAACCTCCGCATAGTCAGCTATATCTCCTTGGAAAAAAAAACACGACCTTTGTTTTATCAACATTAACTTTTAGCTTCCATACATCTGTGTAATCTTGGAAACAATCTAAAAGTTTTTGGAGTTCAGTTTCTGATTCGGCCATCAAAACAGTATCATCAGCGTACAGAATGATAAAAAGTTTTTAAAAAGTGTCAAATTTTTTCTCAATCTCTTTTGACACGTATTTTAGGCCCTCTAGGTTACAGTTTTGCAGAAAAGAATCAAGATCATTTAACTAGAGGCTCTTAAGAGCCTGTGTCGCTCACCTTGGTCTTGTGCATATTAAACAATGGACACGGTTAAATTCATGACATAATTGTGTTTTGGTGATAGTGATGTGTTTGTAGATCTTACTTTACTGAACATTCTTGTTGCTACAATTATCTCTATCTATAATGAACTTGGCCCAGTAATTACAGTGGAAAATATTTTCTAAAAATTTACAAAAATTTATGAAAAATGTTAAAAATTAACTATAAAGGGCAATAACTCCTTAAGGGATCAATTGACTATTTTGGTCATGTAAACTTATTTGTAGATCTTATTTTGCTGAACGTTATTGCTGTATACAGTTTATCTCTATCTATAATAATATTCAAGATAATAACAAAAAACGGCAAAATTTCCTTAAAATTACCAATTCAGGACAGTAACCTAACAACGGGTTGTCCGATCCATGTGAAAACATCAGGGCAGATAGATCTTGATCTGATAAACAATTTTATCCCATGTCAGATTTGCTCTAAATGCTTTGGTTTTTGAGTTATAAGCCAAAAACTGCATTTTACTCCTATGTTCTATTTTTAGCCATTGCGGCCATCTTGGTTGGTTGGCCGGGTCACGCCACACATTTTTTAAACTAGATACCCCAATGATGATTGTGGCCAAGTTTGGTTTAATTTGGCCCAGTAGTTTCAGAGGAGAAGATTTTTGTAAAAGTTAACGACGACGACGACGGACGACGGACGCCAAGTGATGGGAAAAGCTCACTTGGCCCGAAGGGCCAGGTGAGCTAAAAATAAAGAAAAAAGAAAAGGCGACAAATTTCGCCTTGTCTTACCCCGTTACTACATGGGAAGAAATCAGATAAGGCATTGTTATATGAAATACATGTCTGTGTACCTTGATACATATTTACAATTACATTAAACATACATCCATTCATATTATTTTAAAGCATTTTGTACCACAGTGCATCTCGCCATATCGTGTCAAAAGCCTTTTCGAAATCGACGAATGCACAAAATAGTTTTTTCATTTTTAACTTTAAAATTTCAAACAATGTATTAATCACAAATAACCCTTTCTAAAACCACATTGGTTTTCGTTTAAAATCATGAATTCTTCAGAGAAAAGATTTAGTCGCTCGCATAAAATTGCGGTAAAAAGTTTCCCCCATACAACTCAAATGGTAATTGGTCTACAATGTCTGGGGTCCAACTTGCTACCTTTATTTTTATAAACAGGCTTATTAGTGTAACCAATTAGCCAACTGTCAGGTATAATACCAGTGCGAAATATAACGAATATATCATGAAGCATTCGCTTTTATTTAAAAATAACTTTTAGTGGTGTCTTCAACCTATGCCAACATTTGATAAAAATATATTCAACCTATGCATACAAACAAAATACAATAGGTGTTGTTATAACAATTTCTAATTAATGAAAGGTAAAATACAGTCAGTATATTTAAGCATTAAATATTACTCTTTAAAAATTCAGAAACAAAAATGAAGTATTTGCAAAATTGAGTTGAAGTAAAAATTGAATTATTAAAAAATTCTAAAAAGCCAAAAAAATAGAACCCTGTATACTACATGTAGCAAAATAAAGTTGAAATAAATATTGAATTATCAGAAGAAAAAAAATAAGACTAAATTTCGAAAAAATTAAAGACATAAATATAACAATACTTGAGAAAAAAAGAGACAAAATGCTATTTCAAATATGAAAAAAAATTTAATTTTGGTTCATTTATAGGCAGTAACTCCAGTGGGATAGTGCACCAATTTTATGCCCCATTTATGGGCATTATGTTTTCTAGTCTGTGCATCCTTTCGTTCATTCGTCCGTCCGTTCGTTCCGCTTCAGGTTAAAGCTTTTGGTCGAGGTAGTTTTTGATGAAGTTAAAGTCCAATTGTCTTAGAACTTAGTACACATGTTCCCTATGATATGATCTTTCGAATTGTAATGCCAAATTAGAGATTCCCCCCCCCCCCATTTTCACGGTCCACTAATCATAGAAAATGATAGTGCGGATGGGGCATCCGTGTACTGGGGACACATTCTTGTTTAATTTTATTTTAGTTAAAAAAATTCGAGCACTCCATGTTTGTTTTTATTCATTATATTGACTTGAAAGATTAATGGTTAAATTTTGTGTCTCTAATTTAGAACTCCATCATCCGAATTGATAATTAGATAAAAATAAGATAATTTGCAAAATTGATATAAAAAATCGGTGATTTTTTTTTATATAAACAAACTCTTGTGTAGTCATTTCTTTGTGACCATCTTTAAAAAAATATTCAAATTTAGGACCACTTTGTGAAACCCACTAAGGACAACAATATGCCGTTAAACCGTCCTAAGTAAAGACATGTCTTACTCCTGATATACTTTTGTGAAACCTGCCCCAGAGACTCAAGGATAACAACATGACACCATTTGATTATGCAGATGCAGCACCATATCTTATAGTATGACTTCTGAGACAATCATATTAGTGAAATTTGTCTTAATCTCTGTATGTGTTAATAAATTAATAAAAAAGATATTTTACATGAGTCAGTATTTATGAAATACACGAGTTTCAAAAGTGTTGTATGCCATTGTATTAGAAGAAATCTATTTTACATATAATTTAATATTTAATAAATTTGATCATTATATATTTATATAATTCATGAGAATGACACTGATAAATAGATATTTAATATTACTACTGTAGATGATTGTTCCTTTAATAAAAAATATAAAATCCTTTTTCTCCCCATTAATATTTCATTATATCAGAGACATATAATGAGATCATATAATGTCTCTGATTATATTAAATTAAATAAATTCTAAACTTATTCCTTTATGAAATACAGATCCTCAACACACACAAGAATACATTTCACTAGTACTTATAAAAGAAATTGTATATTTAGTATACTTCAAAGCTAGGTTTAAACTGGTTGTATATTGATTAGGCCCTAATTGATTTATGTTTTTATAACATTTAATCTGTAACAAATAATTCAACCTATGCCAACATTTTTTCACACAATTTCATACCTAAATATCAAAATGTTGGCATAGGTTGAATGAACCCTTTTAGTAGGTCAGCTAAAATGCCACTATTTGGAAAAAAATACAATTTAGTTTGTCTTCTGATCATGTACACCATTTGAAGAAAGGTACGAAATTATGGTAAATCTTCTATTAATTGAACCTCTCAGACAGTGCTGGAAAAATTAGTAACTTGTCTACAAAAATGTTCCTCAATTCAAATAATTTGTCCTAAATTTGTATGAAATATTCGCCACTAGACGTTATTGAAGTCACTAGCTTTCAATTAATCAACATTTGACACATTATCTGAAAACAAGCTTTAAACTATAAACACAAAAGGTTGTGATTAATTATAGGAAATTATATTTAGTATGTTATCGTTCTGAATATAAGTGTTATTACTGTCGTTAAGCTGTTAACAAATAATCCATATCTTTCTTTTACATGTTTTATAATATGTCTACACTGACTTTGAATAAAATGATTATTTAACTAAATACCTATCCTGGCAATCGTCTTTATTTGAAGGTTCAAAGTCAGTTGCAAAATGAGAAAAAAATCAAGGATCTTACTGAATAAATATATAGGGTTTAACGCGATTAGTGGGTGGCTACACAGGCACATGTTTGTTAGAAGGTTTTTTTAGGTGCAATTTCATTGGTTTGTGTGCGACACACATACAATGTAGTTATTAAGCAGATGACCTGGCATCCAGTAATCATAGTTTACAACTGCATAACCGTAAAAAAGCCCTTATTTTACTATTCAATCTCAGAAACAAAACAAAGAAGTGTTTTAGTATGGAGAGTAAACAAATAAATTCCATCAGAGTTGCAGTGTGGGTCTTGAGCTGGACATATATGAAGACGTACAATGACCTGTAATTGGTCACCTATTTAGCCTTTTTATTTATGGGCAGTTGTCTCATTGCAATCGTTCACATCTCCCTTTTCCATACTGATAGTCGCGTTGCAATCTTTTAACAATACTTATTTATTACACATGTTACATAGAAAGAAATTCATAACAGTGTAGCTATGGCCATTCGTTGACTGGGGAAAATTATGTGAACGTTCGTCTGTAATGCCCACTGCTCACGACGTACTTATTATAGAAATTTAAACTGTGAGGTCACCAAGGGTTCTAAACGCCTAAATAAAATAATTAAAAATACTAATCAGGAATAACCTTTGTGATTTGAATATAAATAAAAATGGCCTCACTCCGAACAGCAAGCTATAAAGGTTGAATACTTAAAATTCTTTACTTGATTTTTTGTTATGGTTTGACCATCAATTTTCATAATATGATATCGCACGTTCTTTCAGATATTTTTTTTTTTACTTAATTGGCTTTAAAAGTTACAATGCATGTCGTCGTCTGTTTATGTAGTTCATATGTGTTTTTCGTTTCTCGTTGGTTTTCCCGTTTGAATGGTTTTACACTGTCTAGTAGTTTTGGGGCCCTCTATAGCTTGCTGTTCGGTGTGAGCCAAGGCTCCGTGTTGCAGGTCGTACCTTGACCTATAATGGTTTACTTTTATGAATTGTTACTTGGAAGAAGAGTTGTCTCATTGGCACTCATTCCACATCTTCCTATATTTATGTGTGGATTGACCATCTTTTTGCGGACGTCAAAGCGATTTAACAACTGCGGTTGTCGAATTAAGTCATCTTTAAACTTTTATCTGATCTTAGTTTTATTTAAAACCGAGTGCATAATCCACCTTCAAAAATTGTGCAAATAAAAAATATAGACAGAATATACTTCTGCCCTATCTGCGTACTTGCAAGTTTTTGGAAAGTCAAAAAGCTATTTGGATTAAATTTTGTGAAATTTGAATTTCCGTTAATGTATTGGTAAAATGTAAAACAAATTGTATAAAGGAAACTTGAAATTATTTTGTTATTTTTGTGTTATAAATTTGTATTGATGCCATCTCGTATCGTTTTTTTTTTAATATGAATAAACAGAGATAGTCAGTTTGTCTTATACGCAACGACTCTGAAAAAATAAATTAAAAAAAGGTGTAACATTTTTTTTTCAACAAAAGAATTCATCACAAGAATATAAGTTTTGTGAGAAACGTGAGAAATTGTGTTGGACTTGAAGATAAGGCAAAGTGACAAATATCTGAAAGAATGAATCGTTTTATAGTATTAAACAAAGAAATCAAATGATTTTTTAATTATCCAGAACTCTTCACAAACAAAACCCACATGTATATGCATTGAATAAATAGTAGGCCATTCTTTAATGATCACAACGTAGAAGTAGTTGTGCTCTTAATCAATGAGAAATTTTGTGAATAAACCCCATCAACTTAATAGTTTTTTTTTACAATGGATAAACCTATTTTTTTTAATATTATTATTAAATGATATCATCTCTGAACATTATTATTCTTATAAATGACACGGTTGTATGTGATGATAATTATGATAAATATTTAAAACAAATTCCTTTAAAGCTTTGTAAAAAGAAAGTTTCATTTTATGTATCTGAATGTGTAACAAGTGAATATTTCAATCCCCACTGGAAGGCCTCTGACAGACTAAGTGAGCATAAAATCATAGCCGTTGACAAACAAGTTACAACCTTCAAACGTTTTACCGTCGACCACACTGTTATGAAATTAATTCGATGTAGTCTCATTGCAATCATTTTTACATTTCCTTAATTGTAAAGCTTAATTGCATCTTTTTCACATTTCCCAACTTTAATGCATCGGAACTTAATGAATATTTGGCTTTCATTCTTCCACTGATCTGTAGATAACTTAAAAGTTTAAAATGAATCTCCATCTATTAGGTGTAATACCACCAAATCATGGTACGTCACATCCGGTTGAAAATAGGTCGAAAAAAATATTCCCTTGAATTTGACAGTTGTAGGTCATTAATCCTATATTTTATTGCAGTAAAACATTTCTGTTTCATAACCATATGTCTTGGGTATATTAAATCACTATTATTTTTTTATTTAGGGTTTCTATATAACATTTTGTAAACTTGAGGTAACATTGGATCGTAAACATTGTACGGGCATAGGACATTTGAGCGAAAAAGAAAAAAGCACATAGGGTCATTTGAGCGCCGACTTCATAGGACATTTGAGCGCCGGGATATTAACCTTACCTGAGTTTTCAGACAGGACATTTGAGCGAAATTTTCCCTGATAATTTTACACGAATTAAGATTTTTTTTTAAAAGTAAGAAAAAAAAGTAAGATTTAGTTATAAATACACAGGTTAGATAAGGGGAGAAATTTGATTGGTTAACTTCCTGTGATGGTTATTTTCTTGTATGCAATGAATTGTTATGTGAAATTTTTTCTATAGTGCTGGACAGGATAAAACTTTACTCATGCCAAGTATTTCTTTATTTGAAACAAAGATAACTTCAGCACAATTTTTTGAAAAGTGCAAATTTAACAAAGACCACGGCCGACACTCGGCTAACCGAGAGATTGGTCGGTTAATCTATATTGAGTATGTGGCTATATGGGCGATTGGTCTGTTAATCGGGTTGGTTATACGTCTGTTAAGAGTAAAACGCTTAATTTAATGTTAAACTCTATTAAATATACAGATTTTTGGCATGTTATAAGAACCAAATCAAAAAAAGAAAAGTGTCTGACAAAATGATATCTATCATAGAACATTTTGCACTTGTAAAAACATTTCTTAGTCTGCGCAGTTTTCAGTAAAACTAAAAGGCGTCGCGCAAGTATGTAGTATTTATGCTTATACGCATAGCAATTTTTCTAATAAAAGGCGAAACAAACAAATTTAGATATTATTTAAAGGACAAAAAATAGTACTGTGGTTCTAAAAAATAAATTGACATTAGTAAATATTTCATAATTGTAAAATAACGTGAATAATACCACGTTTTAGTGAAAATTATGGGAATAAAGTCTGTTAATGAATGGGTTGGTCAATTGAAATTGTGTCAGTTAAGAGTTATTTAGCATCGACAATAATTTTGCTACCTTTATATTTTCCCCTTGAAAAATTTAAGAATGAGATGTTTCTGAGGGAACACAAATGACAATTCGGTGCCACAGTATCCTAGAAAGAGCATTTTTATTTTGACTTTCTTTGCATTTTATTGAAGGGTGTATCACTTCAATATAGCGTGATATGGATTGGCCTCTGGAATATGCATGAATTTTTAATTGACGTTTTCAATCAGCCTTAATTTTTGTGTCTGTTCGAAGTAGCACGTTCTTAATTCCGACTGAAAGTGTCTTTCTAATACAACACAGGGTACATATAACGTGTTCTCGTTCACATATGAACATGTGTACGGATTGATAGTTTAGTCTTAGTTGCATGATATTTTTATTAGATGTTAGTGGCTTTGAACTAGCTGTCAGATAACTGCGAGTACTCTCAGATTTGTTCATTGTGTCTTTTTGTGTCGGGATGTATAAGTACCGGGCCACGTCCACTTATATTTTTGTCCATCTGATTAATTAAGCCTTTTTCAACTGATTTTTATAGTTCGTTCTTATGTTGTACTGTTATACCACTGTCCCAGGTTAGGGGAGGGTTGGGATCCCGCTAATATGTTTAACCCCGCCACATTATTTATGTATGTGCCTGTCCCAAGTCAGGAGCCTGTAATTCAGTGGTTGTCGTTTGTTTATGTGTTACATATTTGTTTTTCGTTATTTTTTTACATAAATAAGGCCGTTAGTTTTCTCGTTTTAATTGTTTTACATTGTCTTATCGGGGCCTTTTATAGCTCACTATGCGGTATGGGCTTTGCTCATTGTTGAAGGCCGTAAGGTGACCTATAGTTGTTAATGTCTGTGTCATTTTGGTCTTTTGTGGATAGTTGTCTCATTGGCAATCATACCACATCTTCTTTTTTATATGATATTTGTCACTGGACGTTAAATCCTAATTCGTCAGCATCATCCAATTGGTTCTTCTCTTCTATTACTTAATCATATGTTGTTTACAAATCACTCTAAAGAAGTAAACGGAAAGGAACGAATGCAGCTACATTTGATTATTTTAAGTTTCAATTCATTTTATTCCGTTTAGTTCCTTTCTACATAAGTGCAGAGGAGAACTACAGTTGTCTATGGTGGCCGGTAAATTACATTTCACGTTTTTCGCGATTTCGCCTTTCATATTCTATGGGGCGAAAACGCAAAATCACGAAGTCAAAAACGCGAAAACACGAAGTCGAAAACGAGAATTCGGTTTCGCGTTTTCGCCAAATGGCATATAGAATATGAAAGGCGAAAACGCTAAAGCGCTGAAACGCAAAATGGAATTAACCTGCCACCATAGTTGTCCGCATGTAAACTTCTAAAATTTGTCACCAATATAAATACATCGCAATCCGTTACTGTTTCAACAGGCATCGGTGTTTCATGTATGTATTCTTAAACAAGTATTATTTTTCTTTCGTTTTTAGCAATGTATCACTCTCTACTGTCATTATATGATATTCTATATTCTGCGTTTCCATCTAGATTCTCGTGTATACCATGAGGGTCCGGATTGGGGGTATATAAATGTTCTTCTGTATTCTTTAAATTATTATGTCATTTTTTTCTACATTTTATTTTGTCTTACTCATTATACTTTCTTTATTTTTCATATTTTGTCATCCCAAGATATTTTACTTACTGATGTTTAGTAACATTACGACGTTTATCTCTGATTTATATACTGGTTACCAATGTAGATGACAAATTTGTGTCATTCATGACAATTACACAGAATCAATATGATATATGCGATCATTCTTGGATGAAATTAATATTACTTTAATATTACACTTTTTGAAACCATTTTTATCAATTTTCAATTTCATGTGTTGTTTCCGTAAATGTTCTGTTTCATTGCTCATGTGTTGTTTTCGTATATTTTAGCCGCGCGTCTTGAGCCTACTCATTTGATCCGATAACACCCCATATAGCAATAAAATTATACTTTTATTGCCATTCATAACTCTTAACAGACCAATTAACAGACCGGGTTTTATACATCCGACCCATTAACAGACCAAGTTTTAAATAAATATTGATTTATGTCACCAAAATACAGATTTTGGTGTAGATTTTTCACACAATGATATCAATATGGTTAACAAAAATAATGCCTTTCTTTTTTTGATGTTCAAAATATTGAATGCAAGTAAATTTAACCAATGTGTCATTTTGTGTACATTTTATGTGTGTAAAATGTGTATAAATTTATTGATGAGTAACCCGCCTTTTCATTTTATAGATCGTACATCGAAGCTAGAAAAATAATAATTACACCACTGAATTCAGTACATTGAATTGTTTTGTTAGACATGAATACTTTTTATGATGAAAATATATTTAGAAAGTTATACAATGAAACATGCTGAACTTTCAATGATTTTCTCGATAACACCTGATTAACAGACTTTAGCCAACCCGATTAACAGACCAACCGCCGATATAGCCGCATACTCAATATAGATTAACCGACCAATCTCTCGGTTAGCCGAGTGTCGGCCGTGAAGACTAATAGGGGGAAATCAATGGTAGTTTTACACCTATTACGGTGATGTCTACAACGCAATGTTCAGGTACACCTTTCACATTACGACAACAAGGACGGCTTTTTGTCTATCTTTTTTCTGTTTTTGTAAACATCAGCAACTTTGTAAAATGTTGAAGCTGTCACAATAGAAAATTATGAACATTATAATAACCAAATAATTCATATTTATTTAAGGTTTATTATCCCTTTTGAAGTCCTGTGTTTTACAAAAATTTTAAAGTGCAATTATATCAAAAACAGCAAAAACTTTTAATAAACAAGAAGTGCCCTTTAGTACATATACCTTTGGTATACAAAATGGCACGACTTTTTATTCAGTGATCTTCAGTAGATTTGCTTGGTAATACACTGGGCTACAACAGTGAAAGAAAGTAAGTAAGTAAGTAAGTAAGTAAGTAAGTAAGTAAATGTTTATTATAGTGACATGTGTAATCACATTTCAGTAAAGTACAAATATATTACATATACAATAAAGTACACCCGACCCATTGGGTCTATAAGTCACTTTCAAATCATAAAACGTTATTCTTTTATCACGGATTTCAAACAAATTAATGAAAAGTAAGATTAAGCTAAATTTCAAAATAAAAAAATTCAAATTTATATAAAAGAAATGAAGTTATTAGAAGATCGATTTAGTAAATGTCAAGTTGAATGCATAATAAATTAATATTTATAATAAAGAAACTGGAAATATTCAGATTGACTATGAAGTAAGCTTTTTCATTTTCATATTTCAGTCAAATACAATCAATACTGTCAACTTGAATTGCAATATACTGTTTATCAAACTGTTCATGTATATAACACTTCACGTCTATGCCGGAACGCTTTTACTGTATACATGTACTTAGCCAGCTTTCTAGGATAGTTTGTCATCAAAAAGATAATTTTCTCATCGTTTGTCAGTTTTCTCGGAGCCAATGGAACCAATCTTAATAATAGTTACTAGGTTTAATGAGGAACACAAAATTTCGGGTTGCTGTAGGGTCTAGTATAATAAACATAATTAATAGCAATAACTAACAAATAATTAAACACTCAGATGACCGTATAGATGCAATTCGATTAACACTTGCTGTGGCCATTATTATGATTATAACAAAAGAATAGGAATGACGTGATTTTTCTTCCTTTCATTGTAAATTCGCACATGTCTAAATATGTGGGCGAAATAGCAAATATAAAGAAGTCGGTGAGATAGTAGTAAATAACAAAGGCCGTTGACTGTCAAATAGAACGAGGCAAATTGAAGGTAAAACAAATGTTTACTACCAATTTACTGCTTATTTTAGAAACTAGTCAGTCAATATATAAAAAAAAACAGCATTTTTTATTAGGTTTTTAAAATCTTTTAAAACTAAACGGTAGAAATTAAACTAAATTATTAGATTAAGGGATTTTATGAATGTTTCAAACTGCGATAAATAATAATAAAATCCATGAAAAAAGTCGAGCAAAATTTGATTTTTATATTCAAAATGGTTTTGATTTATTAACTTAATTTCTAGCTTTTCTGTGTTACAAAACGGGAACATTTAATAAATTTATTACAAACAAATCTGTTTTATTAATATTTTACTAAAAACGATACAAACAAGGCAATGTATTTTCCATCTATTGTGAAATTGAAAACACTGTACTGAGGTCGGTGTGCGGGATGTTCTCGTTGTGGCGGGATGTTCTCGTTGTGGTGAAGACCCATTATTGGCCTTCTGCTGTTTTCTGCCGCAAGTTTTTGGTGGGGTTAAATAACGTTGTTGTCTCTTTGACACATTTCCCATTTCAATTCTAAATTCTATAAAATATTAAGTGTTATTTTCTTTAAAAAAAAACATTCATTTAAGGGGGAAAAAGAACTTAAAAAACTTTAACTTGTTCTGCTTAAAACTTTGAATGCCTTTGCAGATACACGTATTTGAATACTTTTTTTTGTAATTTATTTTTATTTCATCTGAAAACACACCAAGTATTGTGATACATAATTATATAGTTAATTCATAATACATGTATTGATATTAAATTTTTCAATGAAAGTCTAAACATAAAAAGTTAGTTATGCTAATTGTTCTAAATTTTCTACTCGATCATAAACATCCTTTATCACTCTGGATTAGAATACCTGAATATGCTGATAAGTTTAATGATGGCAACGACCTTCTCCTCTAGCCTTATGCATGACTGCCTATACAATGATGTTGAACATGAGAGGTACCAGGAGAGGCCACCATAGATCATTAACAGATAACATGTTGGACAGAATCACATAATAAATGTCAACATAAGTCAAGGGGAGATAATTGAAATACAATCAAACAAAAACTAGTATATCAATATATATATATATATAACAATATCAATAAACATAGATAGTACTTTTAAGATGCACACAAATCATTGTCCAGTTGTGATGTGCATCAACAGATTATTAATTCTACATGAACTATTATATAGCCTTAAGTAAGTACAAAATAGAAAGATCTCTCCTCACATGTGAACTAATTTTTTTTTAATTCCCATTTACTATCAAATTTCTCTCTTGCTTTAGGGGATCTGTAAAAGGAGGTAGATATTTTTTTCTATTCGGTAGGAATTTTTAATAATAGCTATGACACCTGTAAGAGTCGGTAATGAAGTATCAAAGCGGCATGTATAAATGTAATATTTAACCAGAATAGTGAGTAAGTTAAGGGAAACAAGAACAATATTTTCCACATTTAAGAATTGAATGCTTCTTTTTGTAACTTTATTGGGGTGTAAAAGCGTTGACCGAAGTACATTTTGTATGAAGCGCGGAAGGTACACTGGAGAATGATCAGACCTGTAACTTATATCCATGTCTACATTTTTTTACAAATGGTTCAAGATCAGATGAAATCAAAAAGTAATTCAAACGGTTTTGCTTAAGCCCAGGACCACGCCATGTAAATCTTTTTGTATCCGGATTTAATGCTCGCCATATATCAACAAGGTCCAGGGACTCTATCATATCTAAAATTTTATCATGTGCTCTTATATTGTTTTTAGCACTATAATTTGAGGTGTCCTTATCAAAGTCTTGCACCACATTCCAGTCTCCAGCCATAATTATGGAGCTATTTTTTATACCAGATACTAGACCTTTTATATTTTCAAAAAAAGTTGCAGAGTCCCCATTGGGACCATATATTGCAACAAGAGAGAGTCGATAATCTTGAATGGTCATATCTAGAATGATAAAATTGCCTTCCTGATCCTTTTTTTCTTGGTGAATAGTTAATGTAAAACTATTTTTTATTAGAATGCTACCCCTCTTGAGCGGCTGGAACCAGAGCTAAAGAATGCCTTATACCCCCACTCATGTGCCCACTGCGTTTCTTTTTCTTCACTAGAAGTTGTGAACTTTAAAACTGTCGGAAAATTGAAAAATCTATTGGCCTTGGCAATAAAGGAGATAAAATAACAGTAATTTGTCCTAAATTGATCACTAGAGATATGTTGAAAATATCATTGTGCCAACATGAATAATAACATTACAGAATCCATGCCTAATTTTCCATATCTAGTATTTACTCGTTAGACCACCAAAAGGCTTGCATATCTGTATTCTTTAAATCTGGAAAAAAATGAATAAAGAACCGCTCAAAATCAAGGTGCTTCTAAAACTATGCTTTGCATCCTGACTTCTTTATCTGTTTATTTTTCACTCGTCTTTGAAAATGAGACCAGAACATCACAACTACCTCTTCCTCCAGTTGTTTAATACTCTCTGTTTGTTGTTGCTTTCTCATGCCATCTCTTTTTTTTTATATATCAATAGCTGAACCCTCAACTCCAAATCATCATTGGGGCCCTACTTTTTTAGTCTGGTTAATATTCACTTATGCTGAAACCTACTTTTAGACATAAACTAATTACACTCACACCCACCTTTTTTATGGGAGGGAAAGGTAGAATGGGCTTTACTTATTCAATATAAACAATTCTACACTTTCAAATCAGTTATTTTACTCGCTCCCTTTTAGTTCTATTGCAGAAGATTATGCGGTAAATTTAAGAACTGTAACAAATGCCTGTGTTAAAATTTGATTTATGTAAATTTAGAAAAAAATATGTATATCATATATGTATACAATTAATGAAATGGAATAAGAAAGATCGATGCAGTCAACGACACAAAAAAAACTATATGTAGGCTTTTTCGACTTCCTCAACTAAATTTATGCTAAAGCAATTCTAAATGTATGTTCCTCTATACTACATGAAATGAAATGTAAACATCCGACATCCTCAAATATCCCGTATTATTCTTAAAACTATAATATTTCTCTATACATAAAATGAAATCCGTTTTATATGCATGTTGTGTGAATCTGTTTTATGCTGTGAAGAAGAACTATCAATCATACGTGATAAATTTGTAACGTAATCCAACATGGTGTTCAATTATTAATTTAATGTTGACTTGATGTCTTTGTCAAATGCGCACGTACCAGTAACACGGGTGTCATTCGGTTTATCGAGAGAAATGATCGTGAAAGAATATCTAACGGCGGTCAAGTATTGAGAGACGATCGTGAAAGTTCTGGTAACGGATCGTGAAAGACATTTAATCGAGAGGACATGTGAAAGATCAGTAAATATTCTAATTTAATTAATTACACAGACAAATTTACGACAAAATAAAACTGTCTGTCAAAATGGTTTAACATTATGATCAGTATGTGAGAATATCCAATTTCAAAAGTACATAGTTTTTACAAAACAACAAAAGGCAGATTGCTTCTCGACATTTCAATGACATAAAAAATGTAAACAAACACGATTTTTTTCACAAATTCGACTAGATAAACTACTTTTATCCGAGTAAAGGCATTCTATTTGAATTAATCAAATGGTTCTCATAGTTATTTTGTATAAATATAATCTGAAACTTGGTAAATAAAGAACTATTTACACAAAATTGATTTTTCGGATCGTGAAAGATGACGTACCGCATTTTTGAAGATCGTGAAAAGGATCGTGAAAGATCTGATGCTACGAAGACGTTCAAATTATTCTTCAATTATATGATAATTAATATTTGTTATTGGTATTGAGAAAAGCTAGATAGGTCAACATCCTCAATAGGTTTGAGCATTTCAAAGTATTAATATTTTCAGAAAATGAATAGAAAAAGAAATAACAATACGGCAATAATAAAAGACAATGGGTGACAAAACGTCGAAAAAACAATCCAGTGTTGTTGTTATGATTGTAAGGTGTACATTTTCGACTTCTGCAAGGTTTCAACTGACATCGAACTCATTATCATGCATCATTCGGCAATGTTTGTTTTATGTTGTTTGTCCTTTTGGTTATATACCTTAATGCTTATAGCGCCAAGGTATTTCGTGTATGGTATACATGTCTATCTGCATGTTTCATATATGACAATGGTGATGTCAATTGATATATTGAATGATAGTAAGATGTCTATGTCTGGCTGTCGGTCAGGGTTCATATACTTATGACCTTATGTTCCGAATTAATTGGCCAAGCATAACTTTTACATTTGTCAGTTTCTAAGGCACTGTAAGGATCGGAACACATTTATTTGGTGTACGGGATATTTGTAGAGATCTGTATGGCATGGTTCATCTGACCTTGACCTCTTTTTATGAACCAATGACAATCTTAAGCGCATTTGACACTTCTAGTAAAACCCTTGATATTGTTACGATTTAGTGATCGTATTATTAAATTAATAGTACTCGTGTTCTCCATATTCTATAGTAGTAATTTTATGAGTCAGCTGTTTTTGTTTACGTTTTCATGCTATTTTTACGATGGAATGTCACCTCGTACAGAATATTCACGGTTGGTTGGCATGTATTTCAATGATACATGATGCGATAATGTGTTTACCTTATTTGCTTATTTATTTTCTTAATGTAATAACTTGTGTTTTAGCCGTAATCGTCTAAATACCAGCAGTGCCATAGTTTATTTACAAGAGAAGCCATATTTATTTGTGTATTGGCGGTCTGCAACACGAGATTGCCTGTGAACATAACAAACGTTTTGATTGGTCGATCCATTGACCGGAAAATTATAAATAGAAGGTTGACGAAACGAACTTTAGATTTATTCTCATCGTCTGCAAGAGCAGTCAACATTTTAGTCGCAATATAAATTTAGTCAACCTAAATTAATCCAAATGTCTGAACCAAAGTCAACCATTAGTATGGTACGCAGGTTTTAATTGTTTTAAGAAAACTTAAACCTTCTAGCACATGGCTATTGTTTGTTTTGCAAAAGTCAACCTTCGACCTATGGGAAAGTCCCGTCAGCTGTCGTTCCACTTAGTCAACCTTCTATCGATGAAATAGAATGAAAGAGATTTTCTGGAAATCTACTTTCGGTTTAGGAAATAAGATATATGAATATCTTTTTATAAATCAACCCTTTTTAAGTATTTTATACTTTTGGAAATAGAAGGTTGAAAAGTTCAACCTTCTATCAAATCAACCTACGGAAGCAAGTCAACCTAAATGGGAATTTGAAGTCAACCCTCCTGATCTATAAATAAAGATGATTACGGCCAATTGTATATAAATATAAATGTATGTTTTTATGATCAATTGTAAATATTTGATTATATAGATGTTATATAAAATGCATCTGAACTTTATACCTGACTTAGTTATTATTTCAACCATATACCAACTCAAAGGATCCATGCAAATTATGTTCGATCGAGCCTCCTTATTCATTTAAAATTACCACTCGGTTTAAGGGGCGAAATCGTTACAATATTATAGACGTTATAAACAAATATACTATCATAAGTAAAGCATTACAGCATTTGCGATCTGGTATTCTACAGTCTTTAGTATATAGTTAAAGCAATCCACATCTGCGTTGTATATAAAGAACTTAAGAAAGTACTGTTGCACAAAATGTTGGTTATCGTTCAATCTCAAATTACACATGAAAGATGACGTTTTTGCTGTAATTTTTTGTTTGATGGATAACATTTTGGTTTAAACGTTGCATATCCTTATTATTGGATAAATAGTGTCGGTCTGCCTGAATTGCACTAGACCGATTCACAGAGCTGAATCTTACACACTTATTTAGACACGTTTTTAGTTGTTGTTTATTTTTAACTTTCGAGGTAAAGTGTTGAATAGAAAAAAAAATAATAGCTTTAATGTTCATCCTTATCAAAATAGTTACAGGATTCAACCAGTTGCAGGTTTATCAAATGGTAAAAGAAATACTGATTTCTGATTACTAGTATTAAGTCTGGTCACGCATTTTCTTTCACGATCAAAATAATACGTAGCCTGATCTTTCACGATCAATTTGATGGAAATTCAACAAATTCAAGGTTTTCATAAACAAATTAACGCTTTTAAGGGAAGAACATACTTTAATTTCACTGTACTATCAGATACACCAAAGAACAAATTTCAAATATATCATGATATTCTGAAATATGACCATTATAGGTACAAAAAGCGTGTTATTTGCAATTAATTTCATAGACACGCATTGCGCCTTTTGTGTTTTTTTCAAAAAGTGCTTCATATTTTCTTTATCTTCTTTCACAGTTATGTTGAGGAAGTTAAACCATTTTGACAGACATATTTTTTTGTTCGGATTTTTTCCGCGTTTTGAAAATTAAGCGATTTTTTCAAAGATTCTGAACTAGAATGTACATTAAATGTCTTTCACGATCCGTTACCAGAACTTTCACGATCGTCTCTCAATACTTGACCGCCGTTAGATATTCTTTCACGATCATTTCTCTCGATAAACCGAATGACACCCGTGAGTAAAGGATAAGTGAATTGGAAATTGGCACGCCACTTGAATTTTATAGGTTCATTATTCCTACCACGCATTCAGATGAATTTAAACTATGGTAAATCTAACCTAAAATGGGCAAGACCTTTACCGTAGGAAATTGCCGAGGAGTACCGAAAAAGTGTGTGGCTGCGGTCATTCAACTTTGAAACTCTGTGGTGTCCAGACGTGTTCACTACAAAAGTGGTATATTGTCTCAGTCGTAAAGTGCGAATATATTATGCAGATTTAGTGATAGTAAGCATAGAATTTCATCATGATAGAAATCAATTTAGGCAAAACACGATTTTTCTAAAAACGGTAAGATTTCAAGTTGACTTATTACATGTTTGTTTTACAGAAAAATAGCTAGGCGTTTTACTACAGTTTTATCCTGAAACTTAGAATTCGAAAAAAAACCAGCGACATCGAAAAGAACCCTTGTGTTACCTTTCGCAACCGGATCTGGTTAAATTATTGGATTTGAATCGGGCGCTGCATTTTAAAGAAATGGGATCAGGAGAGGACATTGGTGACATACAGCCACCTTTAATAATTTATTCAACTTGTTTATAAAATGCATGTCTTACCAATTTCTATTTTGTTTTAGTGACACAGTGTCTTTGAAATAACACGAGCAACACGACGGATGCCAAATGTGGAGCAGGATCTGCTTACCCTTCCAGAGCACCTGAAATCACCTTCAGTTTTTGGTGGGGTTCGTGTTGCTCAGTCTTTAGTTTTCTATGTTGCGTCTTTTGTACTGTCTGTTTGTCTTTATTTTTAAGCCATGGCGTTGTCAGTTTATTTTCGATTAATGAGATTGACTGTCCCTCTGGTATAAATCGCTCCTCTTTCATAGATTTTAAAAAACTTAAAATTTCGTTTTTTTTTCTTTCAGACAGATTTGTTCGAAACGATGACTACATTAGAAACAATTGGTCTCTTTTCGAATTTGACATCACTTAACTGCAATGGGTCATGCTCTAATACAACAGAAGTACCAGAAATATCCGGAAAAACCATTTATGACGACATACTTCTCGGTTTGGAATATATAGATATTTTCTTGTTGCCAACCTGTCTTATTCTCGGAGTTGGTGGAAACTTTATCACCTTGATCGTATTGAACAAAAAAACCTTCTCAAACTGGACGTCAAAATACTTTCTCGTGGCTCTGTCATTATCAGATAATCTACTTCTTCTTACTCAACCATTCAACAAACCAGTCGTGATGGATTTGTTCGGCAGAGATTATCGTGCACTTTCGAAAGTTGGTTGTAAGCTTTTCTTCTGGTTCTTCAAAAACGGTAAAATGACGTCATCTTGGTTTGTTGTATTACTTTGTGCTGAGCGTTTCGTTGCCGTGAAATATCCATTCAGAGTTAAATCCTTATTTTGCAAGCGGAATGGTTTAATAGCTATCGCTGCAGTTTACATAGTACAAGGAGTGTACATTGGAGCATGGTCATGGGCTCATAATATTCTTGAAGATGGTCGATGTTATCCTGATGGATTTAATAAAAACGACCCGAAAGCTGTTATTTTATTTCGGAACATGTTGATAGCAGGTTGCTGCCTTTATTCATTTGTTCCAATTGTCATAATGGTAACACTTACACCAATGATAATTGCATCTCTTCAGAGGCGAGCGAAAAAGAGACAGGAAATGACACGCAATCAAGGAAAAGATATCGACATTGTCAAGATCACAACTATGTTGCTATCAATCGTCATTACATACATAGTATGCGTTGCACCAGTTACACTTTTTCACTTGCTTTCGTTTTTCCAGGGCGTCAAATCGTTTGGAAACAATCCGAAACCATTCCTTATCTTCAGAAACGTTTCGCAGATTCTAGAGCAACTGAACTACACTATCAACTTTTTTGTTTACCTCGTTGCGAACCGCAGATTCCGAGGAGGTGTTGTTGAACTGGTTGGGTGTAAGAAATTATCACGCAGTGGATCTTCATACAATTCGACCTCAAGTATATTGAAAGGGCGGGTGTCGACAATATCAAGACCATACCGATCAGTTACATCAGATTACGTCACTTCCGGTAGCATTAAAAAACCTATTGATAATAGTGTATGATGATAATCATTTCTGTTCTTTTGAAATGTTGTGATTGATTTCGAGATGGTAGTTGACAGTCATCAGAATATATAAGAAGAAATAATTTTAAAAGTGAATCCGTTGTAATTGTTTTGATTGACTGTTAATTTCATCTTTGCAATATTGTGTCGTAACTTTAATAGTGTTTGTTTAATCGTAAATCTAAACAAGATTTTTTATTGTATTTGATTTGTGATTAATGTTGATTTTTTTGTTACTTGCGACAATGGATTTTTGTTTGTGTTAAAATATTCAATTCATGGTATACAATTTTCTGTTTCAGAATCTAATGAATCGTGGGTAATATTTTCAATAGTGTACACCAAAACATCGTGATTGGTTAAAAATATCATAATATTCAACCAATGACGTGACGTTATTTTCATTAATTATATTACAAAACTACGACATTCATCTTTACATCATCACAGACAAAATGCAACCCGAAACTCCAGTAAATACAAACAGGCTCCGTCATCACAGCAAGCCTACACCACCTGAACAAGATTCAAGTAAAAAAATCGCAATGTCTTCTCCGGGTTCCTCACCCGTTCATATTCATTGACCCAAACGCTATTCATCATGCTTCTGTCTCTGCAGGCCGCAGCTCTCTGCAATACTAGCCAACGACTGAAACTACATTTGAAACTTTACCGCAGCCAATTACATGCACTTTAGTCCAGTCAGATATCATTCAAATAGCCTTGCAATTAAAAGTGACATGGATGCGTTAGAACAATACAGCCGACGGGACCTTATTCGTATCAACGGCATTCCTGACGGTGGAATATATGAATCTTCCCTTCAAACAAGCGAGTTAGTGAAAGAACTTATCAAAACCATCGATGAAAATCTAGCACCCGAAGACATCATTCGATCTCATAGAATTGGTAAACCGCCCACAAGGGAAGGCAAAGAAGACGGCCGAGTTAACAACAAGTTTCAGCCTCCTAGACAAATAATTGTCAAGATTAAGGATCATAATGTTAAAAAGAGGACCCTTGGATGCAGAAAATTCCTAAAAGGGAAATCAGAATACCAGTATGTCAGAATGAATGAGGACTTGACCAAGCCGAGGAACGCCATTGCATACAAAGCCAGACAGCTCAGTATTGAGCGTCATCTAAGAGACACGTGGACAGTTGATGGGAAAATTTATGCAAAGGACAATCAAATGCAAGTCCATGTTGTCAACACAATTCCAGCGTTTCAAAGTTTTGTATCGATATACTGCTGTCCTGGTTCCATGGACGTCCTTGATAGGCTAGACTACAACAACAAACAAAACAGACGCGAGTACACCCCACCACAACTCACAACATATGCGGAAGCACGAGCCAAGGAATTAGCAGAGAGAGCATCATACATCAGCTGAAAACACGAGTGTCAAAATGTCATGATTTAACTTTGAATAAAACTGCATACAATGTATATATATTGACAAAAGTTAACATATTTTTAAATTTGTTTATGTTCATATTTCTACATTTTTTTAGACTATTTGACAATCTTGTTTCAGAATCTCGCAAAAACAACTGTATTCTGATTAAATATAGTGATGTCAAATAGTCTGCTTTTTGTGTCTCTTGTTTACGTATTTGTTTATTTTACTATAATTACATACTACACAATTCTTGTACAGGGAAAACGGTAGTATTTAATTTCCCCAGCATTAGGTTGGCCTTTTGTGTACCCAAGGCAGGTGAAGGAAGTCAAATTAGGAGCGCTGTGATTGAATGTAAGGGTACAATATATTTTTATTTATCTATGAATAACTGCAGTGTGTATATTTACAATATAAATTTTAAAACCTATTGAAATATTTTCTAGAGAATTATTCGAAAAGACTTGCAAAATTTCATAAATTTGGTGCAAAATGACGGTTGGCATGGATAACACAAACAAGCTCCGTTGGAAGTTGGTCATGATACTATTTGGCTTTAATTTTTAAAACAGAGTAATAAAGTACTAACACAACATATAACTGTTTTATCCAGGTTTTTATCTTAAAAAGTGGTAAATTTAGAAAATGTTAACATTGTCGCCTATGGCAGAATAGATAGTACCGTTTTACCTACATAATACATCTAATTTGTAATTCATCCGCATTCCTGTTAATTACACGAGAATACTTACCTTGATTGCTGATTTGTCACGTGACAAATTTTAACGTATAGATGTTCAAAACACAAACTCTCATAGTAAAATTAATAACTCATGCGTGAAAATGGTAAAACTATAACGGTTGTTTTTACATGATGTTAAATTCCATGATAAGGAAAGTTTCATGGCTAACTTCAAGCTCATAAAACAACTTTTAAAAAAAGATATTACTTTTAATTTGTAAATTTTATCGTATACAAGCAAACTTTAAACAACACGCACAATGAATTGCACTGCTTAAAACATGTATGTTTACTATCTATAATACTAAAAGTAACGGGGTCCAATTTGTCAGCCGTCATCGGGTAAAAACGACAAAGAATTTAACTTTATGAATAGCTAATAAAGGAATGTGGTGTTGATTAAAATTACACCACTCCAGACCCTTTTGTTTTCGACATAATTAATATTGCCAATAATTAACAAGTTCCGGGTCGAATCCGATACCGATACCAATAGAACACATGTTACCTATTACCTCATCTGTACGTTCCGCATCTGACAGGGTCACTACCATTGAAACGGTGTACAAAAAATGTATTTAGGATTTTGCTATAAACACGGGTCATAATCACAGGGTTGACACTGATAAATTCAATCATTGTCACATTGTTCCCTATTGTAGTATTTTAATCGGGATGACATTCTAAGATGACAATACGAATAATAAAAATCTGGACTTAAAATAATGCATATAGATACAATTTTCAATTTGTTTGCCGGCATGACGTAAAACAGCGAATCAAAGAATTCAATTGTATTTATAACTAATATAGGACAATGCTGTTGATTTAGAAATACTCCATTCCAAGCCCTTTTATTTCCAAATAATTAATATTATTAATATTATCAATAATTGATAAGTCCCAGCTGAGACTACTATAACACAGTAGTCTCAGGTTCCAGGTCGACGGGTTCACACAGAAAAAAATTGTGCATCTCATAATTGGCATGACTTTACCAGATGACAATACCAATACTAAAAGAGGGACGAAAGATACCAAAGGGACAGTCAAACTCATAAATCTAAAACAAACTGACAACGCCATGGCTAAAAATGAAAAAGACAAACAGAAAAACAATAGTACACATGACACAACATAGAAAACTAAAGAATAAACAACACGAACCCCACCAAAAACTAGGGGTGATCTCAGGTGCTCCGGAAGGGTAAGCAGATCCTGCTCCACATGCGGCACCCGTCGTGTTGCTTATGTGATTACAAATCCGGTAAATAGTCTAATTCGGTAGGTCAAATTCATGAAAGGGAAGGGGATTGTAGTTACGACGTGAGGAACATATCCGATATCATTTGTGAAATGGTTATTCCATAACGGTCAACCAACTCGTGATGGCGTCCGTAAAATTTACGAAGGGATGATTTCAACTTCACCATTTGGAACTCTTGATTTAATAGCTTCCTTGTGAGCAGTAACCCTCTATCAAGAAAATCATGATAGGAAATGCAAGCACGGGAATATCGTATCAATTGAGAGATATATACCCCGTATGCAGGTGCTGCTGGAATGTTGCTACTTAGAAATGGAAAGTTCACAATTGGAAAGCTGAAATCATCTCTTTTGTCGTAAAGTTTTGTCTTCAACCGACCCTCATTGTCAATTTCTAGATGTAAGTCAAGATATGAAGCTGACTTAACTGTATCTGTAGTATCCTTTATCTCCAATTCGATGGGATAGATGCGTTCCACATAGTCACCAAATTTTGAATTGTTTAGTGAAAGAACGTCATCTATATAGCGGAAAGTAGAGTTAAAGGATATTGCTAACTTCTTATCTTTCTTCCTAAGAAGTTCCTGCATGAAGTCAGCCTCATAATAATAAAGAAACAAGTCAGCAAGTAGAGGGGCACAGTTTGTTCCCATTGGTATGCCGACAGTCTGTTGAAAAACACGTCCTCCGAACGTAACAAATATGTTGTCAATCAAGAAATCAAGCATCTTGATAATATCGGTTTCAGAGAATTTTTTGTTTGAATCAGAGTGATTCTTTACAAAGTAGGATTTATCCCTCCCTAAGACAAGATACTTGTATCTACGTTGGCCATTCTTTTTTATGAAGCAAAGTAATACCAACTCTTTTAATTTGTCTTTAAGTTTGGAATGTGGAATACTTGTGTAAAGAGTAGAGAAGTCAAATGTTTTAATACTGTTACAAGATGAAAGAGAGTTAGATTGTATGTACTCTAAAAGATCTTTGGAATTTTTAAGTATCCACATCTGATTCACGCCACCTCTAGAATAGGCAGTTTCACAATAACTTTGAAGCCCGTCTTTGATTGCTGATAAAATGGATGTTAATAATTTAGAAAGAGGTTTTGTGGAGCACTTGGAAGACCCAGCAATATACCGCTGTTTGTAAGGACACTTATGTAGTTTAGGTATCCAATACAGTGATGGAAGATCCAGTTCTTCATCTTTGGTTGAAATACCAAAGGAACAAAGAACAGACCTATGATTATCCAGGATTTCCTCTTTGGTAAGTGTCGTAAGGGTATATGTTGAGTTTCCAAGTGAATTGTCTATACCTAATTCGTTTATCAAGCAATTAATGTAATGACTTTTACAGACAAAAACGATGTTATTTGGGGCTTTGTCTGCGGGGACAACAACATATTTATCATGGAGGTCGGATAGGTGTTTAGCAACATTTGGGTCTTTAAAAATTGACGTAGCATGGGCATTGATGGACCCATTCAG
Source organism: Mytilus edulis (assembly GCF_963676685.1). Lineage (NCBI taxonomy): Eukaryota > Metazoa > Mollusca > Bivalvia > Mytilida > Mytilidae > Mytilus > Mytilus edulis. The sequence continues at coordinate 49,370,864 of NC_092346.1, read as the reverse complement.
TTTCTTAATTCTGATTTGTATTAAGGACCTCACTGCCTTTATCCATTCGGATAGAGTGTCTACGTCTTCCTTCTCGCGCTTAGCCCATTGCCTGGCATAATCCTCGACTGAATCCATCAAAATTTTAAAGTTGTATTTCCAATTGATGGATTTAGGCTCACGATATTTCGGACCTTTCGATAACACGTTTCGTAGAGAAGTGTTATTAACAATGTTAAGGTCACCGGTAATAACGTGGCCAGCGGGATTATATGTGAATTGGGAACTAGCACAAGTGCAATCAGGAGGTTTAGACTTGAAGTCGTCAATATCGAGATCCTGCAAAACGCGTTTGTAATTGAAAATTTTAGTTGCAATAGGTTTGGTATAGGTATAAGAAATTATTGGTACAGACTGGTCTTTAAAATAAGGAGGTATTTTCGATTGAACTAATTTATGATGAAGGATATTGCCAAGGTTGACGCCATCGAGACCTTTGTTGGCAAAGGAAAGATTTAGAAAATATCTTTTCTCTTTTTCATCTTTTCCAATGCGAACTGGCTTGAAAAGTCTGTGACTTGCAATATCCGAAATTATAGCTTGAAGTTTGTATTGGTTTGAATGAGGGTTTGTAACAGTGGATTCCAAACATAAATTGAACAGAGAATGAAGTTTTGAAAGGGGTAATGAATAAAGTTTCGTGCGAATGTGATGAATACCTAACGGTTTTTGTATGAATGGCAGCAAGTCATTAATAGAGACATCATGCAGAGAGGGTGATGTATAATGACGATGACCATGACTGCGTCTACGTCGAGGAGTCGAGTTGAAAATATTCATCACATTCACCGAGTTACACGAAGGACTAGATAGAATACCTATACCATCAATTTTGTCATTGCAGCCATATGGTGTTGCAGTTCCTAATTGTCTAATCCAGTAGTCTTCTTTTTGTCTACGGAGAGTCGTTGAAAGATTAGGATTGTTAGAGCTATGGTATATCTTTTCGATAATGCGAACTGTCATAGAAACGATGGAATGATCGGGCTGATTGAAATGCTGGTATAGAATGTCGTTAGCATTGAGGTTAATGTCTGATCTATGACCGCACATCCGTTTGTTTAGCCTTCCTTTCGTTTCACCGACATATACCAATCCGCAAAGGTTGCACTCTAATCCGTAGACGACATTTATCGATTTACAATTCAGATCATCGTAACTTCTGGTAAAATATGACTTCTTGGTCAAATTGCTAGTGAATTCAGCATCTGTAATTAAAATAGCACAAGTTTTGCAGCCTTTGGTCTCACATTTTGAAATGCGACAGTGTTGTACTGTGTCATCAAAAACCAAAATGTCTTTAAGGAGAACTAAACATGGCTGTATATGTGTAATGTTGCTGTTTTCACTAGGACGATGATCTGAATGAGTCGTGTTTGGGATATTTGTCATGTCTGGTGATGAGGGGACACCTGCCGTATCAGACGACACCGTGTCCATGGTGACGTCTGTTTCGGACCTTTTTATACTGGGCGACGTCCGAGCCAGTTTCCTGTTAGTTCTTCGTAAGTTCATGCAATTGTAGTTTTGCTACTGGGCGGATGATGTCCTCGGGGACAAAATGTCCACCAGCAGAGACATCGACCCAGTGGTAATAAAAGAGGGACGAAAGATACCAAAGGGACAGTCAAACTCATAAATCTAAAACAAACTGACAACGCCATGGCTAAAAATGAAAAAGACAAACAGAAAAACAATAGTACACATGACACAACATAGAAAACTAAAGAATAAACAACACGAACCCCACCAAAAACTAGGGGTGATCTCAGGTGCTCCGGAAGGGTAAGCAGATCCTGCTCCACATGCGGCACCCGTCGTGTTGCTTATGTGATTACAAATCCGGTAAATAGTCTAATTCGGTAGGTCAAATTCATGAAAGGGAAGGGGATTGTAGTTACGACGTGAGGAACATATCCGATATCATTTGTGAAATGGTTATTCCATAACGGTCAACCAACTCGTGATGGCGTCCGTAAAATTTACGAAGGGATGATTTCAACTTCACCATTTGGAACTCTTGATTTAATAGCTTCCTTGTGAGCAGTAACCCTCTATCAAGAAAATCATGATAGGAAATGCAAGCACGGGAATATCGTATCAATTGAGAGATATATACCCCGTATGCAGGTGCTGCTGGAATGTTGCTACTTAGAAATGGAAAGTTCACAATTGGAAAGCTGAAATCATCTCTTTTGTCGTAAAGTTTTGTCTTCAACCGACCCTCATTGTCAATTTCTAGATGTAAGTCAAGATATGAAGCTGACTTAACTGTATCTGTAGTATCCTTTATCTCCAATTCGATGGGATAGATGCGTTCCACATAGTCACCAAATTTTGAATTGTTTAGTGAAAGAACGTCATCTATATAGCGGAAAGTAGAGTTAAAGGATATTGCTAACTTCTTATCTTTCTTCCTAAGAAGTTCCTGCATGAAGTCAGCCTCATAATAATGAAGAAACAAGTCAGCAAGTAGAGGGGCACAGTTTGTTCCCATTGGTATGCCGACAGTCTGTTGAAAAACACGTCCTCCGAACGTAACAAATATGTTGTCAATCAAGAAATCAAGCATCTTGATAATATCGGTTTCAGAGAATTTTTTGTTTGAATCAGAGTGATTCTTTACAAAGTAGGATTTATCCCTCCCTAAGACAAGATACTTGTATCTACGTTGGCCATTCTTTTTTATGAAGCAAAGTAATACCAACTCTTTTAATTTGTCTTTAAGTTTGGAATGTGGAATACTTGTGTAAAGAGTAGAGAAGTCAAATGTTTTAATACTGTTACAAGATGAAAGAGAGTTAGATTGTATGTACTCTAAAAGATCTTTGGAATTTTTAAGTATCCACATCTGATTCACGCCACCTCTAGAATAGGCAGTTTCACAATAACTTTGAAGCCCGTCTTTGATTGCTGATAAAATGGATGTTAATAATTTAGAAAGAGGTTTTGTGGAGCACTTGGAAGACCCAGCAATATACCGCTGTTTGTAAGGACACTTATGTAGTTTAGGTATCCAATACAGTGATGGAAGATCCAGTTCTTCATCTTTGGTTGAAATACCAAAGGAACAAAGAACAGACCTATGATTATCCAGGATTTCCTCTTTGGTAAGTGTCGTAAGGGTATATGTTGAGTTTCCAAGTGAATTGTCTATACCTAATTCGTTTATCAAGCAATTAATGTAATGACTTTTACAGACAAAAACGATGTTATTTGGGGCTTTGTCTGCGGGGACAACAACATATTTATCATGGAGGTCGGATAGGTGTTTAGCAACATTTGGGTCTTTAAAAATTGACGTAGCATGGGCATTGATGGACCCATTCAGTTTCTTAATTCTGATTTGTATTAAGGACCTCACTGCCTTTATCCATTCGGATAGAGTGTCTACGTCTTCCTTCTCGCGCTTAGCCCATTGCCTGGCATAATCCTCGACTGAATCCATCAAAATTTTAAAGTTGTATTTCCAATTGATGGATTTAGGCTCACGATATTTCGGACCTTTCGATAACACGTTTCGTAGAGAAGTGTTATTAACAATGTTAAGGTCACCGGTAATAACGTGGCCAGCGGGATTATATGTGAATTGGGAACTAGCACAAGTGCAATCAGGAGGTTTAGACTTGAAGTCGTCAATATCGAGATCCTGCAAAACGCGTTTGTAATTGAAAATTTTAGTTGCAATAGGTTTGGTATAGGTATAAGAAATTATTGGTACAGACTGGTCTTTAAAATAAGGAGGTATTTTCGATTGAACTAATTTATGATGAAGGATATTGCCAAGGTTGACGCCATCGAGACCTTTGTTGGCAAAGGAAAGATTTAGAAAATATCTTTTCTCTTTTTCATCTTTTCCAATGCGAACTGGCTTGAAAAGTCTGTGACTTGCAATATCCGAAATTATAGCTTGAAGTTTGTATTGGTTTGAATGAGGGTTTGTAACAGTGGATTCCAAACATAAATTGAACAGAGAATGAAGTTTTGAAAGGGGTAATGAATAAAGTTTCGTGCGAATGTGATGAATACCTAACGGTTTTTGTATGAATGGCAGCAAGTCATTAATAGAGACATCATGCAGAGAGGGTGATGTATAATGACGATGACCATGACTGCGTCTACGTCGAGGAGTCGAGTTGAAAATATTCATCACATTCACCGAGTTACACGAAGGACTAGATAGAATACCTATACCATCAATTTTGTCATTGCAGCCATATGGTGTTGCAGTTCCCAATTGTCTAATCCAGTAGTCTTCTTTTTGTCTACGGAGAGTCGTTGAAAGATTAGGATTGTTAGAGCTATGGTATATCTTAAAAATAAAATAAGGCTTACGCATATTTATATACACTTTAATTCAGTCACAGACCCGCGATATCACGGGTGTGTTCTAGTATATTGTATATTGTATGGACAGATCTTGTCAATTCAGCGATCAAATAATCTATTAGGCAAGCAAAATTAAATCGAGTTGATTTGACACGGCTGGTACATTAACAGAATTACTACGTATAGATGAAGATAAAGTTGTATCATTCACCAATCATTTATACATGTTTATACTCATTCCTCCAAACTACTTGTTAAATCCATGTACATGTGCATACTTTTACTTTTGCTTCATGCATACAACATATTGTTCATCAATTTTTGTTCTCACAATTTTTTCATATTTTTTACTTACACTTTTTTCACAAAACAGATGAAATGCTATGGTTTATTTAACTTTGTATACGGCCTCTCTCAGTTTCAGGTTTCTTAACGCCTTTAATTATAAAATAATTCAAAAAATTAATCAGGAATAACCTTTATGTTTTGATTTATATAATTAATATAAATCAAAAAAAAAAATAGACCCTTTCATCCTGCATTAAATATGAACCCCAAGAGCTACAAACAGTAAGTAAACACACACATCTAGGTGTCTTTTTTTTCTAACAACGGATCCTGGAACGACCATATTGAATACATAGTTTCTTAATCTTACAAAAGAATAAATATAATGAGAAAAATGAAAAATGTTCTTGATAGATTTTCACTTGAAAAAATTTAAATATCAGTTGTTCTAACTAAACTTACCAGTATAAACAATTTATATGTTGAAACTCGATGGGAAAAAATATCTGAAAGACGACGCAATCATAGACTAACTCGTTATCACAAAATTTTGAATTATTAAACTCCAGGGTATTTAAGAGACTTATTGCCTGATTCAGTAGGAAGTAGGCATGATCATAATACAAGACAAAGAAATAATATACAAGTCAACACACGAACCCGTTTATATCATGAATATTTCATCCCTGCAACAACAAAACTATTGAACACTCTTAACTTAAACATAAGAAAATGTGAATCTATCATTATTTCAAAAAACAAATTAGTACCTAAAATAGTAAGATCCCAGCGTATTATTATATAGAACATCGTTTTGGTCAAATTCTTCATACTCGCTTAAGAATGGATTCAAGCTCATTGAATTCTCACCTTTTCCTTCGTAATTTAGTAGACTCTCCAAATTGTCGTTGTGGTGATGTTGAAACAAATTCTCACTTCCTATTATCTTGTCCTATATAAAGTAATTTAAGACAAGAACTATTAGATTCTGTTTCAGTTTTTCCTTTCCAAGTTAACACAAAAGCTTTGCTTTTTGCATTATTGGTACTCTCAGATGAGCAAAATAGTCTTTTATTTAGTTTGGTGCAGAAATATATTATTAAAGTAAACGTTTCAACCCTTGATGTTAATGCTTCACCACTCAATAGGAACCAAAGCATTTCACACTGTATACATTACAATAATTTATGTTTATTTTTTATTTTTTTTTTTTTTTTCTCATTAATTTTTTTTCTTCTTCTTCTTTTACCTTTTTCATATTCATATATTTATTACAGAGCATGCCAGTATTTATATTTATATATTGTTCAATTAGTGTATTATTTTGTAAAAGGAGACAGATTTGTAAAAGCAAGTTGCTTGTTTCTGAATCCTGAATATTATTTCATTTGTATAATATCATTTCATGCTAAATTATCTGAATACATATTGTTTAAACTAACAATGATATTACCCATGATTATTTAAATTCTAAAAAGGCGAATTACGTAGCATTATATTGTTTCAAGTCTAGTAAAATCGAATATATCAAACTTCAATGTTCTCTCTATTTATACCATTCAAATCAACAATATGTGTCTTATAAACCATTTGTTTTTGTATGAAGTATAATATAAAACAAATTAGTTCCAAACGTTAAAAAAGGTAATCAAACAATTCGAAAATAGAACTACTTTGTGCACAATTTAACCATATATGTGCAATTTTCCTGTGAAGTTTCAGGGACCTTGGTTTATACTGAAAGATTACACAAAGCTTGTTCCATCTTATATAAATTGATGAACACGACTAAGTTCCAATGTGTGGCAAATGATAAAAAAAAATCTAAACAGAAACGAAGTAAAACGACGTGAAATCTTCAGTGGTCTGGATTGATAGCTATTATTTGTGTGTTTCTCTGTCCGGTATGTCCTCTGGTTAATTTGTATTGTAGTCCTGTCATGCAATGATGTTATTTTAATGTTATATTTTATATTTAACATTGCCACAAAAACAGTTCCAATCCACAATTTTTTCTTAAAATGTCCTGTACCAAGTCAGAAAAATGGCCATTGTTATATTATAGTTCGTTTCTGTGTGTGTTGCGTTTTAGTGTTGTGTTCGATTTTGTCGTTGTTCTTCTCTTATATTTGATGTGTTTCCCTCAGTTTTAGTGTGTAACCCGAATTTGTTTTTTTCTCAATCGATTGATGAATTTCTAACAGCAGTATACTTCTGTTGCCTTTATTGAGAACTGGAGAAGTTGATTACACAAATAAGATACCAACGTTTCTTCACACGCCCGCCCGCCAAAAAAGGAGGTCTCAATATTTGTGCTACGATACTGATTAAAATTCAAATATACGAAAGAAATATGTGTATACTATTGTTATTTTATTACAAAATGCTGTTATTTACACGTGAATATACATAAAACAATTAAAAACATTTTTAATATTAATAGTTGTATTTTTTCATCTTACATATCTGTTAAAAAAGTGAAATAACAAAAAACGAACTCCGAGGAAAATTCAAAAAAAAAAGTCCCTAATCAAAGAGCAAAATCAAAAGCTCAAACACATTAAAAGAATGGAATACAACTGTCATATTCTTGACTTTGTTATGGCATTGGATCTTGTTCTATAGCTAGCTAAACATGTCACTATATTACAGTCGCATACAAATTATATTATATTGATAAAATGTGTGACCAACACAAAAAGACATAAAAATGACGAAATAGGGGGCACAGCGGTCAACATGGTATTATAATCTTAATCACTATTAAACTACAGCACAAGATCTCAATGATGGGATGTACAAGTAGCGAGCCACGTCACATGAATATTACCAAACAAACTGCGGTAAACAGTAAAAGTATTTATTTACAAAGACAAATAAAAGAACACTATAACATGTAATTAAGATTATAAACAACGCCACCGACTAGAATCTAAAAAGCATTATGGTAACATGTTAAACAATGTTATAAACTGCTACACATCGGTGGTCTTGTTGTGGTGTAGTGAAGTTCGATCCCCAGTCGGATCAAACTAAAGATATGTAAAAAATTGGTATTTTCTGATGACGACATTTAGTGTAAAAGCAAAGACTGCTTTCCTCGGAGCAAGAATAATGCGTCCGGGTTGGGTGTGGCATGTATTTCAAATAATTGTTACCCCGACCGTGCGTGAACAAGCACGCAAAACAAATCAGATTCAGTGTATCGGTCTTGTTATCCCGATTTTGTTTTTGTATATAGATTTATGAGTTTTGAACAGCGGTATACTACTGTTGCCTTTATTGTACAATACAATAAGCAGGGTTCAGATGCATACCATATCATCCCATTTTCGTCCTCTATACGCATTTTAATTGCCATTGCTCGATAAACGTCCAGTCAATCAAGTTTAAATCCAATTTTAAGGGATATGCAGTAACTTTTTATGAAATATGTGAAACATTTACTTTGGATAACCTCAGGTAATACAGGGCCAACGTCACAATTTATATAAAAAAAACTTCTGATTAAAGTATGTCCGATAAACTTTGGATGCTTTCATGCTCTCCCTTATGGTGGTTTCACACTCATGTTTCGTTGACAACACCATTGAATTGATGTCTAGCATTCTAGACCACTCGGCCTGATCAAAATAAAGGTTTCCGAAGTCGAGGTATGTCATTATTCGTCTGCTTTGTCTCGAAATGAAAATGTAACCAAAGGCTCAAACACATCAAACGAATACATAACAACTGTCATATTACGGACTTGGCTCAGGCATATACTTATGTAGAAAAAGGATGATTAAACCTGGTTTTATAGTTTGCTAAACCACACACTTGTATAACAGTCGCGTCAAATTCCATTATATTGACAACGATGTGTACTGAAACAAACAGAGACATAATTGGTAAAAAAAAATGTGTACAGCAGTTAAATAATCTGAATCACTATATAACAAACAAATGTGCAATAAAGAAGCACAAAAAGAAAGGCATACACTCAAAGCACATTAGCAAAACTGAATGATTTCTTAGAAAACAAAAATCTACAATAGCACAATAACAGATGTACATGTACAGTTAAATAATCTGAATCACTATATAACATATATAACTAAATAGTAAATGTGATATTCATAAAGACAAATAAAAGAATATTATATCTCGTTATTAAGATGATAAACAACGTCCGTACCCAACATCTATAATTCAAGATCATCGTGTATTATTTTGGAAGTTGATACGGAATATTTATCAACAAAGTCCTGGTACCTTCCAATGAAGTTTTATAGACGTTTTTTAACATACCCCAGGTTCTTCAACTTTCTGCTCAGACACTGGTGACGTTACACAAAATATGAGGAGGAGCTGCAAGCTCTTTAATATCTAATAAGCTTATATATGTATATCCATTATGCAGGTGAAGTTTGTATATTGGTACTAAAGTGAGGGAAATTGATAATTTTGAAATTAAAATCATCTTGTTTGTCGTAGGTTCTGATACTGAGATGACTGTGTATGTCAAATTCGAGTTGTAAGTCTAAAATTGAGGCAGAGGAAGCAGTGTCTGTCGTTTTTTTTTGTATATTGGTACTAAAGTGAGGGAAATTGATAATTTTGAAATTAAAATCATCTTGTTTGTCGTAGGTTCTGATACTGAGATGACTGTGTATGTCAAATTCGAGTTGTAAGTATAAAAGTGAGGCTGAGGAAGCAGTGTCTGTTGTTTTTATAATATCTAGTTCTATGGAATATATTGATGAAACCCAATCAAACAAGTTCTGATTGTTAAAGGTAAAAAATAAAGGCAACAGTAGTTTACCGCTGCTCGAAAGTCATAAATCGATTTAGAGAAAACAAATCCAGGTAACAAACTAAAACTGAGAGAAACACATCATCTATAAGAGGACAACAACGACCAACAGAAACACTGAAGTGAAAAAAGATCAAACGAAAGTGCAACACACACAGAAACGAACTATAAGATAACGACTGTCATCGTGGTTTGATGGCAACGTTAAAAATCACAGTTACAGTACAAGTGAAATCAATACAATTCAGGACAAAGCAATAAACAATACAATAGTACATTTCGACATGCTAACATCATCAATATATCTGAATGTGAAATTAAATAACCTGGCTACTTTGATCTACTTAATTGACTGAAGGAACTGCGATTCATATGAAAATAGGAAGAGGTCGGATAGAAGAGGCGCACATTTCAATTAAAGTCGTTCTCTGGATCATATAACTGGTTTTAAGCAAGGTGAAACAAAATTCTTGTGATGAACATATAAACAGTATGTGCAAAAATGTACTGTAAGTATCATGGCTTTATGTCCTTTTTCAAAATGTGCCTAATTGATGTAAAGGTGAAAATTGTACACAGTAAAACAAACAGTGACATTAAAGAAATTATCTTCTGTCAGGAAATGTGCTAACACAAATCTGAACTACAATGATAACAAGACTTGGATTAATATCATACTTTTGGGAAAGACAAATACTTCAAAAAATTCAAATGTTGGAAGGCAAGCAACAAAACCACTAGCCAATCAACCAACAACAGAAAATAATTTAACAGTAACCTAAGACAAAATAACAAAGTACAGTTCACATGGATCCAACGCCTATGCTAGTGAGTGCAATCAATCAAATAATATGTAAATGTCCTTACCCTTGCATCTTATGAGAACAAAAACATTTCATTTTTGTTTGGTCTGGTATATTGATCAAGACAACGTGTTAACGAGGGCGGAGACGGCTAACATCTGGTACCTAAGGAAGGACTGCATTGTACCAATGATAAATGAAGTCATGATTTAAAAATTTATTTTTAATTTAGAATACAATTTGTTCTTTGGGCATGTTCATACAACTATATTTCATTTTCAGAATGAAGAGATTCTTTTTCCTCATTAAGGTCTAATACGTTGGCCTTTTCTGTCTTTTTATATCTTCGTAGAAAAACATCAATAGACCTCAAAATAACAACAAGCAATGAAGCAGTACCAAGGAAATGGAATGATGCATTGCAACTCCCGGTAACATCTCTCAGATAACCTGTTGTATGAGAAAAAAGAATAATGAAAATTAAAGAAAAAAAAAGATACGTCTAAAATTATTATCTAGTATGGATTCCTTATAGTCTTAATTGTTTGCATGTAATCCTTCCCCTTACTTTTCCTAAATACCTTTAAAGATCATTATAATATGTATTTTTTCCCAGGGAAATGTTTTTTGTTGTCGGTTTCCTATGGAAATTATTCATATTCGTTTTTATATTCTTTTTGGCTATTCTTTTTCATAAAAAATAATCCTATTTTATGTATTCTTGATCGATCACCGATTGTTCGTGTAATCCTCTGAAATTAAACTGTTAAAAGTCAATATGATTTCAACATGTAGTGTTGAATTATGTTCAGAAATCTATTCATTTTTCTTTCATAGTAAATTGATAAAAGTCGAATTTTAATTATTTCCAACACAAAGCACGTTCTGTTTCGAAATTATATATTATTTCAACAACAGAGAAGATGAGGTATTCCGATAGTCAGCTGAATTTCAGAGGCAGTGCTAAATAATTATCTGATACATTTTTTAAATCACATTTAATTATTTTTACTTAGATATTTGTTTTGCTATATATCTGGAAAATTTTCATTTAACTCTTTCACAAATTTAATATGTAACAAGATATTCTTGTTTTTAGTTGTCAGTAATATAAATACAGAAAAAAAAAATCATTCTTCTTGAACCAAGACATCTCATAATATAATATTGCTTTTAAGTTTTAAGTACTCAGTCAAACGAAATATTTAACCATTAGCCGGATTTGTAGAACTTAATCATCTCGGTATCTATCCTGCCTTATATATGGACAACAATTGAAAACGAATTGTTATCCACAGGAATGTATTTTTAGTTTTTAGTTTTTTCTACGGAATTTATTCATTGATAAAAATTGAGAATATAAAAAGTAAGAAGGTATGGTTTGATTGCAAATGAGAAAAAGCGCAACAAGAGACCAAAATTTCAAACAAATGAACAACACCGTACGGCCTTCAACAATGAGCAAAACCCATACCGCATTTAACAGGCACATACAGAATGTAGTAGGGTTAAACGAGTTTGTCTGCGCAAAACCCTACCCATAACTTGGGCCAATGGTGCAACTTGTAGCACCGCTTTGAGCGGAATTGTTTGCAAACTGACGATCTTCGCACTTATCAAAACGTTTTTTTGTTTCAGAAAATGTCCTCATACGATCCATTTCCGCTTTGGCACAAGCTGCATGCGGAAACGATTTTGAAAGTACAGGATGAGAACCAGAAAACTGTTCGCCATTCAAAGAAACTATATTTAAATTCATTCTATTTTCGTTTATTGAAAATCCACAGCTTTTATCAAACGAAGATGAAAAAAAAAAAAAAAAAACTTAAAAAAAACATTTTAAAACGTAATCCAAGTGAATAATTCGACCTGATTGAAACAATCATGTGACCAGCAATTTAACTCCCTAGGCTATGGATGTTAAGTTTCTTTCTGTGTTACAGTGTTAATTTTCTTTTCTGTGTTACAGTGTTCAGCTTCTTTCTGTGAATAATGAATAAAATTGCAATCTAAGGAAAAACTCATAATTTATTATAGATATTTCCCACGATATCGAGAATGGAAACGAATTCTTAGGAAATGTCTAAAATAAATTAAACAAGAAAATCGTGTTTTAACATGCTTTTTGCATTGTTGCGGACCTCTGTTAAGAACTTAGTGGACACTATTTTAGTGCAAGAAGCCAGATTGTTTTGTCATTTGACATGGTTTTTTTTTGTCGATTAGGGGATTTGTAATTGATGGCACATCTTGGATATTCTCTGTTATGTTATTCATAAAAAAAAAATTATTCTTCGAATGCTTTAATATTTTCCATAATGAAAAGACACTTTAAGAATATAAAGTTGCGTTTTGACGATTGATATTAAAACCACGCTCTACCCGAGATGAAATGACAAAAAAACAAGCAACCCCCAGGTCACCGGATGGCCTTCAATAAATATTAAGAGCAAACCTCCTTACTGCGTATTTATAAAGCATGAAATAAAAGGACCCGAAATAAAAACTACTAAACAATCCAAACGAGGAAACTAAAGGCCTGTTTTATCTACAAAATAAAATATGATTTTTTTTTTTAGAGATACAGCAACAAACGACAACCACGGAATTACATGCTCCTGGCTACAAACAGGCACATACATAATGATGCGGGTTGAAGATATTTTTGAGCGCTCATCCCTAACCTAGGTTGTTTGTGTTTTTGTTGGAATTTAGTCTCATTGACATTTACGTAGTAGTTGCTTAATCTAGCAATAAGTTACAGTCTTCTTTTATACGATATTATATATTATTTAGTAGGGAGTTATTGTTTTCTGGTTTTATTTAGCTTTATTTTTGCTTAAACTGATATTTTCCTTTATTATGCGTTTGGTTTTCTTTTAAACATGATCATATGCACCGACCATGGTTATTGCCGATGGTTGATTACAAATAAACTTAGTTTAAAGTCATAAGAAACCTCAAATTAAAAAAAAAACATGCATATGTTTTTTATAACTAAATGGAGAGTTTTCATTATACAACTTATGTACATGAGGAATTCTTTAATTTGTCCACATTTAGAAGAAGTTTACTGACTTTTAATTGCTTGCTTCTAGGAAGCAATTCGCCAACATATTTTCCGTATGCATAGTGACCTGAGCATAACCCTTCTCGTAAAAATCCGGTGATCGCAATACGCATGGATCTGTCATTAAAATAAACAATTATCTGAATGTTCATATTAAACACGTGCTCAATACCCATGCTTTTTGTTATTTGTTTACTATAAGGTGACAATCGTTAAACTTCGGCTTTAAAACACGGCATTTAATGAGCAGCCATATTTGTTAAATCATAATAGACTGAGAGAAAAAAAATGACGATTATACGATATATTTGCGTAAAAAATGACAAAATCGTGCACAGAGTTCTAAGTTTATTATATAGACATGTATTGGTTCAAAAATTGGATAAACATTGTTTTTCACCACTCACTAGTTTCATATGACTTTTAATATGATTTTTTTAAGTGAATGAGAGCAACCTCAAATAATATAGCAAGGGAAAAGGGAGAGGGGGGGGGGACCTAGGATGAAAAATTTTGTCCTGCCTTTTTATTTTTCACTTTATTCGTTTCTGCCGGACCGTTTTTTTTTTGCAAAGTGTCTCATCCCATCCTAAAAACTCCTGTTCTGCCTGGTTTTTTTCAAATTTCATCCTAGCTTCCCAATAATAATCAAATGGAATCAAAACCTGATCAGAATTTTAACTAAATTAAATACGAGTCTAGATTGGGGTTTTCAATATAGAGAAAAGTGTACAATTTGATCTACCGACAATTTACCTGTAAAATTATGTTGGCATTCGAGGAATAGGTGCAAGTAGTTATCACAACAAAAGTGCATGCTTATCAAAACAACCATACTAATTAAGCATTGGTAAATTCCAGGTAGCTATATCAAATTCATGTTTGTCAAGCTGTTGAACATCATTTTTTGCTGTGACTGCTTGAACCAATATGATCTTCTCTTAACATAAAACTTTGAATTTTATTTTGATTGTTGCATCACAAAGTCAACATGTGCCTATTGTCAGGAGTTCCAGGTTGCACAAATTCTACAATTATTATAGACTCTTTGGACCTTCTTTTCAATATTTCTATACTTTGTGTGCTGTAATATCTTCCCATATTACTTGATGGAATTTCTCGAACCTTTGTATCTCATGTTAGATTACATTGTTTTATTTTGTTCAGTTGTTCAGGATATTTTTCTTGGTTATGATATTACACCCTTATCGTTGTATGTGATTCATAATATATTGTTTAGGTGTTTGTTATGTTTGTTAATTTTGAATAGCATATCATTTTTCGTCAATCTAATTAAAAACCGATCTCTCATCGCTCCCGTTTTCTGATATGTCGCGTGATAAATCTGCTACAAAACTCTCTACAAGAATTCAATAGGTCAGTGTTTTCTTAACTCAATTGAACTATACAATGAACAAGTTTTAGAATTCCAGCATGATTTAAATGTAATCAGTCTGTTTTGATGAAATAAAGGGAAAATAGCTCCATCAAATCTAGTATCATAAAAATATTTACAAGCAGATGTGTAGCTAATCATTACCCATCCTTCACTAGAAAAAATCAAGAAGTTGTGAATTACTATTTTCACTATAAAACTGTCGGAAAATTGAAAAATCTATTGGCCTTGGCAATAAAGTAGATAAAATAACAGTAATTTGTCCTGATTGATCACTAGAGATATGGTGAAAATATCATTGGTGCCAATATGAATAACAACAGAATCCATTCATATTAAAATAGCCATGCCTAATTTTCCATATCGTTAGACCAATAAAAGGGTAGCGCTTGAATATCTGTATTCTTTAAATCTGGAAAAAAATGAATAAAGAACCGCTCAAAATCAATGTGCTTCTGCGCCATGCTTTGCATCCTGACTTCTTTATCTGTTTATTTTTCACTCGTCTTTAAAAATGAGACCACAACATCACATCTACTTCTTCCTCCAGTTGTTAAATACTCTCTTTTTTAGTCTTGTTAATATTCACTTATGCTAAAACCTACTTTAAGACATAAACTAATTATACTCACACCCACCTTTTTATGGGAGGGAAAGGCAGAATGGGCTTTACTTCTTCAATATAAACAATTCTACACTTTCAAATCAGTTATTTTACTCGCTCCCTTTTTGTTCTATTGCAGAAGATTATGAGGTAAATTTAAGAAAGAACTGTAACAAATGCCTTTGTTAATATTTGATTTATGTAAATTTAGAAAAAAATATGTATATCATATATGTATACCATTAATGAAACGGAATAAGAAAGATCGATGCAGTCAACGACACAAAAAAAACCTATATGCAGGCTTTTGTCGACTTCCTCAACTAAATGTATGCTAAAACAATTCTAAATGTATGTTCCTCTATACTACATGAAATGAAATGTAAACATCCGACATCCTCAAATATCCCGTATTATTCTTAAAACTATAATATTTCTCTATACATAAAATGAAATCCGTTTGATATGCATGTTGTGTGAATCTGTTTTATGCTGTGAAGAAGAACTATCAATCATACGTGATAAATTTGAAACGTAATTCCAACATGGTGTTCAATTATTATTAATTTAATGTTAACTCGATGTCTTTGTCAAATGCGCCCTACCATTAATGGATAAGTGAATTGGAAATTGGCACGCCACTTGAATTTTATAGGTTCATTATTCCTACCACGCGTTCAGATGAATTAAAACTATGATAAATCTAACCTAAAATGGGCAAGACCTTTACCGTAGGAAATTGCTGAGGAGTACCGAAAGAGTATGTGGCTGCGGTGTTTCAACTTTGAAACTCTGTGGTGTCCAGACGTGTTCGCTACAAAAGTGGTGTATTGTCTCAGTCGAAAGTGCGAATATATTATGCAGATTTAGTGATAGTATAAGCATAGAATTTCATCATGATAGAAATCAATTTAGGCAAAACACGATTCTTCTAAAAACGGTAAGATTTCAAGTTGACTTATTACATGTTTATTTACTGAAAAATAGCTTGGCGTTTTACTACGCGTTTTTACTGAATTAACAGTTTTATCCTGAAACTTAGGATTCGACAAAAAACCCAGCGACATTGAAAAGAACCCTTGTGTTACCTTTCGCAACCGGATCTAGTTAAATTATTGGACTTGAAACGGGCGCTGCATTTTAAAGAAACGGGATCAGGAGATGACATTGGTGACATACAGCAACCTTTGATAATTTATTCAACCTGTTTATAAAATGCATGTCTTAACAATTTCTTTTTTTTAGTGACACAGTGTCTTTGTAATACCACGAGCAACATGACGGGTGCCACAAGTGGAGCAGGTTCTGCTTACCCTTACGGAGCACCTGAAATCACCCCCAGTTTTTGGTGGGGTTCGTGTTGCTCAGTCTTTAGTTTTCTATGTTGCGTCTTTTGTACTGTCTGTTTGTCTTTTTATTTTTAAGCCATGGCGTTGTCAGTTTATCTGATTTTATTTTCACTCGTCTTTGAAAATGAGACCAGAACATCACAACTACCTCTTCCTCCAGTTGTTTAATACTCTCTGTTTGTTGTTGTTTTCTTATGCCATCCCTCTTTTTTTTATATACCAATAGCTGAACCCTCAACTCCAAATCATCATTACTTTTTTAGTCTTGTTAATATTCACTTATGCTAAAACCTACTTTAAGACATAAACTAATTATACTCACACCCACCTTTTTTATGGGAGGGAAAGGGAGAATGGGCTTTACTTCTTCAATATAAACAATTCTACACTTTCAAATCAGTTATTTTACTCGCTCCCTTTTTGTTCTATTGCAGAAGATTATGAGGTAAATTTAAGAAAGAACTGTAACAAATGCCTATGTTAATATTTTATTTATGTAAATTTAGAAAAAAATATGTATATCATATATGTATACCATTAATGAAACGGAATAAGAAAGATCGATGCAGTCAACGACACAAAAAAAACCTATATGCAGGCTTTTTTCGACTTCCTCAACTAAATTTATGCTAAAACAATTCTAAATGTAAGTTCCTCTATACTACATGAAATGAAATGTAAACATCCGACATCCTCAAATATCCCGTATTATTCTTATAACTATAATATTTCTCTATACATAAAATGAAATCCGTTTGATATGCATGTTGTGTGAATCTGTTTTATGCTGTGAAGAAGAACTATCAATCATACGTGATAAATTTGAAACGTAATCCAACATGATGTTCAATTATTATTAATTTAATGTTAACTCGATGTCTTTGTCAAATGCGCCCTACCAGTAATGGATAAGTGAATTGGAAATTGGCACGCCACTTGAATTTTATAGGTTCATTATTCCTACCACGCGTTCAGATGAATTTAAACTATGGTAAATCTATCCTAAAATGGGCAAGACCTTTACCGTAGGAAATTGCTGAGGAGTATCGAAAGAGTGTGTGGCTGCGGTGTTTCAACTTTGAAACTCTGTGGTGTCCAGACGTGTTCGCTACAAAAGTGGTATATTGTCTCAGTCGAAAGTGCGAATATATTATGCAGACTTAGTGATAGTATAAGCATAGAATTTCATCATGATAGAAATCAATTTAGGCAAAACACGATTCTTCTAAAAACGGTAAGATTTCAAGTTGACTTATTACATGTTTATTTACTGAAAAATAGCTTGGCGTTTTACTACGCGTTTTTACTGAATTAACAGTTTTATCCTGAAACTTAGGATTCGAAAAAAAAAAACCCAGCGACATTGAAAAGAACCCTTGTGTTACCTTTCGCAACCGGATCTGGTTAAATTATTGGACTTGAAACGGGCGCTGCATTTTTAAGAAACGGGATCAGGAGAGGACATTGGTGACATACAGCCACCTTTGATAATTTATTCAACCTGTTTATAAAATGCATGTCTTAACAATTTCTTTTTTTTAGTGACACAGTGTCTTTGTAATACCACGAGCAACACGACGGGTGCCACAAGTGGAGCAGGATCTGCTTACCCTTACGGAGCACCTGAAATCACCCCCAGTTTTTGGTGGGGTTCGTGTTGCTCAGTCTTTAGTTTTCTATGTTGCGTCTTTTGTACTGTCTGTTTGTCTTTTTATTTTTAAGCCATGGCGTTGTCAGTTTATTTTCGATTTATGAGTTTGACTGTCCCTCTGGTATATTTCGCTCCTCTTTTATAGATTTTAAAAAAACTTAAAATTTCGATTTTTTTCTCTTTCAGACAGATTTGTTCGAAACGATGACTACATTAGAAACAATTGGTCTCTTTTCGAATTTGACATCACTTAACTGCAATGGGTCATGCTGTAATACAACAGAAGTACCAGAAATATCCGGAAAAACCATTTATGACGACATACTTCGCGGTTTGGAATATATAGATATTTTCTTGTTGCCAACCTGTCTTATCATCGGAGTTGGTGGAAACTTTATCACCTTTATCGTATTGAACAACAAAACCTTCTCAAACTGGACGTCAAAATACTTTCTCGTGGCTCTGTCATTATCAGATAATCTACTTCTTCTTACTCAACCATTCAACAAACCAGTCGTGATGAATTTGTTCGGCAGAGATTATCGTGCACTTTCGAAAGTTGGTTGTAAGCTTTACTTCTGGTTCTTCAAAAACGGTAAAATGACGTCATCTTGGTTTGTTGTATTACTTTGTGCTGAGCGTTTCGTTGCCGTGAAATATCCATTTAGAGTTAAATCCTTATTTTGCAAGCGGAATGGTTTAATAGCTATCGCTGCAGTTTACATAGTACAAGGAGTGTACAATGGAGCATGGTCATGGGCTCATAATATTCTTGAAGATGGTCGATGTTATCCTGATGGATTTAATAAAAACGACCCGGAAGCTGCTATTTTATTTCGAAACATGTTGATAGCAGGTTGCTGTCTTTATTCATTTGTTCCAATTGCCATAATGGTAACACTTACACCAATGATAATTGCATCTCTTCAGAGGAGAGCGAAAAAGAGACAGGAAATGACACGCAATCAAGGAAAAGATATCGTAATTGTCAAGATCACAACTATGTTGCTATCAATCGTCATTACATACATAGTATGCGTTGCACCAGTTACACTTTTGCACTTGCTTTCGTTCTTCCAGGGCGTCAAATCGTTTGGAAACAATCCGAAACCATTCCTTATCTTCAGAAACGTTTCGCAGATTCTAGAGCAACTGAACTACACTATCAACTTTTTTGTTTACGTCGTTGCGAACCGCAGATTCCGAGGAGGTGTTGTTGAACTGTTTGGTTGTAATAAATTATCACGCAGTGGATCTTCATACAATTCGACCTCAAGTATATTGAAAGAACGGGTGTCGACAATATCAAGACCACACCGATCAGTTACATTAGATTACGTCACATCCGGTAGCATTAAAAAACCTAATGATAATAGTGGATGGTAATAATCATTTCTGTTCTTTTGAAATGTTGTGATTGATTTCGAGATGGTAGTTGACAGTCATCAGAATATATAAGAAGAAATCATTTTAAAAGTGAATCCGTCGTAATTGTTTTGATTGACTGTTTATTTCATCTTTGCAATATTGTGTCGTAATTTTAATAGTGTTTGTTTAATTGTGAATGTAAATAAGATTTTTATTGTATTTGATTTGTGACTTAATGTTGATTTTTTTGTTACTTGCGACAATGGATCTTTGTATGTGTTAAAATATTCAATTCATGGTATCCAATTCGCCGTTTCAGAATCTAATGAATCGTGGGTAATATTTTCAAAAGTGTACACCAAAACATCGAGATTGGTTAAAAATGTCATAAAATTCAACCAATGACGTGACGTTATTTTCATTTTTGGGTACGAACAATGAAATTACCCATGATTATTTAAATTCTAAAAAGGCGAATTACGTAGCATTATTTCAAGTCTAGTAAAAATGAATATATCAAACTTCAATGTTCTCTCTATTTATACCATTCAAATCAACAATATGTGTCTTATAAACCATTTGTTTTTTTGTATGAAGTATAATATAAAAAAAATTAGTTCCAAAGTCTGGATAAACGATAAAAAAAGGTAATCAAACAATTCGAAAATAGAACTACTTTGTGCACAATTAAACCACATGTGCAATTTTCCTGTGAAGTTTCAGGGACCTTGGTTGATACTGAAAGAATCATTTGATTACACAAAGCTTGTTCCATCTTATATAAATTGATGAACATAACTAAGTTCCAATGTGTGGCAAATGATAAAAAAAAAATCTAAACAAAAACTATATGATATCTTCAGTGATCTGGGTTGATAGCTATTATTTGTGTGTTTCTCTGTCCGGTATGTCCTCCCGTTTTTTTGTATTGTAGTCCTGTCATGCAATGTTGTTATTTTAATGTTATATTCAACATTGCCACACAAACAGTTCCAATCCACCATTTTTTCTTAAAATGTCCTGTACCAAGTCAGAAAAATGGCCATTGTTATATTATAGTTCGTTTCTGTATGTGTTGCATTTTAGTGTTTGTTATATTATAGTTCGTTTCTGTATGTGTTGCATTTTAGTGTTGTGTTCTATTTTGTTGTTGTTCTCCTCTTATATTTGATGTGTTTCCCTCAGTTTTAGTTTGTAACCCGGATTTGTTTTTTTCAATCGATTGATGAATTTCGAACAGCAGTATACTTCTGTTGCCTTTATTGAGAACTGGAGAAGTTGATTACACAAATAAGATACCAACGTTTCTCCACAAGCCCGGCCGCCAAAAAAAAGTAGGTCTAAAGATTTGTGCTACGATACTGATTAAAATTTAAACATACGAAAGATATATGTGTATACTATTGTTATTTTATAACAAAATGCTGTTATCTACACGTGAATATAAATAAAACAATTAAAAACATTTTTACTTATTAATAGTTGTATTTTTTCATCTTACATACCTGTTAAAAAAGTGAAATATCAAAACAAAAAACGACCTCCGAGGAAAATTCAAAACAAAAAGGCCCTAATCAAAGGGCAAAATCAAAAGCTCAAACACATTAAAAGAATGGAATACAACTTTCATATTCCTGACTTTGTAATGGCATTGCATCTTGTTCTATAGCTAGCTAAACATGTCACTTGTATTACAGTCGCATACAAATTCTATTATATTGATAAAAATGTGTGAACAACATAAAAAGACACATAGGTAAAGAATGACGAAATAGGGGGTACAGCAGTCAACATGGTATTATAATCTTAAATATTAAACTACAGCACAAGAACTCAATGATGGGATGTACAAGTAACGAGCCACGTCACATGAATATTACCAAACAAAATGCGGTAAATAGTAAAATTATTTATTTACAAAGACAAATAAAAGAACACTATAACATGTAATTAAGATTATAAACAACGTCACTGACTAGAATCTAAAAAAACATTATGGTAACATGTTAAACAATGTTATAAACTGCTTGACATCGGTGGTCCTGTTGTGGCGTACTTGCAGTTCGATCCCCAGCCGGATCAAACTAAAGATATGTAAATTGGTATTTTCTGATGACGACATTTAGTGTAAAAGCAAAGACTGCTTTACTCGGAGCAAGAATAATGCGTCCGGGTTGGGTGTGTCATGTATTTCAACAAATTGTTACCCGGTGCGTGAACTAGCACGCAAAAAAATCAGATTCAGTGTATCGGTCTTGTACAATACAATAAGCAGAGTACAGATTCATACCATATCATCCCGTTTTCGTCCTCTATACGCATTTTAATTGCCATTGCTCGATAAACGTCCAGTCAATCAAGTTCAAATCCGATTTTAAGGGCTATGCAGTAACTTTTTATGAAATATGTGAAACATTTACTTTGGATAACCTCAGGTAATACAAATACAGGGCCAACGTCACAATTTATGAAAAAAACTTCTGCTTAAAGTATGTCCGATAATGTTATAACTACAAAATTTTGGATGCTATTCATGCTCTCCCTTAAGGTGGTTTCACACTCATGTTTCGTTGACAACACAATTGAAATGATGTCTAGCATTCTAGACCACTCGGCCTGATCAAAATAAAGGTTTCCGAAGTCGAGGTATGTCATTATTCGTCTGCTTTGTCTCGAAATGAAAATGTAACAAAAAGCTCAAACGCATCAAACGAATGAATAACAACTGTCACTTATGTATGTAGAAAATGGTTGATAAAACCTGATTTTATAGCTTGCTAAACCACGCACTTGTATAACAGTCGCATCAAATTCCATTATATTGACAATGATGTGTACCAAAACAAACAGAGACATAATTGGTAAAAAAAATGTGTACAGCAGTTAAATAATCTGAATCACTATATAACAAACAAATGTGCAATAAAGAAGCACAAAAAGGCATACACTCAAAGCACATTAGCAAAAATGAATGATTTCTTAGAATACAAAAATCTACAACACCACAATAACAGATGTACATGTACAGAGCCACGTCATGTGCATCAAAGAAACACAAAAAAATCATTATAGACAAAGCACATTAGCAAAAATGAAAGACAAGAATAGATGAATTATCATGGTACAATAGCGGAATGTATAAGTATAGAGTCACGTAAAACACCAAAACAGACTAAATAGTAGATTTGATATTCATAAATACAAATAAAAGAATATTATAACTCGTTTTTAAGATGATAAACAACGTCAGTACCCAAACATCTATACTTCAAGATCATCGTGTATTATTTTGGAAGTTGATACGGAATATTTATCAACAAAGTCCTGGTACCTTCCGATGAAGTTTTTTTATAGACGTTTTTTGACATACCCCCTGGTTCTTCAACTTTCTGTTCAGACACTGGTGACGTTACACAAAATCTGAGGAGGAGCTGCAAGCTCTTTAATATCTAATAAGCTTATATATGTATATCCATTATGCAGGTGAAGTTTGTATATTGTTACTAAGGTGGGAAAAATTGATAATTTTGAAATTAAATTCATCTTGTTTGTCGTAGGTTCTGATACTGAGATGACTGTGTATGTCAAATTCGAGGTGTAAGTGTAAAAGTGAGGCAGAGGAAGCAGTGTCTGTTGTTTTTATAATATCAAGTTCTATGGAATATATTGATGAAACCCAATCAAACAATTTCGGATTGTTAAAGGTAAAAAATAAAGGCAACAGTAGTTTACCGCTGCTCGAAAGTCATAAATCGATTTAGAGAAAACAAATCCAGGTTACAAACTAAAACTGAGAGAAACATATCAACTATAAGAGGACAACAACGAAACAGCAGAAACACTGAAGTGAAAAAAGAACAAACGAAAGTGCAGCACACACAGAAACGAACTATAAGATAACGACTGTCATCGTGGTTTGATGGCAATGTTAAAAATCACACTAAAATCACAACATTACATGACGGGATTACAGTACAAGTAAAATCAAGACAATTCAGGACAGAGAAATAAACAATACAATAGTACATTTCGACATGCTAACATCACCAATATATCTGAATGTGAAATTAAATAATCCGGCTACTTTGATCTTCTTCATTGACAAGTGTCTGAAGGAACTCCGATCCATATGAAAATAAGATGAGGTAAGCTAGAAGAGGCGCATATTTCAATTAATTAAAATCGTTCTCTGGATCGTATAACTGGTTTTAATCATGGTGAAACAACAGTCTTGTGATTAATATATAAACAGTATGTGCAAAAATGTACTGCAAGTATCATGGCTTTATGTCCTTTTTCAAAATGTGCCTAATTGATGTAAAGATGAAAATTGTACACAGTAAAATAAACAGTGGACAATAAAGAATTTTATTTGATCTTCTGCCAGAAATTATCCTCATATAGCAATGTGCTTACACAAATCTGAACTACAATGATAACAAGACTTGGATCAATAGCCTTATGGGAAAGACAACTACTTCAAAGAATTCAAATGTTGGAAGGCAATCAACAAAACCACTAACCAATCAACCACCAACAGAAAATATGTAACAGTATACTCAAGTCAAAATAACAAAGTACAGTTCACATTGATCTAACTCCTATGCTAGAGAGTGCAATCAATCAAACTATGTGTTCATGTCCTTACCCTTGCATCTTGACTAGCATATGAGAACAATAACATTTCATTTTTGTTTGGTCTAGTATATTGATCAAGAAAAACGCGTTAACGAGGGCGGGGACCGCTAACATTTGGTATGTGACCTACCGAATTAGATTTTTTACCGGATTTGTTATCACATAAGCAACACGACGGGTGCCACACGTGGAGCAGGATCTGCTTACCCTTCCGGAGCACTTGAGATCACCCTAGTTTTTTATGGGGTTCGTGTTACTTATACTTTAGTTTACTATGTTGTGTCATGTGTACTATTGTTTGTCTTTTTTCATTTTTAGCCATGGCGTTGTCAGTTTATTTTCGAGTTATGAGTTTGACTGTCCCTCTGGTATCTTTTGTCCCTCTTTTGGTACCTAAGGAAGGACTGCATTGTACCAATGATAAATGAAGTCATGATTTAAAAAAATATTTTTCTTTGAAAATACAATTTGTTCTTTGGGCATGTTCATACAACTATATGTCATTTTCAGAATGAAGAGATTCTTTTTCCTCATTAAGGTCTAATACGTTGGCCTTTTCTGTCTTTTTATATCTTCGTAGAAAAACTCCAATAGACGACAAAATAACAGCAAGCAATGAAGCAATACCAACGAAATGGAATGATGCATTGTAACTCCCGGTAACATCTCTCAGATAACCTGTTGTATGAGAAAAAAGAATAATAAAAATTAAAGAAAAAAAAAAGATACGTCTAAAATTATTATCTAGTATTATGGATTCCTTATTATCTTAATTGTTTGCACATAATCCTCCCCCTTACTTTTCCTAAATACCTTTAAAGATCATTAAAGTATGTATATTTTCCCAGGGAAATGTTTTTTGTTGTCGGTTTCCTATGGAAATTATTCATATTCGTTTTTATATTCTTTTTGGCTATTCTTTTTCATAAAAAATAATCCTATTTTAGGTATTCTTGATCGATCACCGATTGTTCGTGTAATCCTCTGAAATTAAACTGTTAAAAGTCAATATGATTTCAACATGTAGTGTTGAATTATGTTCAGAAATCTATTCATTTTTCTTTCATAGTAAATTAATAAAAGTCGAATTTTAATTATTTCCAACACAAAGCACGTTCTGTTTCGAAATTATATATTATCTCAACAACAGAGAAGATGAGGTATTCCGATAGTCAGCTGAATTTCAGAGGCAGTGCTAAATAATTATCTGATACATTTTTTAAATCACATTTAATTATTTTTACTTAGATATTTGTTTTGCTATATATCTGGAAAATTTTCATTTAACTCTTTCACAAATTTAATATGTAACAAGATATTCTTGTTTTTAGTTGTCAGTAATATAAATACAGAAAAAAAAATCATTCTTCTTGAACCAAGACATCTCATAATATAATATTGCTTTTAAGTACTCAGTCAAACGAAATATTTAACCATTTGCCGGATTTGTAGAACTTAATCATCTCGGTATCTATCCTGCCTTATATATGGACAACAATTGAAAACGAATTGTTACCCACAGGAATGTCTTTTTAGTTTTTAGTTTTTTCTACGGAATTTATTCATTGATAAAAATTGAGAATATAAAAAGTAAGCAGGTGTGGTTTGATTGCAAATGAGAAAAAGCGCAACAAGAGACCAAAATTTCAAACAAATGAACACCGTACGGCCTTCAACAATGAACAAACCCATACCGCATTTAACAGGCACATACAGAATGTAGCAGGGTTAAACTAGTTTGTCTGCGCAAAACCCTACCCATAACCTGGGCCAATGGTGCAATTTGTAGCACCGCTTTGAGCGGAAATGTTTGCCAACTGACGATCTTCGCACTTATCAAAACGTTTGTTTGTTTCAGAAAATGTCCTCATACGATCCATTTCCGCTTTGGCACAAGCTGCATGTTGAAACGATTTTGAAAGTACAGGATGAGAACCAGAAAACTGTTTGCCATTCAAAGAAACTATATTTAAATTCATTCTATTTTCGTTTATTGAAAATCCACAGCTTTTATCAAACGAAGATGAAAAAAACCAACAAAAAACCTAAAAAAAACCATTTTAAAACGTAATCCAAGTGAATAATTCGACCTGATTGAAACAATCATGTGACCAGCAATTTAACTCCCTAGGCTATGGATGTTAAGTTTCTTTCTGTGTTACAGTGTTAATTTTCTTTTCTGTGTTACAGTGTTCAGCTTCTTTCTTTGAATAATGAATAAAATTGCAATCTAAGGAAAAACTCATAATTTATTATAGATATTTCCCACGATATCGAGAATGGAAACGAATTCTTAGGAAATGTCTAAAATAAATTAAACAAGAAAATCGTGTTTTTACATGCTTTTTGCATTGTTGAGGACCTCTGATAAAAACTTAGTGGACACTATTTTAGTGCAAGAAGCCAGATTGTTTTGTCATTTGACATGGGTTTTTTTTGTCGATTAGGGGATTTTTAATTGATGGCACATCTTGGATATTCTCTGTTATGTTATTCATAAAAAAAATTATTCTTTTAATGCTTTAATATTTTCCATAATGAAAAGACACTTTAAGAATATAAAGTTGCGTTTTGACGATTGATATTAAAACCACGCTCTACCCGAGATGAAATGACAAAAAAACAAGCAACCCCCAGGTCACCGGATGGCCTTCAATAAATATTAAGAGCAAACCTCCTTACTGCGTATTTATAAAGCATGAAATAAAAGGACCCGAAATAAAAACTACTAAACAATCCAAACGAGGAAACTAAAGGCCTGATTTATCTACAAAATAAAATATGATTTTTTTTTTGAGATACAGCAAAAACGACAACCACGGAATTACATGCTCCTGGCTACGAACAGGCACATACATAATGATGCGGGTTGAAGATATTTTTGAGCGCTCATCCCTAACCTAGGTTGTTTGTGTTTTTGTTGGAATTTAGTCTCATTGACATATACGTAGTAGTTGCTTAATCTAGCAATAAGTTACAGTCTTCTTTTATACGATATTATATATTATTTAGTAGGGAGCTATTGTTTTCTGGTTTTATTTAGCTTTATTTTTGCTTAAACTGATATTTTCCTTTATTATGCCTTTGGTTTTCTTTTAAACTTGATCATATGCACCGACCATGGTTATTGCCGATGGTTGATTACAAATAAAGTTAGTTTTAAGTCATAAGAAACCTCAAATTAAAAAAAAAACATGCATATGTTTTTTATAACTAAATGGAGAGTTTTCATTATACAACTTATGTACATGAGGAATTCTTTAATTTGTCCACATTTAGAAGAAGTTTACTGACTTTTAATTGCTTGCTTCTAGGAAGCAATTCGCCAACATATTTTCCGTATGCATAGTGACCTGAGCATAACCCTTCTCGTAAAAATCTGGTGATCGCAATACGCATGGATCTGTCATTAAAATAAACAATTATCTGAATGTTCATATTAAACACGTGCTCAATACCCATGCTTTTTTGTTATTTGTTTACTATAAGGTGACAATCGTTAAACTTCGGCTTTAAAACACGGCATTTAATGAGCAGCCATATTTGTTAAATCATAATAGACAGAGAGAAAAAAAATGACGATTATACGATATATTTGCGTAAAAAATGACAAAATCGTGCACAGAGTTCTAAGTTTATTATATATACATGTATTGGTTCAAGAATTGGATAAACATTGTTTTTCACCACTCACTAGTTTCATATGACTTTTAATATGATTTTTTTAAGTGAATGAGAGCAACCTCAAAAAATATAGCAAGGGAAAAGGGAGAGGGGGGGGGGGGGGGGGCTAGGATGAAAACTTTTGTCCTGCCTTTTTATTTTTCACTTTATTCGTTTCTGCCGGACCGTTTTTTTTTTTGCAAAGTGTCTCATCCCATCCTAAAAACTCCTGTTCTGCCTGTTTTTTTTTCAAATTTCATCCTAGCTTCCCAATAATAATCAAATGGAATCAAAACCTGATCAGAATTTTAACTAAATTAAATACGAGTCTAGATTGGGGTTTTCAATATAGAGAAAAGTGTACAATTGGATCTACCGACAATTTACCTGTTAAATTATGTTGGCATTCGAGGAATAGGTGCAAGTAGTTATCACAACAAAAGTGCATGCTTATCAAAACAACCATACTAATTAAGCATTGGTAAATTCCAGGTAGCTATATCAAATTCATGTTTGTCAAGCTGTTGAACATCATTTTTTGCTGTGACTGCTTGAACCAATATGATCTTCTCTTAACATAAAACTTTGAATTTTATTTTGATTGTTGCATCACAAAGTCAACATGTGCCTATTGTCAGGAATTCCAGGTTGCACAAATTCTACAATTATTATAGACTCTTTGGACCTTCTTTTCAATATTTCTATACTATGTGTGCTGTAATATCTTCCCATATTACTTGATGGAATTTCTCGAACCTTTGTATCTCATGTTAGATTACATTGTTTTATTTTGTTCAGTTGTTCAGGATATTTTTCTTGGTTATGATATTACACCCTTATCGTTGTATGTGATTCATAATATATTGTTTAGGTGTTTGTTATGTTTGTTAATTTTGAATAGCACATCATTTTTCGTCAATCTAATTAAAAACCGATCTCTCATCGCTCCCGTTTTCTGATATGTCGCGTGATAAATCTGCTACAAAACTCTCTACAAGAATTCAATAGGTCAGTGTTTTCTTAACTCAATTGAACTATACAATGAACAAGTTTTAGAATTCCAGCATGATTTAAATGTAATCAGTCTGTTTTGATGAAATAAAGGGAAAATAGGTCCATCAAATCTAGTATCATAAAAATATTTACAAGCAGATGTGTAGCTAATCATTACCCATCCTTCACTAGAAAAAATCAAGAAGTTGTGAATAACTATTTTCACTATAAAACTGTCGGAAAATTGAAAAATCTATTGGCCTTGGCAATAAAGTAGATAAAATAACAGTAATTTGTCCTGATTGATCACTAGAGATATGGCGAAAATATCATTGGTGCCAATATGAATAACAACAGAAACCATTCATATTAAAATAGCCATGCCTAATTTTCCATATCGTTAGACCAATAAAAGGGTAGCGCTTGAATATCTGTATTCTTTAAATCTGGAAAAAATGAATAAAGAACCGCTCAAAATCAATGTGCTTCTGCGCCATGCTTTGCATCCTGACTTCTTTATCTGTTTATTTTTCACTCGTCTTTAAAAATGAGACCACAACATCACATCTACTTCTTCCTCCAGTTGTTAAATACTCTCTGTTTGTTGTTGCTTTCTTATGCTATCCCTCTTTTTTTTTTATATACCAATAGCTGAACCCTCAACTCTAAATCATCATTACTTTTTTAGTCTTGTTAATATTCACTTATGCTAAATCCTACTTTAAGACATAAACTAATTATACTCACACCCACCTTTTTTATGGGAGGGAAAGGCAGAATGGGCTTTACTTCTTCAATATAAACAATTCTACACTTTCAAATCAGTTATTTTACTCGCTCCCTTTTTGTTCTATTGCAGAAGATTATGAGGTAAATTTAAGAAAGAACTGTAACAAATGCCTATGTTAATATTTTATTTATGTAAATTTAGAAAAAAATATGTATATCATATATGTATACCATTAATGAAACGGAATAAGAAAGATCGATGCAGTCAACGACACAAAAAAAACCTATATGCAGGCTTTTGTCGACTTCCTCAACTAAATGTATGCTAAAACAATTCTAAATGTATGTTCCTCTATACTACATGAAATGAAATGTAAACATCCGACATCCTCAAATATCCCGTATTATTCTTAAAACTATAATATTTCTCTATACATAAAATGAAATCCGTTTGATATGCATGTTGTGTGAATCTGTTTTATGCTGTGAAGAAGAACTATCAATCATACGTGATAAATTTGAAACGTAATTCCAACATGGTGTTCAATTATTATTAATTTAATGTTAACTCGATGTCTTTGTCAAATGCGCCCTACCATTAATGGATAAGTGAATTGGAAATTGGCACGCCACTTGAATTTTATAGGTTCATTATTCCTACCACGCGTTCAGATGAATTTAAACTATGGTAAATCTAACCTAAAATGGGCAAGACCTTTACCGTAGGAAATTGCTGAGGAGTACCGAAAGAGTGTGTGGCTGCGGTGTTTCAACTTTGAAACTCTGTGGTGTCCAGACGTGTTCGCTACAAAAGTGGTGTATTGTCTCAGTCGAAAGTGCGAATATATTATGCAGATTTAGTGATAGTATAAGCATAGAATTTCATCATGATAGAAATCAATTTAGGCAAAACACGATTCTTCTAAAAACGGTAAGATTTCAAGTTGACTTATTACATGTTTATTTACTGAAAAATAGCTTGGCGTTTTACTACGCGTTTTTACTGAATTAACAGTTTTATCCTGAAACTTAGGATTCGAAAAAAAACCCAGCGACATTGAAAAGAACCCTTGTGTTACCTTTCGCAACCGGATCTAGTTAAATTATTGGACTTGAAACGGGCGCTGCATTTTAAAGAAACGGGATCAGGAGATGACATTGGTGACATACAGCCACCTTTGATAATTTATTCAACCTGTTTATAAAATGCATGTCTTAACAATTTCTTTTTTTTAGTGACACAGTGTCTTTGTAATACCACGAGCAACATGACGGGTGCCACAAGTGGAGCAGGTTCTGCTTACCCTTACGGAGCACCTGAAATCACCCCCAGTTTTTGGTGGGGTTCGTGTTGCTCAGTCTTTAGTTTTCTATGTTGCGTCTTTTGTACTGTCTGTTTGTCTTTTTATTTTTAAGCCATGGCGTTGTCAGTTTATCTGATTTTATTTTCACTCGTCTTTGAAAATGAGACCAGAACATCACAACTACCTCTTCCTCCAGTTGTTTAATACTCTCTGTTTGTTGTTGTTTTCTTATGCCATCCCTCTTTTTTTTATATACCAATAGCTGAACCCTCAACTGCAAATCATCATTACTTTTTTAGTCTTGTTAATATTCACTTATGCTAAAACCTACTTTAAGACATAAACTAATTATACTCACACCCACCTTTTTTATGGGAGGGAAAGGGAGAATGGGCTTTACTTCTTCAATATAAACAATTCTACACTTTCAAATCAGTTATTTTACTCGCTCCCTTTTTGTTCTATTGCAGAAGATTATGAGTTAAATTTAAGAAAGAACTGTAACAAATGCCTATGTTAATATTTTATTTATGTAAATATAGAAAAAAATATGTATATCATATATGTATACCATTAATGAAACGGAATAAGAAAGATCGATGCAGTCAACGACACAAAAAAAACCTATATGCAGGCTTTTTTCGACTTCCTCAACTAAATGTATGCTAAAACAATTCTAAATGTAAGTTCCTCTATACTACATGAAATGAAATGTAAACATCCGACATCCTCAAATATCCCGTATTATTCTTATAACTATAATATTTCTCTATACATAAAATGAAATCCGTTTGATATGCATGTTGTGTGAATCTGTTTTATGCTGTGAAGAAGAACTATCAATCATACGTGATAAATTTGAAACGTAATCCAACATGATGTTCAATTATTATTAATTTAATGTTAACTCGATGTCTTTGTCAAATGCGCCCTACCAGTAATGGATAAGTGAATTGGAAATTGGCACGCCACTTGAATTTTATAGGTTCATTATTCCTACCACGCGTTCAGATGAATGTAAACTATGGTAAATCTATCCTAAAATGGGCAAGACCTTTACCGTAGGAAATTGCTGAGGAGTATCGAAAGAGTGTGTGGCTGCGGTGTTTCAACTTTGAAACTCTGTGGTGTCCAGACGTGTTCGCTACAAAAGTGGTATATTGTCTCAGTCGAAAGTGCGAATATATTATGCAGACTTAGTGATAGTATAAGCATAGAATTTCATCATGATAGAAATCAATTTAGGCAAAACACGATTTCAAGATTTCAAGTTGACTTATTACATGTTTATTTACTGAAAAATAGCTTGGCGTTTTACTACGCGTTTTTACTGAATTAACAGTTTTATCCTGAAACTTAGGATTCGAAAAAAAAACCCTGCGACATTGAAAAGAACCCTTGTGTTACCTTTCGCAACCGGATCTGGTTAAATTATTGGACTTGAAACGGGCGCTGCATTTTTAAGAAACGGGATCAGGAGAGGACATTGGTGACATACAGCCACCTTTGATAATTTATTCAACCTGTTTATAAAATGCATGTCTTAACAATTTCTTTTTTTTAGTGACACAGTGTCTTTGTAATACCACGAGCAACACGACGGGTGCCACAAGTGGAGCAGGATCTGCTTACCCTTACGGAGCACCTGAAATCACCCCCAGTTTTTGGTGGGGTTCGTGTTGCTCAGTCTTTAGTTTTCTAAGTTGCGTCTTTTGTACTGTCTGTTTGTCTTTTTATTTTTAAGCCATGGCGTTGTCAGTTTATTTTCGATTTATGAGTTTGACTGTCCCTCTGGTATATTTCGCTCCTCTTTAATAGATTTTAAAAAAACTTAAAATTTCGATTTTTTTCTCTTTCAGACAGATTTGTTTGAAACGATGACTACATTAGAAACAATTGGTCTCTTTTCGAATTTGACATCACTTAACTGCAATGGGTCATGCTGTAATACAACAGAAGTACCAGAAATATCCGGAAAAACCATTTATGACGACATACTTCGCGGTTTGGAATATATAGATATTTTCTTGTTGCCAACCTGTCTTATCATCGGAGTTGGTGGAAACTTTATCACCTTTATCGTATTGAACAACAAAACCTTCTCAAACTGGACGTCAAAATACTTTCTCGTGGCTCTGTCATTATCAGATAATCTACTTCTTCTTACTCAACCATTCAACAAACCAGTCGTGATGAATTTGTTCGGCAGAGATTATCGTGCACTTTCGAAAGTTGGTTGTAAGCTTTACTTCTGGTTCTTCAAAAACGGTAAAATGACGTCATCTTGGTTTGTTGTATTACTTTGTGCTGAGCGTTTCGTTGCTGTGAAATATCCATTTAGAGTTAAATCCTTATTTTGCAAGCGGAATGGTTTAATAGCTATCGCTGCAGTTTACATAGTACAAGGAGTGTACAATGGAGCATGGTCATGGGCTCATAATATTCTTGAAGATGGTCGATGTTATCCTGATGGATTTAATAAAAACGACCCGGAAGCTGCTATTTTATTTCGAAACATGTTGATAGCAGGTTGCTGCCTTTATTCATTTGTTCCAATTGCTATAATGGTAACACTTACACCAATGATAATTGCATATCTTCAGAGGAGAGCGAAAAAGAGACAGGAAATGACACGCAATCAAGGAAAAGATATCGTAATTGTCAAGATCACAACTATGTTGCTATCAATCGTCATTACATACATAGTATGCGTTGCACCAGTTACACTTTTGCACTTGCTTTCGTTTTTCCAGGGCGTCAAATCGTTTGGAAACAATCCGAAACCATTCCTTATCTTCAGAAACGTTTCGCAGATTCTAGAGCAACTGAACTACACTATCAACTTTTTTGTTTACGTCGTTGCGAACCGCAGATTCCGAGGAGGTGTTGTTGAACTGTTTGGTTGTAAGAAATTATCACGCAGTGGATCTTCATACAATTCGACCTCAAGTATATTGAAAGAACGGGTGTCGACAATATCAAGACCACACCGATCAGTTACATTAGATTACGTCACTTCCGGTAGCATTAAAAAACCTAATGATAATAGTGGATGGTAATAATCATTTCTGTTCTTTTGAAATGTTGTGATTGATTTCGAGATGGTAGTTGACAGACATCAGAATATATAAGAAGAAATCATTTTAAAAGTGAATCCGTCGTAATTGTTTTGATTGACTGTTAATTTCATCTTTGCAATATTGTGTCGTAATTTTAATAGTGTTTGTTTAATTGTGAATGTAAATAAGATTTTTATTGTATTTGATTTGTGACTTAATGTTGATTTTTTTGTTACTTGCGACAATGGATCTTTGTATGTTTTAAAATATTCAATTCATGGTATCCAATTCGCCGTTTCAGAATCTAATGAATCGTGGGTAATATTTTCAAAAGTGTACACCAAAACATCGTGATTGGTTAAAAATGTCATAAAATTCAACCAATGACGTGACGTTATTTTCATTTTTGGGTACGAACAATGAAATTACCAATGATTATTTAAATTCTAAAAAGGCGAATTACGTAGCATTATTTCAAGTCTAGTAAAATTGAATATATCAAACTTCAATGTTCTCTCTATTTATACCATTCAAATCAACAATATGTGTCTTATAAACCATTTGTTTTTTTGTATGAAGTATAATATAAAAAAAAATTAGTTCCAAAGTCTGGATAAACGATAAAAAAGGTAATCAAACAATTCGAAAATAGAACTACTTTGTGCACAATTAAACCACATGTGCAATTTTCCTGTGAAGTTTCAGGGACCTTGGTTGATACTGAAAGAATCATTTGATTACACAAAGCTTGTTCCATCTTATATAAATTGATGAACATAACTAAGTTCCAATGTGTGGCAAATGATAAAAAAAAAATCTAAACAAAAACGGAGTAAAACTATATGATATCTTCAGTGATCTGGGTTGATAGCTATTATTTGTGTGTTTCTCTGTCCGGTATGTCCTCCCGTTTTTTTGTATTGTAGTCCTGTCATGCAATGTTGTTATTTTAATGTTATATTTAACATTGCCACACAAACAGTTCCAATCCACCATTTTTTTCTTAAAATGTCCTGTTCAAGTCAGAAAAATGGCTATTGTTATATTATAGTTCGTTTCTGTATGTGTTGCATTTTAGTGTTTGTTATATTATAGTTCGTTTCTGTATGTGTTGCATTTTAGTGTTGTGTTCTATTTTGTCGTTGTTCTCCTCTTATATTTGATGTGTTTCCCTCAGTTTTAGTTTGTAACCCGGATTTGTTTTTTTCTCAATCGATTGATGAATTTCGAACAGCAGTATACTTCTGTTGCCTTTATTGAGAACTGGAGAAGTTGATTACACAAATAAGATACCAACGTTTCTCCACAAGCCCGCCCGCCAAAAAAAAGTAGGTTTAAAGATTTGTGCTACGATACTGATTAAAATTCAAACATACGAAAGATATATGTGTATACTATTGTTATTTTATTACAAAATGCTGTTATCTACACGTGAATATAAATAACACAATTAAAAGCATTTTTACTTATTAATAGTTGTATTTTTTCATCTTACATACCTGTTAAAAAAGTGAAATAACAAAAATAAAACGAGCTCCGAGGAAAATTCAAAACAAAAAGGCCCTAATCAAAGGGCAAAATCAAAAGCTCAAACACATTAAAAGAATGGAATACAACTTTCATATTCCTGACTTTGTAATGGCATTGAATCTTGTTCTATAGCTAGCTAAACATGTCACTTGTATTACAGTCGCTTACAAATTCTATTATATTGATAAAAATGTGTGAACAACATAAAATGACATATAGGTAAAGAATGACGAAATAGGGGGTACAGCAGTCAACATGGTATTATAATCACTATTAAACTACAGCACAAGAACTCAATGATGGGATGTACAAATAACGAGCCACGTCACATAAATATTACCAAACAAAATGCGGTAAACAGTAAAAGTATTTATTTACAAAGACAAATAAAAGAACACTATAACATGTAATTAAGATTATAAACAACGTCACTCACTAGAATCTAAAAAAACATTATGGTAACATGTTAAACAATGTTATAAACTGCTTCACATCGGTTGTCCTGTTATGGCGTACTTGCAGTTCGATCCCCAGCCGGATCAAACTAAAGATATGTAAATTGGTATTTTCTGATGACGACATTTAGTGTAAAAGCAAAGACTGCTTTACTCGGAGCAAGAATAATGCGTCCGGGTTGGGTGTGTCATGTATTTCAACAAATTGTTACCCGGTGCGTGAACTAGCACGCAAAAAAATCAGATTCAGTGTATCGGTCTTGTACAATACAATAAGCAGAGTACAGATTCATACCATATCATCCCGTTTTCGTCCTCTATACGCATTTTAATTGCCATTGATTGATAAACGTCCAGTCAATCAAGTTCAAATCCGATTTTAAGGGCTATGCAGTAACTTTTTATGAAATATGTGAAACATTTACTTTGGATAACCTCATGTAATACAAATACAGGGCCAACGTCACAATTTATGAAAAAAACTTCTGCTTAAAGTATGTCCGATAATGTTATAACTACAACATTTTGGATGCTATTCATGCTCTCCCTTAAGGTGGTTTCACACTCATGTTTCGTTGACAATACCATTGAAATGATGTCTAGCATTCTAGACCAATCGGCCTGATCAAAATAAAGTTTTACGAAGTCGAGGTATGTCATTATTCGTCTGCTTTGTCTCGAAATGAAAATGTAACCAAAAGCTCAAACACATCAAACGAATAAATAACAACTGTCATATTACGGACTTGGCACAGGCATATACTTATGTAGAAAATGGTTGATAAAACCTGATTTTATAGCTTGCTAAACCACGCACTTGTATAACAGTCGCATCAAATTCCATTATATTGACAACGATGTGTACCAAAACAAACAGAGACATAATTGGTAAAAAAAAATGTGTACAGCAGTTAAATAATCTGAATCACTATATAACAAACAAATGTGCAATAAAGAAGCACAAACAGGCATATACTCAAAGCACATTAGCAAAAATGAATGATTTCTTAGAATACAAAATTCTACAACAGCACAATAACAGATGTACATGTACAGAGCCACGTCATGTGCATCAAAGAAACACAAAAAAATCATTATAGACAAAGCACATTAGCAAAAATGAAAGACAAGAATAGATGAATTATCATGGTACAATAGCGGAATGTATAAGTACAGAGTCACGTAAAACACCAAAACAGACTAAATAGTAGATTTGATATTCATAAATACAAATAAAAGAATATTATAACTCGTTTTTAAGATGATAAACAACGTCAGTACCCAAACATCTATACTTCAAGATCATCGTGTATTATTTTGGAAGTTGATACGGAATATTTATCAACAAAGTCCTGGTACCTTCCGATGAAGTTTTTTTATAGACGTTTTTTGACATACCCCCTGGTTCTTCAACTTTCTGTTCAGACACTGGTGACGTTACACAAAATCTGAGGAGGAGCTGCAAGCTCTTTAATATCTAATAAGCTTATATATGTATATCCATTATGCAGGTGAAGTTTGTATATTGTTACTAAGGTGGGGAAAATTGATAATTTTGAAATTAAATTCATCTTGTTTGTCGTAGGTTCTGATACTGAGATGACTGTGTATGTCAAATTCGAGGTGTAAGTGTAAAAGTGAGGCAGAGGAAGCAGTGTCTGTTGTTTTTATAATATCAAGTTCTATGGAATATATTGATGAAACCCAATCAAACAATTTCGGATTGTTAAAGGTAAAAAATAAAGGCAACAGTAGTTTACCGCTGCTCGAAAGTCATAAATCGATTTAGAGAAAACAAATCCAGGTTACAAACTAAAACTGAGAGAAACATATCAACTATAAGAGGACAACAACGAAACAGCAGAAACACTGAAGTGAAAAAAGAACAAACGAAAGTGCAACACACACAGAAACGAACTATAAGATAACGACTGTCATCGTGGTTTGATGGCAATGTTAAAAATCACACTAAAATTACAACATCACATGACGGGATTACAGTACAAGTAAAATCAAGACAATTCAGGACAGAGAAATTAACAATACAATAGTACATTTCGACATGCTAACATCACCAATATATCTGAATGTGAAATTAAATAATCCGGCTACTTTGATCTTCTTCATTGACAAGTGTCTGAAGGAACTCCGATCCATATGAAAATAAGATGAGGTAAGCTAGAAGAGGCGCATATTTCAATTAATTAAAATCGTTCTCTGGATCGTATAACTGGTTTTAATCATGGTGAAACAACAGTCTTGTGATTAATATATAAACAGTATGTGCAAAAATGTACTACAAGTATCATGGCTTTATGTCCTTTTTCAAAATGTGCCTAATTGATGTAAAGATGAAAATTGTACACAGTAAAATAAACAGTGGACAATAAAGAATTTTATTTGATCTTCTGTCAGAAATTATCCTCATATAGCAATGTGCTTACACAAATCTGAACTACAATGATAACAAGACTTGGATCAATAGCCTTATGGGAAAGACAACTACTTCAAAGAATTCAAATGTTGGAAGGCAATCAACAAAACCACTAACCAATCAACCACCAACAGAAAATAATGTAACAGTATACTCAAGTCAAAATAACAAAGTACAGTTCACATTGATCTAACTCCTATGCTAGAGAGTGCAATCAATCAAACTATGTGTTCATGTCCTTACCCTTGCATCTTTACTAGCATATGAGAACAATAACATTTCATTTTTGTTTGGTCTAGTATATTGATCAAGAAAAACGCGTTAACGAGGGCGGGGACCGCTAACATTTGGTATGTGACCTACCGAATTAGATTTTTTACCGGATTTGTTATCACATAAGCAACACGACGGGTGCCACACATGGAGCAGGATCTGCTTACCCTTCCGGAGCACTTGAGATCACCCTAGTTTTTTTTATGGGGTTCGTGTTGCTTATACTTTAGTTTTCTATGTTGTGTCATGTGTACTATTGTTTGTCTTTTTTCATTTTTAGCCATGGCGTTGTCAGTTTATTTTCGAGTTATGAGTTTGACTGTCCCTCTGGTATCTTTTGTCCCTCTTTTGGTACCTAAGGAAGGACTGCATTGTACCAATGATAAATGAAGTCATGATTTAAAAAATTATTTTTCTTTGAAAATACAATTTGTTCTTTGGGCATGTTCATACAACTATATGTCATTTTCAGAATGAAGAGATTCTTTTTCCTCATTAAGGTCTAATACGTTGGCCTTTTCTGTCTTTTTATATCTTCGTAGAAAAACTCCAATAGACGACAAAATAACAGCAAGCAATGAAGCAATACCAACGAAATGGAATGATGCATTGTAACTCCCGGTAACATCTCTCAGATATCCTGTTGTATGAGAAAAAAGAATAATAAAAATTAAAGAAAAAAAAGATGCGTCTAAAATTATTATCTAGTATTATGGATTCCTTATTATCTTAATTGTTTGCACATAATCCTCCCCCTAACTTTCCTTAATACCATTAAAGATCATTAAAATATGTATATTTTCCCAGGGAAATGTTTTTTGTTGTCGGTTTCCTATGGAAATTATTCATATTCGTTTTTATATTCTTTTTGGCTATTCTTTTTCATAAAAAATAATCCTATTTTAGGTATTCTTGATCGATCACCGATTGTTCGTGTAATCCTCTGAAATTAAACTGTTAAAAGTCAATATGATTTCAACATGTAGTGTTGAATTATGTTCAGAAATCTATGCATTTTTCTTTCATAGTAAATTGATAAAAGTCGAATTCTAATTATTTCCAACACAAAGCACGTTCTGTTTGGAAATTATATATTATCTCAACAACAGAGAAGATGAGGTATTCCGATAGTCAGCTGAATTTCAGTGGCAGTGCTAAATAATTATCTGAAACATTTTTTAAATCACATTTAATTCTTTTTACTTTAGATATTTGTTTTGCTATATATCTGGAAAATTTTCATTTAACTCTTTCACAAATTTAATATGTGACAAGATATTCTTGTTTTGAGTTGTCATTAATATAAAAACAGAAAAAAAAATCATTCTTCTTGAACCAAGATATCTCATAATATAATATTGCTTTTAAGTACTCAGTCAAACGAAATATTTAACCAATAGCCTGATTTGTAGAACCTAATCATCTCGGTATCTATCCTACCTTATATATGGACAACAAATGAAAACGAATTGTTACCCACAGGAATGTCTTTTTAGTTTTTAGTTTTTTCTACGGAATTTATTCATTGATAAAAATTGAGAATATAAAAAGTAAGAAGGTGTGGTTTGATTGCAAATGAGAAAACCCTCAACAAGTGATCAAATGCCAAACAAACGAACACCGTACGGCCTTCAACATTGAGCAAAACCCAAAACGCAGGTAACAGGCACACACAGAATGTAGCAGGGTTAAAATAGTTTGTCTGCGCAAAACCCTTCCCATAACCTGGACCAATGGTACAACTTGTAGCACCGCTTTGAGCGGAATTGTTTGTAAACTGACGATCATGCCACAACTTTGTGTTGACTTTACAAGTTTTATTTCAGAGAATTACACGAACAAGAGTATATCTCATATAGGATTATTTTTTATGAAAAAGAATAGCCAAGAAGTATTTATCCTTACGAAAATGAATAATATTCAACAGACAATAAAAATATTTCCCTGTGAAACTATACCTTTATCAGCTTTGTATTCATGAAGATTTATGCGTACGTATTTCCGTAAATTTGCACAAGAAATCTTGTAGGTTCCACAGGAAACATTTCTTTGTGGAATTGATAATTAACGTCAAGTTTAGTCAGCTGCATGACCATAGATCTGTCTCCGTATTTCCGTCTGACAACATGCAACATTCACTTTTCAATCTAACGTCAAGCTTTTTATATTTTAGTGCAATATTTTGATTTTAAGTTATAATTGCTGACAAATTTGCGTACAAGTGTAAATAATTCTAAACTGTACATATATATTAAGTAGTCGGTAAACAGGAAGTTGATGAGTAACCATCAAATGTGAAAACTCATAGCAAAGTATAGAGCCGTTTATACATTAATCCAGATAGCAAATTTCAAGTTGGTCTAGTTTGAAGTGTCTGGGGGAAAAATGCACCAATAATTTCATACATGGCTATTATAAGAATATATAAATATTTTCGGTGAACAGGAAGTTGTGAAATCGAATGTGAACATGAATCATACGTTATAACATCAGAAAGCTCGGTAGCAAGTGTCAGGACACACTTGATTACAGTTCTTCAAATACATGTACGTGATGAAAATTTCATCAGACGAACGTACGGACAGACAGGGGTTAAAAAGTATAACCCTTTCATCATAGTTCTGAACGGGTATATAATAAACAAAACGAAGCATCTATAAACTGAATAACTGTTGTCAAGTTGTCATTGAAAAAAAACCCCGTCAAAATGCGAATTCTTATCATAAAAAATGTATCTTGAAATGTTATAGTCACGTTGCCAAGCTAGAGGCATAACATGTTTTGTAAAAAAGTAAGGTGCTTTATGCTTGTTTGGTTTTTATAATTTTGTATTTATGAATTCTTACTGAGCTCAATAATTTGCAAATTTTAAAAAGTGTTAATATTGTAACTTACCAAATATTGGAGCGGAAATAGCAATGACTGGGCCTTGAGTTATGATTAAAAATGCATATCCTGATCTAAAATTTTCCATTCCAATTATGGAAATGATCATTGTGACTACTACACCAAATATTCCACCTGCACTTATTCCAAACAAGGCCGAGAATGCAACAAGTGGCCAGAATGTTTTAAACAGACCACTGCAGTTTATTACTAATCCAGCTAATCCTTGTGTCACCATAATAATATGATAGATCTTAATCCATGGTTTGTCCGCAAAGTATCCACAAAGAATTCTGCCAACAAAATCTGCGGCACCAACAACGGCAACATTTATTACTATTTCCTGTTTACTTAATCCATTCTCTTTTAGATAAACAGGCAAAAAGGAGGGAACCAAAGCTGGTGATAAAGTTGCAAGAATGTGTACAAATAAAAATAAAACATATGATGGATTTTTGAACACAGACAAGTCTAATCTACAGCATTTTTCATTCTGAGATTCTGTACTGCTTGAATCGAATCCTTCATGTCCACCTTTCAACTCCTTTACCGAAATTATGGACATATTCGCAATATCATCAATACTTAAGTATTTGTAAAAACTTGAAAGTGACATTCTTGAAGTTGAAACTTCTTCGCACTTATCAAAACGTTTGTTTGTTTCAGAAAATGTCCTCATACGATCCATTTTCGCTTTGGCACGAGCTGCATGCGGAAACGATTTTGAAAGTACAGGATGAGAACCAGAAAACTGTTCGCCATTCAAAGAAACTATATTTGAATTCATTCTATTTCCGTTTGCGTTGTTTTCATGTTTTGATCGATTAATCGAAATATATTTCGCTCCATTTTTCACTGCTGTTGGTTTAGCTAAAGTTAAATCTTTCTTTTGTTTCTTGTAGAAATCTAAAGGACGCAGTAAGCCTGACATGGCAGTTGTATTGAATAGTAAACCGGAAGTTAGTAAAAGGGCACCTCTGAGTCCGTAGGTGTCTATAAGGTATTGGTAAAATGGCGGGAGTACAAGACTACCTAGACAACCTCCACTCATGGCAAGGCCAGTAGCCATTCCGCGACGTTTGTCAAAATACTGTCCAATAACCACAAGAGATGGAGCAAACAAAAAGGACGACCCAACTCCTGAAAGAAATAATTGTAAATATAAATCTAGAATGATCTACAAAATGTTGGTTGGTTGAAGAATTAAAACTACACTGTAACTTAGGTTATATATCGTTTAGTTAAAATACAACAGTAGTTTAACTCAAGATCAAATTGTTATCTCCCTTTTCTTTGAAATTGATTTCAGATTCACAATTTAAAAATTATGTCTTTCTAACATTATTTATTACTTTGCACGATATTTCTAGCAACTAAAAGAGTTGACGGGCTGCATAGAAATATGGTAACCTGGACTTATAGCTTGTTGTTCGGTATGAGCCAAGGCTCCGTGTTGAAGGCCGTACATTAACCTTTAATGGTTTACTTTTCAAATTGTTATTTGGATGGAGAGTTGTCTCATTGGTACTCACATCACATCTTTCTTTATTTATAATGGTTTACTTTTATAAATTGTGACTTCGGTGGAAAGTTGTCTCATTGGCACTCATACCACATCGTCTTATATCTTATTATCGTATCAACCACTATGACCTATGCCAAGAAGTGAAACGTCTGGTTGTAAGTAATATAATAATGTTGTCGTCGAAATTTGGAAATCAAAATTGATACATAATGCTAGGATATCACCAGGTATTCTAAAAGGCAGAACTCTATAACTCTTTTATGGTTCAGTAATTATATTCTTAATTCTTTTAGAACATATTAACTCACCAACTACAACACTGATGGAGAAGAAAAGAAAGTCTACATTAGGAGCCAAACTGCTTATACCGTATCCTATAGATATAGTTAAACTTCCTATAAATACAAGTGTACGGGCACCAATCTTATTCATGAAGAATAACAATACTGGAAGAGCTACAAAATACAGTTTGAATTTTTCATATAAAATATAGTGAAGATATATTTAATTTTATTTCATATGTAATATATGCGAGAGGAAATGTTTTGATAATACTTGTGTCCTTACTACAATGATTTTGCAAAGTTTTGTCGAATTTTTTTCTTCAAATCTTATGATTTATATAAATGAAAAATCTGTTTTCCGGGAATATGTGTTTTTATATTAGCTATATCCGCCCGTCTAGAAAACATTGCATGTGATCCTATATTTCCATTCGTTAATTATGTTTATATATTGAAACTAGAAAGAAAATACCTCGGGTAAAGTCTAGTTAGTACTTTTTCTGATATAAAAGAAGGTGTCGGTACAAATATAACAACA
The DNA here is from genome assembly GCF_963676685.1 of Mytilus edulis. Taxonomy (NCBI): domain Eukaryota; kingdom Metazoa; phylum Mollusca; class Bivalvia; order Mytilida; family Mytilidae; genus Mytilus; species Mytilus edulis. The sequence goes on along the minus strand of NC_092346.1, from coordinate 49,326,861 downwards.
ACCCAAATATACAAAAAAACAAATAGAGCTGTTAAGACTATTCTTGTTTTGTTTTAATTGTCTTGAAGGTTTTATGTATTTGACATCCAACACATTTTTTCTTATGCATGCTTGACGAAGGTCATGTTAGAGACACGTGTCATAAAATAGAAAGTCGGTATCGGATAATAAATTATGTTCCTAATGTCGTGACTACAATCCCGTTCCCTTTTCATGAATGAAAGATTATTTACCGGCTTTGTTATAACATGAGCAACGCGACGGGTGCCGCGTGTTGAGTAGGATCTGCTTCGATTTCCAGGGCACATAGGATCACCCCGTTTTTTATGGTGTTCGTGTTGCTGTTGTACCCCTATTTGTGACATTTTTATCTATTGTGTCTGTGTGTTCTGTTTACATGTACCGTTGTCAATGCAATGAAATGTGATGCGACTGTCAAACAAGTTGAGAGGTTTAGCGCTTTAAAACCAGTAATCCACCATTTTCTACATTTGAAAATGCCTGCACCAAGTCAGGATTATGACAGTTGTCCATTCGTTTGATGTGTTTTATCATTTGGGTTTTCCATTTGATTAGGGACTTTCCCTTTTGAATTTTCCTCGGAGTTCAGTATTTTTGTGATTTTACTTTTCACATGTGTGTTTCAGGCGTTCATTATCACTGAACTGGTATATATATTTGTTTAGGGGCCAGCTGAAGGACGCCTCCGGGTGCGGGAATTTCTCGCTACATTCAAGACCTGTTCGTGACCTTCTGATGTTGTTTATTTCTATGGTCGGGTTGTTGTCTCTTTGACACATTCCCCATTTCCATTCTCAATTTTATTTACAGACGGAATTTTATTTAGAAATGCTGAAAACGCTTTTGCATATTGGCATATTTTCGAACTAGATTGTAACATGCTAAATGCGCTGTTGCCAATATGTTTATCTAACAACGCATCATTAAATTTATGGTGAAACAAAAACAGTTCTAAATTCACTTTAGACCAGTAACAAATAAGACAAGAATATGTCCATAGTACACGGATGCCCCACTCGCACTATCATTTTCTATGTTCAGTGGACCGTGAAATTGGCTAAAAACTTTAATTTGGAATAAAAATTAGAAATATCATATCATAGGGAACATGTGTACTAAGTTTCAAGTTGATGTAACTTTAACTTCATCAAAAACTACCTTGACCAAAAACTTTAACCTGAATTTCGCACTATCATTTTCTATGTTCAGTGGACCATGAAATTGGGGTCAAAACTATAATTTGGCATTAAAATTAGAAAGATCATATCATGGGGAACATGTGTACTAAGTTTGAAGTTGATTGGACTTCAACTTCATCAAAAACTACCTTGACCAAAAACTTTAACCTGAAGCGAACGGACGCACAGACGGACTATCGTAGGTGGGGCATAAAAAATGGCGTGTTGATTATGTTGATAAATGAAAGTGTTTAATCTGATTTTTGTTTGTCGTTTTATTTTACCAGAACAGTTTAGGCCATTAGTTTTTTCTTGTTTTTCTTGTTTTATAGTCGACAATACGGTATGGTGTTTTCTAATTATTGAAGCTGTACGTTGGCATATAATTCATTTGAGCTACATTGTATGGCTGATAGATGTGTCATTGGCTATCATACACCATCTCCTTATTCTTACGTATTAACGTACATGTTGTGCAATACATGGCCGTCTGAATACCGTTGATTAGTGAAGTAACCGAAACACTCTCTTGGAATTCAGCAAGAATTTCCACAAAAAATATTCCAAATGACTTCAGGGTCCCCACGTACAAGAAATTTGTAGTGACAGCCGCTTAAATATAAAACAATTGGCATATTACATAATCTACTGTAATAGCTTATTTATATATATACATAAACACATATTTCACTGTGTCTAAACCACACCGGCGAAATTTGTTCGGACTCGATGGTATCTAACATCCGGCACAATGACGGAACATTAATAGACAGAAGAAAGCTAGGTTTCTCCTTATTTTTTTATTATTTTTATGATATCGAAGAATATATATACATATACAACTATTTTCTATTGTGAGATGCAATATTTTCTACAACCGTTCTGTATTAACGGAGAAATAAGTCAAAATGCATGTCAAAATGACGAATTGAGTGAACCTTGCCTCGAAATTGTTTATTTTCTCGTTAAATTGTTCACATTGTACGAAAAGAAAGGTACGGGAAGATAGATATTGACACGGAGATTGCAAATTTAGTTATAATGAACATCTCCATAACTGTATCTCTGTGTATGGAACGAAAGAAATGGGTCATGTCAAAATGGAACTGGCCGGTTTCGTCAATGTATACAACCCGGTTTCGTCATAGATTTCAAAATGCATAACCCGGTTTGGTCAAATAAAAAAAATCATAATCGCATTACATTATAATTGATTATTTAACTTCAGCGTTCAAAAGGAGTTTTGTGGGTCGTTGGAAAACAAGTTCGTTCACCGGACAACGGCTTATTATTTATTTGAGTCTCAGATTCAAATAAATAATAAGCAAAAACTTGCCATTCCTACTCTTATAGAACACAAATATTTTAATTTACTTTGCATTCCGAAATTTTTTAACAGCATATTGAGATTAAAGCTCTCTAAATATGCGTTTTCTATATGAGTTATGGGAAAATATGTTGAACATGTTTAAACTTGAAATTAAAGTTTACGGTCTTGAAAATCGAAACACACAATTGATATGTGATTTTCTCGCACAAAAGGATGGACACCTTTATAAGTAATATAATCATTCTATGTATGTAATCTTTTCTACAATCGTTAAAAATAAATCTTCTTAAGGATAAATGTTGATATAAGACAACTGTATATGCATGCATAATCGACATAGAAAATGAATGTAGGATTACAACTACCATGCATTAATTTTTTTTTTATCCCTTATTGTAACTATACTGCTATGTCCAAATTAGTATAATAGTCTCAGGTCATCGACAAAATTCAATAATAATTATTTTGTTAACATTACTTAAAAAAAACGAGTCTGTATTGTCGCCGTTGTGTTATGATGATCGTACACTGACGTTGGTCAATATATTTTGACAATATATACGGACAGACGGATTCAGTTTATTTCAAAGTGGACATAACTCGAACAACTTTTACATACCGCCGAGCGTAGCGAGTCGAACAATATTTTGATTATTTTTTGTTTTACAAAATCGTTAAATACAGGAATCAATATAGTTTTAGCAACCAAAGGTGGGGTCGGGACGTGCAACCTATACGTCATCTAGATTCGCCACTTATCTTATAAAGTGTATACCGAATTAAAATATTGTAAGAAATGAGAAAACAGGGACACCCGGGAAATCGGATTATGTGAGTTGGATTATGTTTATTAAAATGAATGCCGAATATCAAGTTCTTTTTATCGATTTCTATACATTTTTTTCAAATATATATAAAAGTTATATAGCAAAAATGATAAGGCAGACAAATATACAAATAAATCGACTATCCTAATAAAACTTATTGACCTTTAATTACGAGTTTTTTTTCCGATGATTTCTTTGCGTTTTTACACGCCCGTCCCAATTTTGACAGGACGTATTATTGTATACACCCGTCTGTCCGTCCGTCCGTCCGTCCGTCCTTCCGTCCGTCCTTCCGTCCGTTCCTCCATCTATCAGTCATTCGGTCCGTCCGTCTGTCCGTCTATCTATCCGTCTGTCCAGCATAAACATGTCGCACCGTAACTTCAGGACAGCTTATCTGTATAAAAAAACAACAGATTATTTAAAAATGTCTATCAACATTAAAGTTCATACAAATTCCAAGCGACAACAACCCGACCATAGAGCAGAAAATAGCCGAAGGCCACAATGGGACTTCAATGAAGCGAGAAACTCCCGCATCCGGTGGCGTCCTTTAGCTGGCCCCTTAATAAATATTCATACTAGTTCAGTGATAGTGGACTTCATAGTAAACTGCGAATACATTTATATCTATCATATTTAAGAGATAATTTTAACTATGATACAAGTTTTGGCACACATCGCGCATTTACTATACAGGCTCTGTCATTGGACGAGTTAAGTTTTTTTTCATCATTTTTTATTATTTGTACTTTTGTTGTACTGTTTGTGTCAGCGACAACACTTTGACTCAGTCCATTCCCGAATCACACGCTTGTAATTCCATGGTTGTCTTTGGTTGCTTTATACCATATGCGTTTTGAACATAAAATAGGCAGGTAGTTTTCTTGTTTGAATTGTTTTACATTTATAATTTAGGGCCTGTTATAGCTTGCTTTCATGCAGTTTGTGTGTTTTTCTCATTGTTTAAGGCATACGCTGACCTAAACTTGATTAATTCAACATAAGTTTTGTGTCTAAAAGAAAGTTGTCTCATTGTCAATGTTTATGGAATAAGTGGTTACCGTCACTTCTTCTTAATAAGACCTAGATATAAATGACGGTCATGTTTTGCAAACCAACTTTTATTCACATTGAAAATACAAAACTGTCAGATATTGTTTTCGAAAGTTATCTTGAAGTTTCAATTGAATTTGAACTGTACAAAAAATGAATTTGAACTGTAAAAATAATGTGAAAAACATGCCTATGAAAATAAATGTACCAGAAACGGGGAGAAAGTTACAAATCTCACTGCTATGTTATGGATGCTTAAGTGTGAAAACTCTCTTTAGTGCGCAAGTAACACAGTATATATAGTACCAGAAAATCTGGCAGGACTGCATGCATGATTAATTTGTGCAGAACAGTATAAACTATAGTCGGTTTGGGACTGTTCGTCAATGATTGAATGCATAAATGTATTAATAATTGATAGTAAATATTGTAAACTAAGTGTATATAATATAGTATAGTAAATTAAAATTATGGCACAATCAAAACACATCCTTTTATTTTTCATCTTTACATACTAATATTATAAACAAAGAAAATAAAATAATGTTACAAAATAATTAGATACCAGTGTTTGCTATTCAGTATTTATATTCCATTTAAAATTAGTTTGAAGTTAAGTGAAATAAGGGATACGCATTTCATTAGGAAAATGTGTATTATCATAAATAACTATGTCCAAAAGTGCCCGTTTAAAATAGATTTAACACGCCAAGTTTACTTTACAATAAATATATATTTAAATTCTCGAAAGACAATGTTCAGATCCGTGCCAAAGTTTCTTTTCATAAATTGTTTGTTAAAAAAAACAAAAAAAACCGGGTGATATATATAGACGAAACCGGGTGATTGTGGAGTAACAACATTGACGAAACCGGTTTATTTTAATTTGACATGACCCTTTTCTTTCGTTCCATACACAGAAATACAATTATTCAGATGCTCATAATAACTAAATTTACAATCTCCGTGTCAATATCTATCTTCCCGTACCTTTCTTTCCGTACAATGTGAACAATTTAACGAGAAATTAAACAATTTCGAGGCAAGGTTCACTCCATTCGTCATTTTGACATGCATTTTGACTTATTTCTTCGTTAATATAGAACGGTTGTAGAAAATATTGCATATCACAATAGAAAATAGTTGTATATGTATATATATTCTTCGATATCATAAAAAAAAAAAAAAAAAATAAGGAGAAATCTAGCTTTCTTCTGTCTATTAATGTTCCGTCATTGTGCCGGATGTTAGATACCATCGAGTCCGAACAAATTTCGCCGGTGTGGTTTAGACACAGTGTATTTGCAATTGGAAACAATTAATTTTCAATAGAATTCATGGAGGATTATTGAAGTGTAAAATACAGTATGTCTAGTTATAACCTCGTTCGAAAAGTTCAAGTGAACATAGTAATCCTAATGTGATAAATAATGAGGAGGTTTACTGACATCGATTAACTCGACTTGAAAAAACCATGTGGTTATAAAACATATCTATCATGCTAAAAGTTACAATATATTGCGAGAAATGTATAAATATACTATTAGATTCTTACATTGATACCAGTGGATTATCGCTATTTTGTGCATTTTTTCTTTGATCTTTTTTTGTGATAATTTTTCATATCATGTTACTCGCTTGAGATGGAAAATTATCGCTAGGAACTAAGGAGCCACGTGGCGTTTCTTATGAAATTTACATGAAATTAACAACGTCTTCATACTAGGTAAAATAGATTATT